>NC_086207.1:4396543-5080293 GCF_035770615.1 Melospiza melodia melodia
AGGTATACATATAGATATAAATATAAAATAAATGTAAATGTATCCCATCAGCAGGCTGGCAAACACTAGGAGCAAGCAGAGGCTTTGAAACCTGCTCTCCAAAACATGGGCTGATAAAAATTCCTTGGGAAATCTCCCACCCCTGTGCCCTGCCCTGGTGACCTGCTGTGTCCTGCTCCCCTCCCTGTGCCAGCTCTGGGGTTCTGGGGTGGTGCTGGGGGATGTCCTGGGTGGGTTCTGGGAAGGAGCACTCCCCCTTGGGAACCAGATGCTGAGCAGGGGCTCCTCCTGCTCCAAACCCGGGAATTCGGTGACTGTGAGGGAGAAGGGAAGAGTGGAGAAGGTTTTCTGCACCAAACTGCCCTGTCAGCACCAGCAGGGTGTGGGAGCTACACCCTGTCCTTGGGCACACCAGCCCTGCCAGGACAGTGACTTGCCATGGTGAGGACACCCCAGAGACAACATTTCCCTCCCCTGCTGCCCATCCCTGCCCTCCTGGCAGCAGGGAGGAGCACTGCTCCCAGCAGCAGGGTCTGAGGGCTCCCAAAAGCACTGCCAGCAGGTCAGGGAGGGATCCTGCCCCTGTGCCCAGCCCTGGGGACACCTCTGGGCTGACCCTGCCCCTGTGCCCAGCCCTGGGGACACCTCTGGCTGCTGTGTCCAGCTCTGGCTCCTCAGCACAGCAGGGCCAGGAGCTCCTGGAGCTGAGCAAGGGCCTGGAGCAGCTCCGTGCCCAGGAAAGGCTGAGGGAGCTGGGGCTGCTCAGCCTGGAGAGGAGCCCAGGGAGAGAGAGGGGCCTCAGCCCTGGGGGTGCCTGGGTGTCCCTGGGTGTCCCTGTGTCCCCCAGTCTATCCCTGTGTTTGTCCCTGTGTCCCCCAGTCTGTCCCTGTGTCTGTCCCTGGCTGTCCCTGTGTTTGTCCCCAGTCTGTCCCTGTGTCCCCAGTGTGTCCCTGTGTCCCAGTGTGTCCCTGTGTCCCCAGTGTGTCCCTGTGTCCCAGTGTGTCCCTGTGTCCCCAGTCTGTCCCTGTGTCCCAGTGTCCCAGTGTGTCCCTGTGTCCCAGTCTGTCCCTGTGTCCCCAGTCTGTCCCTGTGTCCCTGTGTCCCAGTGTGTCCCTGTGTCCCAGTCTGTCCCTGTGTCCCCAGTCTGTCCCAGTGTCCCAGTGTGTCCCAGTGTGTCCCAGTGTGTCCCTGTGTCCCAGTGTGTCCCTGTGTCCCCAGTGTGTCCCAGTGTGTCCCTGTGTCCCCAGTCTGTCCCTGTGTCCCAGTCTGTCCCTGTGTGCAGGCCCAGGGCACCCCAGGCTCTGCTCCAGGCCCAGCCATGGCCCCAGAGCCACGGGCAGGGCCTGAGCCCAGGAGCTGCCCCTGCCCAGGAGGCAGAACTGCTGCCCTGGCAGTGCCAGCCCTGAGCAGATGGTGCAGGGGCTGTGCAGTGTCCCTGCCTGGGGCCATTGCAGAGCTGTGAGCACACCCTGCTGTGCCCCGAGCTCTGTCTGAGCAGCAGGTTTGGCCGTGCTGGAGCCCCTGTGGATCCTCCCAGCCTGACCCTGCCCAGGTTCTGTCCCTGGAGGTGCTGCAGGTGCCAGCCTGTGCTCACTGCTGCAGCACAGCAGGACAGAGATGGTGACAGATCTGTGCTCTGTCCCTCCCAGCCACACCACAGACCTCAGCAGCCTTCCCAAGAAGAGCAGGGCCCCACAGCTTCCTCTGCAAGGCAGGGGGGCGGCAGGACAGACTGTGCCATCCCCTGCACACCCCGAGGGTCCCCTGGCACCCCGAGGGTCCCCGCACCCCACACACAAGGGGGTCCCTGGGGTCACCTCTGCCCTGGGGATGTGTCACTCCCTCCCTGCTGGAGCAGCCACTGGGGAAAGGGAAGGAAGGCAGAAGCCTTGCCAGGCTCGTGCTGAATTCAGCTTCTGCTTTGCAGCAGCAGCCTGTGGTGAGTGCCTTTCCCCCTGAGCTGCACACAGGGGTTTTATACCCACAGCACCCCCACAGTGGCTCTGCTGGGGTGGGGAAGGACCTGCAGGAGCTGGAGCTGGAGCAAGGCAGTGCCCAGCCCTCACAGGGCAGGGACAGGTTATCAGCATGGCATCGAGAGGGAGATATCAGCCTTCACACCCTCAGGGTTGGGTAAGAGCTAAGCTGCACCAACGGGCAGCCCTTGCAAGAGGGGTTGTGTTAAAAGCAGCTGGGTCAGGCTGTGCTGAAAGCTCAGGCTCCTTGCAGGAGGGAATCCCATTGGATGCCCCTGTTCCATGCCAGCCCTGCTGCCATCCTGCCCCTCAGCTCACCCCACATCCCCTGCCCACGGGGCACCGGAGGTGGGATGAGGTGCAGCATTCTCAGCATCCCCACAGCACAAAGGTGTTGATCTTCCCAAAATTTCACTCACCCAGCCCCCAAGTGCCAGCCCTCCCATTCCCACAAACAGCATGAATATTTCAGCCTGTTTTCCTCAGTTTAGCCCCAAGGAAGGCAGAGCCTGGCTGAGGGACAGGACCCAGCACAGCCAGGGCAGCGTCATGCCTGGAAGGGACAGGACAGAGGGTGGGACAGGGATGGGGACCGGAGGGCTGGCCCGGAGGAGGGACCGGCAGTGGGAGGCGCAGGCTGGGCGCTGCGGAGCCCGCGGCGGTTCCTGCACGGGACTGCCCTGGCATCCCCCCGGAGCCCAGAGGGCACTGCCACCCTCCGTGCTGCCCCAGCAGAGCCAGGACACTGCCACCCACCCGCCGGAGCCGGGCCGGGGGGCTGCGGGCCGCCAGAGGTGAGCGACAACCGCGGGGGTGGCAGGAGAGGGATGGGACAGATTTGGGCACGGTGGGGAAGGGCCAGGGCTGGGACAGCCCGTGCTCACTGTGCCAGCTGGGCAGGGCTTGGTAGGCACGGGGAATGGTGCCTACTTGCCCGTGAAGTGTCACTGCCCCAAAGGGCGACACTACAGCACGGCCGCAGAGCCCAGGGCACGGGAGGTGTCGGGAGCCATCTCCTCACTGGAGAAGCAGGGCAGGCAGCGGGGAGAGCCGGCCGCAGATCCCTCAGGGCGATACAGGCATGAAAAAGGGGGAAATTGCCCCATTTGGGCCCCAGCTGCTGGGCAGAAGTGGGTACAGCCCTTAAACCCTGGGGCGCAGACGCCCAGCCCACATCGCTGGGGGACATCGCTGTCCTGCCCTGACCTTTCTGTGTGTCACATCTCTGCCCTGCCTTTTCTGTGAGGGACATCTCTGCCATGCCCTGCCTTTTCTGTGTGTCACATCTCTGCCCTGCCTTTTCTGTGAGGGACATCTCTGCCATGCCCTGCCTTTTCTGTGAGGGACATCGCTGTCCTGCCCTGCCCTGTCCTGCCCTGCCCTGCCAGGCCCTTTCTGTGTGGGACATTTTTGTCCTCCCCTGCCCTTTCTGTGAGGTTCATCGCTGCCCTGCTCTGACTTTTCTGTGAGGTTCATCGCTGCCCTGCCAGGCCTTTTCCGTCGGTCCAACGCAGCCTGACAGCTGTCCTGTCCCCCTGTCCCCCTCCCCGTGGCTGTCCCTCCTCCTCCTCGCTGACAGCGTCCCCCACGTGCTGGCGGGCACACGGCAGCCTGGCAGGGCACCCGGGCAGCCCCGGCCCGGGCACGGGGGCTCAGCCCGGCTCTCCCGGCTCCGTTCGGGACGCGGCTCGGCGGGAGGGGGCAGGGGATGCGTGGGAGCGTGCAGGCAGCAGGAAGGAAGCCCGAGCCGAACAATAGAGGGAAATGGAGGAACTGGAAAAAGAGCCAGTGGCAGCACAGTCAGCACAGATGGTTTAGCGCGGAGCTGCGTGATTCATGGGAAAAGGCCCTCAGCGGGCTCTGTCCCGGGCTGTGCCGCGGAGTCACCTCGGGCTCAGCGTCACTGGTGGCACCCGAGCCTGCCCGTGCCTCCGCAGCGATGTGCGGGTGTGTGTGTGTGTGGGTGGGTGGGAGTCTGTCCCCCCTCTGTCTGTCCGTGAGTCATGCTGACCTCTCCCATGCCCTCGCCAGCAGTGAGAGAGACAGATTATGGTCTGGCCCTTCCGGCCGCGGAGCCCTCCCCTGTGCGCTGGCCGGCACAGGAGCTCATCATCCATCCCCGGGGAGGGGCCGCGGCTCCCCCGCTATCTGCCCGGCCCCCACCCCGCGGCTCTGCCCGCCCGCCGGCCCCGCGGAGCGTCCCGGAGCTCTGCATCCACCCCGGCCCTGCGGAGCGTCCCGGAGCTCTGCATCCACCCCGGCCCTGCGGAGCGTCCCGGAGCTCGGCATCCAACCCGGCCCTGCGGAGCCCCCGGAGCTCTGCATCCATCCCAGCCCCGCAGAGCGTCCCGGAGCTCTGCATCCAACCCGGCCCTGCGGAGCGTCCCGGAGCTCGGCGTCTGCCCCAGCCCCGCGGAGCGTCCCGGAGCTCTGCATTCAACCCGGCCCCGCGGAGCGTCCCAGAGCTCTGCATCCACCCCGGCCCTGCGGAGCGTCCCGGAGCTCGGCGTCTGCCCCAGCCCCGCGGAGCGTCCCGGAGCTCTGCATCCATCCCAGCCCCGCTCCCCGAGAGTCCCCGGAGCTCGGCATCCACCCCGGCCCCGCGGAGCCCCCGGAGCTCTGCATCCACCCCGGCCCCGCGGAGCGTCCCGGAGCTCTGCATTCAACCCGGCCCCGCGGAGCGTCCCGGAGCTCTGCATCCAACCCGGCCCTGCGGAGCGTCCCGGAGCTCGGCATCCACCCCGGCCCCGCGGAGCCCCCGGAGCTCTGCATCCATCCCAGCCCCGCAGAGCGTCCCGGAGCTCTGCATCCACCCTAGCCCCGCGGAGCCCCCGGAGCTCGGCATCCAACCCGGCCCCGCGGAGCGTCCCGGAGCTCGGCATCCATCCCAGCCCCGCGGAGCTTCCCAGGGCTCGATATCCACCCCAGCCCCGCGGAGCCCCCGGAGCTCGGCATCTGCCCCAACCCCGCTCCTCGTGAGCCTCGGTCCCTGCCCAGGCTCGGGTCACGGCTCCGGCAGCCCCGGGGAGCGCTGCAGAGCTGGGGATCAGCAGGACTGGGGCTCCCGGAGCTGAGTGGAAGGTGAGTGGCTGGGGGACGCCACCGCCATCTGCCCTCTGTGTGGGCACCTCTGTGAGCATCCAGCGCTCCCAGCCGCGGGATCCGCACCCTTCACGCCATCTGAACCCACCCCCTTTCCCTTCCTGCCGCCTCCTGAGCCCCTCTCTCCCCTCCTCGCACAGATGATGGGCTGAGCATCCGTCCGGAGGCACCCCAGGGCCATGAGCTCCCCGTGCGGGCCTGACTCGGATATCGCAGACTGGCTGGCCAGCATCCACCTGGAGCGGTACCGGGATGTCTTCAAGCAGCACGGATACCACGTGGCCAGAGATGCCACCTCTCTGGACAGCCACCACCTGCAGCAGATCGGCATCACCGCCACCGGGCACCGCAAGCGCATCCTCACCCTGGCGCAGCAGACTCGGCTGCTGAGCCGACCCCGGGGCACAGCCGCGGCAGGAGACCCCCACTGCCGGGGCACGGAGGTGCTGGATGCCCCCCAGGAGGGCAAGGATGCCATGAGAGCAGAGCCGGGAGCGACCAGCGACACCTTAGGGACGCAGCCGCGTGTCCCCGTGCCCGGCCAGGCACCGCCTGCAGACAAGGACGCTGCTCCTGCCGCCCCGAAGCCGGTTCCCAAGCCCAGGACGGTGTTCCCTCGCTCAAAGGCGGAGCAGGGATCGGTGCCCGCGCCCCTCGCACGCCCCACGGTGCCAGCGCACGGCCCGGGCAGCGAGCGGGCACCATCAGCCTTTGTGGTACTGGAGGGCTTCGTGCCAGGGGAGAGCTCCACGGATTTGGAGAGCCCGGAGGCGGCTCCGGGGGCAGCCGCGACCATGGGTGCCATCGCGTCCCGGCTGCGAGGGCGGGACAGCGCTCGGGAGGACACGCGGCCATCCCCAAGCCACGGACAGAGCCTGGACACAGCGGAGGACAGACAGACGTGCCCCCCGTCCGTGCCCAGCGTGCCCCCGCGGCACAGGCACAGGGCCCCGGCGGCCGAGCCCGGCCCTGGCAGTGCCCAGGAGGCTGCCCCGGGCAGGGGGGACCCCTCGCCGTGCCCCCGGGCACCCCCTGAGCCGGGCTCGGGGCAGCCCCGGCTGCAGATGGTCTCCAATGTCATCTACGAGGGACTCGAGCGCCCGGCGGCGGCCGCGGAGGAGCCGCGAGGGGAGGACGGGCCCCGGGGCGAGGGGGTCCCGCCGCCCCCCGCCCCCTGCCCGCAGGAGCAGCCCCGGCCGGAGGACAGGTCTGGGTGAGCCGAGGCTTCCCCTCAGCGCTGAGGGACGGGGCAGAGCGGGCGGAGATGGGGGTGCAGAGACCCCCCAGCCCCGGGACCAGAGGGGGCAGAGCAGGCAGAGATGAGGGTGCCGAGATGAGGGTGCAGACCCCCCCCAGCCCCGGGACCCACCCCAGAGCTGGCCCTGCTGCCCCCAGGTGCTCACCAACCCCTTTCAGCACCCTCCCCATGCCTTCCCCGGCAGCTGGGATCCTTCTGCGATGACAGCAAGGCCCTGGGCCTCCCGATGGCTCCTGCTGGATGCAGGGAGGGGCTGCTGCCCTTTCTGCGCCCCTCTGGCAGCAGGGCTGGGGGTCCCCGGCATGCTGAGGGGTGGCTGAGTGAGGTTCTGGGGCTGGGAATGAGGTGGGAGATGACAGAGGGGGGAGATGCTGCCGTGGGAAATGCTCCACAGTGCCAGAAAACATCCCAGCAGTGCCAGGGTGGGAAGAGAAGGGAGAAGGGGGGCACTGGGAGCAGGGAGGGGACGCTGCACATTCCAGGGGACAAAGGCGGGCTCGGCAGCAGCCAGACCGGACAGCACGGCCCCATTCCATAACCCCTGTCCTGTTTCCCTGCAGTCCTGGCTGGCCCGGGGCCCTGCCCCCCATCCCACAGAGACCCAGCGGCAGGCCAGGTGAGCCCCGGGGCATGGCACGGACCGCGGGGTGCCCGGAGAGGGGAGGGGGTCACCCACAGCCCCTGCATGCCCCCAGCCCTATCCCTGGCCATTCCAGGCACAGCCCAGCCCCTGTGTCACTGTGTCACTGTGTCACTGTGTCACACTCCCTGGGTGTTGGGGGCTCTGTGGTGGGCTCGGGGGTCCGTCCAAAGGGCTGGCACTCTGCCTCCCCTCTGATGCTTTCCCTCCCTCTCTGCCCACAGAGGGGAATGAGCCCCCCATCACCCCCTACAGCGAGACCATCTTCGGCCATGTGGGGCCGCCCCGGGAAACAAAGGTGAGGGGTCACTGAGGGGGTGGTGGCTGTCCCCTGCTGTCACCCTGCATCCCAGAGTCAGGAGCTGCAGCTGGTAAGGCCACGGTGCCCAGCAGTGCCCAGGGAAGGTTCATTCCCCCAGAGGGTGCTGGCACTGCCCAGGCTGCCCAGGGAATGGCTGGGGGTTTAGCATGGTTTCCCAAAGAATGGGGATGGATACAGGAGCTCTAGCAGCCCAACAGGCACAGAGATGTCCTGGCAGGAGTTCCACAGTGCTGGGAATGTTGGGGGGCACAGGGAGGGAGCAGCTGGGCTGGGTATTGAGCAGGATTTAGGATTGGGGATCTGCCTGGCTTCCTTTTGCTGCCTGTGAAGGGGGGCAGGAGGTGATGCCAGGGGTTTGGAGACGTGTGGTGGTGGCCTGTGTGACATTCCCCAAAGCAGGGAAGCCCCAGCCTCTGTGCCATCCCACAGGACTGGCTGAGCCTTGGGCTGCTGGTGGCCATGGGGCTCCTGAGCACTCCCAGAGGTGCAAACCCCAACAGCCCTGGGTGCCCCAGAGCTGGGCTGCCAGAGCTCCAGGAGCCTTTGGACTCCAGGGATGCACAGAGGGGATTGTTGGGGGTCTGGGCAGGGCCAGGGGCTGGGCTGGATGTGTCCCTCCAGCTCAGCACATTCTGTGGTTGTGGGTCAGGGTCACAGGTGAGCCCTGCACTGAGGGCCAGGCAGGCTGAGGGGGTCTGGATGGGACACAGGGCACAGGGGACAGCAGCTGTGACCATTCTCTCCTCCCAGGGTGTTGGCAGCGCCTCTGAGCAGAGCTACGAGGCCGTGTCCGAGCTGGAGCTGGAGCGGGAAGGCTGCAGGTAGGGATCAGGATCCCCTGTGGGCTGGGGACAGGGGACAGGGCACAGCCTTGGGGACAGCCCTGGGGACAGCCTTACAGGGAATGGGGTTCTTACCCCACGTCAGAGCCGATCAGGGGCCTCTGGGATGGTGTCAGCAGCCTCCAGAAGGGCTGATGGGTTTGGAGATGAGAGGAGCTGTGCTGGTGGGAGATTTCTGAGAGGGGGCACAGCTGGGGCAGCGCCAGGGGCACTGCACACTGCACACCCAGAGGAACCTGGGTTTGGCCTCTGGGAACGGGGAAACACCACGGAGGACAGGGATTACTTGGAAATTAGCTGGCTCCAAGCTCTGGGTGAGGGGTTGTGCAATCCCTGAGGGCTCCAGCAGCACCAGATCATCATATCTGCTGCTGCTCGGGCACTCTGTGGTGGAGGACAGCGAAATTGTGAGGGGCACCTTTAAAACACTTTTGAAATGTACTTTCCATGACTCCTGATAGCATCTCAGAAAGAGGAAGGAAAGCTGCTCTTCCCATTTCGGATGGGGAGGGTTCCTTTTCCTGTGTTGCTCAGTGAGGAGGAGGCGAAGCTGCAGCTCTGTGGCCTCCAGCCCTGCTGTGGCCTTGCTGGCCAGTGCCTGTCCCTGTCCTGCCTTTCTGCCCAGCCTGGGGACACTCCCAGTGCCTCTCGTGCCCTGGGTGTGTGGCACCATGGTGGCACCTGATCTGGTGGCACACATTACACGCACAGATGGGGAACTGCAAAGTTTTCCACCCTGTGATATTGCACACTGCTAATCAACTACACATAATCCCAGTGCTAGCAATCAATTTTGGGAGCCTTTTCCATGGCCTCAGGCCACACGCAGTGCTCTCCTGGGGGTCCGAGTCTGTCTGCACAGAAAGTCTGAAATTCTCAGTATCCAGAGCTCCAGCACCTGGGAACTGGAGTTTTGTACACAGAAATACTGAAATATGAATACAGAAATACTGAAATGCTGTGGAGCCTTTGAATGAGCTCGGAGAGGAGCTGGGCACTGACCTGGCTGCATCCAGGGGCTTCCAGGGATTTGGGATTCAGAATACCCCAAGGGAACTGGCCAGGCACTGGCAGCTGTGGGGTTTGGCAGAGAAGAGGCAGGATGTGACCATCAGCACTGTCAGGGACAGCAGTTCAGGTTTTTCCTCCCAGCCCAAGCAGGGCTGGGGTGTGGAGAGTGGAACAGGAGACAGAAAAGCTCTGAGACCCTTTTGCAGAAGGAGGTGAGGCTTTCTGCTCCAGAGTGGATGTAGATTGTTATTTGGATTGAGCTGATTAAGAAGGAGGTTTTGACTGTGTTTGTAATTAATTGTCAGACTCCCAGACTCCATCACCCCACCCCAGCCCCTCTGGTCCCAGCCCATTCCCTGGAGCAGAGCTGTGGGGTCCAAGGGGCTGCTGGCCACCTCTGGCCCGGCTCTGTTGCCTCTGTGGGACCTCCTGATCCTCCCCTGCACCACTGGTGTTTCTCCAGTCCTCATCCTTGTGTCACTGGGGATGACCAGCCATCCTCTGCAGCCCAGCCATCCACTTTGGGTCATGGGGAATATTTCCCAGTCCCAACCCTCAGAGAGGCCCTTCTGCCCCTTTTCCTACCTGTGGTACCTCCTCTTGCCCTCTTCTGGAAGAGCTTTGTCCAGGCCCACGCTGCTCCCTGGCTTGGGGTGTACAGTGCCAGTGTCAGGGGTGAGCAGAGCCTCCTCACTTGCAAGAAAATACCCTCAGAAAGAGGAAGAGGAATGCAAAATTCCTGCAAACCGGGAGCTGAGGGTGCAGCAGGTGGGATTTACCTGCTCTGAGCCTGAGCACTTTCCTCCACGCTGGTGATGCTCAGCCCCTGAGGTGCTGGTGCCCTGCCGCAGCGCCAGCAGGACAGAGAGGTGGCACAGCAGTGTCCCTGTCACCCCACAGAGCTCAGGGCACTGGGTCACACTCACCAGGCACCGAGGGTGGGCTTTGCCTGTCCCTGCCAGATGCTCAGAGCCCTCTGTCTCTTTGCAGCTGCACTGACTGTAAGGCTCAGGTCAGGGAGGGGCTGACGTGGATTTTTTCCCGTTTTCCTCTTTTCCTGCCCCATTCCGTGGGTCTGCCTCCCCCTCAGGCCTGGCACTCCAGGCTGCTGTCTGTCTGTGACTCAGAGTCCTCCAGCCACACCGTTGTTCCCTGTCCAGTCCCTCCTGAAGCATCTGCAGACAAGGCTGGGATTCCAGCCAGATGAGTCACCGTGCCAAGGCTCTGTTGTGCTAATTAAACAGCGATTTTCCTTGTGCTCGGAGCCTCGAGGCCAGCCAGGGCCATTCCTTGTCTTTCCTGGGCCGTGTTCCCTCTCCATCCCCTCCTCAGCCCTGGCACTATCCCGTTTCTCTGAGCAGACCCAGCTGGGGTGGCTCCAGCATCTTCCCAGGCAGATTTTGGGCTTGCTTCTGTCCTGTGTGGACCAGGGACAGCTGATCCTCAGAAGGTGCCTGTCCAGGGCCTGCCCTAGCATGAGGCAGTGCCCAAATCCAGGTCTTGCGAGAGTTTAGGAGTGTTTGGGGTCCTTCCCCTGGTCTTGAAGCTTCTCATGATCTTACACTGGAGACACTTTCTCACATTCTCTGGGTTTGTTCTCCAAAATTGTCTCCATCTCCAAGGAGGATTCCTATAGCTCATCTGCTCCTCTCCCACGTGGTTCTGCCCCTTGCTCCTTGGCTCTGTCTGATGTCCCCTCTCAGGTTGCTGTTGGTAATTGTTGCCCCGAGATGTGCAGGATGTCTCTGTTTCAGCCCGTGCAGCTGAAGAACGAGTCAGAGCTCTTCACTTTTCGGACTTGAAGTTGTTTATTAATTCCTATCTATAAAATTTTCTTTCTGCCCAGCCGAGATCTGCTCAGCAGGGCAGCCACAGGCACTCTGACTGCCCCCGAGGTGGTGTTGTCCTTTTATACTACAAACTACGTATAACATATTTACACTTAATTCCCAATAACCATCACCTGTGTTAGACAGTGCACTTCTACTCTAAACCAATCCCAAAGTGCCAACACCACTGCAGAAAATGGAGAACAAGGAGAACAAGAAGAAAGGCTGGACATGCCCAAGTTCCTCCATCTTGTCCCTATAAAAGCCCCATACCAAAAATCCTAAAATCTACATTTTCACCCTGTGATCACTTTGTTATTATACTATTTAAATTTCTGTGACTTTCATGTCCTCATACAAAGCTGGTAATTTGCTCCATGGGTCAAAATCAAATCTGCAGGTGCTCTGGGCTGCGTGCCAGGGTCTCTGAGGCCCCCGGTGGGGTTCTCAGCAACTCTGGACACCCAGAGGGATGCACTGAGTTCTGACAGTCACCCAGCTCCTGAGGCTGAGGCAGTGATGGCCAAGAGAGCCCCTCCAGTTCTCCTCATTGTAATAAACAGGGCCAGGAGAGCAGCTCCTTTAAAAAGGCCTTTATGATGTCGGCTTGTAGCTTAGGGGGATCCTCCAAGCTGAGAACTATTAAAATTATGGTGACAGGATGGAATCCGGCTCTGGTCAAGGGTGGGTGATTTAGTGCGGTTCTGGTGGGTTAAAGTCCTCGTTTATGCGCTGGTTTGTTGTTCTGAGAGGGTTCATGTAGTTCCCACAGCCTCTCATTTAAATTCTGTCTGGGAGGGGAATGGATACAAATCCGGGTGAGAGGGAAAGGGGCACAAATACAGAGTATGACCGGGAGAGGTACAAATACAGGGTAACTAAAAGGCAGGTCCTAGAACTGTAACATTCAATGTTTAACGACAGACCAACACTTCAAATTAAGACCTTATCAACTTCATTAACATAACTACCAATTACTACTCTGAAAAAGAGCTCTCATCTCCAGGGTTTCATTCCTCACACTCATGACCCTGCCCCATCACCCACCCTGTCCCCTGGAGATGCCCACTTTGCTCAGGTGCTCCTCAGAGAGAAGCTGGGACAAGTCTTGGATCATCCTTGTTGCCTTTTTAGGAGCCTTCTCTTTGCCCTGGCTTTAAATCCTCAGGGCAATTTGGTGGGATGCTCTCCTGTGGGTGCTGGGGTGTCCCAGGAATGTTTTCCTCCCATCACCATTGCACCTGGGCAGGCCCCTGTGAGCTCCTGGGGCTGACAGACATTTTCCAGCACATTTCCTTTCCAGGGAAAGAAAAACGCCTGCCTGAGAGGGCTGATGGGAAGGTGCAGCTTTGCAGTTTATTTTTACAATTTCCTTTTATTGTTATGGCTGGAGAGCCCCAGCAGGGAATGGCTGGGGGTTTAGCATGGTTTCCCAAAGAATGGGGATGGATGCAGGAGTTCCAGCAGCCCAGCAGGCACAGAGATGTCCTGGCAGGAGTTCCACAGTGCTGGGAATGCTGAGGGCACAGGGAGGGAGCAGCTGGGCTGGGTGTTGAGCACAGAGCAGGATTTAGCATTGGGGATCTGCCTGGCTTCCTTTTGCTGCCTGTGAAGGGGGGCAGGAGGTGATGCCAGGGGTTTGGAGATGTGTGGTGGTGGCCTGTGTGACATTCCCCAAAGCAGGGAAGCCCCAGCCTCTGTGCCATCCCACAGGACTGGCTGAGCCTTGGGCTGCTGGTGGCCATGGGGCTCCTGAGCACTTCCAGAGGTGCAAACCCCAACAGCCCTGGGTGCCCCAGGCAGGCCAGGCTGAGGCCAGGAGCAGTGCCAGTTGTCCCCAGATTGGGTGGCATTGCCCAGGAGCAGTGCCAGATGTCCCCAGATGGGGTGGCATTGCCCAGGAGCAGTGCCAGGTGTCCCCAGACTGGGTGACATTGCCCAGGAGCAGTGCCAGGTGACCCCACACAGGGTGGCATTGCCCAGGAGCAGTGCCAGATGTCCCCAAATGGGGTGGCACTGCCCAGGAGCAGTGCCAGGTGAGCCCAGACTGGGTGACATTGCCCAGGAGCAGTGCCAGTTGTCCCCAGACTGGGTGACATTGCCCAGGAGCAGTGCCAGGTGTCCCCAGATGGGGTGGCATTGCCCAGGAGCAGTTTCAGGCGTCCCCAGATGGGGTGGCATTGCCCAGGAGCAGTGCCAGGTGTCCCCAGATGGGGTGGCATTGCCCAGGAGCAGTGCCAGGTGTCCCCAGATGGGGTGGCATTGCCCAGGAGCAGTGTCAGGTGTCCCCACACAGGGTGGCATTGTCAAAGACCATGCTGTGGTGCCCAGGCAGGAGCAGTGCCAGGTGACCCCAGACGGGGTGGCATTGTCCAGGAGCAGCGCCAGGTGTCCCCTGGCATTGCCCAGGTCCATGCTGTGGTGCCCAGGAGCAGCGCCAGGTGTCCCCTGGCATTGCCCAGGTCCACGCTGTGGTGCCCAGCTCCCTCTCAGCCCCTCTTGGCACAGGACCAGCAGCGAGTGCAGCAGCGAGGGCCGCAGCGAGGATGAGGAGGGCCGCAGCCGGCTCATCGAGCGCATCGCCCACAGCGACACCGAGGGCTACTCCACGGTGGAGGCGCCGCGGGCACAGGGCTCCCCGTTCAGCCTGCCCGCACACCTGTACCCCGACGAGCTCCTGGACGACCTGACCATCTCCCCCTACGCCAGCTTCACCTCGCTGTGCGAGCCGCGGCCCACCATGCTCAGCGGCTGGCTGGACAAGCTGTCCCCTCAGGGGTACGTGCGGTGACGTGGGGTCACAGCTTGGCTGGACAAGCTGTCCCCTCAGGGGTACGTGGGGTGACGTGGGGTCACAGATTGGCTGGACAAGCTGTCCCCACAGGGGTACGTGGGGTGACGTGGGGTCACAGTGGGCTTTGGGCTGGGAGGGACCCTAAGATTGTGGGAATTTTTCATCACTCGGGGTCACCAATTGTGGTGGTGTTCACAGGGGTCCCAGCAAGAGTGAAGAGATGAGGATCTGACTCCATGTTTCAGAAGGAATTTATTATTTATTATATATATTTCAGAAGGAATTTATTATTTATTTATATATTTATATATATCATATATTTATTATATATAAATATATACTTATATATAAATATATATTTATGTATGTAATATATTTATAATTATTATAATTATTTATATATTTAATGTATTTCTATATTTTATTATTATTTATATATATCAGGAGTTTTTATATTATATATATTTATTATATAATTTAATATATTCACATATATTTAATTTTTTCTATATATTGATATATATTTAAGTATATTTAACATATTCATATTATTTATATATTTAATATATTTTTACATATTATTATTTGTATATATTTCAGAAGGAATTTATTATTTATTTATATATTTATATATATTATATATATTTATTATATATATTATTTGATTATATATTTAATATCTTTATAATTATTATAATTATTTATATATTTAATATATTTATATGTATATTATTTGTATCTATATTTCAGAAGGAATATATTATTTTATTATATATATTATATTAAAACTATACTAAAAGAATAGAAGAAAGGATTTCCTCAGAAGTCTTGAAAGGAAAGCATGGAATGGAATGATAACAAAAGCTCCTGACTCTCAGAGAGTCCGAGCCAGCTGGACTGTGATTGGCCATTAATTAGAAACAACCACATGAGACCAATCCCAGATGCACCTGTTGCATTCCACAGCAGCAGATAACCATTGTTTACATTTTGTTATTGAGGCCTCTCAGCTTCTCAGGAGAAAAAATCCTAAGGAAAGGATTTTTCATAAAACATATCTGTGACATTAAGATCATCTCGTTCCACACCATGCCATGGGCAGGAACACTCTGCACTATCCCAGGTTGCTCCCAGCCCCGTCCATCTGGCCTGGAGCGCCTCCAGGGATGGGGCAGCCCCTGTAGGTAAAGCCCCCTTGGGCAAGGTGAGGTTGCTGCACTGGTCACTGTGCTCCCCTTGGAAGAGGAACCTCTTGGGTGCCCCTCTGTGCAGTGGTGCCTGGGAGGAGGAAGGGTCTTTGAGGGGCACTCATCCTCTTCCCAACAGTTTTTCTGCCATCCCAACAGGAACTATGTCTTCCAGAGGCGCTACGTCCGTTTCGATGGGAAGAACCTGATGTACTCCAGCAGTGAGAAGGTACCAAGGGCACAGCGGGGCAGGGTGGGGAGGCTGAACCTCGACAGCACCTGGGGAGCTGCCACATCCCCTTGGCCTGCCCTTGTCCTTCTGGAAGGAGCCAACAGTGCTCTGCCATCACCAGGGTGGAGCAGCTGATGCCTGGCAGGCTCCCAGCACAGCCTCAGCCATGGGGAACCCAGGAGAGCAAGGGCCACCCTGCCAACAGGGAGCAGGAAAGGGGAGGCCTGCTGGAAATAGGGTCTCAGCCATTGATCCACCTCTTCCTGGATCCCCAGGACTCACCTGGCTGCTGGTGCCCACAGGCTGTGCTGTGAGGCAGCACCAGCAGAGCACCCAAGGGGTGTGGAGGATGTGCCAGGTCATGGAGGTGCCCTGTGGGAAGGGCAAAGGGGGTAACTCCACGTGGGGCTTGTTCCAGGAGCCCTATCCCAAAGGAGTGATCCCACTGTCAGTGATTGAAATGGCTCGTTCCACCAAGGACAACAAGTTCCAGGTCATCACCAGCCACCGAATCTTTGTCTTCCGTGCTGAGAATGAGGGTGAGTGAAAACCTGGGCCAGGGCCCACCAGCCCTAAGGAGCCATCCCTGCCTCCCTTCTCCAGGCAGAGCACCCCACAGGCAGCTCTCACCCCATCCCCAAAACATGCCCTGCCTCCCTGCCTGCCCTCTGGGTGCTCTGCTCCGTGCCAGGGCTGTGGGAAGGGCTCAGCCCCGCTCCCTCCTGCCTGCTCCCCAGCCCAGAGGAATGAGTGGTGCTCCACGCTGCAGAAGAAGGTGATGGAGCAGCGCCTGGTGGGGTCCCGGCCCCGGCCTGCCAACACTGCCCACTGCCAGAAGTCAGGAACCCTGGAGCTGAAGGGCCACAAGTCCAAGGTTTTCGCAGCCCTGAGCCTGCCTGAGATATGGCTGTACAAGAGCGAGCAGGTTTGTGGCCAAACCCCCATGAGGGATGAGAGGGATGGAGGGAGCTGAACCAGGGCCGGTGCCAAAGGGAGAACAGAGAGGAAATGGGTGGGCAGGAAAAAGGGAATGGCAGAGCAAGAAGCTGGAGATCCTGGAGGGCAGCAGTGGTGGGTACCAGGAATGGACACCCCTCCCAACCTTCTCACTATCACTAAATCATCATCATCTCCACCAGGCGTTTTGGCCTTGGTCACACCAACCAAGCATCCCAACCCATCCCAGGGCTGCTGGATCAATAGCAGCAAACACATCTGCTGCAAGGGGCACCCACAGGGACAGCTGGCCCCTGTCACCTCCCACGCTGCTCCTGCTGCCCACAGAACACCTCACTTCCTTCCTGCTGAATTTGCTTAGCACCCCTGCTTTTATTTCCATCACTTCACTTGCAGGTGCCTGCTGTGCACTAAGCAGCATCAGCTCTGAGGACTTGGTTCAGGTTGATATTTGTTTTATGAGGGTCCCTGACTGGAATCTCCAAAAGAAAGGGACCTGGTGTCTTGGTTTGAAAAGACAGGTATCTGCTAAGGAAGAGAGCCTCCCCTGAAATGGAAAATGTAAATCCCCTCCCTCTGAATTATTGTAATTTTGAAATTAAGGGGCTCTCAGGCAAAGAGATGGGAGCAGGTTTCTTATTAGGGAAGAAAATTAAAATAAAATAAAATAAAATAAAATAAAATAAAATAAAATAAAATAAAATAAAATAAAATAAAATAAAATAAAATAAAATAAAATAAACAATGCAGTAATACGAACAAACACTGCCAGAGTGAGAGCAGTCCCTGCCCCCTGTGTGTCAGGGGGTGTCCCAGCCCCATCCCAGGGGGGCTCAGCCCTCCTGCAGTGCCAGCTGTGGCTCTGCTGCAGCAGGGATCCTGCACAAGGGGGGAGTTTTCCTCTGCAGCTCCAGGGCTGCTGCAGATGGGCCTGGGCTCCCTCTGGCCATGCAGGGCAGCAGAAAGCTGCTCCTCTGGCAGTGCAGGGGGCAAAGGCTGCTGTGCTGTGCCAGGCCCAGATTGGATCCAGGCAGGAATGCTTGGCTCCTCCCCTGGGCGGAGCATCTCCCCATGGGATGCTGGGATTGGATCAGCCCTGCAGGGACACTCAGTGGCCATGGACAGCAGAGATCTGCTGGAGGGAGGGTTGGCTGGGGGAGAGATAAAGGAAAAACTGCCCCATGAACAGAGGATAACTGCCCCAGCTCTAATGGATGGGAAATAGAATAGAAACCACATCTTGCAGCCCAGGACACCTGGGTATCCATATTTCAGGGTTGTGGGCAGAAGCTGCCTTTCATTTGAAGGTGTTTGCAGGGTGCTTTATGTCAGATGAGAGGTGGCTGAGGGAGCAGCAGGGGTTTGTCCAGGCAAAGCAGGGATGGGGTGCTGGGGGTGCCATGGCTGCAGCCCCAACCCCACAGGCATGCCCAGGGTGGTGCCCAGCAGAACCAACAGCGCTGTCACCCTGAATCGCAGTTCTTCAAGATGGGCATCGCCATGTTCTTCATCGAGATGCGTGGCTCCACCATCCGCGAGGCCAAGAGCCGCAGCTTCGAGCTCATCACCCCCTCCAAAACGTTCAGGTATGCTGGGATCCAGGGGATGGGCAGGGAGGAGCAGCCTGGGGCTTGGCTGGGCACTGGTGGCAGCAGCCCCTGAGCTCGGGCTGTGCTGTGCTCCCAGCTTTGTGGCCGAGTCGGAGCGGGAGAAGCGGGAGTGGATGGAGGCGCTGCAGGAGGCCATTGCCGAGATGCTCTACGACTACGAGGTGGCAGAGAAGATCTGGTCCAACAAAGCCAACAAACACTGTGCTGACTGCTGGGCTCAGAGTCCTGACTGGGCATCCATCAACCTCTGCGTGGTCATCTGCAAGCAGTGTGCAGGTGGGACAGCTCCTGGGGGGCACAGGGGCATCCTCGGGCTGTGGGCTGGGCTGGCCTGGGCAGGCATGGTCTGCCTGGGATGTGGGCATAACTTGGGGCTCAGTTCCCTGGCAGGATCAAGGGGTGCTGACTCTCCTGCTCCCTGCAGGGCAGCACCGCAGCCTGGGCTCCAACATTTCCAAGGTGCAAAGCCTGAAGCTGGACACCAGCGTCTGGTCCAATGAAATCGTGCAGGTGAGACACTCGGGGATGTAATGAAATCATGCAGGTGAGACACTCAGGGGTGCAAGGAAATCATGAAGACAAGGCACTCAGGGGTGCAAGGAAATTGTGCAGGTGATACACTTGGGGGTGCAATTAAATCATGCAGGTGAGACACTCAGGTGCACAATGAAATTGTGCGAGACACTCAGGTGCAATGAAATAGTGCAGATGAGGCATTTGGGGGTGCAATGAAATCATACAGGTGAGGCACTCAGGGGTGCAGTGAAATCATGCAGATGAGGCAGGAGTGCAATGAAGTCATGCAAGTGAGACAGTCATAGGTGCAATGAAATCCTGCAGGTGAGACACTCAGGGGTGCAACGAAATTGTGCAGGTGAGGCATTTGGGGGTGCAATAAAATCATACAGGTGAGGCACTCAGGGGTGCAGTGAGATTGTGCAGGTGAGGCACTCATAGGTGCAATGAAATGGTGCAGGTGATAAGCTCGGGGGTGCAATGAAATCATACAGGTGAGACAGGAGTGCAGTGAAATCATGCAGGTGAGGCAAATCACGAAGGTGAGGCACTCAGGGGTGCAGTGAAATTGTGCAGGTGAGGCACTCGGGGGTGCAGTGAAATTGTGCAGGTGAGGGATTTGGGAGTGCAATGAAATTGTGCAGGTGAGGCGCTCAGGGTTGCAATGAAATCATGCAGGTGATACACTTGGGGGTGCAGTGAAATTGTGCAGGTGAAGCACTCAGGAGTGCAGTGAAATTTGCAGGTGAGGCACTTGGGGTGGAATGAAATTGTGCAGGTGAGACACTCAGGAGTGCAGTGAAATTTGCAGGTGAGGCACTTGGGGTGGAATGAAATTGTGCAGGTGAGACACTCAGGCCAGGGCGTGCTGTGCTCAGGGCCCAGGCTGCTCCTGGCAGGGCAGCATCCCCACAGCCCCCCTCAGGATGCAGGAACTCTGGGAATGCTGCTCCTCCTGCTGACCCTGGGGCTCGCCATGACCACGGGACTCTCCCACAGCTCTTCATCGTGCTGGGGAATGACCGAGCCAACCGGTTCTGGGCCGCCAGGCTCCCCGCCAGCGAGGCCATCACCCCGGAGAGCGGCGCCGAGCAGAGACGGGAATTCATCACCCGCAAGTACCGGGAGGGCCGGTACCGCCTGCCCCACCCTCACTACGGCACTCAGGAGGAGGTGCTGCAGGTAGGGGACACCTCCAGGGGCTGGAGCCACCCCAGAGCTCCTGGCCTGAGGTGCCAGCCCCTCCTGCCTGGCTGCGTGTGCTCGCTCCCTCATGCCAGGCAGATTCTGGGAGGTTGTGCCCTGGTTTGGCTGCTTGGGGCAGCACTGGGGTCTCCATGAGCAGGGTGGGATCCCTAAATGTGGCTGTTTCACCCCAGGCACTGTGCTCTGCAGTGGCAGGACCAGCCCTGCTCAAGACCATCCTGCAGTTCTTCTCATCCTCGGAGGCTGCCCTGGCCTCTGACCCTGCTGCCAGCGAGGCGGCCCCGGGGGCCGACCTCTGGTGGGGACCAGAGAGCAAAAGGCCCAGGAACCTTTCAGGTAAAGAGGAGCCTCGAGCCCCATCTGGCTGTGGTGGAGGAAATTCCTCTTTTCTGCTGGCCCTGCCCCTCCTGGCATGGCCCAAGGCCGGGGACACTCAGGGTGTCAGCGCTCCCTGTGGGACTCACCCTGTTGAAGGATTCCTCTGGGATCTCTGATTAGCAGGTCCCTCTGGAGTCCCTTTTCAGGGAACCCCATGCCTGCACACCCCTTTGCCTATACCTGCATGAGGGGATCTCCCTCTGTACCCACAATTTGGTGGGTTCCTGCTCCCCCCACCTCGGGTTGCTGTTTGATAATTGCTGCCCCAAGATGTGCAGGATGTCTCTGCTTCGGCCCACACAACTGAAGAACGAGTCAGAGCTCTTCACTTTTCGGACTTGAAGTTGTTTATTAATTCTTATCTATAAAATTTTCTTTCTGGCAGCCGAGATCTGCTCAGCAGAGCAGCCACAGGCACTCTGACTGACCCCGAGGTGGTGTTGTCATTTTATACTACAAACTACGTAGTATATTAAGATATTTACACTTAATTCCCAATAACCATCACCTATGTTAGATGGTGAACTCCTATTCTGAACCAACCCCAAAGTGCCAGCATCACTGCAGAAAATGGAGAACAAGAAGAAAGGCTGGACACGCCCAAGTTCCTCCATCTTGTCCCCATAACCCCCATACCAAAAATCCTAAAATCTACATTTTCACCTTGTGATCATTTTGTTATTACACTATTCAAACCTGTGTGACTTTCATGTCCTCATACAAAGCTGGTAATTTGCTCCAGGGGTCAAAATCAAATCTGCAGGTGTTTTGGGCTGCCTGCCAGGGTCTCTGAGCCCCCCGGTGGGGTCCTCAGCAACTCTGGATACCCAGAGGGATTCACTGAGTTCCGACACCCCCCTACCCTCTGTACTGTGTCCCACAGGGAGCCCCCGAGCACAGGACCCAGGTCCTGAGGGTGTGTACAACGAGATCACCCAGCCAGTGACACACTGCGGGTACCTGTACCGGGCCACGGCCCCCCCAAAGCTCCCAGGGGCCAGGAAGAGCAAAGAGGGTGAGTGTGGGCGCTGGGGAGGGCAGGCAGAGGTGCCCACCCCGGTGCCACTGAGCCCCTGTTCCTGCAGACTTCCAGCGCACGTGGTGCTCCCTGGAGAGAGCCCTGCTCTTCTTCGAGACTGAGAAATGCCCTGAGCCTCTGGGCCACATTGACAGCGGGGATCTCCTCTCCCTGGGGGTCAACAGAGCCCACCAGGCACTCACCAGCCCTGGCCCCACTGAAAGGTACCCCCAGCCATGCCCCCAGTCCTGCCCAGAGAGCGTGGGGCACACCGGCAGCAGGGCTGGGCTCCCTGCTCTGGCTCTAGGGGCAGGGTTGCCCTCACGGCTGCTTCACCCTCCGCAGGTTTCGCTTCACCCTTGAGCTCTTCCTCACTGGGGAGAAAGTGCAGCAGCTGGGAACTGATGGGCCCGAAACGCTGCAAGCCTGGGCCAGCGCCATCGGCAAGGTGAGCCAGCCTCAGTGTGCCCCCAGACTGCCCCTGCTCACCCACTGTGATTCCTCACAGCTCCCCATGCCCTTCATCCACTCTGGGAAGCCTCTCCGCCCTTTCCAGGGCTCCTGTCCTCCCTGGTGATCTGCCCCCTGTGATGGTGTTCGCAGGGGTCTCAGGTTGAGGGAAGAGACTAGAATTTTACTCCATATTTCAGAAGGCCTGATTTATTATTTTATGATATATATTACATTAAAACTACACTAAAATAATAGAAGAAAAGGTTTCATCTCAGAAGGCTAGCTAAGCTAAGAATAGAAAGGAAAAGAATGATAACAAAGGCAGCTCCCTCAGGCTTTCTGTCTGAGCCAGCTGACTGTGATTGGCCATTCATTAGAAACAACCACACGAGCCAATCACAGATGCACCTGTTGCATTCCACAGCAGCAGATAACCATTGTTTACGTTTTGTTCCTGAGGCCTCTCAACTTCTCAGGAAGAAAAATCCTAAGGAAAGGATTTCCATAAAAAGATGTCTGCGACAGACAGCATCCTCATGGGTTGTCTTCACCCCACTTATGTCCTCTTCCATCCCACAGTGGTTCACCCCCGTGAGCTGCCACTGCCTGCTGGGCTACGAGTTCCAGCGCGTGGGGCAGCTGCGCTACAAGTGCATGCTGAACCCCGAGCGCTGGCAGAGGGCCTTCTTCATCCTGCAGAAGAGCCACCTCTTCATCTGCCCCGCCGAGGAGGATGGGGCCGAGGACAGCATCAACCTGCGGCGGCTGCAGGAGCTCAGTGAGTGCCGGGAGTTCACAGGGCCGGGACGGGCACCGTGGTGGCCCTGTTTGGCTCTGACTGCTCAGCTTCTCGCCCAATGCAGGTCTGGTTCCCCCCACGGACACCCCGGAGAAGAAGGAGCTGCTTGTCCTGGTGGAGATGGGGAGGTGAGTCCTGGCCGTGAAGGTGATGGGGAGTGAGACAAGCAACCTCGGATTGCTGCCCAGAGAAAAGGCACTTTGGGATGTGTTGGGACTCAGATGTTCGTTGGTTCTTATCTACACCACAGTCTCACAAACCCTGAGTTCTACAACACTTCACTCTGAAAAACTAAAAAATGGAGCCCCATCTCTCGCTCTCTACCAAGCCTTTTAAGGATAAACTGTCCAATTAAGAAATGACACCTAAATTATTTTTACTTTTAACCCAATAACCAGCCACCCGTGGCCTGCAGTGCAGACTTCTTTATCCAATTACACAAAACCACCCAAATCCATGGAGGAGAAGGTGAAGAAGAAGGACCAGCCTTCACCTTAAAACCTCCATCTTGCTTTATATATATTACTATATTCTAAAACCCCAAACTCTAAGTTTCCCACCCTGTGATATTACACACTTCTATTCAAGCTCCATACCTACAATCCCAGTGCTATCATTCCCTTTTGGAAGCTTCTCCACGGCCTCAGGTCAAATGCAGTGTTCTCTTGGGGATCAGTGCCTGTCAGCACAGACAGTCTGAAATTCTCAGTAGCCAGGGTTCCAACAGGGATGGGCCAATGCTGATCCCAAATCCCTGGTGGGAAAGTTACAGAGACAGCAGGGCTGAGACCGAGGGCCTTGCAGGGGTGTTTTGGTGGTGTAGGGTGTCCCTCAGCTCAGCCTGGCTCCCTGTTACAGGCAGGAGGGATAACCTGCCCCTGGGACTACCCTCATTCCCTCTTTTCTGCCCTTGTTGTTCTCAGGACATTTTACCTGCAGGGCTTGTCGCGGGCAGACTCGGCAGCGTGGTACAGTGACATCCAGGCCTCGGCAGGGGGCCGGGGCAACGCTCTGAGGGACCAGCAGCTGAGCAGGGCAGACATCCCCATCATCGTGGACTCCTGCATCGCCTTCATCACCCAGTACGGTGAGCCCAGCACGTCCCTGTGCCCTCCAGCACCTCGGGCTGGCCAACAATCCAGGCAGGAGGCACCACTCCGGGGCCACCAGCTCCATGAGGGATTCTCTGAGCAGGACCCGGCCCCTGTGACCCCGTGTCCCTGTCCCAGGGCTGCGGCACGAGGGGATTTACCGCAAGAACGGAGCCAAGTCCCGGATCAAGGTACTGATGGAGGAGTTCCGGCGGGACGCTCGCAACGTCAAGCTGCGCATCAGCGACAACTTCATCGAGGATGTCACCGACGTGCTCAAGAGGTTCTTCCGGGAGCTGGAAGATCCCATCTTCACCCTGGAGCTGCACCCGCAGTGGAAGGAGGCTGCAGGTACCTCCTTCACCCAGCCCTGCTCCACGCTGGGTTCCCTGTGTAGGAGTGACGGGGATAGGATGGTTGGGACAGAGACGAGAGATCTCTGCAGCCAGGTCAGGAACTTGGGGTCTATTGCAAAGGGCCTGGGGGCAGGGCCCTGCTGGGAGCTGCCAAACACAGCTGGAGCAGGACTGAGAGAAGAGAGGGGGAGAGAGGACGAGAGGGTAAGAGAATAAAAGGGTAAGAGAGTAAAAGGGGTAAGAGCGTAAAGGGGTAAAAAAATAAATGGGGTAAGAGAGCAAAGTTCCCGTTACAATACCATAAATCTTCTTCTGTGTTGAATATTCTGATTCTCACTAACCAATCTAGTACAAGATACAAATCCTGCAGCATTTCCATACAGCCTATAAGAATCACTACATCACCATACTGTGTTACATTTTAAACCCTAAAAACTCCTCTTAAGCCCCTTCTGCCAAGCTGTAGGGTCTGCTCTGACCCTTGGAGCTGTCTGCAGGCAGAGGGAATTGTTTCATCAAAAGGGGATTACCTTCAGCTGGCCACACCATTGTTTTCCAGTTGTTCAGTAACTGAGGGATCTCAAAGCTTGCTTTCATTTCAATCTCACTTATAGTTTTCATATTCTCAAAATCTTTTGCCAGACAATTGCATTTATAAAGCTTTCCTGTTTCATCTTCCCCAACACCCTGGGGCTAGGGTTCCTCTGGATGGGTCCTGGTGCCAGCCTCGGTGCTGTGTCACCTCTGGATCACTGGGTTCAGCCAGGATCTGGTTTTCCTCCCTCCAGAGATCTCCTCGAAGCCGCAGCGCTTGGAGCGGTACAAGGAGCTCATCCATCGCCTGCCTCGCCTCAACCACAAGACCCTGGCTGCGCTCATCGGGCACCTCTACCGGTCAGTGGGGCCCCCAGTCAGGGTCCCCATGTCCAGCCAGCCCTGGGGGTCTCCCTGCTGCCCAGGGAGTGCTGGCACCTATCCCTAAGAGACAGGGAGGGCCCATGCCCTGCTCCACCCACACAGCTGGTGCTGGGACACCTTGAACATTCCCAAAGTCATCCTCCAGCAAGGGGGAGCAACAGGAGGGTTGGGACTAGGGACAGCACCCTGCAGGCTGTAAATATCATCCAGTGCCCCCAAAAGACCGAAAACATTCAATTCCCATTGTGAGTCAGAGTTTGAGGTAGCGCCGTTGTCTGGTTTGGTGTCAGAGGGAAGTTCTCAAAACAGGAACTGCCCAGTTTGGAGTTCCCAGTGCTGAGGGGCTGGGGACATCCAGGCTGTTTGTATGAGGCAGAGGAGGGTGGCTGGGGCTGAAACCCCACCCTGAGCAGGACCAGCCCCTCACCTGTGTGCTCCTTGTGCCAGGGTGCAGAAATGTGCAGACCTCAACCAGATGAGCACCAAGAACCTGTCGCTGCTCTTCGCACCCAGCCTCTTCCAGACCGACGGCAAAGGGGAGCACGAGGTCAAGGTGATGGAAGATCTCATCGATAACTATGTCAGCATCTTCAATGTAAGCAGGGGCCTGCAGCCCCGTCCATGCTGGCTCTGACCCCCTGGATCCCCCCACAGCCCCACCTCTGCCTCCCCCTGCATCCCTCCACCCTGGCCCTGTGTCCTCAAGCCGGATCCTGCTCCACGCTGACCCTGTGCACCCTTCCTCTGGCAGATTGATGAGGATCAGGTATCCCAGATGGATCTGGAGAACAGCCTGATCACCACCTGGAAGGACACCCAGGTACTGGGAGTGTGCTTGTTGGCCCCCACCACATCAGGGACCCCTGGGCTGGAGGGGCTGGCTGGAGGATGGGGACACTCCCAGCTCCCCACCATGGGTCCCCACTGTCCCATATCCACTTTTGGGAAAGGATGTTCCCCCTCTTATCTCCCCTGTGCCCACCACCCTGAGGCTCCTGCCTGGGGAAGGAGCAGCCCCAGTTTCCCAGGACACCATCTCCAGCCCCGGAAAGGTGGGATGTGCTCAGCGCCCACACCAACACCTCACCAATGCCACCACTCTCCCCACAGCTCTCCCAGGCAGGAGACCTCATCATCGAGGTGTACCTGGAGCAGAAGGTGTCCGACTGCTGTGTCACCCTGAAGGTGAGTCCCAGAGCAGGGCTGTGCCAGAGCACGTGGGGAGGGAGCCCCTGGTGCCCCTGGGGCCCATCCTGCACCACCCACTGCAGCAGCTCCCTGTGTGTCCGGCCCCAGGTGTCCCCCACCATGACAGCAGAGGAACTGACCAACCAAGTGCTGGAGATGCGCAATGTGCCCGCCAGCCTGGACATCTGGCTGACCTTTGAGGCTCTGGAGAACGGGGAGCTGGGTGAGCACAGGGGGATGGCCCACGGAGTGCTCCTGGCATGGCCAGGCTGGTGAGGGGCAGGCGTGGGGGACAGCGAGCCAAAACCACCTAGAACAAGAACCCACCAACCACAAACGAGTCTTTGCTACAACAGTGTTCTAGCTCAACTATTCATCCTCTCAGCCTTCTCAGCCTCAGAGCTAAATACTCTTTTACATCGCATTCGAAGCCACCCTAATCCCCACCCTCATCCTCATCACACAATGAAGGAACCAACCAGAACACCTAAATGCTGGCATTTATCTCCTATTTTATACACTCACCAGCTCACTCCCACTACTAATTGCTATCCTGCACCTGCACAATCAAATTGGCACACTATACTTCCCAATACTCAAACTTTCACATCCTACATTAAACTCTTCTTGATCAGGCCTGGCCACAAGCCTAACTCATCTCCTAGCCTTTGTAGTTAAAGCCTCCCTATACAACCTGCTTCTGTGACTGCCTAAAGACCATATAGAACCTCCCATTGCCAGTTCCATACTACTGGCAGCCCTGCTTCTAAAACTTGGAGGTTATGGTATTACACGAATCACAATCCTAGTAAACCCAACATCAAACCGCCTTTCTGGTGGTGGCAGAGGGGACAGGAGCTGGCACGGTGGTGAGAGTGTCCCTGTGTCCCCAGAGCGGCCCCTGCACCCCAAGGAGAAGGTGCTGGAGCAGGCCTTGCAGTGGTGCAAGCTCCCGGAGCCCAGCTCTGCGTACCTGCTGGTGAGGAAGGTGCCCATCGGCGAGGGCAGCTGTCTCTTCACAGGTAAGGCAGGCACAAGGGGACCCGGCCCCTCGGGGTGTCCCCAGAGGGCGACAGCTCTGCCTGAGCTTCCCCTTGCAGCCATCAGCGATCCCACAGTGGGGTCCCCCTGCAATGCCACCCTGCCAGCCCCCCCTGACCCTTCTGTCCCCACACTGGGCAGGTGCCAAGCGTGAGACCCCCAAGTGTGGGCTGCTCAAGTGCCGGGAGGAGCCCCCCAAGCTGCTGGGGAGCAAGTTCCAGGAGCGTTACTTCGTCATCCAGGACAGGAGGCTGCTGCTGCTCAAGGAGAAGAGGGTAGGGGGATGCTGTGGGATGGATCTCAGCCCCAGGGGTGGCAGGAGGAGCCTGGGGACAGTAGCAGCACAGTGGTGGCTGTTCTCCTGGCAGGGAGGCTGGCACCAAGCCGGGCTGACCCACTGGATGTCCTTTCCCAGAGTGCCAAGCCAGAGCGTGAGTGGCCCCTGGACGCTGCCAAGGTTTACATGGGCATTAGGAAGAAGCTGAAGCCACCAGCTCAGTAAGTGGGACCTTCCCAGGCATGGCACTGGGGCAGACATCCATCCCTCAGTGCCTGCTCCTGGCACCCAAGCCCAGCTGCTGGGGTACACCTGGCCCCCATGGGGCGAGCTCAGCCCCCTGCCCCACTGCCGACAGACCCCAGGCTGTGTCTGAGCTTGGCAGTGCTGTTCTGTAGCCTTGTGTTCCTTTCCAGGTGGGGTTTCACGCTGACCCTGGACAAGCAGCAGCTGTGAGTACCTTCCCCTGCTGTCCTGGGGCTGGGGAGGTCGAGATCTGTCCCCAGTTTTAGTGGGAGTGGGACAGCCAGGGGCAGTGGTACAAGGCCCTGGGGTCAGGGCACAGCTGGGGCTATTCAGAGGCAGAGTGGTGGGGCCACATTGTCCCTGGCACAGGATGGGAGCCAGGCTCCAGGGGCCACCCACGTCTCTGCCACACAGCCTTCCTGCCTCTCCACCCACCCCAGCACCCCTGGGTGGTGCTGGGTGCCCTGAAAGCTCCCACCTTGCCCTAAAGCAGCAATTTGGGCACACAGAAATTTTCAGAGATTTAGCCCTGTGGAGTGTAGATGAACCTGAGACCCCCAGGCTCGCAGACAACGTAACAAGGGGACGTGGGCCCCACTGCCCCCACTCCCTGGCAGCTTCTCCACTATTTGCTCTGCAGGTACCTGGTGTGCTCAGGGCAGGCTGAGCTGTGGGACTGGACCACCAGCATCCTCAAGGCTCAGGTGGGTGCAGGCTGGCAGTGCCACCCAGTTGGGCGGGGCTGGGAGGGGCTGGCACGGCTGGCAGGGGGCTGGCAGGGCCTGACCCCCGTGCCCACCCTGTCCCTGTGCTCAAGTGGGTGCAGGCTGGCAGTGCCACCCATTTGGGCAGGGCTGGGAGGGGGCTGGCAGGGCCTGACCCCCGTGCCCACCCTGTCCCTGTGCACAGCACGATGACCTGCGCCCCGTGGTGCTGCGCCGCCGCTCCTCCTCCGACCTGGCCAAGCAGAAATTCGGGACGATGCCGCTGGTGCCCCTGCACGGGGACAGCACTGATGCCACCATGCTCTCTGCCAACCAGACCCTGGTAAAGCCCCTGCAGATCCCCCTGCCCACAGGTGCTCCTGCACCCACCCCAGGACCCCGTGCCCACCCTAGGGCTGGAGAGGCTGGCACACCAATGGGTGCTGTGTGTGCTGTGTGCCATGCTCGTGTCCGTGCCCGTGTCCGTGGCAGCTCTCCGTGCCTGCAGGCTCCTGCAGCCTCCTCTGCCCTGCCCTGCCTGCCCAGGCAGCCGTGGCCCTGCTCTGTGCTCTCCGTGCTCACCCCTGTCCGTCTCCTCTGTTTCTAGCGCCGCCTGCACACGCGAAGGACTTTGTCCATGTTCTTTGTAAGTACCTGCACACCTGGAGCACCTGCTGCTGGCTTTGCACTGTGCCAGGGCTCACCTGCAGCATCCCACGGGCACTCAGAGATGTGCCCACCTTGTGTGGCAGATGAGGGGGTGCCCACAGCTCTGCGTGTTCCCTGCCTGGGGATGAGGGTCCCTGCATGGTCCCAGTGTGGGCAAGCAAGGGGTCACCAGTCCAGCCCAGTTCCCAGAGCTTCTCTCCCCTTGGGCACACAGTGCCCATAGGGCATCAATGGAAGGAAAGTGAGGAAAGAGGTTTAGGTGTGCCTTGCCATCAGGTTATTTCCTAAAAGGCCACTGGGCCACTGAACCTCATCTCTCCTGGCTTTGTGCTCTGCACAGGATCCACCTGCCCACCCCACCCTGGAACCAAGGGGTGCTGGGATGGTGGCATGGACCATGCCCAGGCAGAGACCAAAACTCCCCTTCCTCAGCCATGGGGAAGAAAGGGCAGCAGTGCCTGAGCCGAGGCACCTGGTGGAGGGTGGGTCCCCTGCAGGGATCAGCCCCATGGTGAGGGACGAGGATCCCCAGGCAGTGCAGGGAGGGCAGGGTGAGGGGGACAGAGGGGTACAGCTGAACTGTGTGGGCACTGCCCCTCACGCTGCCCCCGTGCCCTCCCCAGCCCATGAAGGTCCACCAGGACTCCCTGGAGGAGCAGCAGGAGAAGGAGGCAGACGCTGATCCTGTCTATGAGGAAGTGGGGAACTTCCCCGAGCTGGCGGCGCTGGACCTGGGGCAGGGGCTGCTGGCAGAGCTGGCGGCCGTGCCCCCCGTGGACAGGTCCAAGAAGCCGTCCCCGTTCCCTGAGGAGCCCCCAGGCACTGCTCTGCGCTCCTCACTGCCTGCCAGCCCAGCCCAGAGGGTGACAGGGCCCTCTGTCACAAAAGCCGTGTCCCTCGAAAGGGGCTTGAACCTGGAGAGCAGCAAAGCCCCGAGCCCGGGGCTCAGACCCACCAAAACATCCTCTCTGGAGAGGAACATGGAGCCTTCCCTGGCTCTGGGCAGGGACTGGGAGCAGGCAGCCACACCGGGGAGCAGCCCCACCACAGAGACCTCCCTGGAGCTGCTCAGGAAGAGGAGCCTGCAGCCTCCGTCTCCCATCAGTGACAAACTGATGCAGGAGCTCAGCAGTGTCATCCTCAGGAAGAGCGATGGCCAACCCCCGGGGCCAGGCCAGCCGGTGACGTGACCCGCTGTGCCAAAGGGGTGGCCACCAACTCGGGGTCAAGTCGTGCCCGGTGGCAGCAATGATGGGTACCCCATGGCAGAGAGGATGGGTACCCCACACTCCCACATCGTGGAGCCTCCACCCTGCTCCTCCTCCTCATCCCACAGCCAGGCTGGGATCAGAACCGAAGGGACAAGTGGTGACCAGGATGTTGGGCCGTGGTACCCCCTCAGGGAGGGCTGGGACTGCTGCCACCCACTGTGCCCTTGCTCATGGGTGGCACACCTGTCATGGAGCCCAGCACCGAGGGACACAAGTCAAGGGGGAAACCAAGCAGGAACGTGGTGCCCACATGTTTGGCAGCACCGTGCCAGGCAGGGGGCATGGGGTGCCTGCCAGCACGGGGGCACACAGCGTGTCCCCTCCAGCTCTGGGCCTGCAGGGCAGGGCCAGGACACCCAAGCCGTCTCTCCTTCCCCTCCTTGCATCCACTGTGGCATAGTCTGGGGGGAAAGGGGGAGCAGCAGGAGCAGGGCTGGCCGTGTGTGCCTGGCATTAGTCCCAGCGATGGAGGGCAGCCCCTCCTCTGCGAGGGTGTTTGTACCTTTCCTGCCACCAGCAGGGAGAAATAAAGGTTTATTTGTACTCTGGAGGGTTTGGTCACTGCAGGGGGAGTGGTGAGGGATGCCAGGGTCTGGCAGGGGGGGAGGTTGGGGTGCCAGGCACCCAGCTGAGGGTCCCATGGGATTAGGCAGTGCTGGTGTCATCAGGGGGGCAAAACCGAGGCAAAACCCTTGTGAGCCTTGGATCCAGGTGGGATTTTTTGCCCAAGTCTATTGTCAGCCCTTCATGGTGGGCACGCTTCAGGCTCCCCCATCCTCTGGGCAGGGACACACAGCCTGGCAGCCCTGGCTCTGCTCACTGGACCGCAGGGGCAGGGCTGTCTTCTCCGTGGACCTCCCCGACGAGGCCTCGAGCCCCCGCAGGCAGCGGCCTGCAGCATCCCGGAGCCAGCCCCGAAAATCCCGGGACACGTAGAAGTAGATGAAGGGATCAAAGCAGTTGTTGCAGGCGCTGAGCACCAGGGCCAGGGCGTAGGAGATGTAGGTGCCGTTGTTGCAGCCCGTGGGCTCCAGCAGGTGGTGGATGAAGAGCAGCACGTTGCTGGGCGTGAAGCAGAGGATGAAGACCAGCAGGACCAGGGCCAGGACGTGGATCACCTGCCCGTGGCTCCCTCCCTTGGCCAGCAGCCGTGCCAGGATGCAGCTGTAGGAGATGATCATGAGCACAAAGGGCAGCCCAAAGCCCAGCCCCACCAGGAACAGGAAATAGTAGCCAAAGAACCTTTGGGTTTCCTTTTCTAGCACATCGTGGCACGTCGTGATGTTCAGGCTGGAGATACTGTGTGTGTGGGAGCGCAAAAGCAGAGGGCTCATGCCCAGCCCCACCAGCAGCCAGATGCCCACAGAGATGCCCACTTTACCCCTCATCCAGCTGGAGCTCTTCCACAGGAAGGGGTGTGCCACAGAGATGTAGCGCTCCAGGCCAATGCAGGTGAGGAAGAAGATGGAGCTGTACATGTTCCCGTAGAAGAAGGCCACCATGGCACGGCACAGGTAGTCCCCAAAGGGCCAGTGGTTGCCCAGGAGGTGGTAGGAGATCTTGAAGGGCAGCAGGAGGACAAAGAGCAGGTCGGCCCCGGCCAGGTTGAGCAGGAAGACAGCGCTGGAGCATCTCCTGAAGTTGGTGGCCAGGACCCAGCAGGCCAGAGCGTTGGCTGGCAGCCCCACCAGCAGCACCACGGAGTAGAGGGCGGGCAGGAGGCGGGTGCTGAGGGTGCTGCTGAGAAAATCTTCCTCCGAGGCCTGGGAGCACACGTTCTTCTCCTGGGGAGTGAGGGGCAGCAGGGCTCGCCCTTTCTTGTTGGGCACTGTGGGGACACAAGGGGACACAAGGGGACACAAGGCGTCAGGCTCAGCCAAGGGCAGGAGCTGTCATCCCTCCCTGCAGAGCCACCACTGCACACAGGAGGTGGCATCTCCCTGTCCCACAGCAGCACCCTGCTGTCCCCACCCTGCACAGCTGTGCCCCGTTCTGTGCCAGCCACCACCACAGCAGTGCCAGCCCAACGCAGAGCCTGGATGGGCTCTGCTCCCACAGCCCTGGTGCTGCTGGTGTCCCTTGTCCTACCCAGCCTGGCACAAAGGGATCAGGAGGGCAGCACAGGGCTGGGACAGCCCCACCCGTGTCCCCAGCTCAGCTCCCCACCACAGACAGAGACATCTCCTCATCTTCCTGTGGTCAGGGGATTTTCATTGCGTGCAAAGAACTAAAGCGAAGAACGGGAAGGTCCCAGGGCACCAGAGAAACAACCCAGGATCAAATCCCTTTTCTGGCTTGCTCAAAAAAGAAACCAGACAGGCTCTGCACGTCATCCCCAGCTGCAGAATTTCTATCCTGATGGTCCCCACAACACCCTACCCCGGGGGGCTTTGGTTACATCCAACACAACTCCCACAACCTCTGCCCCCTCTCCACATCCAGCGGATGGAAAATTCAGGTTACCAGAGCAGCAATCTGAATTTTGCTGCCAAAAGGGGAAATGCTGGCTGGGTTTCAGGTCTTCACTCAGATTCTCAGTGTGAACACAGAGGGAAGGCAGCAAGCAGGGCCCCAAACTCTCCCCATGTCACCCAGCCATCGCCTCCGAGTGTCATGGGACGTGATGTTGGGGTGTCCCAGTGAGGTGTCCCTGCCCTACTCCATCACCCCAGACCCATCGAGGCACTCACCTGAGGAGGGCTGGGCAGCAGAGCCAAGCCAGGCACAGCTGAGCAGGAGGGTGACACAGGCAGCAGCAGAGACAGGTGACAGCACCCGCCAGGACATCTCTGCGGAGTGCCCGCTGTGCCAGCCGGGTCGGCACCAATGGCACAGGCTGGTGACACGGCAGGGCTGGTGACACAGCAGGGCTGGTGACACGGCAGGGCTGGCACCGTCCCTTTCTCTGCTGACACCCCCCCCGTGTCTCCACCACGTCACGGCAGCGTCCTGCCCACATCCCTGCGGTGTGACAGCCAGACTGAGGCGCGGGGTCACCGCCAGTTGTCACCACAGCGAGCACCTGGGGCGCGCCATGGAGGGGGAAATTTCCAGCTGTGTCACACGACCACACAGACCCTGTGTGGGGAGGAGGAAGCAGCAGAGGGAGCTGGAGCAGCCAGGAGCAGCACGGCAGGGAGATGGAGCTGTTTGTGCTCTGTGCGTGGGACAGGAAGGTGGCAGCGGGTCCCCAGCCTGGTGACACGTGGCCCTGCCCCACTGCAGCACTCCAGGGCTCTGGGCATCCTGCCTGCCCAGCCCTGCCAGGGCCACACACAGCCAGGATCCATCACTGGGGCCAGGCTGACATGCTGGTGTCACAGCTTGGTGTAGATGGTGCCACACTGCATTGTCCCCTTCCTGTCACCAAAGTGTTGCAGCCATCCAAAAATGGGTGGTCCATTTTTCCGGCTAAGAAGGGGAATACCAGAGCCAGTGACACTTCCCCAGCCCAGCCTTGTGCACTGTCACACGCCAGGGGACCAGGACATGTGCAGCCAACCCCAGAAATGTCATGGGGACGAATGGGACAGTGGGGAGAGCCACGAGCTGTGCGGGAACAGAGGAATCCAGACAGAAAGAGAAGTGAGAGATGAAGGGGGTGGGAGAGGGTTGGAAGGAGGACAGGGCGGGGACAGACAGGGACTGGTTGGGGTCCCTCATGATTCCAGGTGGCCTCCACTGAATGCCACTGCTCAGCTCTGTGCCCCTGTCCCCACGGCAGGGTCCTGCCAAGCCAGGGGCTCTGTGTCCTCCATGTGATGTGGGACTCCATACGTCCCTGTGCTGGGGGCTGTCCCCTCAGTGTCCCACATGTCCCCACATCCCAGGGCCAGTGGCCCAGTGTCACCACATCCTGGGACCAGTGTCCTGTGCATCCTCATGCACAAGGACTCAGTCCCCATTGATCCCAGTGCTGTGATCCCCATGTCCCCCTGGCCAAGGACAGTGCTCCTCTCCCCATGTCCCTGTGATGCTGTGCCCACACATCCCCATCTCTCACAGCCCTGTGTCCCCATGTATGGCCCTGTCCTCTTGTCTCCTTGTGTCCACATATCCCCACATCCCTGTCACATATCCCTGTGTCCCCATGTCCCTGTCTCCCCATCCCCATGTCCCTGTGCCACATATCCCTGTGTCCCAATGTCCCTGTCTCCCATGTCCGTATGTTCCTCCCTCTCATATCCCTGTCTCCCCAATTCCCCTGTGTCACACATCCCTGTGTCCCCATGTCCCTGTCTTCCCTGTCTCCCATATCCCCATGTCCACATGTCACTGTCCCTCATACTCCTGTGTCCTCACATCCCTGTCTCCCCACCTACATGTCCCCGTGTCCCTATGTCACATATCCCTGTGTTCCCAGGTCCCCATGTCTCCCCACCTACATGTCCCCATGTCCCTATGTCACATATCCCTGTCACATCCCCATGTCCCCATCTCCCTCCCTCTCATATCCCTGTGTTCCTACGTCCCTGTCTCCCCATGTCCCCATGTCCACATGTCCTTGTGTCACATATCCCTGTGTTCCCATGTCTCTGTCTCTCCATCACCATGTCCCCATGTCCCTCCCTCTCATATCCCTGTGTTCTCATGTCCCTGTCTCCCCGTGTCCCCTGTCCCCGTGTCCCATGGCCCCGCCCACACGTGCATCACCGACCACCAGGCGGCGCTGCAGCCCCCGAGGGGCGGGGCTTGCTGGGCGCCATGGGCGGGGCTCCCGGCGGCGCGGGAGAAGGGGCGGGGCTGGTTGGAGGCGGCTCTGGGGGCGTGTCCGTCAGTGAGCGGTGGGCGGGGCCTGACGGGGCAGGGCTCGTCTTGGGGCGTGGTCTGACGGGGGCGTGGCCAGTGGGGGCGTGGTCAGTGGGCGGGGCGCGGCCGGCCCGGCAGTTCCGGGCTCCGCGCACGCGGATCGGGGCGGCGACGGTCGGCACCGGGATTGGGATCGGCACCGGCACCGGGGCAGCGCAGCCATGCAGCCGCCGCCGCGCAAGGTGAGCGCCGGGCCGGGCCGGGCCGGGCCGGGCTGGGCCGGGTCAGGTCAGCGGGGCCGGGTCCTCCCTCGCTGCCGCGTCCTGCAGCCGTGACCGAGCCTCGCCCCCGGCGGAGCCTCCCGGGGCCGGGGAAGCGAGGCCGCGGTTGGGCGGCGCTCAGGGGGGGGGGCTGGTGAGCGCCGGTACCCGGGCAGGGCGCACAGCGCATCCCCGTGCCCGCCGCGGCCGCGGGGCTGAGCGGGACCTGCCCGCAGGTGAAGCTCACGCAGGAGCTGCGGGTCCATCTCCTGGAGCAGCTGTCGGGCCTGCAGAGCAAACAGCAGCGGGACGCCGAGCTGCTGGAGGACATCAGGTAGGGCCCGCACAGGTGACAGCCGGGTCGAGATGACACCGGGCAGCGCATCCTGTCTCTGTGTGTGTGTGTGTGTGTGTGTGTGTGTGTGTGTCTGTGTCTGTTTGTCTGTGTATCTGTCCCCAGGCTGAGACCAGGCAGCTCATCCCGTGTGTGTCTGTGTGTATGTCTCTGTGTGTATGTGTCTGTGTCCCCAAGCTGAGACCGGGCAGCTCATCCTGTGTGTGTATGTCCCCAGGCTGAGATGAAACAGCTCATCCCGTGTCTGTGTGTGTGTCCCCAAGCTGACACCGGGCATCTCATCCCATGTCTGCATGTGTCTGTGTGTGTGTGTGTGTGTGTGTGTGTGTGTGTGTGTGTGTGTGTCCAGGCTGAGACCTGGCACGGGTGTGCCAGGGACCGGGCTCGGCTCACCTTGAGCCTGTCACCTCGAGGTCATGGGCTCCATCACCCACTGGGGTGGCCTGATGGGGACAGGATGGTGGCAGGGGGACATGGTAAGAGAGGGATGGTGGCAGGAGGTGATGGGAGGGGTGGCCCATGCCTGCCCCTCTCTGTGTGTCCTCTCTGTGTCCCCCCAGGTCTTACAGCAAGCAGAGGGCCACCATTGACAGGGAGTATGGGCAGGTAAGGAGGTGCCACATCGGGATTCAGGATCAACGTTCTGGGGTGCCCAGGCCCCATCCTGCGGCTCGGGGCAGGAGCTGGGCAGGCCCCATGCAGGCAGAGGGCAGCCTCGGGAATCACCCGAGCGTGGCTGCTCCGTGCTGGCCCCGCAGGGTGGTGGCAGATGGCTCATCCTGCCGGGAGCACCCTGACCACGTCCAGCACCCGCTGGGGGCTCTGCTGAGCACGGCATGGCCCGAACCTTGGGTGTTGTGGGAGCCTGGAGGGAAAACCTTGTGGGGGAGGAAACCGCTGGGCTCTGCTGTCTGCTGGGTCATCGCAGGGCGCTGCTCTGAAATGTCAGTTTGGTTTTGATGTGAGATGTCCCTGCAGCATCCCTTGGGGACATACTGCAGCAGAACTGTGTCCCCCCTTCCTGCAGCTGGTCACCATGTCACTGCCCTCCCTCACACCCCCAGACTGGGGTGATCATCCATCCCCCAGGGTTGGGGTCTTGCTGTGCCTGGCTTTGCTGGGGCTCCTCTACTCTGTCTCTGTGGCCAGCGTCCCTTGCTGATGTCCCCTTGCAAAATTCTCTGCCCCAAAAGCCACAGCGGGGGGGGTCCTTTCATTGTGGTGGCTGCCCCCCAAAAAGGTTTTGGGGAGCACAATGGGATTCCTGCTGACACTGAGCCACAGGGATGTGTCTGTGCTCTGAGGGGGCACGTGTGTGTGCCCAGGTCCATGGGGTGGGCAGCTGGGGTGGGAGAGCCCAGTTTTGGGCCCCGGGTGGGTTGGTGGGTGCTGGGCAGGGTCGGGCAGTGTTGGTGATGCGGGTCTGTCTGCAGGCTCTGCAGAGGCTGGCCAGCCAGTTCGTGAAGAGAGACTGGCATCGGGGCCGTGGCGAGGCTGGCGACTCCAGGTGGGCTGGGGACAGAGACAGGGCTGGGGACAAGTAGCTGGGGCTTGCTATACCTGCCCATGGATGTCCTAACTTGGAGATGCTTGATGCCAACCCGGATTTGGGTATCACTGGGACGCAGCCATGGGTGGGATGTCCCCAGTCCCAGTCTGCTGTGACTGGGGGTACTGGCGGTCCTGCTGGGCACCCTCAAAAGATGTCACGGGGCAGGGAGTGCCCGTCCCAGTGTTAACCCTGTGCCCACAGGAGCGTGGCAGCTGTCTGGAAAGGCGTCATCGAGGGGACAGCGCACGCCGGGCAGGTCCGTGTCACCGCCTCCGAGAGCTACCGCGCCCTGGCCGCCGAGGCCGCCCGCAGCGCCCGCCTCTGCAAGGAGAGGACGCTCAAGAAGGTACTGGGGCAAGGCCATGTCCCTGTGCCCAGGCCGGGGGGACAGCTGTGCCCCCCAGCTGACACTCCCCACAGGGCATCGAGCGGCTGCAGAAGGCGCAGGTGGAGCTGCTGGAGACGGTGAAGGAGCTGGACAAGGCCAAGAAGCAGCTGAGCCACCTGCGGCGCAGCAGCGAGGTGGCCAAGGACAAGGCGGCCGACGTGGAGGCGCGGTGAGTGAGGCCCACAGGGCACACGGGGCCGGGGGGCTGCTGTGCCTCAGGGTGGTCTCACAGCCCCCTCCGCCCTCCCCAGCCTCCGCAAGAGCGACCGGCGGATATTTCACACCAAGGCCAGCCTGCAGAAGCTCAGTGCCAAGGTTGGTGGCGTGGGGGATGGCAGGGTACCCATGTTGGGGACACGGGGCCACCATCACCAAGCCTCGCTGCCCACGTCCCCACAGTTCTCAGCACGACTGGCCGAGCACTCGAGGCAGCTGGCAGGGGTGCAGAACGAGTACAGCTTTGCCCTGGTGGCTGCCTCTGCCCACCTGGAGCATTACCAGCGTGTGGAGCTGCCTGCGGTCATGCAGGTAGGGGATGCCCGGAACCCCCGTGCCCCTTCCCCAGGGTTCCACAAGGAGCCTCTCCCCACTGCCAGCAGGGAAGGTCTTGCTGCACAGGGTCAGGGCTGGCTGCCCTGGGGGCTCAGGGATGCTCCAGTGGGAGGATGTGGCAGTGCTGGGGGGTCCCATCTGCTTTCTCCCAGGCTCTTGACGGGGACCTCTACGAGCGGCTCCGGGAGCACTTGTCAGTTGCCAGCAGGACGGAGGTGGAGACCTGCCGGCCCACCCGGGACTGGTTCCAGGGTGTTGTGGAGGCATCTGCACGGGTAACAGCACTGTGCCCCGAGCTGGGTGGGACACGAAGGCACAGGTGAGCCCCCAGCCCCACGCTGCTCCCCTGCTGCAGGTGTGCCGGGAGCAGGACCTGCTCCTCTTCCTGCAAGACCACCCCGCCTTCTCCCTGGCGCCCGAGCAGCGCTTCCAGCTCACGGGGATGGAGGAGGTAAGTGGAGAGGATCATTACAGCAAGGTGGGGTCTGCACAGCCATCCCTTGTCACTGCCGTGTCCCTGCCCAGGTGTGCCTGCTGCCACCAGCAGATGATGGGGCCAGCCTGGAGAAGGAGGCGCGGCGCTGGGCCACGCGGGTGGCCCGTGAGCACAAGAACAGGGCACACAGCGAGGAGGTGGGTATTGTCCTGCCCCACAGGGCACCGGGGGGCTCAGGGAGGGGCCTTTGCAGCCCCTCACCAGCTGGCACACCCTCTGAGCTGTGGGTGCTCACCCAGGTGCTGCAGCGGCTGGAGGCCAGGCGGCAGCAGGGGCTGGAGGCGGAGGCGGCGGCCGTGGAGCGGCAGATGGAGGAAGTGAGGGAGAACATCCGCAAGGCAGAGGTGGGACCCCGAGTCAGGGAGCTTGGGGTGACATCTGTCTGTCACCCCCGGGATGGGGGATGTAGGGACAGGCAGGGGTGGTGGCTGGGATGCTGCACTTGGTGTGTGGTGCTGGGGATGCCACCACGCTCAGGGATGGGGGTAATGGGGTTGGGACACTGCCAGAGGTGTCCTGGGCACTGTGACAATGTGTGGTGTCCCCAGGTGAGCCGAGTGAAGGCCGAGGCACGGCTGGCGCTGCTGCGGGCGGCAGGGCTGGATGTGGATGCCTGGCTGGCCGGGGCCATGGGGGGGACAGGCGAGGAGACCCCCACGGGGCTGGACCCAGCTGAGTTCGATGACTACGAGGACAGTGATGAGGACGATGAGGACGATGAGCCTGGGCCTGCTGCCCGCACCTACCCCTACACCTGCCGGGTGATCTTTGGCTACCAGGTATGGCCCTGCCTGCCTGGCCCTCACCCTGCCTGCCCAGGGCTGGCACCTCAGCCTCTCTGCCACACTGTCCCCATCCCCTGCAGGGCTGCCAGGCAGATGAGCTGTCCATCAGCCAGGGCGAGGAGCTGGAGATCATCGAGGATGGGGATGCAGAGGAGTGGGTGAAGGTGGGAGCAGGCTGAGCCCCCCTCCATGCTGGGGGACACCTTTTGGACATCCCCAGGCTGGCCCCACTCTGGAGCCTGGGATGTTCATGTGGTTTCTGCCTCCTCAGGCTCGGAACAAGGCTGGGCAGGTCGGCTATGTCCCTGAAAAGTACCTGCTGTCCCTGGGGTGTGACTCGGGGGCTGGGCTGGGCCCCCCAGGCCCCTCTGCCTTGCACCGCCAGCTCTCCAGCATCATGGCTGCAGAACTGGTGCTGGAGCCTGGAGGTGAGTGCTGGGCATCACCCCCACCCCAGAGAGGGGGGTGGGATCCAGAGTGTGCTGAGCCCCCTCCCCACCCTCCCCACAGCCTGGCTGGTGCGAGCCCTGTACGACTACGAGGGGCAGAGCCCCGAGGAGCTGAGTTTTCCTGAGGGGGCCATCATCCGGGTGCTGCCCCGTGCTGCTGGCGAGGTGGACGATGGCTTCTGGACCGGCGACTTCGACGGCCGCGTCGGCGTCTTCCCCTCCCTGGTGGTGGAGGAGCTCACCGGGGCCCGAGAGGCAGCCGGGCAGGTTGGTGCCAGGAGGGTCATTGAGTCACCCTGGCACTTCCATGGGTGCTGAGGTGAAGCCCCCTTCCCACCATGACCGTCCCTCTTGCTTGTCTTTTCCCAGGAGCTGCCATCACCGTCCCCTCCGCCCTTCTCCCCTCCTGGCCTCACACCCGGGGCCAGCCTGGTCCCCAGCTCTGTTCCTGAGACAGCGCTGGGAGGTGAGTGCTGGGGAAACTGGGGAGACTGTGAAGGGGCTGGGGGAGCCCAAAAGCCAGGCTGAGCTGCTGGGCCCTCCCAGGTTGCCGGCAGGATGGCACGGGCAGCGGGCAGAGCTCTCCAGACCTGGCAGCCACGCGCCTGCGGCCGGTAAGTCCCTTCACAGGGATGCTGTGACCCCAAAACCTGCCCCAGCCCTTCTGTAATGGAGCCACCCGTGTGTTTTGGGGGGTCTGAAGGGGGATGAGTGGCCTCAGCATGTTGGCACCACTTCTGTCCCTCTCCTTTCCCTCTCCTCTCCCTCTCTGCAGCTCCGTGCACCGCCCCCGCCGCCCGGCAGAGCCCCCGAGCCCGACCCTGAGCTTCACTTCAGCTGACCCTGTGGGTGCCCCCAGCCCCCCTCCCCAAAAAGCCTTGCCCGGGCAAACCACCACAGGAGCTGCTGTGCCCCATGCCCCGAGCTGGTCTCTCCAGGGGCTGCATCCTGCCCAGTGCTGCTTGCAGAGTGGTCCTGCATCCCAGTACAGCACCCAGAACCCCTTTTTGGGGTGCCCAGTGCCACAGCCAGGCCCCATCTCACCCCCCTTTTGCCTCCACCCTTCCTGCCTGGCATCACCCATGCACTCCCACCCCTGGTTCCTGGGGGGCTCATCTCTCTCCCCTGCCAGCCCCCACAGGCAGGAGTGGGCATGGGGGGCTGTCCCCAATAAATCAATAAATCCCGCTGGCCCTGCTGAGGGGTTCAGCAGCTTTAATGGTTGTAGCTCGTCTATGTACAGGGCGTTACACACCGAAGCTGGCGCAGCCCGGGGCTGCCCGCGGGCCTGGCCCGGGGCCATCCCGACCCCGGGGCCGGCAGCTCCAATCTCCGCCAGCATCTCCCAGGCCCTGCCGGTGCCGGGTGTGTGCCAGTGCCCGCTCTGCGTGGCAGGGGTGCCCGGGGGGGCTGTGCTCTGTGCTGAACGTGCCCGGCGGGCGGGGGGCGCTCCCCACCGCCCCGGGGGGGGCTCAAGCCGCTGCCTCCATCCCTGCCCCTGTGATCCTTCCCCCGAGCTGGGGGCTGCGGGGGCAGCGGGCTCCGGGCGCCGTCCTGCCCCTGCCAGGCCCGAGGGTCCCTCGGGGGTGTCCGGGGAGGGTGCGGTGGGTGGGACTCGGGTACCTATTGCCGATGGGATGAAGGCTGGCGCCGCCGAGCGCGGTTGTTGTCGGTGTGGCGGGCGCGTCGCTCCGGCCATGCCAAGCGCGTAGCTGCCCACCCGGGGCCGGGCACGGCTGCCCCGCGGCTGCCCCACGGCAGAGCCCCAGCCCCGAGGGGCCCGGGGGCTGCGCGCCTCCCGTGCACGCTCCAGCCGGGAGCGGAGAGCAGCTGCGGGAGGGAGAGAGGCACGATGGGACTGGTGCCCGCAGCCCTGGCACCTCCCCACCACCCAAATGGCACTGCCCGGGGTCGCTGCCTGTGGCTGGGCACGTCCCGACCCCCGGGGAAAGGGTTCAGCCTCTCTCCATCTCCAGCAGCAAGCTGAGACCCACCATGGCAGGGACAGTGACAGTGCCCTCCCACCCCCAGACATTGTCCCGGGGGCAGGGGACAGGGGACAGGCACTCACCTCACACACGGTCCTGCTCCGCGGCGCTGGGCTCCTGTGGGATGGAGGAGAGGGGTCAGCGCTCCCATGGAGCTGGGGCTGGGCCGGGGCTCTCCCTTGGTCACAGCAGTGACCCGAGGGGCAGAGCCCCACCGAGCCTCCAGGAGCGAGCACAGCCCAGGCACCACCTCTGCCCTTCCCCACCACCTGCAGGACGTGACAGCAGCAGCCACCAACCCTGGTGCTGGCTCTGACTGCAACTGAGGGCATGGGGGATGGCCCCAGTGGCACCAGGGCTTGGTGACAAACATCCCAGGGAGGTCCTGTCACCATTCTTCTGGGACCCCATGTCTTGGAGCACCCCAGCATCACGGGCAGCATCCAGGGCAAGAGCCTGGCACTGGGCTTGCCCTGCACCTAACTGCTTCCCCAGGGATCAGAGGGATTCCCAAGGCTCAGTGGGACACAGGAGGACCTGTCACCACCTCCCCAGCTCTCTGGGGAAAGGCTGCAGCCCATCAGCTCTATCCTGCCTTGCTGTTCTCCATGAAACAGCTCAAACCTTCCAGCCTGCTCACCAGAAAGCAAAGGGGGAAGCAGTGGGATCCTGCTTTGTCCTTATCCAGAATCCAGCCAGGCACCTTCTCCAGACCTCTCCCGTGCTGACCCAGTCCTGCCCCATCCCACCCCCTGCCAAGGGCTGCTGGCATGTGCCCAGCCTGTGCAGAACCAGCCCCAGGGGATCTCCATGGCTTTGAAGCATGCCAGGAATTTTACCCAGGCATTTGGCTTCCTTTTTCTCCCAAGGGCTTTGCCACATCAGGCTGGTTTTGTGAGGCAAGTTAAGGCCCAGCTCTTGGAGCTGCTGACACTACACAAGGGGTGTTTCCCAGCCCCCTTTCCATGAAAATCCCCTTTTCCCAGCTGCAAAACCACAAATGAGTGTGTAGGCAAAATTCTGGGTGTCCGAAGCACCACCACCAGCCTCATTTGCTCACTGGTACCAGCACAGAGGCAATTCCAGGGAGAAAAATCCCCTGGAGCTTTCTAACCCCTCCAGCAAGGTGCTTCGGTGGGATATTGGGAGGTACCAGGGTACTGGGAGCTCCAGGAAGGGTGGGCTTCCCTCCTCTCTGATCACAGCTGCTCAGGAGCAGGGAAAAGTGCCAATAAATGACCACTTGGCTTTGCCATTTCCTGGCCTTGGAGGTAAAGAAGGCTGGAGAAATCTGCCCCTGCCTATTCCTGTGGGGCCACACTGGACCCCAGTGAGGCTACAGCTCAGGGGACACCACGTGCAGCAGTGGTGTCCCCAAAGGAAAAGGAGTCCCTTGCCAAGGGGAACAGACCTCTCCCAGGTCAAAATCCCAGTGGATGTCCCCAAAGGAAAAGGAGTCCCGTGCCAAGGGGAAGGGGCAGCAGGTCTGCAGCACCTCCCACTGCCCCTGAAGCAGGGTGGCACCTGTCACAGTCACTCCACTGCCTCAGACATCAGAAAATGGATGGCAAAAAGCAATCCCCCTCCAGCCCAGGGGACCACATGGGGACCAGGAGGAGGAGGAGGAGGAACATACCTGCTGCTTCCCATCCTCCCCTCCGGACTGTTTCCTGCCGCTCTCGTCTCTCGCCAGCTCCTCGGCCTGCTCCTGCAGACTCAGGCTCCCGTGAATATCCGACACCTCATCTGCCGACGCCAGTCCCATCTCCTCCAGGCACATGCCGGCTCCTTCCCTCGCCAGCTCTCCCGGGATGTTGGGACTCGACGCTCCCAGCATGGGCAGGCTCAGCAGCCTGCGCTGCCGGCTGGAGCTCCCGGGAGCGGAGCCAGCACCCGGCAGGGACCCAGCTCGGCCAGACCCCACCGGGTTGGACCCAACCGGGCCAGGCCCAACCGTGCCAGACCCAACCGTGCTGGACCCCGGCGTGCCAGACCCAACCGTGCCCGCCCGCCGGCTGTCACGGGTGCCGGCGCTGGCGGGTGTGTTGGCAGCCGGGCTGGCGGACAGGCTCTGCTCGGTGCTCCTGGCACTCTGTGTGCCCGTGTGGACGGCTCCGTTCTGCAGGCCGGCCATGGGCACAGTCCCGTTGAGCAGCTCGCTGCTGCGCTCCAGCTCCTCCGTGCTCGGCGGGCGGCTGGCCACGGGCAGGGCCCCGTCCGGCTGCTCCGGCAGGCACGGCTTCTTCCCGATGTGTGTGACACGGAACCTGCAGTGGGGACACGACACGGCAGGTGTTGGGGGAGATGAAATGGGAAAGCCTTATAAACATGATTGTCTGGCAAAAGATTTTGAGAATATGGAAACTATAAGTGAGATTGAAATGAAAGCAAGCTTTGAGATCCCTCAGTTACTGAACAACTGGAAAACAATGGTGTGGCCAGCTGAAGGTGATCCCCTTTTGATGAAACAACACCCTGTGCTTGCAGACAGGCCCAAGGGTCAGAGCAGACCCTACAGCTTGGCAGAAGGGCCCAAAGAGGAGTTTTTAGGGTTTAAAATGTAACACAGTGTGGTAATGTAATGATTCTTATAGGCTGTATGGAAATGCTATAGGATTTATATCTTGTACTAGATTGGTTAGTGAGAATCAGAATATTCAACACAGAAGAAGATTTATTGCATTGTAATGGGAACCTCGCTCTCTTAACTTTTTTACTCTCTCCCCCTCTCATCCTCTCTCCCCCTCTCTTCTCTCAGGCTGCTCTGAGCTGTGTTTGGCAGCTCCCAGCAGGGCCCTGCACCCAGGCCCTTTGCAATAAACCCCAAGTTCCATGACCTGGCTGCAGAGATCTCTCATCTCCATCTGTCCCCGACACTCCTACAAGCAGTTCTTTTCCATGCTGTCCCACCTCTGGATTCCCAGCCTTTCTGTACCTCCAGCCCCGGATCTCCTCGCTTTGCTGTGATCTCCAACCTGTCTGACCCATTCACACCTACACAAGCTGTGTCCCCAGATTGATTTTCCCCTTCATTTTGAACAAAACAAACAGAAAGGGAAGGATGGGAAGTGCAATCCAGGTCTTGGCTGGGGCAGAGTTTGTCCTCCCAGCAGCAAGATGGATCACAGCTCTTGGAAATGCTCTGGATGACAGCGTGCCCTCAGTGAGGGCAGGACAGGGATTTGGCAGTGATTTGGGTACAGGGATCATAGGCTGTTTGGCTAAAATCTGCCAGAGCACATTTTGCACCATCCCCTGGAGGGGCAGATGGTACCTGAGTGTTCACCAAGGTTCCACCATGAGCAGGTAACAGCTCAGAGCTCTGGGTGGGCAGGAGAAAAGCTGCAGAAATGGGTCTGACACCCTCAAAAGGTGGGCTCATAATCAGAGGTGATGTAACATTGCATGTGGGGAGAAGAGAGGGGTTAGGGATCATAGACTCATGGAATGGCTTAAGTTGGAAGGAGGTCCTAAAAGATCTCCTGGTGAGATCTCCTAAAAGATCTCCTGGACTGGGGGGGTCCAGTCTCACCCCCCACCATGGATAGGGACAACTTTCCCTCAATCTGGCTGCTCCAAGCCCCATCCAGCCTGACCTTGGCCACTCCCAGGGATCCAGGGGCAGCCACAGCTGCTCTGGGCACCCTGTGCCAGGGCCTGCCCACCAATTCCTTCCCAATATCCCCTCTAACTCTGCCCTAATCCTAACTGGCAGCAGAGAGCCATTCCCTGTGTCCTGTCACTCTGTGTCCTTGTCCTAAGTCCCTTTCCAACTCTCTTGGAACCCTTCCAGGCACTGGAAGGGGCTCTAAAGTCTCCTTGGGGCTTTCTCCTCTCCCAATTCCCTCAGCCTGGGAGGGGCAAGGTGTCAGCAAAGCCTGAAAGTCTGAACTGTGATTGTGCTGATTGTGACTCCTCCTCACCAGCACTGGACCAGCAGAGAGGAAATCTCCTCCATGGTGAGCTGGTGTCCACCAGCCAGAGCACTCCAAGGCCAGCACTGAGAGCTCGTGCAGCCCATGGCTCACCCACAGCTGCTCTCACTGTGCTTGGATCACACGTGGAAAACCAACAGACCTGGTTCTGCTGAGGTTCAGCTGCAAGGCAGTGTCAGGGCAAAGCACAATTTCAGAGAGTTCAAGTACTGCTGGTGTGGAAAGAACAGCAAGACACACAGGTCAAGCACATGGCAGCGCTGCTGTTCCAAAGGAAAAAGCAGAGAGGTCCAAAAGATAAGAACAGATGCCAGGAGAGTTGGCAGAGATGAAGGAGAGCACTTCCAGGCTGGAGCCCAGCCCGTGGGCAGCACCAACCCCTCAGCAGGGCCAGAAAGGATTGGGAGGGTGGAGAAGAGAAATGTTCCAGCTCCAGACAACGTTTCAAGGCCAAGCAGCAGCAAATGTGACCTTTCAGGTCTGTCCAGATATTCAGAGATAAGACACCAGCACTGCGATTTGGGGAGACCAAAGAATGTTCTGGCCCTGAAGAGGAACAGGAAGGATACACAAGTGACAGGATCACTTCTTGGTAATGCCATTGAGCAATGGCAGGAAGAGTCAGGAGTGGAGTCAGAGGGGTTTGGACCAGAGAGGACACAGGAAGTAACATAGCCAGCCTCTGGCTGGTGAGGGAAAGCAGAGGAGCCCTGGCTGGGCTTCTGCCTCATCAGCATCCCTGGGATTCAGTGGGATGTGACACACTCTGCCTGATGGGGCTGAAGACAGAGGGTCAGACACAGGTGTTTTATGGACAAGCTCTGCCACTGACTACACCTGGTTGAGGGAAAGCGCTGAGCTGAGTGGTAAATCATCCCATACCATGCATAACTCTGAGTGCCACACAAGTTCAGAACAATTTAGGTGCAAAAAGCCCTCAAGAGGTCTCCAGTCCAGACCCCTGCTCATATCTGGGTCCCCTCCTACCCTCAAGCACTTTGCCCAAGCCCTGTCCAGTCAGGTTTTGGAAATCTTCAGGGTCAGAGATTCCTCCACTCCTCAGGGCCCTGTTGAGGGCTGCACCATCCTCATGGCAGAACAGTTTTTCCTGGCATCTTTTCTGGATTCCTCTTGCTGTAACTGATGGCCATTGCCTCTTGCCCTTCCCAGTGCAGATCTCTGAGGAGAGTCTTGTTCCATCTTCATTTAAATTCCACCCACCCTTTGGGAAGTGTTAGGGGACAATTAGATCATCCCTTTCTAATGCTCCAGGCCAAAAAAGCCTCCTCAGGTTCCCCATACTCCAGCCCTGATGATCTTGGTGGACCTCCATAGCTTTCCACTCCTCAGGAAAGAGCCTGTGCCTACCAGGACCCATTCCATGTAGGACCAGGCTGGACTCTCAACCACTGCATCCAAGGCAAGAACAATACCAAAAACAAAGCAGAACAAGACCTGAGGGTGTCTTTAACTCTAGGGGTGGGTTAAAGAAGAAGCCCTGTGGGTTCTTTAGTGCTGGGTCAAAGTACTTCAAGATATTTGTCATAAATAAGACACAGAAAGGGCCATCCTGGAGGATCTGGAAGGGAAAAGGGGCCAGCCTGGAAATAAGAAGCAGAATTTGGGGGTGGGATTGTACCTCATGGGCACATAGGTCCCTTAGCAGTTGCACCTTGTACCAAAGAGATTCAGGATTGAAAGTAAAGCCTTGGAGAAACGGGATAACTGCTCTGTGCAAAGGGCTGGTGTGGGGTATGACACTCAGAGGGTTAAAGAGGAAAATCAGGAATTGATGGAAGGTGCCTTTGGGAAAGGCGAGCATCTTGTCCAGCACTCTGAGTGCTGAGAGGAGGCTGGGAGAGCACGGACAGAGGACATGGAGGAGGGGATGGAGCTGGGCACCAGCCAGGGAATGAATTAGTGGTGAGCAGGAGCTGTGCACAGCCCCGGCCTGCCGGGCACCACCTCCAAGGACAGCCACGGGCACGGAGAGACGGGAGCTGGCAGTGCCCACGACGTGTGATCCGAGCTGAGCTGGGCCTGGGCAGTCCATCAGCCCTCCCTGCTTCTCCAGCTGCCCACAAAGCCCCAGCTCACCTCCCTGCTGAGGCTCCTGCCCGTGGTGCTGGAAAAATTCATATGATAGGACACAGGGAATGGCTTCCCGGAGCCAGAGGCAGGGACGGATGGGAGATTGGGAATTAGGAATTGTTCCCTGGCAGGGTGGGCAGGCCCTGGCATAGGGTGCCCAGAGCAGCTGTGGCTACCCCTGGATCCCTGGCAGTGCCCAAGACCAGGCTGGATGAGCTTGGAGCACCCTGAGCTAGTGGGAGGTGTCCTTGCCATGTCACGGGGTGGAATGAGATGAACTTTGAGGTCCCTTCCAACCCAAACCATTCCACGATTCCATGCCCACTTTGGCTCAGCATTCCCATGAAAGCACTGTCTCTGGACCACAGCATGAAGTTCCATCAAGGCTCAGGCCCTGAATGAGCACCTTGAGCACAATCTGAGCATGGCAGAGCTCTGTGTCTCACCATGGTGGCCATCCAGGGACCAGCAGCTGCTTGTCACCCTGCCCCAGCCACCACAGCCGGAGGGAGCCAAGCCCAGGAACTTTCCTAACCCTTTCTGCTGGGGAATGGGGCAGCCTGGGCGAGCCTACAGACTGCTCTACAGGTTAGTGACGACACAGTGAGACCACAGGAAGCCCAGGAAGTCCCTTGAGGTGAAACCAGGTGGGGATGGAAAGCATTTGTGGGAAGTATCAGGAACACTCCCCTATTCTTACATTGCTGCTATGTCATCTAATTACAGACACGATTGGAGGCAGCAACCTGGAGCAGCACAGCCACTCTTTCATCCTGAGCAGGTGGTGGCTTGCACCTGGGACATGCTGTCCCCTCTGTCCCCCTCAATGAGGTCCCTGAAGCCCCCAGCTGGGCAGCAAGGCCCTGCTTGCAGCGAGCTGGGACAGCGGGCTCTGGAAGGACATGGAGCTGGGGCTGTGCCCAGCACTGACTCAGCAGGAAAACCCAGCTTGAGTCACCTTCCCGGGGAAGGAGGGAAGCCACCGGTGCATCACAGCCTGCCACACACCACAGGCATTTCCAGGTGCAGCAAACACCTGGCTGCTTAGGAGCTCCAGCTGCAGAGCTGCTGCTGGGGCATCTCAGTGTGCAACAGCAAGAGGGAACCTTGGGTGCAAGGGGAAGGGGGAAAGAACAGGACTGAGGAGACCCTGTGGTGCTCATTCCAGCAGGGAAATGTCCGGCAAAGCTCGTTTGGGTACCTGCCCACTGAGAAGACGGTGGTCTCTCCAGGGTGCATCCTGCTTTTGCCCTCCTTGGAGCGGCCCTGGCGCTGCAGGGGGTGCCTCTTCCTCCTGCTGCAGTGGATGCAGGGGGCGTGCGTGGAGCCCAGGTGCACCGTGTGGTGATGGGGCGGGCCCCCGTCCTGACTGCTGCTGTGGTGACCAAGGCTGCAACAGAAGATGACAGGCTGTGTCACCTCGGGGAGATGTCCCAACCCTGGTGCAGCCCCACTGGAGCAGCAGCTCTGGGGGGGACAGGAATGAGGAAGAGCTGTTCCACTCAACATTGGGGTGAAGCACTCCTCAGAGCCCTCAGGGGAGCAGGACTCCCCGTTGGGAAGATGCTTTGTGGCAGCTGGAAAGGGGCTGCTTGTCCCTCACTCACAAGCTGCTGTGAGCTTCCCTCACCTGGGCACTGGCACTGGCACGTCTGGTTCATTTTCCCCCAGCATCTCCTTGAGGGCCTCCACGTTTGCTGAAGAGAGAGGGGAAAAAATGGGAATGCTGAAGAGAGAGGGAAAAACGAGCCAAAGTGATCAGCGTGGCTCCAGCCAGCCCAAGGAAGTGCTCACCTTCATTTTGGATGATGCATCTCACAATCTTCTCAACGGTGTCATCGTTCTTGTCAGCCTCATCTGAAAAGAGACAACGTGGCACTGAGGGCTGGGATTCCAGGGCTCTGCTCACTCATCCCTTCCCAGGAGCAGCTGCATCAGCAGAGTTGTTGGAGAAGCCTCGAGTCCCCTGTCACACTGGGAAGGCACTGGGGAACACCAGATCCCTAATCCTGGAAAAGAAATGGCTGAGCCAGCAGCTGTGTGTGCAGGGAGAGGGGGTGTGTTGCTCCTTCAGAGCATCTGGAGAAATGAGAGGGAAGCAGGTTCTAAAATGTTGGAAGAGGAGGGTCCTTGTCCAGCCCAGGAGCCCCTGGCTGCAGGATGCTGAAAGTTCTCAAGGCTCCAAGGGTAGACAGGACACGTCCACAGAAAATAAACCCACTGGGATCCACTAAACACAGAAATGGGGAACACACAGTGACAGAGAGAGCCCAGAGCTGCACTCTATTGAAAGCTTAAAGACTGCTCTGGGGAATCTTGGCTGGTGCCTGCTCTGCTGTGGAGTTCACCGACAGCCTTCAACTCAACCTGCTTCCAGCCACTGTTGGAGGCAGGAGGGATGGATGGGTGGATGGATGGATGGATGGATGGATGGATGGATGGATGGATGGATGGATGGATGGATGGATGGATGGATGGATGGATGGATGGACGGGCCTCCAGCCTGGTCAGCAGTGTGAGAAGTTCCTGTAAGCAGGTTGGAGTTGTGGTCTGGCAGGCAGCTGCCTCAAAGGCTCAAGAGCTGCTACCATGATCTCAGAAGATGTCCATCATCCCATGGAGACATTTCCCTGGGCTTTGATGTCTCCAGAGGGCAAAGCCCATCCTGGAAGGTTCAGAGACTGTCCCCATGTCATGTTCAGCCAAGACATTAAAGCCAGAGGAGCACATCCATGGGCACCTGAGGCTCTGGCTGCACCGAGGATGAGCCTGAGGAGCTATTTCCTTCCTGAGCTCAGGCAGCGGCAGCAGGAGGTGCTGATCCTCCCCAGCACTGCCACAGCACGCGGAGCTGGAGGAGTTCTGTGGCACCATGTGGCTGTTCCCAGCCTGGGAAGCAGCAGAGGAATGAGTGTTCCCCCTTCAGCAGAGACTCAGGAAAGCACCGGATGACAGAGCTCGCTTGGGCCGGGCACCCACGCTCGATGCAGCACCGACTTCCCAATCCAGCCAGCCCAGAGCGACTTGCAGCGCCCTGAAGCCATGGAAAAAATCCCTACAGGTCCCTTCCCCTTCCAGCAGCAGCCCTACTTCTGTGGTCTGCATGAACACAGCAGGGATCACAAGAAGACATGGCCAATAGCAAACACCAGCTGGCTCCCTGCCAGACATCCTAATGCCAGAGGGACAGAGGCACTTGTGCTCCAGCTGGGAGAGGTTTTCCTTGAGGGAACAGGGGTTATGATTGAGATTCAGGGGATTCAGCAAGTCCTGGATGTTCATCAGAATTACCTTTTGGTGATAACACTCCTTTGGGAAGGGCCAGACACTGGCTGCCACCTCCCTGTCACTTCCAGCCATTGTCAGCTCGTGGATCTGAGGGATCCTGGCCCTCACACTCCCGATCCCCAGGGAACACCACGCTGCTCTCACCGCCCCAGCCCTTCATCCCAACCCAGCCACACGTGACAGGTAACCCTCCCAGCCCCATCCACAGCCCAGAAGGGTGCATGGGGAGCACCAGCCCACAGGAGGCACAAGGCTGAGCCCTCAGCGAGCCCCATTGCCCAGCACTCACCATCGTCGAGCTCCTCCACCTCATCTTTGTCATCTGGGTCAAGCTCGTCCCGGAAGGTGCGGCACCGGTAACCCTTCTTCTTCAGGACATGGCAGATCAGGAACCCCACCAGCCCCATGATGAAGAAGACAAGGACAAGGAGGAAGACCACAGTGATGCCGTGCTGGGGTTCTGACTCCCCATAGTGGGGGTCGTGATGGTCTGACATGCGGATCTAGGAGGAGGGGGAAGGCAGGTCAGAGCCGCGGCGCTTACTCCCACCCTGTGCCATCCTCCCGTTCCTCCTGCGGGGACAGGGGCAGCTCCCAGTCAGGGGCAGCTCCAGCCCGGGGACAGTTCCCAGCCGGGGACAGCTCCAGCCAGGGCAGCTCTCATCCAGGGCAGCTCTAGCCCGGGGACAGCTCCAGCCTGGGCAGCTCCCACCCGGGGGCTCAGCCCGAGCCCCGCAGGGTCCGGCGCGGTGCGGAGGACAGGACAGGACCGGCCGGAGGTGGCTCCTCGCGGTCTCCCAAGGACACTGCTGCCCCGCACGGCCCCGCAAGAGGCATCCCAAGGGCAGCGGCGGCGGCAGCGTCCCCGCAGGCCCCGCCGGCCCCGGGCTGCGGCGCTCCCCCGTCCCTTGCAGGCGGCTTCCCAAGGGCACCGGTGCCCCGGCCTGTCCGGGGCTCTGCGGCGGGCGGCATTCCCGGCTCGCCCTTGCCGGAGGATGGCTGAGCATCCTCCCGCGCTGCGCCGCGCCGCTCCCCCGTAGCCCCCGGTACTCACGGCCGAGGCCCTGCCCCGGCACCGGTACCAGCACCGGCAGCGGCGAGCAGGGAGCCGCGGCAGCCGGGCTGGCGGAGGGCCGAGCCCGCGGCCGCTCCCGCATCGTCCTCCCGCAGCACCGAGCCGGCTCCCTCCCCGCTCGCCGGCTCCGCTCCCCGCACGGACAATGTCCCCCCCGCCTGTCCCCGGCCCCGCTGCGGCGCTACCTGGGCCTGCGGTCCTCCGCAGCGCTCTCCTCTTCACCTTCACCTTCACCTTCACCTTCACCTGCCTCCTAGCAACCCCGCATCCCCGCGGCTGGGCACCGCGGCGAGCATCCTCCGGCCCCCGGGCCCCGCTCCGTGCCTGCCTTCCCCGCGAAGGAGCCAGCTGCCTCTGCCCGCCGCTCTCTGCCGCGCTCTGCCACAAGAGCACCCGCCTGTCCCGATCCCGGAAAAAAAAACCTCCCCGGAGCTGTTTCGGCGGAGGAAGGTGCGGAGAGGAGCTCGGGGAGATGCCGGAGGGAGGCTGCAGCAGGACACGCAGGAGCGCTGCTCGGGGAGGCTGCCAGGGAATCGCTGCCGCCCGCCCCGGGGTGAGCAACCTCACCCGCACGCGTGCCAGCCCCGAGCTCCCCTGGCACCTTTCTTGCCTTGGATTTTAGGGCACCGAGCCCTGGCGATGGGAGGGAGAAGGGTGGAAGTGGGGCTCAGTGAGAGCAGGGCTGATCACACAGCAGCATAAGGGGGGGAGAGGGGTGCAGAGCCCCACGCGGGGATCCCAGCACAGAGGAGAGGGTGGGAAAACAGCCCCGGGAGACTCCTGTGTCTCCCTCCCTCCTTCCTAAAAAGGAGGGGCTAAGCCATTGGAAATCTCACGCTGTGGTGGTCCCATGACCTCCTTCTCCATCTCCACCTCATTATCCTCACTCTGGGAGGCTTCACCCACCACTCCTTTGCTACTGGAAATCAGAGCTGCACCTCTCCATCCTTCAGCCACCTGCCAGTTCTCCAGCCCTTGAAACCCCTCCCAGCCCATCTCCACTGAACCGAGCTCCAATCCATGCACACATTCCTCCATGGGAGTTATCCCATGGGAATCCCTAATGGGAATTATCCCACTCCAGTCTGTCACACAGCCCGTGCCTCCTCCAGGCTCTCAGCTCTGCCTCGCTGAGGGCTCCTGTCCCTCTGCACAGGTGACCAAGTTGGCTCTCAGGAGCCTCCTCCATCAGCGTGACTTCAGGATGTCACCACATCTCAGGTGACACCCACCTGCCCACTGTCCTGACAGGGAGACAGGAATGGAACACCTGTACAAGAACAAGACTTCTCCTCCTGCCACGGACTGCTGAGGCACAGGAGAGGAGAGCTCTCCAAACCATGGACCAACAAGCTGCTGCATCGTCTGAGGAAGAGCCCACAAAGCAAAGCTCAGAGGCACTTTGCTCCCTGCCCCTGTTTTCATGCACAGGGGGAGCTGGCAGCTCTGGGTTTCTGCAGGGCCCTGAGGGGACGCAGTCATGACCAGTGTATTCCTGTTCTCCCCGTGCCCACGCACGCTGCCCTGCACAATAAATCTCTCTTTCTTTCTCCTCCTGGGCGTTCCCACCCACCCAGAGCATTGCTGCACCCTGCCCCCTTCCAGCATCCCACCCCCTTTCCCGACTCCAGCCATGCCAGGCTGATCAGCACTCCCCATTCGAGGGGACATTCCCGTTTTCACACAGCCTCTGGTGTGTGGTGGCATTTCCACAAGTGTGGCACAGCAGCCTGGCCCTGCCTGAGGACAAATCCTGGCCTTGATGGGGTGAGCCAGGATGAGGAGGGGGTTCTGGGACTGTCCCTCCTCGCTCTGCAGCTGGATTAGCCCACTGATTGTTTCTCTTCCTGATTCTCCCAACCAGGGACCTCCTGCTCTCCATCCTGCTTCCACCAGCTCAGCTTCAGAGTCCCTCCAGAGCCTCAGTCCTTGTCCCACTGTGGGACCCCGTTAGCATTTTAATGGTCCCACAGAGTACCTCGCAGGTGAGCCAGAAACAGCACCCTGGCACCTCTGTGCCCCAAAAGCAGCCAACATTTGAGGCATGGACCCACACAACAGAGCTCTCCCTTCCAAGCAGGCTGGCCATGTTCATCCTGGCTGTGTGGGGACAGAACCCACATGGGGACAGCCCCACACCAAGCCGGGCAGGTGCAGCCATGGCTGTGGGCTGCCTGCTCGTGGCACATCCACAGTCTGGGCTTCCTCTGTCCCTCCTGACCCCATCCCAGCTCCTCTCCCGTCCTGTGTGACCCCATCAGCTGAGGTGGTGGGATCAGAGACACAGGGCAATCCAGCTGGAGCTCTGGGATAGGCAGCTGCCTTCTTTGTGCCTGCCCACCTCATCCAGCACCACCAACTGGAGGAGGATGAGGAGGAAGAGGAGGAGGAGGAGATGGAGGTTACACAGTCCAGGACAGTGCTGGTCCAGAGAGCCTCCCCTCCCCTCTGCCTGGTGAGGAGCACTGCCGTGGGATTTATCCCTGCATTTCCCATCTCCCTTTCAATGAACTCAGCTCCTCTTTTCCCATCTTTTCAGGACTTATGAAACCTCCTTGCTCGTGGATGAAGCAATTAGTGATGAGCTCCCCTACAGTGGTAAGTTGGAGTTGCCGTCTCTCCACATGAGCTCAGCTGGAATTCTTGGGATGTTATACTGTGCATTGACCAAAGCCAAAGTGTCAGCACTTCCTGACCTTGGAGATGGCCTTAGCCATGCCTGGAAGTGTCCAAGGCCAGGTTGGATGGGGCTTGCTCTAGCGGGAGGGGGTTGGAATGAGATTTAAGGTCCCTTCCAACCCAAACTATCCCCTGCCCTTCCTTCCCAGGACGCCCCTCAGGACTTCCCTGAATCCTGCAGGTCCTTGGAGGCTTCACTCCCTCTCCAGGCATTGCCTGAAAACACTGAAATTTTAAGCTTTGGAGGCTTGGGAGGGAGGGGACAGAGTGGCCAAGGAGAGGCTGGTGGGATAGTGCTGTCACCTGTCACCCTGTCCCTCAGCTGGCTCTGATCCCAGTGAAATTCCACATTACCTCTTGTCCGCTCTTTTCCTGCTCCTCTTCCACAGCCACTGGAGCAAATGTCACCCCACAAACAATGGGACCACGTCCTTTTGGGGGATCAGCCACCACTGCCTGTCCACGTGGCAGCTAAACAGGCTGGAGTGCCCAGATCCAGGCTCCTCTTGGGGTCTTCCCTTCAATGCTCAGCCCAAAAATTATCCTCACATCTGCGAAGCTGCTTCATCCCATGGTGTCAAACGTGTTCCTGGATCCTCAGCCCTCCTCCAGCTTTCCAAACATGCCCAGCAGCTAATGGCTGTTAAACCACAGCCTGCCTTTGCTCTCTGAGCACAAAGAGCATCTAAAAATATCCCTCTGTGACACTTCCCTTCTCTGTCCAACACCCGTGAAGATGCCTGGAGCAGCACCCGGCTGCCAGAAGGACAGCTCAGGCAGCAAAGAGATCCCAGCTGGAAACAGGGATGTGTCTGCTCTCCCCAAGCAGGGCTGTGTCTGTGCTCAAGCAGGGCTGTGTCTCTGCTCTCCTCTCCTCAAGCAGGGATGTGTCTGCTTTCCTCAAGCAAGGCCGTTGTCTCCTCTTCTCAGCAGGGCTGTGTCTTTCCTTTTCTCAGCCAGGGCCTTGTCTCTGCTCTCCTCAAGTAAGGCCGTGTCTCTGGTGTCCTCAAGCAGGGATGTGTCTCCTCTCCTCAAGCAGGGATGTGTCTGTGCTCAAGCAGGGATATGTCTCTCCTCAAGCAGGGCTGTGTCTCTGCTCACACAGGGCCGTGTCTCTGCTCTCCTCACGCAGGCCTGTGTCTCTCCCCAAGCAGGGATGTGTCTCTCCTCTCTCTCCTCAAGCAGGCCTGAGTCTCTCCCCAAGCAAGGCCGTGTCTCTGCTCTCCTCAAGCAGGGATGTCTCCACTCTCCTCAAGAAGAGCTGTGTTTCTGCTCTCTTCTCCTCTCCCCGAGCAGGGATGTGTCTGTGCTCTCCCCAAGCAGGCCTGTGTCTCTCCTCTGCTCTCCTCTCCTCAAGCAGGGCCGTGTCTCTGCTCTCCTTTCCTCAGCAGAGCTCTGTCTCTGCTCTCCTCAAGCAGGGATGTGTCTCTGCTCTCCTTTCCTCAGCAGGGCTCTGTCTCTCCTCTCCTCAAGCAGGGCGGTGTCTCTGCTCTCCTTTCCTCAGCAGGGCTCTGTCTCTGCTCTCCTCAGGCAGGGATGTGTCTCTGCTCTCCTTCCCAGTCCCCAGGCTGGCACTGGGACGTGTCCTGGGCGGCTCCGTGTCCCCAGGCTGGTGTTATCTGGTGGCAGCAGCTGGTGGAGCAGGGACACTCGTCATGAGGGAGCACCAGGACAGGACAGGACAGGACAGGCATCATGAGGGAGCACCGTCACAGCTCCAGGGGCTCCCAGCACAGCCGTGCTGCTCAGCACGTTCAAACCCCAGAGATTTCCTGAACAGCTCAGGCCTCAGAGAGCACCAGCCATGCCCCTTGTAACTGCTCTTATCAGTTTGCTCAGAGCCCTCTGGAATCCATCAAGGTATCTAAGATATAAACTGTGCTAAAGAACAAAGAAGAAGCTGAAAAACCAAATTCCAAGACCACAAGAAGTAAATAACAGCAGCAAAGCACTGGACTGTGACCAGCCCCATATTCTGAGAGCAGCACTCAGAACACGTGCACCAGACAAAGGCACCAGTAAGAAATGTGTGCAGAGAGTTAAAATGTGTTAATAACTGTATAATGTAAATAATAAACAGCTTATGCTTAATCGTATTGGTCAGGGGCCCAGGAGTCCTGAATTTCCCAAAATTTCCCTCATTGGGTGCTGGGCTTGGTGCCAGGTGTCCTCTCTGAGTGTCCCCAGCCCCAGCTGTGCCCTGTGGGGTCACAGTGAGAGGGTCCTGGCTCTCCTCTGGAAGTGTCCCTGCCCCTGGCAGGGATTGGAATGAAATGATCTTTAAAGTCCCTTCCAATCCTATCCCTTAAACCATCCTGTGATCCTTGCTCCAGCTGGAGTCAGGATCCTAAAAGGAAACCCACACAAGGAGCCTGTGGAGGGGGCACTGTCCCCACAGGGGGGGACAGAGACAGCCAGAAATATCCTATAATAACTCCACAATTTCAAAAAGCCTTGATTTTGGCTTGGTTTTCCAAGCTTTTGGACCAGGAGCAGGTTCATGCTGCCATTCCCACACATGTTTCCATCTCCTGTCAGCTCCAGCTTTCCTCATCCCGCTGCCTCCTCATCCCCAGGGATTTCCCACCTGGCCTTTGTCCTCCTCCAGCCTGGCAGCACCTCCAGAGGGTTCTCCCCAAAGCTCTGGAGAGCCTGCACCCCTCAGGGTGGCACTTGGTGACAGCTGGAGGTGACAGCTAGCAGTGGCAGGTCCCCATCCCTCAGGGACTGGGATGGAATGAGCCCCATCAGGGTGTGGGTGTCCCATGGGAACCCCACTGCTCATCCTCTGTGCCCTGTGGGGGTGACAGGGGAGCTGGGAGTGACTGGGAGGAACTGGGAGGAACTGGGGCGAGCAGTGGGCCTGGAGAAGAGAATGCAGTGGCCAGCTGGGCTCACTGGGAGTGACTGGAGCTGCTGGGAGTGACTGGGAGCAGGTGAGGAGGAGGGAGGAGCGATGGTGGCACCTGAGGGAGCAGGTGGAGAATTATGGGAGAGAACCAGCAGGCAGCTGGGAATGACTGGGAATGACTGGGAGGCAGCTGTAAGCCCACAGAAGGGAAACCAGTGGGCAACTGGGAGCTGCTGGGGGTAACTGGGAGCAGCTGGGGGTAACTGGGAGCAGCTGGGGGTAACTGGGATCATCTGTTGGGGGGGGGTAACTGGTATCTGCTAGGGGTAACTGGGATCATCTGCTGAGGGTAACTGGGAGCAGCTGGGGGTGACATTGGGAGTTACTGGGATCTGCTGGGGTGATACTGGGAGCAGCTGGGGGTGACACTGGGAGTAACTGGGATCTGCTGGGGGTGACACTGGGAGTAACTGGGATCTACTGGGAGTAAGTGGGAGCAGCCAGGGGTGACACTGGGAGTAACTGGGGGTGACACTGGGAGTAACTGGGAGCAGCCAGGGATGTCAGTGGGAGTAACTGGGAGCAGCCAGGGGTGACACTGGGAGTAACTGGGAGCAGCTGAGGAGTGACACTGGGAGTAACTGGGAGTAGCCAGGGGTGACAGTGGGAGTAACTGGGGCAGCCAGGAGTGACACCAGGAGTAACTGGGAGTAGCCAGGGGTGACACTGGGAGTAACTGGGATCTACTGGGAGTAACTGGGAGCAGCCAGGGGTGACACTGGGAGTAACTGGGATCTGCCGGGGGTGATACTGGGAGTAACTGGGGGCAGCCAGGGTTGACAGTGGGATTAACTGGGAGCAACCAGGGGTGACACTGGGAGCAGCCGGGAGTGACACCAGGAGTAACTGGGAGCAGCCGGGGGTGACACTGGGAGTACGTGGGATCTGCTGGGGGTGACACCGGGAGTAAATGGGAGCAGCTGGGACTGACACCAGGAGTAACTGGGAGCAGCCAGGGGTGACACTGGGAGTAACTGGGAGTAGCCAGGGGTGACACTGGGAGTAACTGGGATCTACTGGGAGTAACTGGAATCTACTGGGAGTAACTGGGAGCACCTGGGGAGTGACACTGGGAGTAACTGGGAGTAGCCAGGGGTTACAGTGGGAGTAACTGGGAGCAGCCAGGAGTGACACCAGGAGTAACTGGGAGTAGCCAGGGGTGACACTGGGCGTAACTGGGATCTACTGAGAGTAACTGGGAGCAGCCAGGGGTGACACTGGGAGTAACTGGGGGTGGCACTGGGAGTAACTGGGAGCAGCTAGGAGTGACACTGGGAGTAACTGGGAGTAGCCAGGGGTGACACTGGGAGTAACTGGAATCTACTGGGAGTAACTGGGAGCACCTGGGGAGTGACACTGGGAGTAACTGGGAGTAGCCAGGGGTTACAGTGGGAGTAACTGGGAGCAGCCAGGAGTGACACCAGGAGTAACTGGGAGTAGCCAGGGGTGACACTGGGCGTAACTGGGATCTACTGGGAGTAACTGGGAGCAGCCGGGGGTGACACTGGGATCGCACAGTGGCCACGCCCCCACCCAAGCCACGCCCCTTTCTGGGTGTGTGTTTACCGTGGCCCCGCCCCAGCCCGGTCCCGGCCCGGGCGAGTGTCGCGGGTTGATGACGCAAGCGGGAGCGCGGCGCGCGGCGCGGCCTGTCCGCCATGGCGAAGACCGTGGCCTATTTCTACGACCCAGACGTGGGCAACTTCCACTACGGTGCGAGCGGGGCCGGGGCAGCACCGGGGCGGGGCGGCGGAGGCGCTGCTGTGGGGCCGGGGCCGTGCGGGGCCTGCTGGAGGCGGGGGCGCGGCCCTGGCCCTGCCCTCCCTGTCCCCGTTCGCGCTCCCCTCTCCCGGTTCCCCCGTCCCCTCAGGCCGGACCTGCAGCGGAGCGCGGCGGGCGGCGGCAGCGGCCGTTGTGTCCCTGCCGGCGGCCCCGTTAATCCCCGCGCGGTTCCGTTCCAGGCGCGGGGCACCCCATGAAGCCGCACCGCCTGGCGCTCACGCACAGCCTGGTGCTGCACTACGGCCTCTACAAGAAAATGATCGTAAGCCACGCGTGGGCCCGCCCGGGCGGGGGGGACCGCCAGGCTCTAACTTGAGCCCCCAGGGCTGCTTTGGGGACACCAGGGGTGGGTGACAGTGATTGGGGATGGCTGTAGAGCTTTGGGGATCCTGCAGGTGGGTGACATGTTCAGTGATGGCCGCAGAGCTTTGGGGACCACAAGGGTGAGTGACAGTGGTCAGTGATGGCTGTAGAACTTTGGGGACCCTATGGGAGGGGTGACAGTGATTGGTGATGGTTTTAGAGCTTTGGGGTACCAGGGGTGGGGGACAATGATTGGTGATGGGTTTAGAGCTTTGGTGGGTGACAGTGATTGGTGATGGTTTTGGAGCTTTTGGGACCACAAGGGTGGGTGACACATTCAGTGATGGCTGCAGAGCTTTGGGAGCCCCACGAGTGGGTGACAGATTCAGTGATGGCTGCAGAGCTTTGGGAGCCCACAGATGGGTGACAGTGATTGGTGATGGTTTTGGAGATTTGGGGACCCCAGGGATGGGTGACAGGTTCAGTGTTGGCTGTAGAGCTTTGGGGACCCCACGGGTGGGTGACAGTGATGGCTGTAGAACCCCACAGGTTCAATGATGGCTTTAGAGCTTTGGGAGCCCCACAGAGGGGTGACAGTGCTCAGTGATGGCTGTGGAGCTTTGGGGACCCCAGGGATGGGTGACAGGTTCAGTGATGGCTTTAGAGTTTTGGGAGCCCACAGATGGGGGACAGTGATTGGTGATGGTTTTAGAGCTTTGGTGACCCCATGGGTGGGTGACAGTGCTGAGTGATGGCTGTAGAGCTTGGGGGACCCCAGGGGTGGCTGGGTGACAGTGCTCAGTGATGATTTTAAAGCTCAGTCCTGTGCTGTTGGTGCAGCTGTAGAGGATTCCAGGGAGCTGCTGAGGTCAGGCAACTGTTGAGATACAATCTGTGAAAAGAATTTTTGATGTTTAGATATAAGAAAAGTTTCCTTAATTAATAAAACTACATCCCGGGCAGTGACTGTGTAGAAATGCAGCACCTGGGGGAACTCTGGAGAGCCTTTGCAAAGTTTCTCTGACAGATTTTTACTGTCACTGTGTGGATTTCCACAAGTAACTTCCCCAGAATTTCTTTTTGGTTTTATTTATTTCCAGAAGAAACTTCCCCAGACTATTTTTTTTTTATTTCCAAAAGTATCTTGCACAAGTAACTTCCTCAGAGGATTTTTATTATTATTATTTCCACAAGTAACTTCCCCAGAGGTTTTTGTTTTGTTTTTCTTTTATTTCCACAAGAAACTTCCCCAGAGACTTTTTTTTTATTTCCACAAGTAGCTTCCCCGGAGGTTTTGTTTTGGTTTTTTTTTAATTATTATTTCCACAAATAACTTGCGCAGAGTTGGGCTTTTCCTTGCAGGAACAAACAAAAATCCTGTTCTGACCTAACACTTGTAAATGGCAAATCCCTGTCTGAAGGAAGCAGTGGGCTGCCTGTACATTTTTAGTCTTGAAATTCTTTTTTTGGGGGTTATTTTTTCCACAAGCTGCCACTAGGAAGCTGAAAATCTTCATCTCCAAACAGTCAGGGACTGGCAAAGTCAGGAGAAACAAAACCAGGGGTTTGGAGCAGCTGGGGCTGTTTGGGTTGTCAGAGGCAGCAGCCTCTGAGAAACACCAAATTCCACATGGAAAAACACCAGGAGAGGAGGAGATGGGCTTGTTCTGGTTTATGGTGGCTCTGAAAATGCCCAGGTTTTATACTCAGCACAGAAAACAGGAACATGCTGCAGTTGTCCTGAGGAATTTCCCTTTGGAAAATGCTTGTGCATCTTCTGTTATGTTCATGTTCCACTTTGTCTGTGAAGTGGTTGCTTTAAATAAGAGAAATTTAAATCAGAGGCATCACAGAAAATATCTCTTATCAATTAAATTCCCTCTCTCAGTGGGGTTAATTTTTAACTTCCCCTCTACTGAGGGATGTGCCCCAAGTGCCAAACCTGTGTTGTCACAAGGTCCTGGATTTGAGTCCATCCACCTCCCTGGCCATTCCCCCCATTTTCCTTTCCAAAGGAAACAAAACTTATGGACCTCTTCCATCTCACTAGGAGCTTTCCCCAAATAATTTGGAACCTGTGAGTAAATCTTACAGAGGGATCAGAAGCACCCCTAGATCAAGGTTTTAAACTGGTGAGTGGGGAAGGAAGGATCCCCCAGGGAAGGAAAAGGTGTGATTTATTTTGCTGCCCAAGCAGGAGAATGTGCCGTGGGGTAGAAAGAAATTTTGTGGCAGGAGCTGCAGTCAGGAGAGGCAAGATTTGGGTTTATGAAAGGGAAAATGAGAGGAGAGCAGGTCCCATGGAGCAGCTGAATTGAAATGAACACAATTACCAGTGTTAGCACGTTTTTTATGTACCTCAGTTAGCTTGAGCTTCCTTCCAGCCCAAGGAAGCAGAGTTTGGATGGGAAATAACTGCTGTTTTTATCTCTGGAAGGTGTTCAAGCCCTACCAGGCCTCCCAGCATGACATGTGCCGCTTCCACTCCGAGGATTACATCGACTTCCTGCAGAGGGTGAGCCCCAACAACATGCAGGGCTTCACCAAGAGCCTCAACGCCTTCAACGTGGGTGATGACTGGTGAGTGCCCAGGGGCTGCCCTGCCCTGCCCAGGGCCCTGCTGCAGTGTGCTGTTCCTGCCCTGTCTGGCTTTGAACAGCCAGGTTCTGCTGAGGAAGGCAGGAGCCTCCCCTGGAGTGGAAATGCAAAGCCCCTCCTGTGGTATTTTCAGGGTCTTCTGTGGCAGGAAAATTTGAAGAGCCTGAATGAGAGATGTTTATTGTATCCAAGAGTTACAGCAGTCCAGGGTTGTGGGTGACAGAGCTGTGCCTACAGCTGTCAGCTCCAGCTGCAGGCAGGCCTGGAGACCCTTTGGTTTTGGTTACAGTGCATTATATACTTTTCTTTGGGTTACAATGCATTTTATACTTTTCTTTACTGAGCATCTTAATACAGCAGAACCAATCTATACCTTAACTTTGACCTATAGCCTATCATAACTACTGTAATTACCATATTCATGTTACTGTTCTCCAATCACTAAAAGTCAGTACATTACAGTTTGAGCTAGAAGTTGTTTTTCAGATTTTTTGCAGTGGAAAATTCTGAGACATTTTTTCTACTTGCAACATCAGCATGTCTGTTTGCCTGTGCTATTTTTCTGCTTGGTAAAAACATCATCTTGTTTGGGGTGGGTTCATCCTTGCTCTAAGCCATAAAAACCCCTTCTAACTCACACACCCTTTGCCTCTATGGTTATCCAGTAAGACTGGCTCAGCAGTTCTTTTCTTCTATATCAAAACTTGCTTCCATCTCTATTCCTTCTTCAGCATCTACATTTAAAAATCTTTCTGCCAAGCACACATATCTGTGAGACTTTCTTGTCAAACTTTCATCCTTCCCAACAGGAAATTATGAATTTGACTCCATGTTCTTAGAAGGCTGATTCATTATTTTATGACATTATATTATATAAAAGAATGGTATACTAAAGAATAGAGAAAGGATACTTACAGAAGGCTTAACAAGATATGAATGAAGAACTCGAGACTGCTTACAGAGTCCCAACACAGCCTTACCATGATTGGTCATTAAGTTAAACTATTCACATGTTGGATAAACAATCTCCAAACCACATTCCAATGCAGCAAAATACAGGAGAAGCAAGTCAGATAATTATTGTTTTCATTTTTCTCTGAGGCTTCTCAGCTTCCCAGGAGAAGAAATCATGGTGAAGGATTTTTCAGAAAATATAATGTAAACCCCCTCCCTCTGAATTGTTGTAATTTTGAAATGAAGGGGCTCTCAGGCAAAGAGATGGGAATAGGAATAACAGTTCTTTACTAGGAAAATTAAAATACAAATGCCATAGTACAAAGAGAAAACAACCCACTGCCAGAGCCAGACCATGCCCTGCCCCCTGTGTGTCAGGGGGTGTCCCAGCCCCATCCCGTGGGGGCTCAGCCCTCCTGCAGTGCCAGCTGCGGCTCTGCTGCAGCAGGGATCCTGCACAAGGGGGGAGTTTTCCTCTGCAGCTCCAGGGCTGCTGCAGATGGGCCTGGGCTCCCTCTGGCCATGCAGGGCAGCAGAAAGCTGCTCCTCTGGCAGTGCAGGGGGCAAAGGCTGCTGTGCTGTGCCAGGCTCAGATTGGATCCAGGCAGGAATGCTTGGCTCCTCCCCTGGGCGGAGCATCTCCCCATGGGATGCTGGGATTGGATCAGCCCTGCAGGGACAATCAGTGGCCATGGGCAGCAGAGATCTCCTGGAGGGAGGATTGGCTTTTGGTTTTTCCTTTATTGGAGAGATAAAGGAAAACTGCCCCATGGACAGCAGAGAACTGCCCCAGCTCTGACAGGTGGCCAATAGATTACACACCCCCATTTCCAGCCTAAGATATGTGGATAAGGGTGTGGAGCTTCCCTGGTTCCTTTCCCTTCACTGGGGGTGTTGTAGTGCTTCTTTCTGCCTCTAGATTTGGGCTTGTTGGGTTGCAGACTCTGCTTGTTCTGAAAGAGCTTCCAATTCTTCTGGAATGTGGCAATTGTCTTTGGTAAGAGTTTGAGTCTGCATCCAACTCTGAGGGACAAAGAACATCAGCCTGGTGGAGCAAATCCAGAGGAGGCACCAGGATGAGCAGAGGGATGGAGCAGCTCTGCTGGGAGAGCTGGGAGTGTTCAGCCTGAAGAAGGGAAAGGGTGACCTCACTGTGGCCTTACAGTACCTGAAGGAGCTGACAAGAGAGCTGGAGAGGGACTGGGGACAAGGCATGGAGAGACAGGAGACAGGGAATGGCTCCCAGTGCCAGAGGGCAGGGATGGATGGGATATTGGGAATTGGGAATTGTTCCCTGGCAGGGTGGGCAGGCCCTGGCACAGGGTGCCCAGAGCAGCTGGGGCTGCCCCTGGATCCCTCCCCAGTGTCCAAAGCCAGGCTGAATGAGACTTGGGACAGTGGGAGGTGTCCCTGCCATGGCACAGGGTAGAATAGGACAAACTTAAATTCTCTTCCAACCCAAATCATTCTGAGATTCAGAGCTGTGACAGTCCCTCCATCTCCTGAAGCAGTGTCTCATCATGTCCCAGCTGTGGGCAGGAGACTCTGACAGGTTTTGGGAACAGTGGACCTTCTCAAGGCTGGTTTGGAAGCTTTGGGAATCATTCTCAATTTCCCTGTGTTCCGCTCTGTGTTTGCAGGCAGCTCACTCTCCTGCTGGGGCTCAGTGTGTTACAGGCAGGGTCAGAGTGATCCTGATCCCAAATTAACTCTTTCACAGGGAACTGAGCTTTATTCTTGCTCAGGTGTTACCCCTGGCCAGTTTGATTCATTTTTCTCTGCAGAAAAGGGGAGGAATGAGGATTCTGAGTTGGAATGTGCTTTCTTTTTCAGCCCAGTGTTTCCAGGCCTCTTTGAATTCTGCTCTCGTTACACTGGGGCCTCCCTGCAGGGAGCAACACAGCTGAACAACAAGGTAAGGGGCTGAGTGCTGATGCTGTGGAACCCAGCTGGAGCTTTGGAGGAGGAGGAGGAAAAGCCAGGAGGGTGCTGTGGACCCCTGGCATGGGCAGGTGGCACTGGGAAGGAGGGTACAGTTGTCACCATATTGTCACTTTAAACTCACTTCTCTTTCCTCTCTTAGATCTGTGACATTGCCATAAACTGGGCAGGGGGTCTCCATCATGCCAAAAAGTTTGAGGTAATGAGATTTGTGGATTCCTCTTGTCTTTGGGGCCTGGGCTCTGTTGATCTCATCCTAAAGCTCTTGGGGCTCTTTCTCTTCCAGGCTTCGGGTTTCTGTTACGTCAACGACATCGTGATCGGCATCCTGGAACTGCTCAAGTAAGGACAGGGCCCAGGGCTGAGCTCTGCTGGCTGCTTTGTGCTTTCCCTCTGCTTTCTCTCTTTCCCTGCCTCATTTGCCTTCTTGGAATCCAGGAAACCCAAAAACTTCATTTTTGTCATGGCCTTACCTGTAAGATACACGAAAGGGTTTGAGCACTGGAACATCTGACTCCAGTTTTGTTGGAATCAGATGTTTTGTTATCCCTCAGGGAGCTTGAGGGATACAGAAGAGTTCTTCAATCCCATTTCAGGGCTCCTGAGTCTCAGCCTTTTTGCCACAGTGAGCCTTTTGTAGGTGAATGCAAGTTTTGGTTCACTGGAGACACAAAAATGACTCAAATCTTTCTGGAGTTGTTTGAGCATCTTAAGAACAGGTTTTGGGCTACATATGGATGATCAAAGGACACTTGATCTCCATAGAAAAGAGTCAGGTTATTTTTCACTTTAGGAAATAAAAAATAAATTCAGAATGAGAGGAAAGGTTACAGAAATACCTTTAGTTTCTTGAATTTATCTGATTTATTTTAATTTTTTTTTTTTGGTACTTCAAAGTGCTCTCCTTGTCACTGAACCTCAGACAAGCTGTCATGGAATTTAAAGGATTTGGAGTTGATCAAACAATAGTTACATGACTGCTGGCAAGTTTACTTGCTCTCAAAGTCAGATTTATGGGATGTAATGGGATTCCTTGTTCCCCCTTCCCTGCTCTGTTTGGAACCCCAGGATTTCCCTGGCTATCCCTGCACTCCCATTTCCAATCCCATCCACCAGAGGCCTCAGGTACAGCCCAGTTACCCCTCATGGGGTGTTATTTATGTGCCTATTTCCAGGAGCCATTTCTGCAGAGGTGACTGCATTTTGAGTTTGCTTCTCTCTCTGTGGCTCTGGCTGCTTCCCCAGTAAATTTAGCCCAGCCTGGAATTTTTGGTGCTCACCAGCTGGGACAAAGTGCTCCATTTCCCACCTCCTCCATGCCAGCTTGCCTTTCATTTCCTGATATGATTAAAATCACTGGAGCTCTTAAAGATTAACTGTGAGCACATTGGAAACAAGAATCTGCAACTCGTGAACACCCAGCTGCTTAAACAAGTTATTTTCCAAGATATTTCTGGCCCTATTTAAAACCTTTCTGTTCTAATATCCATTTCCAACCACCTCAGAAGAAAATGTTTTAAATACCAATTTCCAAGCACATCAAAGGAAGGTGTTTGAGTGTGTTCAGGTGTTTGGAATCCCAGCTTTGGTGTATCCCACAGGTATCACCCCCGGGTGCTGTACATCGACATCGATATCCATCATGGGGATGGTGTGCAGGAGGCTTTCTACCTGACAGATCGTGTCATGACTGTGTCATTTCACAAATATGGCAACTATTTCTTTCCTGGCACAGGTAAGTTTTGAATTTCTAGTGGGAACCTGCCTCAGAATCCCTTGGAAGCTCTGCTGGAGTAGAAAAGAGGAAATCACAAAATTCGAGCTGCGTGGGGAAATGGTGGGAGAAAGTGATTAGAGAGGAACAGAGCTGTAGTTAGTTGTAAGAAAGGGGTCCTGATTAAGTGGAAAGACTCAGCCCAGCTGAGACCTGGCTTTGCACAGCTCTGAAGCCTCAGGGCAGTTGTGCCTGTCCTGTTTTGCAGGTGACATGTATGAGGTTGGTGCAGAGAGTGGCCGGTACTATTGTCTCAACGTGCCCCTCCGAGATGGCATCGATGACCAAAGTAGGTGTTCCCTCCCCTTTCCCCTTGGCCCCAGGGGTTTCCTGGTCCTTCTGCTCCAGAGCCATGACAAATCCACCTCTCTCTCCAAAGGTTACAAGCACCTCTTCCAGCCAGTCATTAACCAGGTGGTAGATTACTATCAGCCTACTTGCATAGTCTTGCAGGTAAGGGAGCAAACCTCTGTGCAGACATTCATGCCTGCAGAGGGCTGTGTCTGTGTTACCTTCTGTCCCCTGGTGTGGATCTGGAGAGCAATGCCAAATTGGTTTCTGTTTTTCTTTTTCCCAGTGTGGTGCTGATTCTCTGGGTTGTGACCGGCTGGGATGTTTTAACCTCAGTATAAGAGGCCATGGGTAAGTACAGCAGGGCTGGGCTCAGAAAAACCACCTGAAGGGCTCTAAGGAGTCTCTGCTGTGAGGTTGGAGCTTTGGCTTTGACCTGCCGGTAGTTTTTGGGGTTTTTTTAACATTTGTGTGACTAGAGGTGTTCTGAGAATGAGGCTTTGTAGGAGGTGATCACTGGGGTGGTGAAGGAGGAGGAGGCCATGGAGATGGTCCTGAGGACTTGAGCCAGGCTGGGAGAGCTGGGGGTGCTCACCTGGAGAGGAGAAGGCTCCAGGGAGACCTCAGAGTCCCTTCCAGGGCCTGAAGGGGCTCCAGGAGAGCTGCAGAGGGACTGGGGACAAGGGATGGATGGACAGGACACAGGGAATGGCTCCCACTGCCAGAGGGCAGGGATGGATGGGATATTGGGAATGAGGAATTGTTCCCTGTGAGGGTGGGCAGGCCCTGGCACAGGGTGCCCAGAGCAGCTGTGGCTGCCCCTGGATCCCTGGCAGTGCCCAAGGCCAGGCTGGACATTGGGGCTGGAGCAGCCTGGGACAGTGGCAGGTGTCCCTGCCATGGCAGGGCTGAATGAGATGGGCCTTAAGGTCCTTCCCAACCCAGCCCCTCTGCTGGGGATTGCTGGGTGGAAGCTCCAGGTGTGTCACAGCAGCCATGGTGCTGTTGGGAGTTCAGGGGGACATTTCTGACACAAGAACCTGTGCTGCAGTTTCCAGCTCTGGCATTTTCATGTTTGGGGTTTGTAGGGAGTGTGTGGAGTATGTGAAGAGCTTCAACATCCCCTTGCTGGTGCTGGGAGGAGGAGGTTACACAGTCCGGAACGTGGCTCGCTGCTGGTGAGTCCCCTCTGCTCTCTGCCCCTCAGGGCACTTCTGTGGGATTTATCCCTGCATTTCCCATGTCCCTTTCAATGAACTCAGCTCCTCTTTTCCCATCTTTTCAGGACTTATGAAACCTCCTTGCTTGTGGATGAACCAATTAGTGATGAGCTCCCCTACAGTGGTAAGCTGGAGTTGCTTTTTCTCCTCATGAGCTCAGCTGGAATTCTTGGGATGTTCTGTTCTGCATTGACCAGGGCCAAAGTGTCAGCACTTCCTGACCTTGGAGATGGCCTTAGCCATGCCTGGAAGTGTCCAAGGCCAGGTTGGATGGGGTTTGCTCTAGTGGAAGGGGGTTGGAATGAGATGAGACTTAAGGTCCCTTCCAACCCAAACCATTCTGTGATCTCCCACCACCCACTTTGCTGGGCAGACACAGCCATGTGTATCCAGGGTGATTCAGTTTGCACCATTTCCTGATGTTCTGTCTAATCCCTTGCACTCAGGGTTGAATACCACTGTGCTTTTTAAGCTCTGCTCTTCCCCAGGCAGGTGGGAGGGTGAGCTCTGCTCTCTGCACAGCTTCTGGCCCTCCGTGCTCTAACTCTGCCTCTTCCATCCCAGAGTACTTTGAGTACTTCGCTCCAGACTTCACCCTTCACCCTGATGTCAGCACAAGGATTGAGAATCAGAACTCCAGGCAGGTGAGTGCTTGCAGCCATGCTGCAATATCACCTTGCAATTTCCAAAACCCTGTGGTTGATGCTCTGTCCTGTGAAACCAGCTAGAGCCCAGGGCAAAAAAAAAAAAAGAGAAACAACAGCTGGGTTTTGTCCGTGTTTCCTGCTTGGGTGGCAATAATTTAATTCACTCTGCTCTGATAAGTGACTTTTTGCACAAATGTGTTGTTATTGGCCAGCACAGAGGTGATGCAGGCAGGTGACAGAGCTGTGACACGTGGCCCTGTGGTAATCCCTGTGTGTTGTGTCCCTGTAGTACCTGGATCAGATCAGGCAGACCATATTTGAGAACCTGAAGATGCTGAACCACGCTCCCAGCGTGCAGATCCACGACGTGCCCTCGGACCTGCTCAGCTACGACCGCACGGATGAGCCTGATCCTGAGGAGAGGGGCTCTGAGGAAAACTACAACAGGTACCAGAGCCTCTTCTGGGGCAATGGGCTTCCCTTTCTGCCCCTGGGAGGGGTACAGAGGAATCCCTCTGAGTCCTAGAATAAGTCATAGAATGTTGTCATTATATTGCAAGAGTTCTATTATATTGCAAAGGTTCCATGTTGCTAGTTTCATACCTCCCTGATGTTTCTCATAGCCACTCCTCTAGGCACTGATCCTTCTTCTTGCAGCAGCTAGCTGACTCCAGTTTCCCTCACCCAACAAACCCACTCTTTTATAACACTCTTCTTATTGGCTGCAGCTGTGGCCTGTTAAAATCAGGCCTGCTCCTAATCTTTAATAATTAACCCAGCTGCAACTCTTTAGGGGGGTAAGATTACTTTCTGTACTACCTTTATTTACTTATATTCTGTCCTCCTACAACAGAATCCCAGAATTTGGGGTTGGAGAGACCTTAAAGCCCATGAGTGGGGAAGTCACTTCTGAGTCTTCTTGTTTTCACTCAAGGAGCTTCTGTGGTCTCCTGCTATGACACTCCCTCAGGCCCCAGGGGTTCCAGGTCTCTGTCCCCCTCCCTGACAGGGATTTCTGTTCCCCCAGGCCTGAGGCTCCCAATGAGTTCTACGATGGTGACCACGACAATGACAAGGAGAGCGACGTGGAGATCTGAGGGCTCTGGGCTGCGGGGCCTCCCGCCTTGGACACTGCTGCTTGGAGCACAAAACTGGGCCCTGCAGGAGCCACTTTAGCCCTCTCTCCATCTTAGACTGCGTGTGGTGGCAGCAGAGCCAGCCCACTGCAGGCTCCTGCCACCTGGAGAGGCACAGAGGTGACGTGTGCTCCTTACTTGTCACCACGTCTCGGTTCCGGCTGTCACCGCAGTGGGCACGGAGCCCTGCTGAGTCCTGGCTGGCAGCTGTGGGACTGCCCCAGAGCCTGAGCCACCTCCATGGCTCCCATGCAGGCTCCTGCCAGCCAGCTGGGAGCTGGAGCAGCTGTGCCTACCATCTCTGCCTCTCTGCAGCACTTAGGATCCACCCTGCTGTCCCTGACCTGCCCTCAGGTACCACCCTGCTGTCCTCTGCAGCCTGCACTGAGAGCTGCTCCTGGTGTCCCTGCTAAGCAGCTGATGCTCCACAGCTCCAGGAATTATTGGATAAGACCAGTTGTGGGGTAGGGATGTCCTTGGAGCAGCTCAGTGGAGTGGGATGGAAGGATGTGTGCAGAGCATAAGGTCATTCCTTCCCCCCCACACCCAGATCTGCATTCACAAACGAGTTCTGCAGCACTTTGCTGAGCTGGACACAACCTCCCTGTTGTGTTTATTCCTTGGGAGGCTTAAATCCCTGTGGAACAGAGGTTTGGCTGCTCAGGTCAGTACTTAGTGTGTCCTGCACCTCTAATGTAGCTTCCAGCTGTGTTCCCCAAGTTCACACATGGCCCTGCTGTGTGTCAGCAAGAGATCTGGGCTGTTTGCTCTGAGAGAAGCAGTTCTGGGCTGTACCCAGCAGATGTTGCTCTGCTGCTGGGTGAGGGAAGCTGCTTCCTGCAAGTGCTCTGTTCCTGCCTTCACCCAGCAGAGAATTCCCTTGGCCACCCCTCCCATCCCAGATTTTGCTGCTCCTTGTCCTGAGTGCTCAGCTGGTCCCTGTGGTGGTTTGGAACGTGCTGTTGGGGGAGGTGGGGGGTTCAGCCTCTGTCTGTACGGTTCTGTTTGTTTACTGATGTCTTTGAACATTAAAGAAGAGGCAGTATTTTTCTTACCTGACCTGTTGTTTGTCTCTTTCATCCCCACACCTTTGTGGCTCCTGTTCTCCCAAGGGTCGAGCACGTCCCTGGCAGGGCAGTGTCTTCCATTGTCTGAAGGAATGGAGGGAATTCTGCTCCTCAGAGTAAATGTTAGTGAGTTTTTGGCATCACTGCACATGAGGGGAGCACCCTGAACTCCCTTTCCAGAGGCTGGACACTCCTGTTATGCCTCTGAGTCCAGCAAAAGCTTTGCAGGAAGCCAATTCAGGAGATTTTTCCTGCAGTTATTTTAAATGCCATAATTTCTGTGAGTTGCTGTGTCTGTAACAGCCTCTGCACTTTGCACTCTCACTGTCCCAAGGCCCTTTTGGGGACTGTTCTGTAGTTCTGGTCACTAGAACATGAAGCAGGCAATAAGTCAGGGTGTTGGTGTCCAGAGAAATCCCTCAGAAACAAATGGTGATAGGATTAGACTGGGGATGGAGAAGGGTGATCAAAGGTCTGACACAGCTCACAAATAATTTGTGATAGGATTAGACTGGGGGTGCAGAAGGGTGATCAAAGGTCTGCCACAGCTCCTGCGTGAGGAGGGATCTGGTGGATCAGGGTTCTTCACTGAGGAGGGAGAACTGAGCAGGGAAAGGAAATGTCGTGTGGGAAGGTAATGTCATAACCAAGAGTGTCAGAGAGGGTTTGTCCAAGTACCAAACTGCAACAGCAGGGCCTGGAGTGCCAGGACACAGGGAATGGTCTCCCACTGCCAGAGGGCAGGGCTGGATGGGATATTGGGCAGGAATTGTCCCCTGGCAGGTGGGCAGGCCCTGGCACAGGGTGCCCAGAGCAGCGGGGGCTGCCCCACCCCTGGCAATACCCCTGATGGGAGGATATTTACACCTGAACCAGGCTGAATTCTCTGTTCACCGAGGCTGCCCGTGCAGAGCTGTGCTCGGACACCAGGTGGCAGCCGGATCGCTGCGATTCTATGGAGGCTCCGAGGCCCTGCTGCAGCCCTGGGTGGGTGCAGACACTGCAGCCCCACAGAGGGGTTTGGGGTGGGAGCAGAGTCCTGGCTGTGTTCTCAGGGCAGTCTGGGGGTTCTGGGCACTGTCAGGCCTGGCTGTCACCAGGGCACAGGGCAGGGATTGCTCCTGCTGCACCTCTGTGACTTCCCTTTGTGAGCATCCACACTGTGCCCTGCAAACCCCTTGGCACCAGGGATGGGGCCAGGCTGGCACTGCCCTTCCTGCTCAGAATCTCCCAGAGATTCCCTCGTGGGGAGAAATGAATATTCTGTCTTCATTTCCCAGAAAGAATCACAGAAAGAATCACATGAAGAATCACTTGGGGTTGCTCTGTTTTGGGGCTCACAGGTAAAGCAGGAAAACAAAAGCTTTACCTCTGAGCCCCAAAACACAGCAACCCCAAGTTAATGAACTCCATGTAACATCTCCTGGAGCTCAGGCTGTTCCACAAGTGGAGCATGGCTGGGAGCTTTGTGCACCCCTGTGCCTGAGTAGGAAACTGGGATAAGAACATCCTTGTTGTTTAGGGTGCTCTGGGGAGTGTTTGTACCTTCCCTGGTTCCCCCCTGTGTTTATCAGAGCCTGGAGGGAACTCCCCACCTCCCAAACTTTCTGTAGCACAGCTGGAACGTTTGGCTGCTGTTCACACCTCACACCAGGGCCTGCTTGCCCTGTAGCACACACTGGCACTGACAGGAGCTGGTTTGGGATGTGCTGCCCAGCCAGGGCTGGCGCTCACCCCCAACCCCTGTTCCTCACTCCCCTCACCCCAGCAGGCCCAGGGAACCAGGAGCATTCCCTGCTGCCCCCCAGCACTGCCACAGCCCAGGCTGGTGCCCCATTCCCAGGGTAGGGTGCAGCACAGCCATGGGGGTGTCACCTCTTCCCCTTCTCTGATCTTTTAGGGACTGAGAGTTTGGGGATAGAAAAGTGCTTTCAATCTTCTCCCTCCCTCTGTGCTGAGCAAAGGGGGAACTTGGCAGGCCCTGACCCACCTGAGTGTGCTGGTTATTTTGTGTTAAACAAATTTCCCAGGAGGAGATGCCCACGGGACTGAGGAGTGTGGATTTGATTCCCCAGGGGCAGAATTACCTGCAGGAAGGAAAAGCAGAGGTGTTTCCTGCAGGTCTGTGCTGCTGGGCTCAGCCCTGCCTGTGTGGGACAGCTCAGTGACAGTTCTGGGGCTGGGCTGGGGGTGCCAGGGCACTGCAGAGCCCCTCAGGGGCAGCTTTGGGGCCTGGCTGTCACCAGGAGCAGAGTTTGTTCCTGTGGCTTCCCTGTGTGAGCTTCTGGCCCAACAAATCCTCTGCCACCCCTTCCCAGTGCTCCCATTTCAGTTTAAATCCCCCACCCTTGTCCTGTCACCACAGGCTCTGGTTCAAAGTCTCTCTCCACCTTCCCTCTAAGCCCCACCAGTGCCAAGGGCTGCTCAAATCTCCCTTCCAAGCAGAGCATTAATTCATTACTCTCAGCATTAATTACCCCACCACCCTCATTGTGCATTTCCTCTGTCCTGTCTAAACCTTCTTCCAGTTTAAACCCTTCCTCCTCCTCCTCCTCCTGTCATGGCAGGCCCTGATAAAAAGTCTCTCTGCACTTCTCTTATCAGCCCCTTCCAACGTGGGAAGCCCCAGATAAGGTGTCCCCACAGTCTGATGTCACATTAAACACTGCAGGTCCCAGTATGGACCAGTCCATAAGTCAGGGCAGGCCAGTCCAAAATTAGGGCTTGTTCAGGGCATTTTGCAGTCAGGTTGGAGTCCCTGCAAGGCCAGACACTGTCCCAGCTCCTCTCTCAGCATAACTAAAAAAAAAATAAATTTTTGTTTAGTTGGTAGAATTTGCTGTTTGTGTTTTTTGAAGAATTTTTTGTAATATTATTATTTGAGATGATTTTTGGAGTATGAGGAAATTAGATTAATTTTTTTGTGTGTTTTGTAAAGACTTTTTGTTAGGTTTTGAGGTAATTTTTTTTTTTGTTCAAGGAATTGGTAGTTGTTTTTGTTGTATATTATTAGAACTGGAAGGTGTAATAACAGGAGTGATTAGAGTGGTGGTGTAGCAGGAGGTTGAATGTTTTGTTGGTTTTAACATGGTGTTGGTGGGAGCAGGTAGGTATTGTTTATGGAAGTATTTAGGGTGTTGCTCTTTTGTTGTATGGAACAAGTATTTGAGATGGTATTTTGTGTTTAGATTTAAATGTTTATTATTTTTATTTCTATTTTTTATTTCTATTATAAGTTGTGAGTTGCTGGTTTCCATTTGGACCTGGGGATGTTGTCTGTAACTCCTGGATGCAGCCCCCCAGGAATTCCTCACCCATCTCACATAACCCAGAGCAGTTCTGCAGGTCAGTGACCCCTGAGGTCCATGAGGTCAGATCCAGGGTGGATTTAGCTCCTGACACGTGGATTTGGAGATGCCCTTAAAGGGCAGGGGCACTGCACTCCCCCAAGCTGGGGCTCAGGGCCCTGAGCTCCTCATGGGGACCAAAATCAAAGTTTCTTTTAGGACTGAAGCTTTGGGGTTTCCTGGCAGTGCTGGGGACCAGTCCCAAAATTCCTGTTCCAGGTTCTCTGCATGTCTTTCCAGCATCCCTGAGTGCTCTTCCCATGCCCTCAGGAATTCCCCGGATTCTCTGGCACCCCTTCCCCTTGCTCACAGATATCTGCCTGCAGGCATCAGGGTCTTCTCTCTCCCTCCCCTCCCTTGCCCATCCCAGTGTCCCCAGCTCTGTCACCTCAGACCTTTGGGATTCTGCAGCTGTGGCTCCTCTCTCCCTCCTCCTGTTCCTCACATGCCAGCATTGGCTGAGAAGTGGCAGCAAACAGAAACTTCTCTGTGCCTCTGGAATATTCTCAGGAAAAATGGAGAAATCTGTCCAAAACCAGGAGCTAGTAAATCCAAAAGTTCCTGCTGAGGAGAAGGAGCAGGGGTAGCTCACCAGGATCCTTCTTCACAGGATGATTTTGGTTCAAAGGCTCCTCTGGAGGGCTCAGGCCCATTCCTCCTGCCCCAGGTAAGGCCAATCCACAGTCAGGGATTGTTCAGGGCACTTTGCAGTCAAGTTGGAGTCCCTGCAAGGCCTGACATTGTCCCAGCTCCTCTCTCAGCATAACTGAGCTTCCTTCTTTGCTACTTAACACCTTGTGAATACATTCTCTTTAAATAAATCCTGATTTACCTGATGGGAACTGGTGGCTCTCATCCCTTCACCTTCTCCCTGCTCTTGCCTCCTCATTTCCCTGGATTGGTGTTGGGAACACACCTGGCAGCACCAGGGTGCTCTGCAGGGCTCTGGGGGCAGCACTGATGGGAAGTTCTGGGAGAGGTTTTGCAGCAACTCCTGTGAGCCAGAGAGAAGTTTGAGAAGAGGATCTATGTTCTGAAATAATTTCCTGGCAAGGTCACTGACACACAAACCAAGAAAGAAAGAAGGATAAAGAAGAGAAACCTGCAACTGCCTGTTCCAATGAACACTTTGTTTATCTCTCATGACCAATGAGTAAAGTGTAAACTGATGAGGTTTGTAAGAATAAAAAGCATGCAGGCTATAATAAAAACAGATCTGAAACCATCTGAAAATGGAGTGTGTTGCTTTGTATTGTCACCCTCTCAACTACAACAGGGAATGAATGTTCCTTTCTTTCTGGAGCCTGCTTGGAGAACCTTGTCCCTGGACTTTGTGGTGGGAGTGGTTTCTGCAGGATGTGTGGGGTACCTGCTCCCTGTGAGCCCTGGGACAGGGGTTTGAGGCTGTTCCTGCAATTCCTGGAAGCTGCAATCATTCCCAATCTCACACACACAGTCTGTCAGTACAGGTGAGCTGCTCTGGGACGTGTTTGTACCTTCCCTGATTCCCAGCTCTGCTTATCAGAGCCTGCAGGGAGCTGCCTGTGGGTGGGCTCTGCAGGCCAAGGGACTGAGTTAGCAGAGGAAGAAACTGATAAAATATGAGTTTATCCATAGCAAGGAAGAAAGCAAGGCCATTAGGATGGAAACTGATAAAACAGACACAAAAGGGATTTGCAGTTAGAGGATACCTGCCTTAGTGAGCAGTATTTGTGCCTTAATAATTTGTTATAAACTCTTGCTAATTCATTATTGCCATTAATTACTTTACACCAATAAAATACAATAAACTATTGCTTAGTCCAATGAATAGAATGAGCTGTTTTGACGTAAGTAATGACTTTAAATCACCTTTTGTTAGGAGTATAAAACTTAGGAACAACTTATAATAAAAAAGAAGCTGTTGTTGTCACTGCACAAGTGTGTGTGTGTGTGTGTGTGACACTCCCACCTCACAAACCTTCTGTAGCACACCTGGGATTTTTAGCAGGTGTTAACACCTCACACCAGGCTCTGGTGTTGCCTGCTTGGTTTGGACTGACTTTCCCTGATGTTTGAGTGCAGCAGCTCTTCTCCTGCCATTCCAGCACCATCCCTGGGCCCTTGGCCTGGTGCAGCCCCTGCAGCCATCCTGCCCAGGTGTTCTCCTGGCTGGAGGTGCTGCTTTTAGCAGAGGACACCTGGAAAAGTGAGCGAGGCCAGGCCAGGCTGGGTCCCAGGGCTGAATCTGTGGGAGTGAGGAGCTGCTGCTGTCCCACTCCTGCTCCTGTCCCATCCCTGCTGTGTCCCCATCATTGCTGTGTCCCCATCATTGCTGTCCCCATCCCTGCTGCTGTCCCATCTCTGTTCCTGTCCCATCCCTGCTGTCCCATCCCTGCTGTTGTCCCCATCCCTGCTGCCACTGCAGTGGCTTCACCTGGTGCCAGTCCCGTGCCACCCCTCGCTTTTGGGGAGCCGCAGGTGCCACCTGTCCCCAGCTCCTGCCTGTCCCAGGGCACTGTCCCTGCAAGCAGCGCTGGGGCTGTCAGTGCTGGGGCTGAGTGCCGGTTCCTGGGGCTTACTGGGAGGCACTGGGAGGCACTGGTGGGCCAGCAGTGCCCCCCACACCCCCAAAGTGCTCCCTTTGGGGCATCACCACTGAGGAGCGATATTTTGGGGCAATTTAACATCTGAGGAGCCCCTGCCTGAGCCCTGAGCTAGCCCAAGGGGTTCTCCAAAGTTTTCCTCCCTTTGGGAGGGTTTCGGGGGTGTCCCGGCCGTGGCAGGGGGGTGTTTCCCGGTGCCCCCCGTGCTGTCGCAGTGTCCCTGCAGTGTCGCTCTCATCCGCCAGGTGCGCGCAGTTGAGCCGCGCTGGCGCCGCTCCCGGGATGAGCTCAGCGCGCCGCGATTGGGAGCCGGGATCAGCTGCTGCGCTGACGTGCGGCTGACGCGGGCCCCGCATCACCCCCCGAACCCTCCCCCGAGCCCCCCCGAGCCCCCCCAAACCCCCCCGTGACCTCCTTTCGCAGACAAAGACGGGAAGCGGCGCCTGCGTGCGCATCCCGCCCCTGCATCCCCCCTGCATCCCGCCCCTCCCTCCGGCCCCCGCTCGGAACCGGGAAAAAACAGCTCAGCTCCTATTTCAGGGAGCTTTTGTCCTTCCCCAGAGCCTCCTTGGGGACATTTGTCTTTCTTTCTTCTGCCTGTGACGGGAACATAATTGGGAGTGGGTCTCCATCTGCTGCGGGGGGAAAGGGGGGGTCCGGGCAGGGATCACAGCAAGGAGCATCCCCTGCTTTTAGGGAGCTTTGGATGGGGCATTTTGGGGAGCAGGAGCGGGGATTTACAGAGTTCTGTGCCCTGAAATGGATCGGGAATCAGGGATTGTGCATTGCCACTGTTGTGGGGGCTCTCCCGTGTCTGCAGTGCCCCCACACACACACAGGGCTCTGGGCCCAGCAGTGCCAAAATCCCAAATCATGTCCCAAATCGTATCCCAAATCCTACCTCAAACCCTGTCCCAAATCCTACCCCAAATCCTACTACAATCCTATCCCAGATCCTATCCCAAATCATACCCCAATCCTATCCTGAATCCTACCCCAAATCCTATCCCAAATCCTACCCCAATTCCTACCCCAACTCCTACCCCAATTCCTACCCCAATTCCTACCCCAGATCCTACCCCAGATCCTACCCCATATCCTATCCCAATTCCTATCCCAAATCCTACCCCAATTCCTGCCTTCCCACAGCTCTCCCCGTGTCCTGCCCAGCCCGGGGCCACCCTGATGTGTCACTTGTGCATTCCCAGCCCTGCCAGCCTGAGTCACCGGGGTGTGCTGGGAATTCAGCAGGTTTGGGAGCCCCAGAGCCAGGTTTTGCAATTTTTTCAGTCCCCCGTTGTTCATGGCATGAGCTGTCCTGGCACCCCCTTTTTATGCAGAAACACTGCAAAAACTCCCTGTCCTCAAGTGCCACTTCCCTGCCAAGCTCCTGCTGCCCAGTGCCACCCTCAGTGTCCCCTGCCATGCAGGGGGACACGTCCCTATTTTATATATGTATAAAAATTATATCTACATAGAAAAATACATATAATATGTATAATATATATTACATTTTATATCCATATAAATTACATATAACATATATTAATGTATATTATGTATTCTATATATATTTTTAACATATTTATATCTATATTAATGACAGTAATACAATCCAGGCTCCCTGGGTGTCCCGTCCTGGCTGTCCTCCACTCCATTCACCCCCAGAGCCCCAGCTCTGGGTCAGCTCGCCCTGATCCCACAAAAAGCTCTGCTCTCTCTCAGGAAAGGCCCCTGGAGGAATTTTTGCAGTTATATAAATTGTAGAAGTTACATAAGGACCTTCCCTGTGCAGCTCTGCAGGGATGAGGGCTCAGGTTGGTGCTGGGCCCCCGTTCCTGCCTGATTTCCACCCCTCAGTGCTGCCATTTTACCTCCCATCACCTCCATCTGCCTCTTCAATTTTAAAAACTCCTTGCTTTTCTTCCTCATCCCATCAGTGTTTAAATTATTAAAAAAAAAAAAAAAAAAAAAAAGAAAATTGGAATCCCGGATATTTTTGTGGTTTTTCACCTCCTTCCTGAGTGATGCCTTTTGGCCCTTTTTGAACAGATCTTGGGAAATTTTTTGCAAGATTTCCTTGGGAATTTCAGCCTCAGATCCAGCAGGATTTGGCCTTACCCTGGCACACTCCTGCCTTGAAACACTCAGGGAGCAGCTTGCAGGGTTTTCCATGGGCTCTTTCATCCCCAAACCTTTCCTGGGGTTTTTCCTGCTCACCCCATTTTGGGTGAAGCTTGTTCTCCCTTTATATCCACCTTCAACCCTTTTTCCCATCCCACGAGAGAAAATGTGGGTGCTCATCCTAATGTGGAACTTCATATAAATGAAATGTAATGAAATTTGTCACACATGGAAAATTGTATCACCGTGCAGGGCAGTGGCATTAATTTTTAAGAGCTGTGTGTGTGAAATATTTTGGTTTTAATACAAATTGCTGTCATGTTCCTGAGGATTTCAAATGTAACACAGCAAGGAAAATGGAAGTGTAATATGGAAGGAGAGGCAACCAGAAGCACTCAGGGGGTGACAAAACTGCCAAAAATTTTTAAGCAAAAAGAATTTTAGCCCCAGATCCAGCGGGATTTGGCTCTGAATGGGTGGGGGCTGAAATATATTGATTTTAATACAAAATACTCTCCTTTTCCTGGATATTTTGAATGTAACACAGCAAGGAAAATAGAAGGGTAAAAGGGGAAGGAGGGAGTGACAAAGCTGCTGAAATTTTATAAGCAAAATAAATTTTAGTCTCAGATCCAGCAGGATTTGGCTCTAAATGGGGTCACCCCATTTCAGGTGGGAGCTGATTCTCTCCTCATATTCACCTTCAACCCTTTATCCCATCCCACAAAAGAAAACAAAAGTTTTGGTTCTCATCCTAATGTGGAAATTAAAACAAATTAAATCTAAAGGTTTTTTCAATCCTGGAAAATTATATAATTGTGTGGGGCACTGGCAATAATTTTTAGGAGCTGTGGGTGTGACAAACGCTGGATTTAATACAAAATACTCTCATTTTCCTGAGGATTTTGAATGTAACACAGCAGGGAAAATGGAAGTTTGAAAGGGGATGGGGAGGCAACCAGGGGGGCTCAGGGGGTCACAAGGCTGCTGAAAAAAAAATTTAAAATGTAATTTCAGCCTCAGATCCAGCAGGATTTGGCCTTACACTGACATAGTACTGGACTAATAGTTGGATATTGGGGGAGCAGCTTGTGGGGTATTCCATGTACCCTTTCACCCCTAAACCTTTCCTGGTGACCACACCTGGTCACCCCATTTTAGGTGAGTGCTGATCCTCCCCTCATGTCCATTTTCAACCCTTTTTGCCATCCCATGAGAGAAAATATCAAGTTTTGGGTGTTTGTCCTAATGCGGAATTTCAAAAAAATTAAATTTAATGGCTTTTTTCAAACCTGAAAAATTCCATAATTTTGTGTGGCACTTACAATAATTTTTAGAACCTGTGTGTGCAAAAACCTTTGGTTTTAATACAAAATACTGTTATTTTGGGGGGCATTTTGACTGTAACACAGCAATGAAAATACAAATGTAAAATACGTGGCAGGGAGAGGCAACCAGGAGAATTCCGTGAGCCACAAGGATGTTGAAGCGTTTTAATCAAATATTTTGACTATCACAAGATTTTTAATCGCCCGGTTAGGGATTTTGGGGCGTTTTTTGTTGCCTGGGGTCTGTGGGGCTGGAGCAGGGCCGGGGAGCTCCTGGCGCCCCCAGACCCATCCAGCAGCAGAGGGTGCTCATGCACTGCTGTGAGATTCCTCCTTCTCCCTCAGCCATCTTAGGGAAACATTTCCCCTCCCCGCAGTCTCCATTTTATGTTCCTGACGCAGAAAATAAAAAGGTCAGCCCGGGGGGGAGGGAGGATGGGCCGGGGGGGATGCGGGGTGTGCTGAGGCAGAGCTTGGCTGCGGGGTTCGGGGTGCCAGGGCGGGATGTGGGGCTGCAGAGGGGGCACTGAGGCTCTGGTACCCAGGGGGGTGCAGGGAGAGGGGCTGCAGGGCAGGACTGGCCAGGGGGGAGGTGGAATTCCGGCTGGAATGCTGCTTGGAGCCCCCCTGGCACCCCCAGGGCGGGGGGTGCCCCCTCCCTCCATCCCTCTGTCCATCCCTGCATCCATCCCTGCATCCCTCCCTGCAGGATGCTGCAGCTGGAGGCTTTTTTTAACCCCTTGTCTCCACAGGAGGCTGAGCGGATCCCCCAGGCAGCCTGGAAGCAGGATGGGCTCAGGATGGGCTCAGGATGGGCTCAGGATGGGCTCAGGATGGAGCTCAGGATGGGCTCAGGATGGAGCTCAGGATTGAACTCAGGATGGGCTCAGGATGGGCTCAGGATCAGGCTCAGGATGGGCTCAGGATGGGCTCAGGATGGAGCTCAGGATGGGCTCAGGATGGAGTTGAGGATGGGCTCAGGATGGGCTCAGGATGGGCTCAGGATGGAGTTGAGGATGGGTTCAGGATGGAGCTCAGGATGGGCTCACAATGGGGCTCAGGATGGGCTCAGGATGGGCTCAGGATGGGCTCAGGATGGGCTCAGGATGGAGCTCAGGATGGAGCTGAGGATGGGCTCAGGATGGGCTCAGGATGGGCTCAGGATGGGCTCACAATGGAGCTCAGGATGGGCTCAGGATGGGCTCAGGATGGGCTCAGGATGGGCTCAGGATCAGGCTCAGGATGGGCTCAGGATGGAGCTGAGGATGGGCTCAGGATGGAGCTCAGGATGGGCTCACAATGGGGCTCAGGATGGGCTCAGGATGGGCTCAGGATGGGCTCAGGATGGGCTCAGGATGGGCTCAGGATGGAGCTCAGGATGGGCTCAGGATGGGCTCAGGATGGGCTCAGGATGGGCTCAGGATGGGCTCAGGATGGGCTCAGGATGGGCTCAGGATGGGCTCAGAATTGAGCTCAGGATGGAGCTCAGGATGGAGCTCAGGATGGGCTCAGGATGGGCTCAGGATGGGCTCAGGATGGGCTCAGGATGGAGCTCAGGATGGGCTCAGGATGGGCTCAGGATGGGCTCAGGATGGAATTTAGGATCAGGCTCAGGATGGAGCTCAGGATGGGCTCAGGATGGGCTCAGGATGGAGCTCAGGATGGGCTCAGGATGGAATTTAAGATCAGGCTCAGGATGGAGCTCAGCTCTCAGCCCTTGCCAGGCTCCCCAGCCTGCAGGGACTTTCCTGTTTCCATTGTTCAGGACACTGAGATCTGTCCTTGTTCTTTCTTTCCTTCCTGCCTGCACACGCTCGGGAGGGGGAGGAGGTTGCCCCAGCTCCGTGACCAACAAACCCTGGCAGCAGCAGCAGCAGCAACAGCAGCAGCAGCACCTTCCCAGCTGCGTGGAGAGTCCCAGGAGAGCTGCCAGCATTTATGGAGCAATTGTTGTCATCCTCCCGATTTGTGGGAGCTTTTTTTGTTACTCATCGCTGCCTGCTCCGTGCTGAGCAGTGCTGAGGGGGGAGCAGGCACCCCCAATCTGGGATATGAAACAGCCCAGGGGTCCAAACTGCTCCAGTTCCACCCCCTCAAGCAGCCAAGGATGCTCAGGATGGGCTGTGGTCCCTCCCTGGCCCCTGCCTTCTGTGCCCCGTGATGGGCACAGCACATCTCCCCCTTCCATGAGGGCTCTGAAAGGTTTCCTGGGATTGTCTGAGTGGTTTCCAGGTTAAGGAATGCAGTTTGGGGTTTGGGGAGGGGTTTTGTGGCACCTCAAACCTGAGAAGCAAAGCCGTGCCCTCCCCTTCACAGGAGTGTGCACACAGACAATCAGGGCTGTCACTGCCTCCAACAAACTCCAACCAGCCCGAGCTGCCAGCTCCAAAACCTGCCCGAGGTGGGGATTAAACACTCCCAAACCTGGGCCAAGTCCATCAGCAAACTTGAACAGAAAACCCTGGGAGAGCTGACTTGTCTGCAGAGTGTGCCCAGGCAGCTCATCCCTCAGAGCCAGGGAGGGGAGGAACCCCGGTGGGACCATTCCCAAATCCCTGTGGGATCACTCCCATAAATCCCCATGGGATCACTGCCATAAATCCTCGTGGGACCATTCCCACAAATCCCTGTGGGACCATTCCCAAAAATCCTTGCGGGACCATTCCCATAAATCCTCGCGGGACCATTCCCACAAATCTGCTCCTTCCACATCCTGCCTGTCCTTGTGCTTATCCTACACCCAGTTTATTCCAAACTCTTTTATTCCTTTCCTAAAAACCTGCTTTCGCAGCTCAGTGGCATTAGTTTTGGTCCCTTTTGGTCCGTTTTGGTCTGGTTTGGTCCATTTTGGTCAATTTTTGTCAGTTTTGGTCTGTTTTGGTCCATTCTGGTCAGTTTTGTTCCGTTTTGGTCTGTTTGGTCAGTTTTTGGTCAGTTTTTGGTCCATTTTGGTAAACTTTGGTCCATTTTGATCAATTTTGGTCAGTTTTGGTCCATTTGGCCTGTTTTGGTCTGTTTTGGTCCATTTTGGTCAGTTTTGGTCCGTTTTGGTCCGGTTTGGTCAGCTTTGGTCAGTTTTGGTCCAGTTTGGTCAGTTTATTGGTCGGTTTTGATCGGTTTTGGCCAGTTTTGGTCCATTCTGGCCAGTTTTGTACAGTTTTTGATCAGTTTTGGTCAGTTTTCCCCCAGTTGCTCCATCCCCTCCCCACATCCCACACGAGGATGCTCCTGGGCAAGAAAACACCACAAAGAGCCTCTGTGCTTTCTGGGGCCACTCAGCTCACTCCGAGCGACTTTTCCTTTAAAAACCCCGAGCTAAAGCTCCCTTTGTCTGTCATCCTGCGCCTGCCTGGACGAAAATAGGTCAGTGATTCCTGATTCCGTGTCGGGCTGGCGGAGCCAGCGCTGCCCCAGGCGGGCGGGAGGGCTCGGGAGCTGCCGGAGGTGGCCCAGCCATGGGGGAGGGATGCTCGGGATGCTCGGGATGCTCGCAGAGGTGGCCCAGCCATTGGCTGTCACAGACACATTTTCTGAAAAATCCTGTCTCTAGGATTTTTCTCTTGAGAAGCTGAGAGGCCTCAGAAACTAAATGTGAACAATAACTATGTGATAGCTGTGGGATGTAATTTGAAAATAGTTTACTAATAAGTGGATCTTTGATTGGTCTCATGTGAATTGTTTCTACTTGATGACCAATCACAGGTCCAGCTGTGTCAGGACTCTGATCAGTCACACGACTTCATTTTTCAGTCTATTCTTTTCTTTGCTAGCCTTCCGATGTCTTTTTTTCTCTTTCTTTAGTATAGTTCCAATATATCATTTTCTTTTCATATAATACAATACAATACCATAAAATAGTAAATCAGCCTTCTGAAACATAGAGTCAAAATTCCCATCCTTTCCCTTGTCCTAAAAACCTACAAACGCCACCCCAACGGGCCAGCTCTGGGGGAGGGATGCTCGCAGAGGTGGCCATTGGCCAGCTCGGGGCAGGGATGCTCGGGATGCTCGCAGAGGTGGCTCAGCCATTGGCCAGCTCTGAGGGAGGGATTCTCGCCCTCCCTGCGCTGTTACCAGGCAGGAGCCACTCCCGGGGCTGCCAGGGGGAGCAGCAGCCCGGTGCCCACCTCTCGCCTGGCACGGTTGGGTTTTCAGGATGCTTTTCCGCCTTTTCGTGATGTCTTTTTGAGGGCAGAAAGTTAAGGGAATAAAAAGCAGTTTATTTATTGAAGGGTTTTCAGGTACATTTAGGGCAGATGAAGCCCATCCAGGGGTGTTGGAAGCCTGGATGCTGAGGATTTTAAACTTTCTGTGCTGAAAGGCACAAATCGACAAGGGAACGCTGCATTTGGCCTGAGGCTGTGGAGAGGGCTTCCAAAATGGATTGATAGTGCAGATTATGAGATAGGGGCTTCCAAAACTGATTGATAGTGCAGATTATGAGACAGGGACTTCCAAAAATGGCTTCCAAAATGGATTGACAGCAGATTATGACCAAAAATGGTCACGGGTTTTCACACTTTTATAAGTTTGGTCTATTTGCACATTGGGGTTAATGTTCCAAGTACAGCTCTAGGTAACGAAGTAATTTACCCTAAGTTTGCTCCCCCCCCAGGTCAGTTTTGTTTTACATTTCTCAGGGCCTGAGGCAGTGAGGGGTCCTTGATTCCAGGCCTGGAGAGGAATTGTTGTGTCTGCCCAAAATGGGACAACAGCAGCTCACACTGTACATTGAGTTTAGGGTTCTACACTAAGGAACTGCAGAGTTACAAATAGATGGAAAATACAAAAGCTGAAATCCTGAGGCACATCCCTGCTCAGGGTGCAGGTTTGGCATTTGTGGGCACCCAGGATGGGCACAGCCCCCGTTCCTGCTTGCTCCAGCCCAGGGTGAGGCACTGAGCACTCAGGCACTGAGCAGGGAACTGTGGGAACACAGTAAAGGTAAGAAAACTTTGAGGAAATTGTGAAAGCAGGCCTCAGAAACAGAAAAAAAAACCCAAAAACGAGCCAACAAGCAAACAACAAAAAACCCAAACAAAACCACAAAACAACCAAAAAGAAACAAACCCAGAAACTTTGAGCTAGCTGCAGCTGCAAATCTAAAAGTAGAAAAGTTAACAATGGTACAGCAAGCAAGGACATGAAACAATAGTTTGAGTTTTGGGCTTGGCTAAGATAGACCTTAAGACTGCAGAAAAATATGCTTAGCAAGGTAGTAGAAGGTTTTAAGCTCAATAATAGAGTATTGTGTATTGTTAATAGAAAGCAGACAAGCAAGCTTTGTGTGAAGCGGGTGTACGTGTGCTTTTAGTGGTTGGCTAAAACCTTTATTATTTATTTCTTGATTTTTAAATTATTAGCTTTAGCAATGTGCTGTTGGCTAGAAAGTTTTTTAAATGCTCTGTAACAAAGCAACCTTTGGCTGCTGCTGGCTGTACATGAGCTTTGCTACCTTCCCATTGTCGCAGCCATGCAGTGAGGCTGATGCCACATCTCTGTGAGGATCCTGGATGCATTCTCCTATGAGGGAAGGCTGAGACAATTGGGACTGTTCAGCCCGGGGCAGAGAAGGGTTTGGGGACACCTCAGAGCCCTAAAGGGGCTCCAGGACAGCTGCAGAGGGACTGGGGACAAGGGATGGAGGGACAGGGCACAGGGAATGGCTCCCACTGCCAGGGGGCAGGGATGGATGGGATACTGGGAATGAGGAATTGTTCCCTGGCAGGGTGGGCAGGCCCTGGCACAGGGTGCCCAGAGCAGCTGTGGCTGCCCCTGGATCCCTGGCAGTGCCCAAGGCCAGGCTGGACACTGGGACAGTGGGAGGTGTCCCTGCCATGCCAGGGGTGCAATGGGATGGTCCTTTAAGGCCCCTTCCAGCCCAAACTATTCTGTGACTTTTCATACAAGCAGAAATGCTCTCAGCACCTTCTCCTGAGAGAAAAATTGCATTTATTCCTGCTTTTTCCCACCCCACCTCCCCCTCTGTGCTCCTTGCAGCATCCCTGTGTTTCCCCTGATGTTGGACTGAAGGTTCCCAGCCAGCCTCACACACAAATCCACCCTCAGCATCTGCTGCTTATGCTGAACACCAACTACAGCAGGAAAATTCCTTTTTCAGGTGAGGGGAGGATGAATAAATAGGGGAAAAGAGGAAAAAGGAGAAGGGAAAACTCCCCAGTGGCCACCTGGGCTGAGAAGCAGCAGGAGTCCCTCACTAATCCCTTTCTCCAGGGTCCCCCAGGTTCTTCTCCCACTCTTTGAACCTCCCCATGGTCAGTCCCGAGGCTGGAAGTGCTGATTGGGGCAGGCTTTAATTAGGAGCAGATGCTAATTACCCGTAAAGCCCAGCCTGCTGAGCCCTGGTGCTGATTAGCGCTGCTTTAATGACCCTTGTCCCCTCTTGTCGTCTGAGGGTCCCGGGCTGAGGTCAGAGCGCCAAGAAAGGGCAGGAAAAGGGAGAGGAGCATTCCCAGCCCTTGTAATTAACTCCTGTAATCGCTTCCCGCTGCCACACACAGCACCGGGCTGGGCTGATTTTGAGATAAGGGTTAGAGATCTGCAGCTTAGGGCACTGTGTGGCCTCAGGGTTAGGCTTAGGCCGGGATTTGGCAGCTTTCCCAAGGAAAAAGACGCTGGAAAATCTCTTCTGCCTGCCCCACATCCTGTCTGGCAGCGGGACTTTATTTCCATTTCCTTTATTTCTGTTTTTCTTCCCCATCCTGCTTCCTGGGAATGGTTTTTAGTTATGACCAGCCAGAGATGAATTTAAATGCTGGTAAAAGAAAAAAAAAAAAAAAGAAGAAATAAGAAAAAGAAAAAAAGAAAAGAAAGAGAGAAGGAGAGAGAAAGAGAGAAAGAGAGAGAGAGAGAGAAAGAGAGAGAGAGAAAGAAAGAGAGAAAGACAGAGAGAGAAAGACAGAGAAAGAGAAAGAGAGAGAGAAAGAGAGAAAGAAAGAAAAAAAGAGAGAAAGAAAGAAAGAAAAGAAAGAAAGAAAGAAAGAAAGAAAGAAAGAAAGAAAGAAAGAAAGAAAGAAAGAAAGAAAGAAAGAAAGAAAGAAAGAGAGAGAGAAAGAAAGAGAAAGAAAAGAAAGAGAGAGAGAAAGAAAAAGAGAGAGAAAGAAAGAGAAAGAAAAGAAAGAGAGAGAGAAAGAAAAAGAGAGAGAAAGAAAGAGAAAGAAAAGAAAGAGAGAGAGAAAGAAAAAGAGAGAGAAAGAAAGAGAAAGAAAAGAAAGAGAGAGAGAAAGAAAAAGAGAGAGAAAGAGAGAAAGAGAGAAAGAAAGAAAGAGAGAAAGAAAGAAAGAAAGAAAGAAAGAAAGAAAGAAAGAAAGAAAGAAAGAAAGAAAGAAAGAAAGAAAGAAAGAAAGAAAGAAGAAAGAAAGAAAAGAAAGAAAGAAGAGAAGAAAGAAAGAAAGAGAGAGAGAAGAAAGAGAGAGAAAGAAAGAGAAGAAAGAAAGAGAGAAAGAAAGAGAGAAAGAGAAGAGAAGAAGAGAGAAGAGAAGAGAGAAAGAGAGAGAGAAAGAGAGAAAGAGAGAAAGAAGAGAAAGAGAGAAAGAAGAAGAAAGAAGAGAAAGAAAGAAAGAAAGAAAGAAAGAAAGAAAGAAAGAAAGAAAGAAAGAAAGAAAGAAAGAAGAAAGAAAGAAAGAAAGAAAGAAAGAAAGAAGAAAGAAAGAAAGGAAAGAAAGAAATAAAGAAAGAAAGAAATGAAAGGAAAGGAAGGAAGGAAGGAAGGAAAGGCTACCAGTGGCTTTCACCTCCATGGATATCAATTCATCAATTATTCCCCTTGCACTGCTGAATTCCAGCTTTATTCCCTAAATTTGCAGATAAACTGACCCTATCCCTGTAGGGAAGGCAGCTTTAGCATCACATTTCCATGTGGGGAGCATCTATATGAGGGAATTTTGGACTGGATGGATTTTGAAGAGCCAAGCAAATTTTTTTAAAATATATATATGTTCTAGAAAATCTATTTTCTCTGCCCTTGTTCCCATTCAGAAATGTGGTTGCTTGGCTTCACACCCCCATCCTGCTTTTTTTAAGGCAGGGGAAAAAAAGGAGAGTTAAGAGCTCCCTATTTATATTCCCAAAATATCCTGAGAGGGTCTCAGTTGTCCTGGATTTTTCACAGAAATCCTGGGTTGTCCACATTGGAGAAATCTGCTCTTTGAAATGGGAAAACTTCAGTGGAAAAAGTCATTTTCTCTGGACACATTTAATTCCAAACAGAAATAAAACATTTTGGCTGTGCAATGTCAGTAGGAAAATCTCATTGTGATTTTTTCCCCTGTGCAAGAAGTCAAATCTAAGTTGTCAGAACTAAAAAAAAAATCTCTTGCAGAAGAATTTAAGTGTTCCCAGTGCTGTTTAACTCTGCTGGGGGATAATGGGAAGGGAGTGGGGTGGAAATGAGGAGAGCAGGGTCCTGACCCAAGGATGGGGCTCCCTAAACCAGAACCTCAAAGGAGAAACAGGGCAGTGACAAATGAACCCAGTGCTGTCCCCAGCACAAGGTTTGAGAAGCACAGGGAGGGTGGAACACCTTGGAAATTGCTTTTCCTGTAATTTTTCTTCCTTTAATTGATCAGAGCACTATTTTTACCCAGTTCAGATGCACTCAGGGCTCAGAGGCTGCTCTCTGGGGAGGAGGAGGAGGATTCTGTCCTTGCTGATTCATTCAGCCCTGGCTCAGGATCTTTCTGGAAGCATCTCCTGTGCCCAGGTGTCAGAGTTGAGATGGAGACAATAACAAAGCACTGCACTCCATTTTCAGAAGGCTTTGAACTGTTTTTATTATAGCCTGCATGCTTTTTATACATTCTTACAAACCTCATCAGTTTACACTTTACTGATTGGTCAGGAGACAAACAAAGTGCTCATTGGAACAGGCAGTGACAGGTTTCTCTTATTTATGCTTTATTTCTTGGTTTTTGTGTCAATGACCTTGGTAGGAAATTCTTTCAGGGATAAACATTAATCTCTTATCAAACTCCTCTCTGGCTCACAGAAGTTGTTGTAAAATCTCTCCCACACCCAGGTGTGTGTAACCTGCCTGGAGCTGGCACCCTGAGATTCTCCTTCCTCCTCCTCAGCTCCTGGATATCTCTGTAAATCCATTTCTGGCCCTGATCATGGACACTCAGGCTGAGATCTTGTAAAGAGGGCAGGGTCAGATTAGATTTTAGAAAGGTTAGGTTACACTTTAGGAATGTTAGATTCGACATTAGGATGGTTAGATCAGATTTTAGGAAGGTTAGGTTAGACTTTAGGAAGGTTAGGTTAGGTTTTAGGAAGGTTAGATTAGATTTTAGGAAGAAATTCCTCCCTGGCAGGGTGGGCAGGCCCTGGCACAGGGTGCCCAGAGCAGCTGGGGCTGCCCCTGGATCCCTGGCAGTGCCCAAGGCCAGGCTGGACAGGGATTAGGAGCAGCCTGGGACAGTGGAAGGTGTCCCTGCCATGGCAGGGGTGGGATGGGATGAGCTTTAAGGTCCTTCCAACCCAAAAGCTGGCCCAAGGATGGAGTCTGAGTGCAGAATTGCTCTGAAGACAGAATCTGCCTGTTCAGAAAAGGTTCCTGTTGCTGTAACAAGTTGGGAAGCAGCACAAGAGCAGCTGTTTCTCATTAAGTGCCTGTTTCCAGGCCTGTGGGGCTCCAAAAAGCAGCAGGTCTCACCACGAGCTGCTGCAGGACCTGGGGCACAGCCATGCTCAGCTCAGGAAGCATCTCTTGATCTCTGCTCAAACACATCTTTGCCTCATCCTCCTGCTGGTTTCTGGGCTTGTCCCCGTGCTGGGCTCTGCCTCAGGCCAGCAGGACACAAATGTCTGATTGGGCTGAGGCCTGTGGGGCTGCAGGAGGCCTTTAATGCTCTCTGCATCTGATCCTGCAGGTGGGAGCTGAGCGTGGCAAGGGAAAGCTCCATCCCTGCCAGGGCTGTGCCTGCACAGCTCTGCCCCTGCCAGAAGGGCTCAGGAGGGGACCTTTAAAGGCCTCTGCTCCACCCCTGCCATGGCAGGGACACCTTCCACCATCCCAGGTGCTCCCAGCCCCAATGTCCAGCCTGGCCTTAGGCACTGCCAGGGATCCAGGGGCAGCCACAGCTGCTCTGGGCACCCTGTGCCAGGGCCTGCCCACCCTCACAGGGAGGATTTTTTTCCTAAAATCTAACATAAGTTTCCTAAAGTCTAACCAAACCTTTCTAAAATCAAATCTAACCTTTCTGAAATCAAATCAAACCCTGCCCTCTTTACAACATCTCAGCCTGAGTGTCCATGATCAGGGCCAGAAATGGATTTATAGATATCCAGGAGTTGAGGAGGAGGAAGGAGAATCTCGGGGTGGCAGCTCCAGACAGGTTATAGCTGTGCCAGGGCCTGCCCACCCTGCCAGGGAGCAATTCCTAATTCCCAATCTCCCATCCAGCCCTGCCCTCTGGCAGTGGGAGCCATTCCCTGTGTCCTGTCCCTCCATCCCTTGTCCCCAGTCCCTCTCCAGCTCTCCTGGAGCCCCTTTAGGCCCTGGAAGGGCTCTGAGCTCTCCCTGGAGCCTTCTCCTCTCCAGGTGAGCACCCCCAGCTCTCCCAGCCTGGCTCCAGAGTGGCTCCAGCTCTGGAGCAGCTCCGTGGCCTCTCTGGACTCATCCAGTAGCTCCTGGTCCTTCCTGTGCTGCCTTGTGAAGGCTGGCCTAGAACAGAGACTAGAGAGCTAAAGAATAAAGCAGGGATTTATGAGGAGGCCTCAATGGATCCACCTTGGGCAGCACAAGAGCCCAGCCAGGGCTGCAACCAAGATGAACCAAAATGGTCACAGAATGCACGACTGGTCACAGGAGTCTCTCACTTTGATCAGTTCTGCTCCATTTGCACCTTGCAGTTCATTGTCCCATTCCAGCTCCAGCCCAGGCAGTCCCATCCTGCTTGTTTTTCTCTCTCCAGCTCACATTGTTTGCTCTCTTGGGCCTGAGATTTGGATCATTTGTCCTTGGTGCCCAGCTGGAGCAGGAATTGTTTTGTCTTCCTACTCTGTGCACAGAGCTCACCATGCCCCATATGAAGCCCAGACCCAAAGCAGAACAGAATCTGAAAAATATAAAAGCTGAACCCTGAGGCATCACCAGTGCTGTGGCCCCCAGGGCTGGATGCTACAGGTGGGTTCCAGGAAGAACACCAGAGGATTCCCAGCTCCTGCAAGCCCCTGCTGCTGGCCAGGCTCCCAGTCCCTCCTGCACAGTCCCATCTTCCTGCTCAGATGTTTTCCTGACCAGATTTCCTCACATCCATCTCCAAAAAAGCCCAGTCCTGGGATCAGAGTTATGCCAGGGCAGGTGAGGTGATTGCTGGGGGTGGGGAACAGGGAGCTGGATCGTGGCAGCTCCGTGCAAAGCCAATTTTAGCTCCTTGCTGAGTCTGCAAAGCCCAGGGCTGCATCCCAAATATGCTTTATTTGAGTGACTGCAGTGGAAAGCTTTTAATTCTGAAAGCTGTGGCTGTGCTGGGCTGCACAGGGAGGGAATTACTGATGGAATAAGGGGATGTGATGCCTGGGAGGAAGGATACCTATTGTTCAGTCTGGGATGAAAAGCTGCTGCTGCTGAGTCAGTGGTGGGAGGAAGGAAAGCAGGAGCAGGATATGGAGAGCAGATGCATCCGTCCCTGAGGGGCTGAAAGCTCTGCTGAGCCCCTGACTGTGCCCCCAGTGCTCTGCTCTGCCTGACCTGCTCCAATGTTGGCATTCACCCCCAAATCTTCTCCCAGCCCCCAGTAAATCCCAGCCCTTCCCCTGTCCCAGGCTGCACTGGAGCTGAGCACTCCTCAGAGTGTTTTTATTGCTCAAGCTCTTCTTTCAGTCTTCAAACAGCTTCGAGCAAATCCAAAGTAATCCCCCTTTTTTCTCACCTTGCAGACTGGTAAAACATTCAGATGTCCCCTGGTGAGTGTGTCCCAGACCAAAATACTGTAAAAGAAGCTGGGGAGAGCATTTATGCTGCAGAGAGCTCAAATCTGTATGGGAAATGCCCAGGAACATCAGTGTGATGAGCATTGCCCATGCTCTGAGCACACTCCCCCCAATCCAGAGGCAGGAAGGATGAAGGATCACATTTCCCAGGAGATCTGCTGCTCAGAAATTGCCTGAAGCAGTTAATTCTCTTTTGGGGGGATTGTTTGCCTGGATCTAAAGAGGGGGGATGAGCCCCACTCCTGGCAGGGAGGTCAGAGGGTTCTCAGAGGGTACAGCTGGAGTCCTGATGACTCCAGGATAGGAACTGCTCCTGCTTAGAGCAAATATTTTAGGAATGTCTTTCTCTATTTTTATGTCTTTTTTTTTTTTTTTTTTCAGTGTCTGCTGAGAACTTGAAGAAAAACTTGAACAGGACAAGGGGATGGATTTTGAATGTGCAGTGGAATATTCTGAACTTCCCAGCTGACACAGATAAGATAAGAGTGACAAATCTGTGGGGGAAAATTGACAATATCCTCTTGCTCTTAGGGAGAAAAGCGTTTCAAGAGGATGTGAGTTATGACAAAAGGAGGCCATTTCCCCTTGTCCACCCTTCCCACAGGAGGTGAAATGTCACCCCAGCACTGAGCAGATTAGGCTGGGCTCATCTTTGAGTGGCCTTGAACTTCTCTGGGCAGCTGTGCCAGGGCCTCACCACCCTGCCAGGGAAGAATTTCTCCCCAAAATCCCCTTCCAGCTGCCCTGCCATCCCCAGGGTCATCCTTAACAGGAGCAGATTTCCCAGAGCCCCACTGCTCAGCCCTGCCATGCCCCTCACTCCCTTTTTAAAGAGGATTTAACTCCTTTTGTGTGATTTTCCCCCTCCCACCCATCACAGCAGCTGTTCCTCCTGTCCTGCAGGAGCTACCACGGACAGGCAGGAAACTCAATCTGCCAGGAGGGGGGAGGCAGAGGAGAAGCAGCAGGGAGCAGCTGCTGGACATGGATGGGATGCAGCTGGGTGTCTGGGGCAGCAGGAGCTGTGGCCTGGATGCAAAGAGAGCTCCAGATGAAGAGAGGGATGCTCTGGAGCTGGATCCCCAAGGATGGAGACTTGGGGCAGCACATGGGGCATTTCAGTGAGAGAAGCCTTGAAAGCAGCAATTTGAGGTTTGCCTGCAGAGCTCCACCTTCATCTGAGGGACAGCCCACAGAGAGCAGGCAGAGTTAAACAATAAAGCAGGGATTTATGAGGAGGCCTCAATGGATCCACCTTGGGCAGCACAAGAGCCCAGCCAGGGCTGCACCCCAAGTGAACCCAAAATGGTCACAAAATGGACACCTGGTCACAGGGTCTCTCACTTTTATAAAAAGTTCTGCTCCATTTGCATATTGGAGTTCATTGTCCAATTCCAGCTCCAGCCCATGCAGTCCCATCCTGCTTGTTTTTCTCTCTCCAGCCCATGTTGTTTGTGCTCTTGGGGCTGAGATATGGATCATTTGTCCTTGGTCCCCAGCTGGAGAAGGAATTGTTTTGTCTCCCTGCTCTGTGCACAGAGCTCATCATCCCCTCATATGAAGCCCAAACCCACACACTAAAGCAGCACAGAATCTGAAAATATAAAAGCTGAACCCTGAGGCATCACCAGTGCTGTGGCCCCCAGGGCTGGATGCTCCAGGAAGAACCCACAAAATGGGTTCTTTTGGCCCTACAAAATGAAGCAATTTGCACCCCAAAGGCTGTGCACCCCTGCAGTGCTGCACTCCTGCATCCATCTCCTCCTGGATTTCCTGGGAAGCTCAGTGGGTGTCAGCATCAGAACTCTTTTCCCTCTTCCCAAGCTGTGATGCTGTGCCAGAATCCTCCATTCCAACCACACACATTTCACATTTATTTCAAATGTGGTTGAAAAGGGAGGAGGGGACAGGCCATAAATATTCTTTCCCAGGGCTGTTGCCTGAGCCTGGGAATACCCAAAGGAGTGGGGTTGGCTCTGTGGCACAGACCTGGGCAGCCCAGGTAGCTCTTTCATCACCCCAAATGTGTCTGTACCCCTGGCTGAGTAAATCCCCCCTGGCAGGCAAAGTTTTGGGGAGCAGAGAGGACCTGGCCTCACTCCTGGCACTGCCCATATTTGCACATTTCCACTTTCCTCCCTGTCTCAGTGCATGCTCAGGGAGGAAAGAACAAACCCTGGGTGTAGAACAAACCCTGTCATTTTGTGATGAAGCAGCCATTTCCTTCACATTTTTCTTACATTACCCACGAAATTTGGATGTTACTGAGTGTAATTTTGGAAACCTCCTGAGCCTGCAGCCACTCCAGGCACAGACCTGCATCAGTGACCCCTCTCAGCGGTTGTGGCTGCTCTGAATTCTACCTTCTGCTTGGCCCTGAAAGTTTTAATGTGGCTCTGCACATCCCCTGCTGTCCCCACAGTGATGGCCTGCTCCCTGCTACCAGATGCATTCTTTGCTTCCAACATATGGCCTCAATTACTGTCCTCTCCTTGATTTCCTGCCTGAAACTCATCCCCTCCTCCTGGCAGCCTGGAGTGCCTCCTCTCTCCTGCAGGGAGATGCTTTGCAAGCTCTCACATTCCTGCCTGCCTCCCTGCTGCTGCTCTGCTGCCTCTGACCAGGGGTGCTGATGCAGAGCAGGCGCAGAGGAGGCTCAGACCCCCCAGGAGCCCCAAGGCCTGGCTGGTCACAGCCAAACTGCCCAGCCCAGTGTCCAGCAGGGCTTTGTCCAGAGTCCCCCCCATCCTTCAGCACACACCCCACACCCCCCTGCAGTTTTCAGGGGTTTTTTGTTTGATTTGCAATGCTCAGGGGCTCCTTTTTATTTCCATCCCTCCTGAGGCTGGGGGCTTTCCCAGCCTCTGCCCTTTGAAAGGAGCATCAAACCACTCTGGGTTTCCCCTGGGCACTGCTTGGCCTCATTCCTGGGCACTTACCCCTGCAGAAAAGCCATGTGCCCATGGTTTCAGCCTCTCAAAGCTTTGGAGGAGGGGAGAGGGCTCTGGCAGTGGCTCTTTGTGGGAAATGGATTTGTAGAAAACCCTCAAAACTTGACAGAAGGCTCACACAGCGTGTATCTGTATGCAAACCTTAAGAAATGGTGACTTAGAAATTCCATGGAATAGGACAGAGAGAAATGGAGCTAGAAATAAGTTTCAAAGGATGGCCTTGTAAAAAAGACTAGATACTTTGGAGAAATAGAACTGTGAAAGATGCATTGTAGTAGGACCCACCAGGGGGAATTTTAGTTGATTGGCTTTAAGGCATTTACAGCATGGTGTGACAAAAGCTGATAGGCCAAGAAATGCTTATAGTGTATTGTAATTAAGAAATAATTGGCTTGTGATTGTGATGGAGTGAATTACATCATCTCTATTGTCTCACCCTTCTCATGAGACTGAAAATGGAATAACAGTTTTTAAAACATCTCTCAGTTGCCCCATCTGTGGGTCAGAAAAAGGCTCAATCCAACAGCTCTTCAGCCCCTTCCTGCTGCTGGGGGGAGCCCCAGGCCCTGCAAACCCTGAGCAATCTGAGCTTATTCAGGGCTCAGGGGGAGCTGGGAACGGTTCAATCCCACAAAAAGCCAGTTAATGATTCCCATCCCCTCGCTGGCACGTTTCAGCCTTTGGAAGGGGGTCTGGCCAGCAGCTGTGCCAGCAATTGTAGCTCCAAAAGAGCATTTTCTTTCTGTGTCAGCTTTCATCTGTGGCCCCTCTGCATTCCCCTGGTGCCTGCAGATGCCAGAGTTTCCAGGGCTCCTGCTGCTCCAAGCCCCTGGGACTCCTCCCTCCCACCCAGCCATGGAGCTGTGTGATGGGGAGGGGGTGAAGAAGGCACTGCTGGCCCCGTGTTCGCTTCCTCTTCCTGTCCCATCCTTCCCTGAGCGTGGGAGAGGCTTTTTCCCGGGATAAAAACGGCTCAGCAGCATTTGGGAATGGCAGGAAAAGCTGAGAGCTGCACCCTGAGTGCAGCAGTGCAGGGGGGTAGTTTGGGATGCAGTGGGGGATAACAACATCTACAGCTGAGCAGCCACAGCCACGTTCAGCTGCAGCAGCCCCCTTGAATAATAAGGCTTATATATTATATATATATATAAATTTCATCTATATTAAATATTGTAAACAAAATATTTTCAATATAGAATATATTTTGTACAATATATAAATATCGTAAATATAATATATTTTACATATAATACATCTTTTATATAATATAATAAATATATTTTTACAATATATAAGTATTGTAAATACTTTAAAACTGTATTATAATAAGCTTGGGCACTGGTTTCTGATTTTCTGGTTGAGCAATGCCAGCAGGAGCATCATTGCTCACCATCACCACCTCTGGAAGTGTTCAAAAAGTGTGGATGTCGTTTAGAGGTGAACATAATGGTGCTGTGAATTTGATTATATTAAAGTTTTCTTCTCCAACCTTAATGATTCTGTGATCCCCTGAAATGTGTGGCACATCCCCAAATTCCTCCTCACCCTCTCCTGGTGCCTCTTCCTGTTGCGAGCAGAGGTGATAGCACAGAGAAGGAAAAGTCCAAATTTCTGAAATCAAATAGCATTTTAAGAAATCTTGGAATGCACAAAAGCTGGAGGGGAGTGGATGGAGCACAGAGCTGAGGACCCAGGTTATAACATCCCTCCACACCCCTTGAGTGGTTTGGATTGAGTTCATTCTGGAGTTGCCACAGGGCCACCACCTTGTCTCCCCATCAGAGACCCTTCACAGCTCCCCAAATCCACCACCAGCAGTGTAAGATGCCCAGATGCCCGAGTAGGTGCCAGTCACTCAAACCTGCCCCAGAATTTCAAGGGGTGAATTTGGGCAGGTTTGTCCCTGCCAGCCCAAACTCCAGCGCTAGGGCTGCTCCTTGCCAGGACACCCCAAACCTTTAGGGGCTGTCAACCGGTACCTCAAAGCTTCAGGGGTTGTGAACAGGCACCCCAAAACTTCAGGGGCTGTGAGTGGGCACCCCAAAGCTTCAGGGGAGTAAATACACACCCCAGAGCTTCAGGGGCGGTGAACAGGCACCCCAAAACTTCCTAGGGCTCAGGGCTGTGAACGGGCACCCTCAGCCCTCCCGACCTCCCCTCAGTAGCCCCAGAGGCCGCTCCAGTACCAGCCCTCCACAGACCCAGTTCTGGTACCAGCCCTCAGTAGGCCCAGAGCCGGCTCTGGTACCAGCCCTCATGGTCCCAGGGACTCTCCGGTACCAGTTCTCAGTAGCCCCAGAGGCAGTTCCGGTACCGGCCCTCACGGCCCCAGGTGCTCTTCCAGCCCTCACGGCCCCAGAGCCAGTTCTGGTACCAGCCCTCACGGTCCCAGAGATGGCTCTGGGAGCCAGGCCCCCTCAGCAGCCCCAGAGGCCCCTCCGGTACCAGCCCTCACGGCCCCAGGGGCTCTCCAGTACCGGCTCTCACGGTCCCAGAGGCGGTTCTGGTACCAGCCCTCACGGCCCCAGGGGCTCTCCAGTACCGGCTCTCACGGCCCCAGAGGCGGTTCTGGTACCGGCCCTCACGGCCCCGTGGCCGCGCTGCGGATCTGGGGTGCCGGCAGGTGGCAGCCTGGGCAGGCGGCACGGGCAGCCTCTCGCAGATGTTTAATGGGATTTCCGAGCTCCGGGATCCATCGGGAGCTGTTGTCACGGAAACGCAGATCTGCGAGAGCCCGGCAGCTCAGCCTTAACCCCTTCGGTGCCGGGGACGATGCGCCGGAGGGGAGCGCTCCGTGCCCGGGGCTCCCACCCCCCGCCTGGCTCTGTAGGGTCAGCTGTTTTATTTAGGATTGTGGTTCTAATTGCCTTTTAAACCTGCCTCGGTGCTGCTGGAGCCCCGGTGCCCAAGGAGGGATGTCTTGTCGCCTGCCTGCATGTCCTGCTCCTCTCCTCTTCAAGTTTGGGAGGTTCCCACACCAAAAGCTGGTGTCTGTCCAACCACTGCTGTGGTCACCACTGAGCCGTGTCCCCAGTGCCACATCCATGTGGCCTTTGGACATTTCCAGGGATGGTGACTCCACCACTGCCCTGGGCAGTCTGCTCCAGGGCCTGACCGCCCTTTCAGTGAAGAAATTTCCCCAAAATCAACCCTGAGCCTGCCCTGGCCCAGCCTGAGGCCGTTCCCTCGGCTCCTGTCCCTGTTCCCTGGAGCACAGCCCGACCCCCCGGCTGTGCCCTCCTGTCAGGAGCTGTGCAGAGCCACAAGGGCCCCCTGAGCCTCCTTTGCTCCAGGCTGAGCCCCTTCCCAGCTCCCTCAGCCTCTCCTGGGGCTCCAGCCCCTTCCCAGCTCCGTTCCCTGCCCTGGACACGCTCCAACCCATCAATGTTACTTTAAATCCCTGCTCGTTTCTGCATGTAAAATATGAGCAAAAATCCCACTGCCGGCCTAGGCTCTGGGGGGCAAATATCCTACTAATTCCTGCTCCCATCTCATCCCACCCCACTCGGGGCTGGGGCTGGACGGGAGAGGGCACCAGAGCTGCGCTGGCACTGGGGTGGTGGCCGTGCATGTGTCACCCCCGCACGTGGGGACAGCCCAGCCCTGCCATGGGGAGGACGAGCAGCTGCGGCCGGGTTAATCTGCTTAGGTTGAGCGGCAGCACGGGAGTGAAAGGGAGATTACAGGGCAGGGGGGCTCGGGCAGCCCGGGATGCTCATTGGAGAGGCACCGGAGACAACTGGGGCGAGCACAGAGGGAGAAGAACCCGGGGGAGATGAGAGGAGCAGCCAGAGAGGCCTCAGTGGGCAGCAAAGAACAGCTGGGGGCTCAGAGGAAGGGAAAGGCTTTAGGAACATGCCCAAAAATTTTTGTGGAGCATCCCCCACCTCCTGCTCCCCAGGAGGAAGGTGTTGCCAGGCAGTCTGGGCCCCAGTCCATTCCCTCCATTCCAGAGGGGGGAGTTGGATGCATTTCCACCCTCTCATCACACTCAGGGACAGGCAAACATTCCCTAAAGCATCTTCAGAATGGAAACCCACTGGACTTCACCCTCTCCCTGAAGGACATGGGATGTTTCTTGTCCTTTCCTAGGGTAGGAACAGGATGCCATTTTTTGGAGCAGAGCAGGGTGTGAGGCTGCTGCTCACAGAGGCTCCATGAGGGATTCCAGGGGCAGGAATTCCCCATTCCTGCCGTGCTGCTCTCACAGGTCTGGTGTTCTCCTTGCCTGTGGCTAGTGGGGCACAGTGATGGATGTTCCATGGGGAGTTATGCAGTCCTGCTGTGTGGAAGAGGTTTTACAGTGACTTCTGTGAGCCAGAGAGGAGTTTGAAAAGAGGATCCATGTTCACCCCTGAAAGAATTTTCTATCATAGTTGTTGACACAGAAACCAAGAAAGAAAGCATGAGAAATAAAAGACAGAAACCTGTCACTGCCTGTTCCAATGAGCACTTTGTTTGTCTCCTGACCAATGAGTAAAGTGTAAACTTAGGAGTTTTGTAAGAATGTATAAAAAGCATGCATGCTAGAATAAAAACTGCTCTGAAGCCTTCTGAAAATGGAGAGTGTTGCTTTGCATTGTCTCCATCTCTACCAGGACACTGCTGGAGCAGGGAAGCATGGCAGGGCAGGAGGTGCTCACCAAGCTGTCTCTGCTGTTCTCCTTCCACAGGGAGCTCCAGGGCTGGGAGGAATGGAAAAAAGCAGTACCTGCTCTTATTTGTGGTGTTTGTTCCTTCCTCTCAGCTGTCAAGGAAACCATGGCATGGGCCGCATACCCAGCTGGGGTTGCTGTGGTTGCTGACGTGTTCTGGCCTTTTAATCCAGATCCAAAATAGCTTCTCCACCCCTCCATTTGTGCTGGCTGACAGAGCACCTTCCTCGGTGCCATCATCTGTTCTCCTGCCCGGGAATGAGGCCCAGAATGCCAAAGTGTTTCTTAGAATCATAAAATCACTGAATAGTGTGGACTGAAAGGGACATTTAAAGGTCATCTGGCTCCAGCCCCAACCGCCTTCCACCAGGGTAGAAGAGTGGGGAGGAAGATCTCTCAACCAGGCATTTGGAAAAAGAAAACCAGAGCAGAGAGGTAGAAGTGGGGATGCTATAACTTTTCTATTTCTCACACAGGAGGAGGACAAAGGTCAGGAGAAGCATGAAGAGAAATCTCCAAAGTTTCCACAGCCTAGGATGGCAGTGAAATTTTTGCTCATCTTTACATGCAGAAACGAGCAGGGATTTAAAGTAACACTGAGGGGCTGGAGCGTGTCCAGGGCAGGGAACGGAGCTGGGAAGGGGCTGGAGCCCCAGGAGAGGCTGAGGGAGCTGGGCAGGGGCTCAGCCTGGAGCAAAGGAGGCTCAGGGGGCCCTTGTGGCTCTGCACAGCTCCTGACAGGAGGGCACAGCCGGGGGGTCGGGCTGTGCTCCAGGGAACAGGGACAGGAGCAGAGGGAACGGCCTCAGGCTGGGCCAGGGCAGGCCCAGGGTGGATTTTGGGGAAATTTCTTCATGGAAAGGGCGGTCAGGCCCTGGAGCAGACTGCCCAGGGCAGTAGTGGAGTCACCATCCCTGGAAATGTCCAAAGGCCACATGAATGTGGCACTGGGGACACGGCTCAGTGGTGACCACAGCAGTGGTTGGACTCGATGATCTCAGAGGCTTTTCCAACCTAAACAACTCTGGGATTGTAAGGGGTTCTTCTGCCTTTTGGCCTCAGTGGGCCCAGGGTTAATCTGTGCTTAGCCCAGCCTTGCTGACCCAGCAGCCAGCAGCAGCTGGCCCCTGACCTGTCCTGGTGCTGTGACACTTGGGGTTTCCCTGTACCCCCTCCCTGATGGGTTCAACTGTGGGCACAGCACCCCATGTGTGCCCAAATGCCACCTCAGCTGGTGGTGACAGTGTTCCCTGTGTCCCACTGACGCCTCCCTGAGCTCTTTCACCCCTGCAGCTCTTTCCCAGAGGATCACTGTGTGCTCAGACCACAGGAATCTCTCCACTGCAATCAAAACCCTGAGGGGACACTGATCACTGTCACAGCCATTCCAGACACATCTTCCCTTGGCGGGGGGAGGAGTTCCCCCTCCACAGCTGCAACAACAAGGGGCCCTGCCCCCCTGTCTGGGGGTGCAGGGGACACAAGGGCTCCATTTATGGGGTAGGAGCCAGGGCAGGGAGTCCCAGGGCCATGAGCCTGAACTCTGCCTGTCCCCATGGGATTTTCTCCCCCTGGCCCTTGGGTTTTCCCTTTTTCTGCTCTTTTCAGAGGGTGATTTCAGGGCAGGGTGGCATCTGTGTGGCCCTGTCATGGCTGAACCCTGGTGAGCTGCTAAACACCAGCAGCTGCTCAGTGACCAAACACCTGCCAAGGGGAAGTGATGAATGAATTCCTTATTTCGCTTTGTTTGCAGGCTCAGCTCCTGCCTTATCTATTAAACCACCTTTATCTCAACCCTCACCCTTCAAGTCCTGCCCCCACCCCGCTGTGGGGACTGAGGGAGGCTGAGTGGGGCAGAGCTGCCAGGCCTGGGCTGGGTCTGGCATTGCTCTGGGTGGGATCCTGCTGGAGCTGGTGCTTCCCTGACCTCTCCTCCCCATGGATCTCCTATTTGATGCTCTGTGCAGCTGTCCCAGTGGGGTTCTCCTTCAGCTGTCAGGGCATTTCTCCATGCCCTGTTACAGTGCTGAGGAAGGCAGGAGGAGCTCAGTGTGGGAGCCGTGCCAGCTCTGATCCCCATTCCTACCATGGCCCATTCAGCCACCTGCAGCTCCATCCCCAGACTGGGGAGGAAGGGGAAAAGCTGTGGGGCTGCTGCTTGAAGGAGCTGTTGTGGGGGAGTGAGGTCAGGGAGAGGGAAAAGCTGCAGCACCATGCAGGGAGGCGAGAGGACCAGGGCAGGGTGTGGCAATGTACCTGAACAGCTCAGGCTGCAGCGAGCACCAGCCATGCCCCTTGTGACTGCTCTTATCAGAATCTTCTGAGGACTCTCTGGAATCCATCAAGGTTACTAAGACATAAACTGTGCTAAATTAAGAAAGAAAAAGCTGAGAAACTGAATTCCTAGACCACAAGAAGTGGATAATGGGGAGCAGTGAAGCACCTGGACTGTGACCAGTAAGAGCCTGAAATGAGAGATGTGGGAATGCAGGCAGCTCTTCAAAATGTGTTTATTGTATACAAATGCTCTTTATTGTATACAAATGCTGTTTATTGTATGGAAGATGTGACAGCAGTCTCAGGTTGTGGGTGACAGAGCCAGGCCTACAGCTGTCAGCCGCAGCTATGGGCAAGCCTGAATCCTCTTTAGTTCTGGTTACAAAGGATTATATTTTTGTCTTTGCTGAGCATTTTAATACAGAACAACTAATCAACACCTTTACTATTACCTACAGCCTATCAAAACTACCGTCATTACCACATCATGGTCATTACTATCCAATCACATGAGTTAGTATGTTACAATTTAAGATGTTTTTCAGTTTTCTTGCAGTGGAAAATTCTTAGACCTTTTTTCTACTTGCCACATGGCATGTCTGTTTGTCTGTGGTATCTTCCTGCTTTTCCTAAGATCTATTTCTGCTTGGTAAAAACATCTTTTTGTTTGTGGTCAACATATCCTTTGCTTTAGTCATAAAACCTCCTTCCAACTCAACTCAAACTTTGCTTTTGTAGTTGTCCAGTAAGACTGGCTCAGCAATTGACAATTTACACATCTATTGTTCTTCTATATCAAAACTTACTTCCACCTCTATTCTGCTCTCAGGTTCGACATTCAGAGGGCTTTCTGCCAAGCACAGATATCTGTGAAACTTTCTTGTCAAATTTTCATCCTTCCCAACAGTGACCAATCCCATACTCTGAGAGATGCACACAGAACAACAAGACAAAGGTACCAGTAAGAAATGTGTGACCAGCATGTGCAGAGAGTAAAATGTATAAATAAGTGCATAATATGAACAATAAACAGCTTCTGATTAATCATATTGGTTAGTTGTCCTGAATTTCCCGCAGGGCTCAGTGTCCTGGGCTGGTTCAGTGCTCGTCCTGCCCCCAGAGCTGCACCTGCACAGTTCAGAGCTGCTCTGTGGTTTCAGTGCCTCAGCCAGTGTCCTTCTCTGTCACCTCGATGTCACAGCTCTGCCATCTGCCCCCAGCACACGGGGAAGTGAAGGCAGAAAATCGATCCCAAATCCATCACTGCCAGTCCAGGGAGAGCAGGGGCTGAGCCAGGCTGGATGTGGGGACACTCTGATTTCGCAAACCAGGCACAATGTCCAGACCCTTCCCTGCCCTGTGGGTGGTGATGTTCCTCTGTGACACCAAATGGAGCCAGGGGAGCAGGGCAGGTTGCAGCTTTGCCAGTGACAAAAACATGCTGGGACAAAAATCTGTATATTGTAGGTGGAGGCAGAAATTTCTGAGTCTTCCTGAAATGTTTTGTCAGTCCTGTCCAAAGCCACTGCAGCCTCAGAGCAGATTTGGTGGGGATGAAAACCAGCATCTTTGTGCAGGGGATCCAGCCCAGCAATCCCTAAATACTCATTGCCCAAAATTATATTAATGCTCAGTAACTCTGGGGTTCTCCTGTCCTGCTGCTGATTTCATGCTGATAAAGCCCAGCTGAATTTCCAAAGGGGTCTCTTGATGAAGCTGAGTTCCTGTGGGAGGAGAGGGGAGGTTCCTACATGGCTTCAGCCAGGTATTGAACTGGCTAAAAGGCAGGAAACAAATTACAGCAGGCAGTCTGGGAGTAGTAGGAATATTTCTGACAATGTTCCAGTAGGGAAAAAGCAAAAGACTGATTGTGGAGGGGTGCAGAGGGCCCTCACCTGCATGTCTGGGGGCTCAGAGGGCCACAACAATGCTGTGGGGGCTGGGAGTGCTGGGAAAGGGTCCAGGGAGATTTTATAGCCCCTTCCAGTGCCTAAAAGGGCTCCAAGAGGGCTGGAGAGGGACTGGGGACAGGGCACGGAGGGACAGGACACAGGGAATGGCTTCCCCCTCGCAGAGGGCAGGGTTGGATGGGATTTTGGGCAGGAATTGTTCCCTGTGAGGGTGGGCAGGCCCTGGCACAGGGTGCCCAGAGCAGCTGTGGCTGTCCCTGGATCCCTGGCAGTGCCCGAGGCCAGGCTGGACATTGGGGCTGGGGCAGCCTGGGACAATGGGAGGTGTCCCTGCCCATGGCAGGGGTGGGATGGGATGGGTTTTAAGGCCCCTTCCAGCCCAAACTATTTCATGGCTCTGTGATTTTTCATACAAACAGAGATTGTTAAAGTTCCTTTCAACATTCTGTGATTTTATTACCTCAGAAGGATTTTCCTGCCCTGGCTGCTTTTCCTATCAAACTCCATGAACAGAGGGATGCTCCAAGCCAACAATTCCCAGCTGGAGCAAAACATGGATGTGTGGGGTGTCCATGTCATGACTGCAGTAGTTACAACCTCAAAGCCCCCTCTGAGATCAACAAATCCGGGGGAAAGGAAAGAGAGGAAGGAAAAGCAACCGCAGCAGCGGCTTTTTTTTCTCCCCTTTGTTTTAATTTCGCTGTGCTGCCTGCAGCTCTCGCTCTGCTGCCTGAGGAGGGACCTCATGAGCCAGATCAGATGGAGAGGGAGGCAGCAAAGGGAGTGGGATAACCCTGGAGCTGCTTAATTCAGGAAAGGGGCACGGAGGAGGCATATGAAATGATAAACCGGAGGTGTTTGTGTCCCCGTTGTAAGGAAGAGCTGAATGAAGCTGGGAGGGGCAGCTTTAAATGCCAAGCTGTCACTTCCAGCCCTCCCCTGCACAGGATGTCGCAGATCTTTATGGTTTGTCCGGGTTAAAAAAAGCAATGGGATACATTTATGGAATAAAAAGGTGGGAGGATGTGAGAAAATTCACTGTTTGAGAAAGATGAGCGCGTCGGTGGGGGCGTGAGGGAGCTGCAGGGAGCGGAGGCAAGGAGGGCAGGAGGGAAGAGCAGTCTGCCGGGTTCGTGCTGCGGTGGGAAGGGGGTTAGCCGGGGGGAGAGACGGGCTGTGGGAGGAGGATGGCTCTGCCCGGAGGAGCAAGAAATGGCTCAGGAGAGGGACTGGGAGCGTGGGAGAGCAAGGGCCTGGGGGAGCGGGGGCTGCCGGCTCAGAGCGGGGTGTGCGGGGCAGGAGGACAAGCGGCGCATTGAGAGCAGCCCCGGCTGCCTTTCAGCCCCGTCCAGCTCTGCCCAGCCCAGCTGGCAGCTGGGGGGACACCCCACATCCCCCCCTTCCTGCAGCCCCGGGGGCTCCGGCACAAAGCCTGGCAGCTCTCAATGCTCCCTGTGTTGTCTGCGCTCACCAAATGCTCCTTCCCTGCTGCTGCCAGAGCCCAGGGGCTGTGACCCAGCAGCAGCACCCACACAGAGCCAAAAGAATACCCACGGCTGGGGGGCACGGCTTGGAAGGGGAAGGGAAGGGAGATGTCCAGATTTGGGGGATTGGGGGTCCCCTCTCAGGCAGGCTCCGTGTGTGATCCCGTGTGTGACAGCCCTGCCCTGCACAGCTCCTGCCTGAGCCCCCCCGTGAGCACCCCAGGGTCTGTGTTTTAGGGCTGAGGACACACCCAGAGGTGGCATCTCCTGCCCACTGTGCCACAGTTCCATCTTCCTGCGTTTGCAGAGGGGGCAAATGCACCAAGGAGGGACGGAGGGAATTGTCAGGGACGCTCCAGTGATGCCTTGTGAAGGCTGCCCTAGAACAGAGACCAGACAGAGCTAAAGAATAAAGCAGGGATTTATTAAAAGGCCTCAATGGATCCACCTTGAACAGCACAAAAGCCCAGACAGAGCTACACCCAAGATGTATCCAAAATGGTCACAAAATGCGCAACCAGTCACAGGGCCTCTCACTTTTATAAGTTCTGCTCCATTTGCATACTGGAATTCATTGTCCAATTCCAGCTCCAGCCCATGCAGTCCCATCCTTCTTGTTTTTCTCTCTTCATTCCACGTTGTTTGTGCTCTTGGGGCTGAGACTTGGATCATTTGTCCTTGGTCCCCAGCTAGAGCAGGAATTGTTTTGTCTCCCTGCTCTGTGCAGAGCTCACCATCCCCTCATATGAAACCCAAACCCACACACTAAAGCAGCACAGAATCCGAAAAATATAGAAGTTAAACCTGAAGCATCCCCAGGGCATGGAGATGGTGAGAGAGGGGTGCTCAGTTTGTAGTTGTCATTTAGCAGTCTCCAAAAGGATTTTAAATCCTACAGCTTCCTCCTGCACTGTTCAACGTGTCTGCCTTTGGAGGAGGGGATCCCTCAGGAGCTGGGGAGGGCAGCACGGGAAGATTTTCAGCCCTGGAAGGGTTAAATCCTCCCGCCTGCGGCGCCTGGGCAGTAACTCGGCTGCTGCCATCCCTGAGCAGGTCCCCTCCCTCCTGCCGCATGCTCCCGATGTACAAACGCCTCTCCCGGGGCACCGCGGGCAGGGGCGGCGCTGCCGGTGCCGGTGCCGGTGCCAGGGCCGCGGCCGGGCCGTGCCACACTCACCCCGTGCCCCCGGCACCCGGCTGGCACCGGCAGCTGCTCTAATTCGGGGTTCCTGCCGCGGGCGTGGCGTCATGAGCTGGATGAGCTCCGGCTTTAAGCTGCAAAGGCTTCTTAAGGAGAGAAACCCCTGTCTGGCTCCGGTTATTGGGGCACCGGGGCTGGGCTAAGCGGGATAAGGCCGGGGAGTGGAGCGGGGGGACCGGGGGGGCTCTGATCCTCTGCCGGCACAGCCCGGGAGAGCCTGGGACAAAAACCTCCGGCACAGAGCCCGCCTGAACCGGGGAGACAAGGCAGAAACAGGGCATGCACGGGAGGCACAGGCAATGCACAGGGAATGCTACCAGGGGATGCACAGGGGATGCACGGGGAATGCATGGGAGGCACATGGGGTGCACAGGGAATGCATGGGATGAACAGGGAATGCATGGGGTGTACAGGGAACGAATGGGAGGCACGGGGAATGCCACGGGAATGCACAGGGGATGCATAGGGTGCACAGGGAATGCACAGGGAATGCACGGGATGAACAGGGAATGCATGGGATGCACAGGAGATGCACAGGATGCACGGGGAGCACATGAGATGCACGGGGAATGCACGGGATGAACAGGGAATGCACGGGAGGAACAGGGAATGCATGGGATGCACATAGAATGCATGGGGTGTACAGGGAATGCACAGGTGATGCATGGGAGGCATAGGGAACGCCCCGGGAATGCACAAGGAATGCACAGGGTGCACGGGGTCCACAGGGAATGAATGGGGTGCACAGGGGATTCAAAAGGAATGCACGGGGTCCACAGGGAATGCTCAGGGAAAGCACAGGATGAGCAGGTAATGCACGAGAGGCACGAGAGGGAATGCATGGGAGGCACAGGGTGCACAGGGAATGAATGGGAGGCACAGAAAGTGCATGGGATGCACAGGGAATGCACGGGAGGCGCAGGGAATGCATGGAGTGTATCGGGAATGCACAGGGAACATACAGGGAATGCAACAGAGGCACAGGGCATGCACAGGATGCACGGGGAATGCACAGGGGATGCACAGGGATGCACAGGGAATGCACAGGGGATGCATGGCAAGCACGGGGAATGCCCCAGGAATGCACAGGGCATGCACAGGATGTATGGGGGACACAGGGAATGCACAGGGATGCACAGGATGCACAGGGAATGCACAGGGATGCACAGGATGCACAGGGAATGCACAGGGGATGCATGGGAAGCACAGGGAATGCCCCAGGAATGCACAGGGAATGCACAGGATGCACGGGGTCCACATGGAGGCACAGGGAATGCACAGGATGCACAGGTGATGCATGGGGGTGTACAAGGAATGCACAGGGGGTGCATGGAAGGCACAAGGAATGCACAGGGAATGCACAGGATGCACGGGGCCCACAGGGAATGAATGGGACCCACCGGGGATTCAAAAGAAATGCACAGGAGGCACAGGGAATGTTCAGGGAATGCACGGGAGGCGCAGGGGATGCACAGGGAATGCACAGAGTGCACAGGAGACACACGGGATGCACAGGGAATGAATGGGAGGCACAGGGGATGCATGGGAGGCACAGGGAAAATGCATGGGATGCACAGGGAATGAATGGGAGGCACAGGGGATGCATGGGAGGCACAGGGAAAATGCATGGGATGCACATGGGATGCACAGGGAATGCACAGGATGCACAGGGGATGCACTGGACGCACAGCCTGCTAAGGAGGTTGTGTCTGGAGCTCTGCTGTCCCATTTGGGTCACCGTGCTGCCCATCGGGAGCTCTGGGGTTCTCTGGCGTTGGGGTGTGTCCTGGTTCAGGGCAAATTTGAGAGAGAACCTCCAAAGGGGATCCTCTGGAAAGCAGATTCAAACGGGCCCTCCCCCAACTGGTTCAGGAAAATATTTCCTTGGAGAAAAGTGGAAAAAAAACCCTGTTTATTTAACAGGAAAAGCATTCTCCAGCACAAAAATGAACAAAATAAACCATAAAACCTCTCGCCACTCCAAAAGAGATGACAAACTCAGAAAGTTTATTTTTGTGGGTTGCAGCAACTCTCACTCAGTCTCTTATCAGTCTCTTATCAGTCCCTCTGGCCCAGGCCCAGCCTGGTGGGCCACAGGTGGAGCTGCCAGTGCTCTTCTTGGTGTTTATCAGTTTCTCTGGGTCTGGATTGAAGGCACTTGAGACAGTAATTCCTGTTCAGACTCAGGTGTTTATTATTTTTATCAGCGAAACAGTCTCACTACTGTGAGTTCTGCAGCTTTGCATTAGAAGGCACAAAAGGGCCAACAATCTCTTGGTACAAGGTCTTTTAAGACTAAACTATCCAATTAAGAACTGACACCTGGATTATTTTCCCTTTTAACCCAATTACTGATCCCAAAGAGCCCCCAATGCAGACTTTTCTGCCCAATTACAAAATGCCACCCAAACCCATGAAAGAGAGGGAAGAAGTAGAAACCCAGGACAACACCCTGTGCCCTCCACCTTGCTGCCATCCACAACATACTGAAAATCCCAAAACCTCAATTTCTCACCAAGTGACACACCTGCACTACTCTCTATAATCTATTTCACACTCTTGTGGGTTCCAGTCTATTTTGAAGTCTGGGAAAATTTCTCCATGAATGAGGGTCAGAGTCAGTGCTGCCCTGGGGGTCAGGGCACCCCAGAGCAGACAGAGAAACATTCCCAGTGCTCTGGGTTTGCACAGGTGTTCAGGTTTAAACCTGTTTCAAGAAAAATAAAAACCACAGTCCAGGGAACTTCTTTGCCCCAGCTAGCTAAAACTAACTAAAAGCAAAGGAGAGCTCTGTCCATCCACAGCACAGTCCAGGAGGAGGAATGTGGAGGAGTGAGAGCAGTGTCTGAAAACAAACTGAGCTTCTTCTCTCCCCCCTTTGCTCTCAGACCAGCCTTAAAGGTGCAATATGTATTTCTGGGCTAAAAAGACCCATGGGGGTACGAGCATCCTAAATTCAGCCCAGGACAGGTGAAACAGGAGATGTCTGAGCCCTGAACATGGGGCACTTGGGCACTGACCCGGGGACAATGTCTGGACTCTCCTGTGTCCCCAGGCCTGGTGACCCCTGGGGAAGGTCTGTGCTAGAGCTGGCCTGGCTGAGCTCTCCCCCTGTTTTTACCTTCACCCTTGCTTTCAGAGCCAGCAAAACCAGCGAGGTGACAAGAACTGGAGCATCCCTGAGCCCACCAGCTGGACACTGATCCTGGAAAAAGGCAGAAAGCTGCTGGAGCCAAGTGAGCCTTCAGTAAGTAAAATAAAGATTCACTCTGGGACCTGGGCATGGCTGTGAAGGGTAGTTTATTCTCCTTCTGGCTCTTGGGGCTGTTTGTGGTGGGGTTTGGGCTGTTTTGGCTCTCCTGTCCTTTAGGAGTATTGGGGGTAGGACGGTCGGGATGGAGGGAGACGAGTTCCTGCAGCCAGGTCAGGAACTTGGGATTTATTGCAAAGGGCCGGGGTGCAGGGCCCTGCTGGGAGCTGCCAAACAGCTCAGAGCAGGACTGAGAGAAGAGAGGGGGAGAGAGGATGGGAGGGCGAGAGAGTAAAAAAGGTAAGAGAGTGAGGTTCCCATTACAATACAATAAATCTTCTTCTGTGTTGAATATTCTGATTCTCACTAACCAATCCAGTACAAGATACAAATCCTATAGCATTTCCATACAGCCTATAAGAATCATTACATTACCACACTGTGTTACATTTTAAACCCTAAAAACTCCTCTTTGGGCCCCTTCTGCCAAGCTGTAGGGTCTGCTCTGACCCTTGGGCCTGTCTGCAAGCAGAGGGAATTGTTTCATCAAAAGGGGATTACCTTCAGCTGGCCACACCATTGTTTTCCTGTTGTTCAGTAACTGAGGTATCTCAAAGCTTGCTTTCATTTCAATCTCACTTATAGTTTCCATATTCTCAAAATCTTTTGCCAGACAATCATGTTTATAAGGCTTTCCTGTTTCATCTTCCCCAACACTGTCCCATTTGGGTCTGTCCCTGCTGACAGCTGAAGGGTCAAAGGCTTCAGCCACGGGGAGGAACATCATCTCAGGTGCTGGTGGTGGAGCAGGCTGGGCACAAAGGCAGGGACAGAGTAAAGCCACAGCCATCCCTACACATCTCTCCATGCTGGGGTCACAGACAGGGACCCCAGGGCTCATGCATTACACGTTTTGAGTTCTTTTTTTGTTCTAATTTAACATATTTATAACATTGAGGTAATGGAGGGATCCATAAGAGCCCAGCATCACCTGGGGCTGGCACAGAGCCTGGCTGTGTCACATCCCTGCAGGAGGGGGCAGGCTGATCCCAGCCCAGGTAAGAGCTGGGGCCTTGGGAAGGTGGAGAGGGAAATAGGGTGACTGGAATGCTTGTGGAGAGAAGGCAGGAGAGCCAGCACAGGTGTGGCAGCAGGGTCTGGGGACATGGCTGGGGTCAGCATTTCCTGCAGGAACCTCTGCACACCAGAGCACTGCTGGGAGCACTGGTCCCTCCTGCGCTCGCACAGAACCTTTGAAGCTTTAATTTTAATATGCTTCTCATAGAATCACAGAAAGGTTTGGGTTGGGGGGGAACCTTACATCTTCCCTTGTCCCACCACTTCCACTGGAACAGATTGAGTAAGAGCCCAACAGCAATAATAATTCCATTTTTCACAGCACTGGGGGCATTCCTGGCGCTCGCTATCGCCCCGCGGGTTGGAAGCTCTAACACAAAGCCGAGCGACCCAAGGGCAGCGTGTGCCCCATGCCAGGTCAGCCCCGCGGCCCCTCCAGAGTGTGGCAGGGCAGCCGTGCCCTCCCGGTCCTCTCCCCATCCCCTTCCTTGTCCCGTCTTGGTCCCCTCCCGGCCGGGCAGCGCTCGGAGCAGTTCTTTGTGCTGGGCACAGCCCCCGCTGCCCGCCCCTCTGTATCCCAGTGTGACAAACACAGCCACTCTCCTGTGAACGTGTAGAAAGTGTAATAAAGGACAATGGGAGACAAGGAGCACAGAGCAAAGGTTATTACAGCTGGTGCATCCTGGCACTTCACCAAGTCACCTTCGGGGATACCCCTTGAATACCTTTTAATTACATCAGCCCTTTGCATATTCATAGACTCTTATGCACAGTAAACTTTTCCCCAAACCAGTTTACATGTTCCAAGAACTATTCAGCATATGTCCTACTTGGATCTGCCTTTTTGGAGCATGCAGATTCCTTGGTTGTGGTTTTAGTCCATTCTCATCCCCCTCAATTTTTGGGCCCTGGCCCACTCTTTCTTCAGAGGGTGAGTGCTGATGGTTGGCAGATCTGCACAGGTGTGCTCATCCTGTGTGCATTGGGTGTTATCCCATCCCAGCAGGCAGTGTAACACAGCACAATGACATCAGCTATTGCACTGAGCTTAACTAACAACAGAAATAAAAACTCCATCTTTATAACAAAGTTACTTTAACAACACACATGTAAAATCCATATTAATATTTGCAAAAAGCCAATAATATGTATCTACATATATATAATATGTATCGAGAACAATAACAATAATAAGAATTATAAGAATAATAGGAAGAAGAAGAAGGGTAAGAATAAGAATAAGAAAAAGAGGAAGAAGAAGAAGAAGAAGAAGAAGAAGAAGAAGAAGAAGAAGAAGAAGAAGAAGAAAAGTAAGAAGAACAAAAGAGAGAAGGAGAAGGAGAAGGAGAAGGAGAAGGAGAAGGAGAAGGAGAAGGAGAAGGAGAAGGAGAAGGAGAAGGATCATCAACACCAGGAGCTGCAGATCCAGCAAAGCCTGAGGAGGATGGGCCCTTGGGAGGAGGTGGGGGCATTCCTGCAGAGGAGCTCTGTGCTGGAAAGGGGAAAGGGAGAGAAATGCTGGGTTTGGAGGGCAGGATTTGCTCTGGTTTGGCCACTGGCCACAGCCCAGGGAGTCCCACTCAAACCTGGGTGAACCCTGGTGCTCCAAGGGTGTGGGATGGAGCACTGGACACACAGTTTGAGCCATGAGGGAGTCAAGAAGGGTGGGCAGGACAATTAAAGCACTGGTCCTGTATAGGAAATGAATTTGTAGAAAATTCTCAAAGCTTGACAAAAAGTTTATATGCATTGATTGTTGTAATAACAATGTTAGTGATAGTGCCTTGTGTTCTTCATTGTACTCAACAATCGATGGAAAAAGGCATCAAAGTTTTGTCTGTAGAAGAGAGAGGGGGAAATGAATTCGTAGAAAGTTTTCAAAGCTTGACAGGAAGATCACACAGTGTGCATCTGTATGCAAACCTTGAGATAAGAAGTGCTGACTTGGAAATGCCATGGAGTAGGACAGACATTGTTGGGAGAGAAATGGTGTCAAAAGGTGGCCTTGCAAATAAGACTAGATATTTTAGAGAAAGAGAACTATGAAAGATACATTGTACTAGGAGCCATGAGGAGTAATTTTAGATAATTAGCTTTAAGGCATTTACAATAAGGTGTAGCTAAAGCTGATAGGCCAAGAAATGTTTATAGTAGATTGTAATTAGGAAATAGTTAACTTCTAGAAATTATAAATTATAAATATATATATTATATATAATTAAAATTATATATATAATTTAAATATATATATACTTTATATATATATAAATTATAAATTATAACTTGTATATAAATTATAACATTTATGTTGTTTCACCCTTAACATGAGACTAAAACCAGAGTAAAAGTTTTTTAAATGCCTCTCAGTTGCCCCATCTCTAAGTCAAAAAAGAGTTTAATCTAACAGTCCCAGCACCTGGGCTGTGAGAGGGCTCCTTGTGGGGCCAAGAGCTGTGCCACCCTCCTGTCAGGGTGCCAGTGCTGGCCAGGGCAGCCAGGAGCTGCCAAATGCCCTGGAAAGCTTCAAAATGAGAGAGAAACTGGGGCATGTGAGCTGAATTTGGGCCAGCCTGGAGCCCTGCCTGGGAGTTTGCATTTCCTTGCACCAGCTCCCTTTTTTCCATGGCTTTGCAGCTGTGGGAAAGCGATGCTCTGAGAGCTCGGTGTTATCATGGCAGCTTTGACGTACAAAAAATGGAGAAATAAACATGATTTTTGGTACAAAACTGTGTATCCTAACTTTGCTGGTGCAGAGCTGAAGCCAGAGCCGTGTGGCGCTGAGCTGCAGGGAGCTCATCCAGGCTGGAGGGGGCAGCTGAGGAGCTGGAGCAGCATCACAGCTGAGGGGGGCTGGGCAGGGCCACCACATCCCCAGAGAAGGCTGGAAATCCTGTTCCCTGCCCCAAAAACCCACCTTGGCACACAGATGTGGGGTCTCAGAGCCCAGACACAGGCTCTGGGGGATGGAGGTGTCCCCCCTGCCCAAATGTCCCCAGGGCTGAAGGCCAGGAGGGTGGGGAGGGGGACGACAGGAGCCACCCTCCCTGTCCAGCCGCTTGTCACGATGGATCTCCCCAGGGACAAACCAGCAGCAGAGCCCTGGTCACTCCACTGGAGCCTGTTTGTCCCCGAGGGTGTGCAGACCTGTGTGACAGCTCTGTGACAGCAGTGTCCCTCCTGGTGACCCCCAGAGGGCTTGCAGTGACACAAAGAGCCCCAGCCCAGCCACCGGCTGAGTTTAGAGGTCAAAGCAGCCAGAACTGGGCCAGGCTGCAGCTCCCTGCTGCCCTGCTGGGACCAAGGACACCTTCTCCCAGATGGCCACTCTGGCAGGACAAATGCTCATCCACGTGGCCCTGGCTTGGTGGCACGGGGGGTTTGTCCTTGGCACTGGTTTGGTGCCAGGGCAGCACAGGGACACCCCAGCCCGGGCTGGGCTCCTGCCCTGGGGCCCAGGGCTCTCTGCAGCTGCTGCTTGGCTGCCCAAGCCCTGCTGGCACCTCCTGGTGGGTGCTCCAAGGGCTGCCCTGTCCCTCCTGGTGGCCAACCCTGCTGGAGCTCTGGATGCTGAGAATTTTACACTTTCTGTGCTGACAGACTCTGAGCCCCAAGAGAGCACAGCATTTGACCTGAGGCCGTGCAGAAGGCTTCCAAAATTGATAAATAGCACTGGGATTATGAGTGTGTAGCTTGATTAGAAGTGTGTAATATCACAAGGTAGAAAACCAACACAACCACAACCCCTCCTTTGCCCCTGCCTGAGGTGGGGAGCAGCCCTGTCCCCCCTCCCTGCCACCAGTGTGGCCACCTGATGGTGGCAAAGAAGAAGAAGGACAAAGACTGGACATGCCCAGATTCCTCCATCTTGGGACCCCAAACCCCCATTCTAAAACCCTCAAAAATCTGTTTTTCACCCGATGACAAACTAAGTATTATTCCACTTAAACTCTCTTGACTTGTAATTCTTCATATAAGGTTGGTACTTTTTTCCATGGGTCAAGTGTCACAGACATCTTTTATGGAGAATCCTTTCCTTAGGATTTTTCCTCCTGAGAAGCTGAGAAGCCTCAGGAACAAAATGTAAACAATGGTTATCTGCTGCTGTGGAATGCAACAGGTGCATCTGGGATTGGCCCATGTTGGTTGTTTCTAATTAATGGCCAATCACAGTCAGCTGGCTTGGACTCTCTGTCCGAGCCACAAACCTTTGTTATCGTTCCTTCCTTTTCTATTCTTAGCCAGCCTTCTGATGAAATCCTTTCTTCTATTCTTTTAGTATAGTTTTAATGTAATATATATCATAAAATAATAAATCAGCCTTCTGAAAGGTGGAGTCAGATCCTCGTCTCTTCCTTCATCCAAGAACCCCTGTGAACACGGTCACAACCCCTCCTTCACCCCCTGCCTGAGGTGGGGAGCAGCCCTGTCCCCCCTCCCTGCCACCAGCGTGGCCACCTGATGGTGGCCAAGAAGAAGAAAGACTGGACACACCCAGATTCCTCCATCTTGGGACCCCAAACCCCCATTCTAAAACCCTCAAAAATCTGTTTTTCACCCCGTGACAAACTATTATTCCACTTAAACTCTCTTGACTTGTAGTTCTTCATATAAGGTAGGCAATTTTTTCCATGGGTCAAGATCAAAGGCACAGGGTTCCTGGGCTCTGTGCCAAGGTCTCTGAGCCCCTTGGGCAAGGGCTCGAGCCCTCCAGGGCAGCCAGAGGAATTTCCCGGGTTTTGACAGCCGCCAGCCAGGTCTGTGTCCCAAAATGTCCCCGCCTGTTCCCCCTTTGCCACCCCACTGCTGCAGAGGTGTGGGGTGGAGCCCCCAGAACAGCACTGGCTCCAAGAGGCTTTCAGGAACGGGTCCCCACAGGCATGGACACACAGGGACTGCTGGGATAATTTAAAATCCAGGCCAGAGACCTGATTATTGCCCTAGTTTGCATCAAACCTCAGTTTGGGTTTTTTTAGCCGCCTTTTGATGAGCTTGTCAATGACAAGTTGCTAATTGAGGAGTGGGAGGCCCACAGTGTCCTGTGAAACCGGGGGAGAAAAAAAAGCCAGGATTAAAAAAGCTGTTTAAACCTGGCACTGGGCCTGACTGCAGGGAGCAGGGGGATGGAGGGGAGCCAGGCTGGGGGCCTCAGAGGGACCACGGGGGTGCTGCTCACCCCAAATCTCAGCAGGGGCTGGGGGAGCTTTGGCAGGGACACCCCCAGCACCCCAGGGTGCTGCAGCAGGGGGAGGGCTCTGGTCTCTCACAACATCAGCCCCCTCCAGCACCAAATAGAGCTCCAGGCTCCACATCTTTTTATTCCACACCCCCCTCAATATACTCCATGATTTATAAATTCCCTACACGTACTGCTGGGCTAACAAGCACACTTTAACGCACGAGCTAAAACATGAGGTAAAAAAGGATCGGGGAGAGATGAGAAAACACTGCTTTTAAACATTTTTGAAGATATTAATGGTACAAACCACATTTTCTTCCTGCACCCCTGTGGATTATCTCTGTGGGGATGGTGGGGTTGTCTGGCACCCAGGAGCCCCTTCCCCAATCCCCTCTGTCCCTGCACAAAGCAGCTTTGTCTCCCTCTTCCTGTCCCTCCCTGGCTCCCATCCCATCTCACCCTGCAGCACAAGGACCCTCCTCCTCCTCCTCCTCCTTCTCCTCCCTTTATCTGGGGGGAGTCCCAGCCCCCCAGTGCAGCTCACAGAGCCCCTCCAGTCTGGAGGGGATGGGGAGGATGGCAGGGTACCCATCCCAGCCCTGGCAGCTCTCAGGGTGATAGAGAGGATGGCAGGGTCCCATCCCATTGTGCCTGGCAGATCTCAGGGTGATGGGGAGGATGGCAGGGTCCCATCCCCATTCCTGGCAGCTCTCAGGGTGATGGGGAGGATGGCAGGGTCCCATCCCCATTCCTGGCAGGTGTCAGGGTGATGGGGAGATGGCAGTGTCCCATCCCATTGTCCCTGGCAGCACCCACACTCTGGGGCCAGGGGTGCAGGTGGCACTGAGGGAGGGTGGGCACTGCTCCCCAAAGCCCCCTGTGCTGGGGTGCCTTGGGGGGCTCTTTTCCTCCTGCACCCCTTGGTTTAAGCGGCTGCTCTCCCTCCCCTGTGGCAGCCAGGCTGGAGCTCACCCAGGAGGGCCCCACTCAAATCCCAAATCCCAAATCCCAAATCCCAAAAGCAGCCCCACTGTCTGAGCCCTGTCAGGTCCCAGGACGTGTCTCTGCTTCCCAGCCCCAAACTGGCAGCGGCTCCCGAAGCTTGGCCAGCAGGGTGTGCTGGGCTCTGTGTCACCCAGTCCCCGTCCCCACGGAGGAACAAACCCCAGCACAGCTGGGTCTGTTCCCTTTCCTGCTGTCAGACACCCCAGAAAAGCTTGGGGTGGTTTGGCTCAGCATTGCTGTCCATTCATGGGGAGAGGGGCCCCAAACCCCCTCCCCAAACCGGGCCTGGCTGCTTTTGTCGTGTGCCAAAGGGAGAAGGGGCAGGCAGTGCTGGGCACAGGCAGCTCCTGCACCTTGCCAGAGGAGCATTTGGGCTTTTCTTGGCCTATTTTCGGTGGGGTTTTGCAAAGCTCTGCCTTCGCCCCAGCTCCCTGTGGTTAATGGGGGCTGCAGGAATGCTTGAGGGAATTAACACAGCCTGGTGCTTCCAGGGATGGTTTGCGGGGGCAGCCCTGAGCTCTGGGAGAGCAGAGCGATGTTCCTGCCTGCAGGGGCAGCAGCAGCAGACCCTGGGACAGGCACAAGGGCTGGCTCGGTGACAGTGACCTTGGCAAGCGCCACCACAGCCCTGCAGGGGCCACAGTCCGCCAGGGTGTGGGGGCTCGGGAGAGGGGACATCCCCTTGGAGCTGAGCCCTGCCAGTCACTCTGTGCCCGAACAGCAGTGCCCAGAATCCTTGTCTGGTTTGCCCTCATCCCTCCTGGCACTGCCATCATCCATTCCAGCACTGCCCCATCCCTCCTGGCACTGCCCTCCTGCCCTGCCCCTCCCAGCCCCATGACCTCAGGCTCTGGCTGCTTCCCTGGGACTGATCTCCTCGGGCACCCGGCCACCAGCACGGCAGGGACAAGGGCTCTGTCCCACAGGGAGGACAGACAGACAGACAGAGTGTTCTCCCAGCAGCTCATGAGGAGCCCACCACCGGGTCACACAGGCTGCAAAAAGGCAAAATACCACCTCATCCCATTTTCTGCAGAGAGATGAGGGCTGCTCCTGCCCCTTCCCGTGATGGATGAGCCTCTGGCAGCCCCGAGTCCCAAAGGGGGCGGCCAAGGGCCAGCAGGGCCCTCCCTCCCCCCTCTCCTTCCCCGCGGTCACGAGGCTTCAGTCAGCAAAAGGAAAATTTTATTCCATCTACGCACGCTTTATTGTTGTTATAAATAATAATAAATCCCGGCGGCAGGAAGTGGATTTAGGGAGCAGGAAGGGATGTGGAGGATGGTGAAACTCCTCTCACTTCCCCCATGGGGAGGGATGTGAGGTGTGAGGGGAGCCAGCTGTGTCAGGGGCAATAAAACCCCAAGGGATGTTGTGGGGAATTGGAGGGGAGCAGGGCAGGGGGATTGTGGGGGTCTCTCCCACCCCAGCCCCTGCTATGGATATCCCCTCTCCTCACCTGCCCTTTCGCCCCCACTGCCCTGTGGATCCCTTCTGGATGTTTTTTATCCCAAATATTGGATTTCCAAGTGCTTCTGGATGGCATTGGCTGCCCTCCCTCCTGAGGTGTTTCTGGCAGGAGATGCCACCAGCTCCAGGGGTGTCTCCTGCTCTGAACAGGCTCCAGCTCCCAGTGTCTGTGTCACACCCAGGGTGACCTCCCCAGTGCCTTTGGGGACCCCAAAGGAAGGGGTGAGGGAGACCTGCATGAAAACTCGGCATTTTTGGTGATTTCCACCCTCCCCCTGCTTTGCTGGGTGAAGTCATGACTGGAGGAGCTGCTGATGGGACTCAGCCCATGACCACAGCCTGATGGAGATTCCAGCTCCCCACCCAGCCCTCCCTGGGGCCCAGTGACAGGTCAGCTCAGCTCACATCCAATGGAAAACTGGCTTGGCTCTATTATTTAATTTTTATTTTTTTTTTTTTTGTATTTTTAATTTTCTGTTGTCTTTTGGTTTCAAGGTCAGTTGGAAAAAAAAAACCACAAACCAAAACAAAACTGCTGCAAACAAGGGCTCCACCAGTTGGTGACATGGGATCAGCAGTACCTGTGGCAACTGGATGCTCCAGCTCTGCCAGGAGCAGGGAGTGAGGTGGGGATAATCCCCAAAGGGGGAACAAAGGGGTTTCCACCACTGTGTGACCTGTTCCTGTACCACTGAGAGCTTCCAGCCCTGCTGCCTGTGGGGTGTGGAGGTTCCCTGGTCCCACACCAGGGCTGTACCTGGGAGAGGAGGGAGAGTGCTGAGCTAATCCCAGCGGCGGGGAAAGGAGATGGAGAAGGGGAGGAGCAGCATCAGGAGGGCTGGAAGGAAGGTGGGAGTGCCTCCACCAGGGTGGAGGAAGATCTGAGCCCCTCCTGGCTGTGGAAGGATGCTCAGGGCAGCCCAGCATGGATACCCTGACCCATGGATACCCAGGCACAGGGCACACAGCCCCATCTGGAACTGGGTGGGCACCCCGGAGTGTGCTGGTGAACCCCCTCGGTCTGAGGGGCACACAGCCCCTCACCCCACAGCCAGCAGCGGGCACAGACGCTGGGACCCCCAGCCTGACCCAGCAGAGCCCCTCGGACCCAGCATGGCTGCAGTGAAACACCTCCAGCACCCAGGAGCTCCTTCCCCAGGGCAAGTCACCCTTCCCGGGAGCAATGCCACCGTCCCCACGATGTCCCAGCAATGCCACCGTCCCCACGATGTCCCAGCAATGCCACCACCCCCGCCATGTCCGACCAAAGCCACCATCCCCACGGTGTCCCAGCAATGCCACCGTCCCCACGATGTCCGAGCAATGCCACCATCCCCGCCATGTCCCAGCAATGCCCCCGTCCCCACCGTGTCCCTCGCCCCGAGCGCCTCCGGGGGCTCTGTCCTGCCTCTCTCTTTGTGCCCCTTTTGTCATGACCGTGACTCCAGCTCTGTTCCTGTTGCCTCCCCGAGCTCGGGAATTCCCGCAGCTCGCCACGCTGCGCTGAGCACGTTCCGCTCCCGCCTGTCCCCGCTAATTAGCGCGGCTGACCGAGTTTCCTTCATCAGCGCTAATTGGCCAGGTCTGCGTTCGCGGCTTCCCCTTCCTGGCTCTCGCCGTGCCCTGCGGTGATTTCAGCGAGAGAGAAGGGAAATGAAATGGAGCTGGAGGTGCCCCCTCAGTGCATCTGACACCATCCTGACACCGACACCCGCAGCTGGGACACGGGGACCCCGCGGGGCTCAGGGCACCGGGGAGGCGCCTCGAGCCAAACCCAGCCCTGGAGCTCTGCAAAGCCTCTTTGCTCCCTGCCAGTGGTGGCTGTCACCCCCCTGGGGACCCGCTTGTGTGACCATCCCCGCTTCCTTCACCACCACCCGGTGGCATCACCAGCCAAGGGGGCAGTGACACCCAGTGCCATGGGATGAAGCCACCCGGCTGTGACAGGTGCTGGGGACAGCCCGTGGGTGGCACCTGGCAGTGCTCAGCCCTGCTCCCCATTAGCGGCAGGTCGATGGGACTGATCCCCCTGGAGCTGTCCCTGAGGCAGCACAGGTGAGCCAGCACGGGAGGGACAGCACCTCGGGGTGGGGACAGAGGACACGGTGTCACAGGGGCCCAGAGCAGCAAATCCCTGCCCTGGCACTGCCCTGACCTCCCCTGTGGTCTGGGAGCGCCTGTCCCAAAGGAGGACACCCCTCATGTGTGTGTGTGTGTGACCAGAGCTGTCCCCGTGGGCTCAGGGGCTGTGGGGTACAGCCCCACAGGGGATCTGGGGAGAGGGGCGTCCCTCTGAGAGGTGCATGGGGATTCTCAGGGGTCTGTGTGCAGCTGGAGGGGGTTTGGTGTCTCTGTGGGGCACTGGGGGATTTGGGGGGTGTCTGTCAGTCTGCAAGGGGGGCTCAGGGGGTGCTCGCTGTGGGAAAGGGCAGAACTGGGGGGGTTTGGGGTACAGGGTTGCACCTGGACACTCTCTGGGGATGGATGGGATACAGGGATGGGGACTGCACCCCGCACACCTCCTGTGCTCTGCTAACAGAGGGGAGCAGCCCCAACCCCCAGTCCCGGGCTCTGTCTGTCTGTCTGTCTCCTGGGACTGCTCTGCCCCCGCCTCCTCCACCCTCCCCCTCACATCTGGCCAGCAGCAGCTTATTTTTTCCTCCAGGGTTGCGACATCCTGAGCCACGGGATGTTTTTCCTGAGCCTGTGCTGGACCCCTGGAGGGGGAGGGCGGGAGGATTGTCTTGGCCAGGGAGCTCCAGTGACAATATCTGAGTGCCCCCCCACACACTGTCCCCAAGGGCAGGGAGGGGGAAAAGCAAATCAGACCAGGGCTGGAGAAGGGAGAGTGGATTCCTGCTGAGGATGGGGAAGGGTGATGGAATCCCAGCTGGGTCTGGTTCTCCAGATCCTCCAGGACTGGGCAACAGCGACCAGATCCCTGCTAGTGATGGAGAGGGCCAGCTGGAACCTCTGGGGGCTGCAGCTACCGACCCCATCATGTCCTCAGTCATGATCCACAGCCAGGTCATGCTCCACTCAAAGGCCTGGGTGACCAGAAGATGGAGGTGCCACCAGAACAGGCCTGGGGGTGCCCCTAGAGCATCCCCACTGCTGGAGCCAGGCAGGGGCTGAACCACCCCTGTCAGCCAGACCTCACCTGTGCCTCCCTTTCCCCACCAGAATAAGCACCATTCATTCAGAAGAAACCATTTTATTATTTTTTTTCCCAAAGAAAAAAAGCAATATAAATATTAGAGTATAAAACTTGCGTGTAACACATCGACGTTGGTCTATATGGGTATAAGAAGGATATAAGCATATATATAATATATAAGTATAATTCAATATTAGACACATTGAAAGGGCAAACGTGTTTCATTTCACGCACACTCGGAGCACAGACCACATGGAAAGAAGATACAGCGAAAATTGAAAATACTGATGCCCACAAGTTAGTTACTGCAATTAAAAATAACACGCCACTAAATACACGACACTCACTACGCTACCTCAGATTTGCAGATTAAAAAGAAAATATAAAGACTACGATTCAGCTACAGCATTTCTAGAGGGGGGGCAGGTGGCAGCTGCAGGGGACAGGGTGGGAACTGCTCCCAGTGCAGCCAGCGCCGGAGGTGGCTGGATCTGGATGGAACACGGAGGATGCTCCTGCTGCCCTGTTTGGGGAGGGGGCAAGGGTGGGGAGAGCCTGGCTGAAAGGGCTGGGTCTGCTCGGGTGAGTTACGTGTTAGTGATTAAAAAAGGAAAAAAACAACACAAACCCCCCTGGGAAACTCGGTGTGGCCCCTTCCGGGCCACCCCACAGCTCCTCTCTTGGCTCTGGCTACACAAAGCCCCCATCTGCCTCTCCCGGGGGCTCAGAGCTGCTTTGCTATGGGAAGCTGGCCTGGTGCTCTGGTGATGGGCACATGGAGAAACCCTAATCCTCATCCTTCCATTCTCCCTGCAGGATACGAAGCCCAAAGCCAGCGGGAGCATCACCTCCTCCTCCAGGCTGGCCCCGCACAGCCCCATGTGCCACTCCCCAGTCACTGCCCCCCATTTTGCAGCATCACCCCCTGCTCTTGGGTCCCTTGTCTAGATCTGGTCCCCAGACACCACCAAAACAACCATCACTTACTCAGCCACCAACTCTGCACCAAAGCCATGCACCGGCAGCTCCGCGGATCCCACCCTTTGGGCGAGACCCCCAGAAATGCCCGATCACCCCAAAGAACCGAACTAGAAGCAATATTGAGTTTCCCCAGCCCGCCTGAGCCATCCCACCCCCTCCCACCCCTTCCCCAGGGCAGCCCGGGCGGCTGCCGGCGCGTTCACACCACGTGGGCATGCGAGGACTGTGCGGGTCCGTGGAGCTACGGCGCTAGTGCAGGTGTGAGGAGAGGGACGTGCATGCAGACACCGTGTGCAGACAGTGAAACCCCGTCCCCGTGTCCCCTGGGGGACCTGGCCAGGCCTGACCACGGGGGAGCGAGGCTCTCTTAGCCTTAATTCCATAAGAACATCGACTGTACATATAAATATTTACTGCAAAGAAGGTTTGAGATGTGTCTGCTCTTCGGAGACCCCTAGAACCGCCGGGGCAGCTGCCGCACACCTCGGCATGCTCCTCATGGAATTCCCTGACTCTCACACAGCTGGAGGGCTTTTTTCCTTATCATATTTCAGGCCATTAGTGGTTACACTTTAAAAAAAAAAAAATTAAAAATGCTTAGGATGCAGCTTTGCCATATTCCCTTTGACTCATGCAATATAAACTTTTTTTTTTTTTTCAGATGACAGGTAAGCAGGAACTGAAGCACTCCCTACCAACTTCCAAATTCCAAAATCCATCACTATCATTGACTGGGGGTGAATTTTACAAATGGAAAATTTAACAGCAAAGAATTGGAGCATGGGCTTTAAGCTAAGAACTTCCTTTTCCTTTCCAAAAAATAGCTGAAGGGCTATAAATTAAAAGATCCACATTAAAATTATTTACACTGGGCAAAGCCGAGCACAAGCCTTGTGCCTTTCTTGGACTACCTGGGAGCAAATTGGATCCAAAGACATGGCAAAAGACCTTCCGCCCTGGCATATTCTAATACCCGAGGGATTGTATAAAACATTATTCACAGGGCACTTGTTTGTGTTGGGTTTAGATTCCGGATTGGTTTTCATCATGAGACCTGAGAGCAGCGAGCCCCTGCTCTCAGCCCTGATGATGACGAGATACATTCGCAGCATTTCCTACTTTTGCACCACAAAAAAAAATTCACATTCGTCCTCCGGCCTGGGCTGTGGTTTTGGGGGAGTGCTGGAGCCGGCTGCCCTGTAGCTCTAAGGTCTCCTTTTTCTTCTTCACTACTTCTTCTCCTTCTTCCCGGATTTCTTCTTGTTGCCGCCGGCGGGGGCGGCGTTCTTGGCGTCGCGCTTGCCGGCGGCGTTGGTGAGGGTGGCGTTGCTGCCCGGGATGTACACGTTCTGCCGGTAGTCGGGGACGTGCTGCAGGGTGAACTGCGGGCCGTAGCGAGCGCTCAGCCCCATCGTGCCATTGCCGCCGCCCAGGGTCGAGTTACCGTCAGCAGCTTCTGTGGGGAACGCCGGGCAAGGGGGGAAAGAGAAGGGCAGGATGTTAAAGCCAGCTGGAGACCCCCACACCAAACCCCAGCAGCCCCACAGGGTGTCAAACCCCAACCAACATCACCCTTCAGCTCCCCACAGGCCAGCCTGGCACAGACCCCCACCCCAAACCCCAACAACCCTACAGAGTGTCAAACCCAAACCAACATCACCTTTGAGCTCCCCACAGGGCAGCCTGGCACAGACCCCCACACCAAACCCCAGCAGCCCCACCGGGTGTCAAACCCCAACCAACATCACCCTTCAGCTCCCCACAGGACAGCCTGGCACAGACCCCCACCCCAACAGCCCCAACAGCCCCACAGGGTGTCAAACCCCAACTAACATCACCCTTCAGCTCTCCACAGGGCAGCCTGGCACAGACCGGGCACAGAGAAGGGCAGGATGTTAAACCCAGCTGGAGACCCCCACACCAAACCCCAGCAGCCCCACAGGGTGTCAAACCCAAACCAACATCACCTTTGGGCTCCCCACAGGCCAGCCTGGCACAGACCCCCTCAGCAAACCCCAACAGCCTTACAGGGTGTCAAACCCAAACCAACATCACCCTTCAGCTCCCCACAGAACACCCCCCCCGCCCGAAACTGCCCATGACAAACATATTGTGCAGTCGCACCATTAGCGATGCATTAAAGGAAATCCGATATTTATTTATTTTTCCGCCGCATTTAAAACCCTGCCCGCGGTATTTTTCGGCAGCCAGGTTTATTCAGGGAGCAGGACGCGGGAGAGGAGAAAGAGAACCCCTCCCCTGCAATACCACAAAATGGCTCTAGGAAGCCGAGCACGGAGGAAATCAATGCCAGAGCGTGTCTGATGGTCCAGATCGGGGAGCAGGGGGAGGGGAAGGCGAACTCATTCCTGTCGCTATGCAAAGCTCCAGCACGGAGCGGAGCGAGCAGTGGGGAGGGGCACGGCGCCCCCCGGGATGCTGGAGAGCAGATGGAGACGGGGGGATGCACGGGGGCAGGGGGAGAACGAGCACGGGGGGATGGCAGGAATGAGTGATGCTGTTGCCATGCACGATCTGCTCCAGTGCAGCTGCCTGTGCACGGCTCAGGGTGGGATCCTCCTGAAATGGTTTGCTGAAATTCAGCCTTTGTCTCAGAGACCGTGGCTCCCATCTCAGCCTTTAACTGCCTCATGGCTGGGGCCAGGCTCTCCTGAAGGGTGGGGACACCCAGCCAGGATGGGGACACCCAGCCAGGGCACCCAAAGGGTCCAAGGCAGAGCCCAGGGGTGCTGCTCCCTCCTTCCAGAGGCAGAGAGATGGTGGGAACAAAGAAAAACAACGAGCAGAGGTGGTGGGCTGGGTCCCCTCGCGTTTCTCCTCACTCCAGAGCAGCTCTGTGCTGCCTCTGCTTTCCCCTGAGCAGATGGAGGTGGCTGAGCCAGCCAGAAAGCTGGACAAAAAGCTGGAGCACATCCCACATCCCCTGAAATGTGGCTGTGTACACATTCCCCTTGCAGGGGTCGGAAGGATGAAGCAAATGCAGTTTGAGAAGCTGCAGCTGCTCTGTTGGAGCGGGCACGGAGGAAAACACAGCGAGGCTGAAAACAAGAGTGATATTGTGCACTGGGGCAGGGCTGTGGGGTGCAAGCAGGGAAATGCCTTTCACTTCCTGCTCTGGAAGCATTCCCCACAGCAGAATTCTTCCACAGTCCCCATGAAATGGGCTCCAGACCCAGCAGGGCTTGCAGGACCTTGTGCTGGGGGGATGTGTCTGTAATTAGTGATATTTATTGCTAATCCTCACTTGCCTGTGCAGCAGAACATTTCATTAGCAACCAACTCAAGCCCACAGCCATGGAGGTGTTAGAAATGACCCCTAAGGGATGGGATGACTGGAGATGTGCAGGGACCATCTCACAGGTGGACTACTGTGAAGAGGTTTTACATCAACTTCTGTGAGCCAGAGAGGAGTTTGATAAGAGGATCCATGTTTACCCCTGAAAGAATTTCCTACCAAGGTCATTGACATAGAAACCAAGTAAGAAAGAAGGAGAAATAAGAGAAACCTGCAACTGCCTGTTCCAATGAGCACTTTGTCTCTCATGACCAATAAGCAAAGTGCAAACTTAGGAGTTTTGTAAGAATGTATAAAAAGGATCCAGGCTATAATAAAAACAGGTCTGAAGCCTTCTGAAAATGGAGTGCAGTGCTTTGTATTGTTTCCATCTCAACTCTGACAGACTACAGCCTCCAGCCACGGAAGAATTGTTTTCTCTGGGCTGTCCCAGCCCAGTGAGGGGCTGGGGGCACTCGGGCTCCTTCTTCTCCCTGGGTTTTGCTGCCCTGAGTCCCTCTGGGGCCACCCCAGGGCCCTGAGCAGTGAAGGGCTGGGGGTGCCAGCACCACCCGATCCCCATGAATAATCTGCAGTCTCAGCACAGCTTCCAGCAGGGACAAAAAGGCTCTGGTGAAGTTCCCAGCCTGCCATGGGTAAGGGTGACCGGCTGTTTCTAGGTAACACTGACATTAAGGCTGAAAAGAAGAGAGAACAGGAACAATGGAGGGTTATAAATGGGCACCGAGGTGCTCTTGCCAAGCAAAGCACTTGAGCTCTCAAAGGTCATGCTCAGCCTCTACCAGCAGCCTGTCACTATCCCAAACGGTCCTGAGGAGAAAAAACAAGAATTTGGGATCTGGCAAAAATAACCAGGAGTGGCTCCATCGCCCCCGGGGCAGCCCCAGAGCAGGTGCTGCTGCAGCTGCTGGTGGGGCTTTCAGGGCACCCAATATAGCGTGTCTGCCCCTGCCTGGGGGCACAAGGGCCTCCCTTTCTGCTCTCCCACCATCCCATGGCACCTCTCTAAATTCTCCCTGGAGCCAGAGTATTTTAAGGACAGGATGTCTGTCCTTGAGAGTCTGGGGTCCTGGAGCATCTGTGCTCCTTGGGCTGTCCCAGCAGCTGCCTCTGCCCATTCAGATCGCTCCAAACTGGTTTTTCATTCTGTTCCCAGCTGCGAGGCAGGAAGAGCCAGAGGAAGGATGGCTGGGAAGGGAGACAGAACCCTACAGCAAGGTCACAGCCCTTGGGGGGGAAATGAGGTCCCCAGATACTCTGTGATGGTGATTTAACCATTGGGGAAGGGATTTAATCCTCACAGGACTGGATGGTGCAGGCAGGGCCAGCGCTGCCTCTGCTGAAGCCAAGGAAAACCCCTGGGCCAGGGTGAGGATGCATCCAGGGCATCACTGTGACCCCCCTGTCACCCCGGAGCTCAAACTGAGCTCAGTGGGTGACAGTGAAACATAAGGATTATTTAAATGGCCAGGAAATCACACCCAGGGATGGGTAACACAAAGCTTAATGGGCAATTAGCGCTGCCCCTAATCAAAGCCTGCTCCAATCAACGCTATTGGCTTAAAGAGAGAGCAGAAAGGGGACAGAGAGCAAGGGTGACACGAAAACACTGTGCTGGAGGGAAAAAAACTGGTGCTGGGTGCCCATGCACCCACCCAGCACAGAAAGGGCCAAGCAGGATGGATAAGGCACAGCCATTATCTATCTGCAGGGGGATTTGATTTCCATCAGCCCCAGGGCAGACCCGAGCCTTGGGAGAGGCCGGGGCTGTGGATTGGGGAGATTTGCTGCAAATGGGCCCGGGGCTCCATCAAAGTCGGTGCTTAACCTGGAAGGGACCCGCTTAGCTCTGATCCTGGGGATTGCTGGAGCAGCAGCCAGAAAAACAGCTTTATTTACCAGCAAGGCGACCGGATCTGGAGACACGGGGTGATGATAACCACATGCAAGCCCAAGGGCTGTTTTTCCATGCTTTTTTTTTTCAGAGCAAAGACACATTTTCACATTGTTTCTTTCTCTGGAGTGTAAACAGCTCCCTTGCCCCAGACCTTGTCCCCCTCCCCAGCCCAGCTGCTGTCTCCTGGTGTCTGCAGAGCAGCAAAGCTCAGCCGCAGCAGCTTTCCAAGAAAGCAACACCAAAGCCATTCCTCCTCCCTCGGATTCCTTCCCTCCCAACAGCTCAAATGAAACATCCTAAGCATTTTGCACAGGGTTTTATGGCTGTGCTTCTATTTTTAAATCAAGGGGGGGGGGGTAAAGACTTGAAGGTATTTATAAATAAAGGCTCTATGAAAAGCAGGCTCTTTATCCATAGTGCTGCACAGAATGGTAATTGTCCTGGTTTTACACAAAGCCATGGAGGCTTTGGCTGCGTGGGAACATCCCTCCCTGCCCAAGGCTTCTGCACAGCCACAAACCAGAGCAAACCAACCCGAAACGACCCCAGACCAGTGAGTACAACTGCAAGGAGGCAGCAGCAGCCAGGGGAGGAAACCTTGGTGAGCCCATGGCTCAGCAGAGGGGCTTGGGGAGCTCCTCTGCACACAAGGTTTGTTGGGAATACTGAGCCAGACATTCCCTGTTTCCCTTGGTCCAGCCTCACACAAAACTTCCAGCCTTCCCTCCTCCTCACCTCACAGCCAATTTAATTTACTGTGACTTTCTGGAACCAAGCAGTCCATAAAACATCATCTCCAGACTGGCTCTTTCAGTAACACAACCCCAGCACAGCCAGGTGGTGTTTCAGTACAAAGCAAAGAGTTTGGGTGGAAGAAGTGTCCCTGTGTACAGGAACCAGGTGTCCCCTCTGCCTGGATCCTTCCTGACCTCTCTCTCTGCAGGGACATCAGTCATTTTCCCCCTGGATCCTTCCTGACCCCTCTCTGCAGGGATATCAGTGCTTTTCCACCAGCTTTGGGATCTGTTCCAGCAGAACCTTTGCAGCCAAACCCAGATGAATCAGTCCCACAGGATCTCCCCTATCAGCACGACCCCAGGTCCCCCCAGAGCAGGAGTCAGGGTTTTCCCAGGAGTGATGGACACCAACCATTGGCTGAAGCCAGGATCATGGCTTGGAGCATCTCTGTGTCAAACTGGTTGTTGGGCCAGGCTCCAGCTTCCTCTCCATTCTGGGAGCTGTGGGAAAAGAAAACAAACAGCAAGTTACTCCAGTTCAGTCAGGAGGAGTGGGCTGGACCAGTGCATGCTTTAGATCCTCCCATCAACAGCACTCAGGGGCCAAGACCCTTTCAGAGTGTCCATCCCTCACCCTGTTGAAGAATAACCACCAAAAGCACTTGGGGACTCCATGGTGCATCCAGCAACACTTTCCTAACTCCTGCTGCTCTCAGAGGCCACAGCCAAGCATTTCCTCCAAACCCCACCAGTATGGAATCACAGAACAGTTTGGGTCAGAAACATGAAGATGATCAATTTTCAACCCCTGTCATGGGATATAATATCATCCATTGCCAAAATTACAGAGTAAAATCATAAAAACCGCAGTCCCAAAGCCCCAGAGGTGCATATCCACCCTTGTAGGACCACGTCCTCTGCCCTTTTGCAGGCTGTGAGTGGATGCACCTCTCTGTGACGGTGTTCACAGGGGTTTTTAGTTGAGGGAAGGGACGAGGATCTGACTCCATGTTTCAGAAGGCTGATTTATTATTTTATGATATATATTATATTAAAACTATACTAAAATAATAGAAGAAAGGATTTCATCAGAAGGCTGGCTAAGAATAGAATAGGAAAGAATGATAACAAAAGCTTGTGGCTCAGACAGAGAGTCCGAGCCAGCTGACTGTGATTGGCCATTAAATACAAACATCCAACACGGGCCAATCACAGATGCACCTGTTGCATTCCACAGCAGCAGATAATTAAAGTTTACATTTTGTTCCTGAGGCTTCTCAGGAAGAAAAATCCTAAAGAAAGGATTTTCCATAAAAGATGTCTGTGACACCTCTCAAGCTCTTTCAGGTTACAACTCCATTCTGCAGCTTCATTCATGTGATGGAGGGTGAGAAAACTCCACAGTGTGGTGGGAATTTGGGTCATCACAGAGCAGCTGCCTGGCACCACAGAATCTGCTCTGAAAAGAGTCCAAGCTCAGTCCTGGGGAGGCTGGAGCAGCAGGGAGAGGGGAGCAGGGAGCATCTGAGCATCTCCATTGGCTCCCCTTGGCTGCTGGGGGTGCTGAACACCACAGATCAGCCTGGCAGAGCTCAGGGGATGCTGACAGACTTTGGCTGAGGAGGTTTTGTGGCCAAGGCCACAATCAGCACTCTGTGCAGGCTAACAAGCCTGGCTTTCATGTCTGCCAGGTGTCAGCTGTGCTCAGCCACTGCTCACTGCTCAGGGCTGTGCTCCCAGAGCCCCTCCAGAGCCCCCACACTTCCTCAACATCTCACCAGCTTCCTGGGGTCCCCTCTGCTCTGTCCCTACATGACCCCACCACTCAGATCAGCATTGTCTCCCCTCCAGTCCCTGCTCTGACCACCCACAGCCCTTCCATCCCTTGGAATGCCAGGATTTACCCCTTGGAATGCCGGCATTTACCCCTTTGTTGGGAAGGATGAAAGTTTGACAAGAAAGTCTCACAGATATGTGTGCTTGGCAGAAAGATTTTTAAATGTAGAAGCTGAAGAAGGAATAGAGATGGAAGAAAGTTTTGATATAGAAGAAAAGAATTGCTGAGCCAGACTTACTGGATAACCATGGAGGCAAAGGGTGTGTGAGTTAGAAGGGGTTTTTATGGCTTAGAGCAAGGATAAACCCACCCCAAACAAGATGTTTTTACCAAGCTGAAAAATAGCACAGGCAAACAGACATGCTGATGTTGCAAGTAGAAAAAATGTCTCAGAATTTTCCACTGCAAGAAAACTGAAAAACAACTTCTAGCTTAAACTGTAATGTACTGACTTTTAGTGATTGGAGAACATAACATGAATATGGTAATTATAGGAGTTTTGATAGGCTATAGATAACAGTTAAGGTATAGATTGGTTCTACTGTATGAAGATGCACAGCAAAGAAAAGTATAAAATGCATTGTAACCCAAAGAAAAGTCTATAATGCACTGTAACCAAACCAAAGGGTCTCCAGGCCTGCCTGCAGCTGGAGCTGACAGCTGTAGGCACAGCTCTGTCACCCACAACCCTGGACTTCTGTTACATCTTGAATACAATAAACTGCATTTTCCAGAGCCCCTGGGGTCCCACATCTCTCATTCAGGCTCTTACACCCCTTGGCTGTGTGCAGGCTCCCTTGGGATGAGGGCTGCCCTGGGAGCTCTCCTGAAGTGAGGTAGAGGAGGATGGGGGGTTAGAAAGCCCTTCCCATGAAAGGACCTTACCCCATTTCCCAGGAAAGTGTTCAAACCACAATGCTACAAGGCATGGAGACGCCTCCTCCACCCCTGTGCTCCCAGCCCTTATACCCAGGAGATGCCAGACCCCAAAACTCTGCTCAGACCCCAACAGTGTGCTCAGACCCCAAAACTCTGCTCAGACCCCAATGCCCTGCTCAGACCCCAGCACTGCTCAGACCCCAACACCCTTCTCAGATCCCAACACTGCTCACACTCTGATGCCCTGCTCAGACTCCAAAACTCTGCTGAGACCCCAAAACCCTGAGACCCCAAAACCCTGCTCAGACCCCAATGCCCTGCCAAGATCTGAGCATCTTGCTCAGCCACCAGATCCCTGCCCAGCCCCTGAATCCCTGCCCAGCCCCTGAGTCCATGCCCAGCCCTGCTCTGGGGTGTCCCTGTGCCTCCCCTGTGCCCGAGCTCTCAGCTCCCTGCACGCTGCCCCTGCCAGCGCGGGCACGGCCGGTGCCAGCTCAGTGCCAGCTCAGTGCCACATGCTGGGCACCAGATGGGCTCCTCACGCCCTGCTGAGCATGCCCTGCCTGAGTGCCCCCTCCACCTGTGCCCTCACACACGGAACAGGCTCAATATGGGCATTTTGGAACGGGGATGGACCCACAGGCGCTGTTCTTGAAGGCTGTACCAGCCACAGTGACCTTGTAGCTACACCAAAGCCCTGCAAGGAGAGAAGCCTTGAATGCTCATGAGCTTTCAGCATCCCTGTGAAATCCTGCCCCACAGGGTGCCCAGAGCAGCTGTGGCTGCCCCTGGATCCCTGGCAGTGCCCAAGGCCAGGCTGGATGGGGCTTGGAGCACCTGGGACGGTGGGAGGTGACCCTGCCATGGAAGGGCTGGGATGGGATGGGCTGTGAGGTCCTTTCCAACCCAAACCATTCTGGAATTCTGAATGTAAGTTCAAACTGCCTTTGAAACACCATATCTGTCTGTAAGGATGCTGTGCAGACAATCTCAGGTGCTCTGCACAAAATCTGGTCTTAAGCAACTCATCCAAAGATGTGCAGAGCCCGAGCCAGGACCACAGGACCCTCCCTCCTGTAGGAGCGTTGGGGGGTAGCACAGTTGGGACAGATGGAGATGAGAGATCTCTGCAGCCAGGTTAGGAACTTGGGGTTTATTGCAAAGGGCCGGGGTGCAGGGCCCTGCTGGGAGCTGCCAAACACAGCTCAGAGCAGGACTGAGAGAAGAGAGGGGGAGAGAGGATGGGAGGGGGAGAGAGTAAAGGGGTAAGAGGGTGAGGTTCCCATTACAATACAATAAATCTTCTTCTGTGTTGAATATTCTGATTCTCACTAACCAATCTAGTACAAGATACAAATCCTACAGCATTTCCATACAGCCTGTAAGAATCATTATATCACCACACTGTGTTACATTTTAAACCCTAAAAACTCCTCTTTGGGCCCCTTCTGCCAAGCTGTAGGGTCTGCTCTGACCCTTGGGCCTGTCTGCAAGCAGAGGGTGTTGTTCCATCAAAAGGGGATCACCTTCAGCTGGCCACGCCATTGTTTTCCAGTTGTTCAGTAACTGAGGGATCTCAAAGCTTGCTTTCATTTCAATCTCGCTTATAGTTTCCATATTCTCAAAATCTTTTGCCAGACAATCATATTTATAAGGCTTTCCTGTTTCATCTTCCCCAACACCTCCCCTTCTGTGTCCCGTGCCTGAGCCATCCCCAGCCGGACACAGGGCGCTGCTCTCACACCAATTAATCTTTAGGGGATGCAAATGAGCACTAATGGAGCAGAGGCTGCCCCGGCAGGAATCCTGAAATCCCTGCACATCCCAGGGCATCCCGGGCACCATTTCCAGCCCTCCTGCATGCCAGGGGTAGCGGCACAGTTCCAAAAACCACACGTGAAACGTGCTCCCCTCCCAGATTGGTTCCTCCGTGGTGTTTGTGCCGCCCTCCCCATGCAGGACAAGGTGGGGACAGCCCTGGGGCTGCAGTGACCTGTTAATGTCACAAACAGGCTGGGAATAGAGCCCCGGGCTAGATCCAATAAAGGACTTAGGAACCTGAACTCCACTGCAAACCAGAGCCCATTCAAGCTCCCGTTAACCCCAGCAGCTCCTGCCCCACACCCAGCTGCAAGATGAGGTGCCCAGGTTTCTCAGGCTTCAGGGAAGCTGCTCAGGACCATCCCTGAGCCTCCCAGCCGCTGATCCTGCCTCTGGAGCTGCCCTGACATGATGGTGGTACCCAGAGATGGGGGAGAGAAAGTACAATTAATAGCAAATACATTTTGGGGGGCTTTTTTAAGTGTGGTATTCCGGTGGTTTGAACTCTGCTGTGAAATCAGAGGCTGAGGTTCAACTCCCTCTTTGATGTGGCAGTGCCAGCATCACACTTTCCATCTCCTAAAAGACTCCTCCCTCCTCTTCCACCCCTCCTTCAGGCCCGCCTGAACAGACAGACATTCCTCCTGACTCCTGTCAAAGCCCCTGTGTCCTGCAGCAGTGGGAATGCAGGAAGGAAAGGCTCACCCTGTGCTCAGGAGATTCACCTGCACCAGGACCCCCTGAGCTCCCCAGCCCACAGCCCCTGGCCCCGGGGCTGCATGAAGGCACAGGCAGCAGAGCTGGCACCCCTGGCACCAGCCCTGGCACCCCTGGGCGGCAGACCTGGCAGGAATGGCTTGGACAGGGAGGGCTGAGGGGTCTGGGTGGTCCCTGCAGCCTGGGAGGGTCCGAGTGGCACAGCCCAGCCCTCCCGAGGGGGGTGGCTGTACCAGGAGATGCGGATCGTGCTCAGCTGCTCTGAGCTCTTGGTTTAGAGCTGTGTGTCCCAGGGAAGGAGGGCTCTGCATCACCATGGGCAGCACTTCAGACCCTTTTCACTCCTTGTGGTCTCACTGAGGGATGAGCATGTGAATTGCTGCCAGGAGCCTCACCAGCCCCTCCACTCGGGGGGGCACCCAAAGCCCTACCTCCCCTTAATTCCCTGTGGGATCACAAAATCAGACTGGAAGAGGGGCACAAATCACAGAATCTACAATGCTGTGGGCTGGAAGGGTCCCCAAGGGTGCTGCAGTGCTCCTGGTGCCACCTTCCAAGCACAAGGAGCTCCCCCAGCCTCTCCCACCCTGCCCTGGGCTCCAGAGCTCAGATCATTTTGGTGGCCCTGCTTTTGTTGCTGTGAGGAGCCCAAAATTTGGCACGGTGCTCCAGGTGCCACAGGAGAATTGAGAGCAACTTCTTGTCCTGCTGGCTACAACCTGACCAGTAAAACCAGTCAGTCTCCACCACAGCAAGGGTGCACTGGTGATTCATGTTCAACCTGACACCCCCATGTCCTTTTCTTCACCCTTACTGCACTCAGTCTTCCCAAATTTTGCACAAAGAGCCCCAAAGCTGTGTGCCTGCTCCTCCTCATGACGCCACGTAGAAAAGCTATTTTAGAAATGTCTTAGCATTGCAAAAGAAAAAAGAAAAAAACAAAAAAGGGCATTGAACTCACTTCTCTAAGCAGGAAATTCAAGTGTCTCAATTACTTGCCGCGCAATCATCCAGAATTCAGAGGCACAGAAAAAAAAAACCCAAGGGCTGTAATCTAAAAACATCCAAAAATAACTTCTCACAGTGGAGAATGCACACACAGCTGATGGCCAGACCTGGCTGCCTTCCACAGCTATAGGATGGGGCTGTGAGTCACAGCTGTGAATCACTGACTCCACAACGAGCAGCCCTCCCTGCCCTGCTGCCCTGCCCGGGGTGGGCACACACACCCAGAGCCCCCCTGGCACTGCCACCCACCCGCCACAGCCTGGGATGGAGCCTGCCCAGGATGGGAGGGCTGGTTCCTATGGAAATACTCCAAGGACTGCCTGGTTTTAATACAAATGCTGTTGATTCAATTGGGTGTTTTTCTAAAAATCCCATCCCCCATAGGATGGATTTTTTTCTCTCTCTCTCTGTTCAGTTCTACTCCACACTTCAAAGCTCAGAAAAGAGCTGGCTTTCATTTTCAGAAATGCTTCCAGCGTGGCTAGAACTGAGAGAAGGAATCAAAGCCACATTTGAGACACAACCAGGGGGCAGCATCTGCAGGGGCTCAGGGTGTGGTGGGCACGGAGCTCAGGCCAGGTGCTGTGTCAGGAGAGGCAGGTACAGCCTCTGCACCACCTGGGGCTGCCTTTGATAAACCTGGCTGCATGGAAACCAGGGAATAACCAGACAAAAGGCTTTCCATGTTCATGGAATAACCAGACAAAAGGCTTTCCATGTTCAGGGAATAACCAAACAAAAGGCTTTCCATTTTCATGGAATAACCAAACAAAAGGCTTTCCATGTTCAGGGAATAACCAAACAAAAGGCTTTCCATTTTCATGGAATAACCAGACAAAAGGCTTTCCATGTTCAGGGAATAACCAGACAAAAGGCTTTCCATTTTCATGGAATAACCAGACAAAAGGCTTTCCATGTTCATGGAATAACCAGACAAAAGGCTTTTCTGGCAGCCGTGCCACAGCCCCACTGCATCTCAGCACTGCCCCACTACCGAGAGCTTGACAAGCACCCACACTAGGGGGGCACTTGGGTGCTTTGCTCATCAGCTAATTTGAAGCACCCTCAGCCATCAGGTCCCTTTTTATCTTCCACTTCCAGCCCGAAATTATTCCACTTCGAGCACAGAATTATTCATTTCCTTGCGGGGTTGCCATGGAGCTCATCACTATGGCAGCCAAAGGCCTCGAAAACATTTATTTGCACAATCGCCCGATGGATTCCTGAAAAATTGTTTTCCTTGCTCTGCAGCTGGAAACACGAGTCACAGCAGCGCCACAACAACCCGGGAGAGTTTATTCATGCCACAGCAGTGCTGTCAGAGCCCCGGGGGATGGAGAGGGCAGCTCGGTGCCCCAGGGCACTGCGAGGCGCCTGGCACGGCTGTGGGCAGTGCCTGGGCTGGGGATTTGCCCGGGACACCCTCAGCATCCTCTCTCCTCTCTGTTTGGGGCTTTCTGGCTCCTATGGCCGTGCCCCTCTCCCAGCCCGTGCTCCTGGCTGTTCCCAGGCAAGGGGCTGTGACTGGGATTTCCTTCTCCTCCCAGCCTCTCCTTTCACTCCCATTTACACGCCAGCCCCGGATGATGCTCCCCTTTCCCCTGGGGCAGCAGCCAGCCCTCCCCTCCCCAGCCAGAGGCATCCCCAAGCCCATTCCTCCAGCCCCATTCCCGAGCAGCCCCTGCTCGCTGCGGGCTGTCCCCCTGCTCCATCCCTCTGTGCTTCTCTTTCCTCTCTCTCAGCTTCCTCCCCATCCCCCTCTGCCTCCCACACGCGGCTCCAGCCGGAGGCAGCAGCGGCAGGAAAATCTCAGCCTGAACATTCCCCGGCTGGCAAAGTGACAAGTGACAGGGAGCAGAGCCGGTGCTGAGCCTCCGCTGTGCTCCAGGCGTGTGGGGACACAGCCCCGAGCCTGGGGACACTCCCCGAGCCCGGGGACACTGCCCCAAGCATGGGGACATAGCCCTATCCCTGGGGACACTGCCCCGAGTTTGAGGACACTGCCTGTGCCTGGGGACACTGCCCTGAGCATGGGGACACTCCCCAAGCCTGGTGACACTGCCTGTGCCTGGGGACACTGCCCCGAGCCTGGGGACACTGCCCGTGCCTGGGGACACTGCCCTGAGCATGGGGACATATCCCCAAGCCTGGGAACTGTGCCTGGGGACACTGCCCCATCCCGGGAACACAGCCCCGAGCATGGGGATACTGCCCTGAGCATGGGGACACTCCCCAAGCCTGGTGACACTGCCTCGAGCCTGGGGACACTCCCCGAGCCTGCGGACACTGCCCTGAGCATGGGGACACAGCCACGAGCCTGGGGACACTCCCCGAGCCTGGGGACACTGCCCCGAGCATGGGGACACTGCCCCGAGCATGGGGACACTCCCTGAGCCTGGGGACACAATCCCATGCCTTAGGACACTCCTCGTGCCTAGGGACACTCCCCGAGCCTGGGGACACTGCTCCATCCCTGGGGACACTGCTCTGAGCATGGGGACACTGCCTGTGCCTGGGGACACTGCCCGAGCCTGGGGACACTGCTCTGAGCATGGGGACACTGCCTGTGCCTGGGGACACTGCCCATACCTGGGGACACTGCCTGTGCCTGGGGACACAATCCCATGCCTGGGGACACTGCCCTGAGCATGGGGACACTCCCTGAGCATGGGGACACTGCCCTGAACCTGGGGACACTGCTCCATCACTGGGGACACTCCCCAAGCCTGGGGACACACTCCCATGCCTGGGGACACTGCCCCGAGCCTGGGGACACTGCCCCGAGCTTGGGGACACTGCCCCGAGCATGGGGACACAGCTCAGGGTGAGCATCCCTCTGGCCCACTCCCCATGCCTGTATCCCACACTCCCCCACCCTCCCCAGCCCTAAAAGCAGGATCAGCTCCAGAAGTGCCACCATTCCCTCGTCCCCTGCCCCTGCTGGCCCTTCCCCCCCAGCCTGGCCTCATCCAGCAGCTCCACGGCCTGAGGGAGCCTGGGTGAAGCCCAGCTTTAGGATCACGACTTTGCAAAGATGCCAAGATTGAAAATGTTAGTGAGGAACTGTGAGTGGGGGAGCATTTCCAGCCCCCCAAAGCTGGGGAGCCTTTATTCCAACCTGTGGAGCTGCTGGGATGCTGCTCTGCTGGATGAAGGCAGAACAAAAGCCAAAAATGATCCTAAAATGGGGCCAGGGCAGCATTCCCTCTCCTTGGAACTCTTGTAACCCTCCTGAAGGAGACAGAGCCCAGACCAGTAATTATTTCCCCCCAGGCCATCCTGCCACCATCCATGTCCCAGACATGCCAGGAAGGATATTTTGGGACATTCTTTGCAAAGGTTGTTGTGCCTGTTTTTTCAGAGCCATCTCTGCAGCCGGCCATGGCACGTGCTCAGCTGTGCAGGAAGCAGATGGAGGGAGAAAAATTAAACTAAAACACGTAGCACCTGTTAAATCACCTAAAATAGCTTTTCTATACATAAAACTGGTGATGAAACCCCTGATATTCTGGGGGCTCTCCACAGTGAGAACCACATCCCATCACCTGGATATTTCCTTTTCTCTACAAAAGACTTTTGTCCCACTTGGCAGGATCTGGAGGGTTCCTCCAGACTTCAAGGGCCATGACAAATGCAGATAAAGGGATTGTTGGCCCAGAATGGTCCAGAAGGGATGGAAATATTCAGTTTAAAAGGGCTGTGTGATGTAGAAAGAAGCCCAAATACTGAATCTGCTGAGATTTGGGTTGTTTGTAGCCAAAAGGGTGGCCCCTGCCAGCAGGGGTGCTCACAGGTGGCAGAAAAGACAGCTCTGTGGTCTCCTCACTGTGGAAGGGGAGGTGGGGTGGGACAGGACACATCTCTACAAAAACCTTCAGCTTCCAATCCCAAAATCACATCAGCTCTGCAGGAGGAGAGGGAGGGAGAGGAGTTATGCAGAGAAAAGTCCTGCTCCCAGCATCAGAACAGCTCCTGCCTGCCCTGCGACCCAAATCCACTCCAAAATTGCACCCTGAGGCTGCAGCCCGTGCCCAGAGCAAAGCCAGGCTCTGAGCAGCCTCACAGTCCTTTAAAAGCAGTGCTTTGTCTGTAGGGTTGATAGGAAACCCCAGTAATTAAATCACAGCATTGCCAGGATGGAAAAGCCCTCTGAGATCACCGGGTCCAGCCACGAACCCAGCACTGACAGCCCCAGCACCAACCAGGCCCCAGTGCCACATCTGCACAGCTTTCAATCCCCTCAGGGACAGACTCCTACACTGCCCTGGTATCTGATCCTACTCCTGACCACCCTTTCAGAGAAGAAATTTTCCCAATATTCAACCTAAAATTTTCCCGATATCCAATCTTAACCTGCCCTGGTGCAAATTGAGGCCTTTTCCTCCTCCTGTCCCTGTTCCCTGGAGCACAGCCCGACCCCCCCGGCTGTGCCCTCCTGTCAGGAGCTGTGCAGAGCCACAAGGGCCCCCTGAGCCTCCTTTGCTCCAGGCTGAGCCCCTGCCCAGCTCCCTCAGCCCCTCCTGGGGCTCCAGCCCCTTCCCAGCTCCATTCCCTGCCCTGGACATGCTCCAGCCCCTCCAAGCCATGAAACTCTCAGTTGTCTCCAGTCTTTTCTGTTCCACAACCAGGTCGAACCTGGCAGATAGAACAGTCTGGCCCTTCCTGGGCTTCTGTGGTTCCCTCCAATGTGTTTGCAGAGCAAAAGCCACACAAACAGGCTGGGGATTGGTGTGGGCTTCATCACTGGACACAACCAACCACCCCAAATACTCCCCAAAAAGACTTCACTCCCAGGCTCCCCAGGATGTGGCACAAGTTGGTGATTTGAGCTGTTCAGCCCCAAGGATTTTGCAGGGAAAATCCCCTTCAGAGCAGAGCTCCTTCACTGGCACAACTCCTCCAGCACTCAGAGAGTCACAGCCCACATGGAACACAGCAGCTCTCACTCTTAGGAGAACACTGTCACTTAGATTAGGGCTGTTCCTTCAAAGCAATGCCCTCAAATAGAATTCCAGAGGCTGCTGTGATTTTTCAGGCTGCAGGGCTCCACTCACACCTTCCCCAGGCCTTGGGGAGGCAGCTGACAGCAGCTCCACACTCCACATGCTGCAGGAATTGTGGAGGAATCACTACTCAACACTGAACAGGCAAACACACACAACCCAGTCAGAAAAAGCTGGAATTTTAGCCCAGAGGCTGTTACAACTTTATAATTCACTCAGAATATGAATGGGTGAATTGCAGAATGTGTGGAACCACACCTGGCAAAGCAAACACCACTGTTGGCTCAACCCTGGGGTGTGTTTGGGATGGCAATGTGAGGGTTGTAATTATTTCCTAAACTTCTCACAGGGGCACTTCCCTCTGCTGCTGTCAGTGAGGAGCTGCAGCCTGTCCAGCAGCCCTGCCTGTGCCCATTTCCACCTTTTCCATCAATGAGCAGAAGGCAAATCCATCAGTGTTTGTCTGCACAGCCCCACTGGTGCCCTGTAGCACCTGCTGTTGGATCCACTACAACTTAACTCCCAGAGTAAATTCCTCGGTGTTTACAACACCCCCAGACACCCCTGGGGCTCCTGGGCCTGCCTTGATTTATTTTTAGGAAGGATGTGGGCACAGCCTGCAGCTGTGGCCAGTTGTCCTCCTGCTGGGTGAGCCCAGGAATGTCCATGGTTCCCTCTCTGCCCCAGCTGCTCTGGGATGTCCCCCCAGACACACACACATGGGGTCAGTGTCCTGGTCACTGTCATGCACCCCAAACACACACCCCAAACCCCCCCTTGGCTATACCTGCATGCTTTGAGCCACAAGAACTCCCCAAAAAGCTTAATCAGAAGTATTCTTTATTCCTCTCCCCAGCCCCAGCATGTCAGGACCCAGGACATCCCTCTGGCTGTCCTGAGCAGCCAAGACCCCTGCCAGGGGGCTCAGAGACCCTGGCACAGAGCCCAAGATGCCCCTGTGGGTTTCATTATGACCCGTGGAGCAAGTTACCAACGTCAGATGAAGATCTGCAAGCCACAACAGTTTAGGTAGAATAACAGTGAAGTTATCACGGGGTGGAAAAGTAGATTTTAGGGGTTTTGGTATGGGGGTTCAGGGGGCAAGATGGAGGGATCTGGGCATGTCCAGCCTTTCTCCTTCTTCTTCTTGGCCTCCATCTTCTGCTGTGATGGTGGCACTTACAGATTGGTTTAGAGTAGAAGCTCACTGTCTAACATAGGTGATAGGTATTGGAAAGTAATTGAAAACATTGTATACATGGTTTTTAGTATAAAGACATAACACTGCCCTGGGGGCAGGCAGAGTGCCTGGAACTGTCCTGCTGGATGGACCTCGGCAGGGCAGGAGGAAGAATTTTACAGATAAGATACAATAAACAACCTTGAGATCGAGAAATGAAGAGCTCTGACTCCTTCTTCAAGTGCCAGGCTGGGAAAAGAGACTTTGGAACTCATCTCGGGGTCACTCTGACCAGCTGAATGTCCCAAGCCCCAGCACACACAGGCAGCCTGTTGATAGTCCTGCAAGCCCAACTTTTGAGCAGAACAATCACATTTCTTGCATGAAAACAAAACAAAAAATGGAAAAAAAAAAAATAAAACCTCTCTTTTCCTTCCTGGCTCTCCCTTGCTGCAGCATCTCCACTGTGAGCCCCAAGCCCCTGGTCTGTGGTGGGGGATGCTGGCTAGGCCAGCCAGGACAGCTGGGATGCTGTCTGATAAACAAGGGAAGCCAAGTGAACATCACATCACCATTGGCTGTGCTCAGCCAGGGAGGGGAAGCCTGGCTAGCAACAGCCTTGGGAAGCATTAACAAAGGGGGATTTGGGATTGGAGCAAACACATGGAAGGGGGCTGTGAAATGGCAACTCTGCATCTCCTCCACACGCTCTGCTCCTCCCTCTCCTGGAGTTGCCATGGATTCTCACACTGTTCCCACCTCCCTGTGAGTCCCTGCCGCTGTCTCTGGGGTGTCTCCTGCCTGCCTTCTCCTCCCAGCCTGCCCACAGAGCCCACAAATGTCCTCAGCCCTGCCACAGGATGCCTCCCAGACCTGCCTCACCCTCTCCTGTCCACCTGTGAGCAGCACAGAGCCCTCCCCATCCTGCAGGAAGGAAATCCTGCCTCCAGCCCGGTGTTTTCCTGAACAAATCATCACACAGACCCCAAAACAAAGAGCAGCCAGGGGCAGGCAGCACCATGGACGTGCAGGGCACAACAATGAAAACAAACCAAAACAACAAGATGGGTCCTTTGTACCAGCCCCAGTCCCTGCACTCTCCTCCCATTCACCACCAGCCTCCTCCCCCAGGGAAACCCCACAGGGATCTCCTGAGATGCTGCTGGACCATTCATTTACTGCCCTTTGGCCAATTCATCACTGTAATCTCTGCTAGAGCCACTGATCTGATTTACCCAGGAATGGCATCTGCTGCTCGGAATCAGTCTGGATTCATTTCCATTTGCCCAGAGACAGCATGGGTGTGTTTTTTTTTAAGAAAAACAAACCGCAAACATCATTAAATTTATCATCCTATCCTCCTATTTCTCCCAAACAAGATTAATTCTGTTGTGCTCAGGTCTGCCTCGCTACCACATTTTCAGAGCATATTGTCTGAGCTCCTCTCTCCTGAGCATGTGCACCAGAGCTCTCCGTGCTTCAGAACAAAGAGCAGATTCCCTTTGTTGTCCTGGAGCAGCAGCAGGGTAGGAGATCAGGAGCTGGTCCCTGCCTCCTTGAGCTTCCCCTGTTCTGCCTGGCTCCAGGTGCCCAGAGACAAGTGGGATTTGCTGTGATGGGCAGGGCTGTGTGGACACGAGACAGGATTGTTTCTTCCCCAGCTCCCATGGAGACAGCAAGGCAGAAATCCCAACATGGGTCTGAGCTTGTTTCTGGCTCAGGGTCAGTGCCAGGCTCCCCACAAACCCCTGCCCCTAAGCTGCTGTGTCTTTATTGTTATTTAATGTGGGTCAAATAGAGCTAAGAGCACATCCTTTTTTTTTGATTTTTAGCTGAAAGTCAAGCTGTGCTCCCCAAGCACCAGGCAGAGCCCTGCACTTCAGAGAGCTCATGGTGCTACAGAGCTTCACCTGTCAGCAGGAGACACGTTTGTACAGCAGAGAGAGAACAGCAAGGCAGGCTCAGGCAGCTGCACTTGCCCCCTCTTTAATGCCTGTACTACCAAGCAGTGCCTGGGGAATTCACACACCAGGCATCAGAACTCTGGGAACAGCACAATGGGGAGTGGGCTGCTTTCCAGGATCTGCCTGTTTGATCACCAGGGAGATGTCAGGGCTGGGCACTGAACATATGAGAGCACTTTCTATTTCCATCCTTTCATAGTGTCGCACAGGTTTGGATTAAAAACATCCCCCTTCATTTAACCTAAAACAGGATGAAAGAAACAGGGTGGGGGGGGGAGGAATCTGCAAGAGCAATTTTATTGCAAATGTGGATACAAGAAAGTGGGGAAAAGCAGCGGGAATTGAAATCCACTGAGTTTTTTTCAGTTATTTCAGCAGCAGCCTGTGCTTCAGCAAAATCTCTTTCCAAAGCCAGAGTTCAGCCCATGCTGTGGGACCCCCTGTCACAACATGGGGCTCAGAGCAACCTGGTCCAGAGGAAAGTGTCTCTACCCATGGCAGGGGGTGGAAAAAGATGAGCTCGAAGGTCCCTTCCAACCCAAACCGTTCTGTGATTGAGGAGCAGCTGTTCAGGGGCTGTCCTGGGCACGCAGGTCACAGACCCTCAGCAGTGACATCGTGGCTCATGCTCTAGAACTGGCATGTCCCACTCCTTCAGCTCCCCACACACACACTGAGGCTGCCTTTCCTCCTGCCCTCTCTCTTCCACACCACAGCTGCTGCTGTGTTTAGGCACTTGTGAAGAGATCCAGGCAGGGGCTGGGAGCTGGGCTCAGTGTCACTGTCCCACGACCTGAGGAAAGTCCCTGTCACTGAGCTGAGGGGGTCTGGGCTGCATCAGCTCTGCCCTGAAGAGCCCCAGCATGGTGCTGGGAGAGGGAGCAGCAGAGCCTGCTCTGATGGGGCTCATTTACTGCCTCCTCACAGCAGAACAATCACAGCAGCTGTGCTGCACTTCTGCATTAGCAGGGCTTTGTTAATTGTCATTTCAACCAGAGCGGAAATGCTAAGGAAGATTTTCCTTGATTAAAATGTTGTCAGTGATGGGGAGCTCAACAGACCCCTGAGAAACAATTCCAGCTATAGCTTTGCTTTAAAGTCCAAGGCCAGCTTCCACTATGAACACTTAATCTAATTACATCAAACCCTCACTCCATTTCAGCTTTATCAGCTGGAATAGCAAAGTTTAATCACTTCAACAAGTTGGCTATAGCAATCTCTTAATTTTCTGATAAGATAAATTATTGAGCTAGACCCAGGGAAAGAGTCAGGCACAAGCAGCTGCTGCAGATGTTTAACTGCAAGCTCTGACACCAAAATCCACCCAGCACCCACTACTCCCATGTCAGCATTTTAAACTCCACAGGAGCTGCCCAAGTGGCCACCAAGAGTGACAAAGCACAGAGACACAGTGCCTGAGCCAGCCAGATGAGCAAGGACATCACCCAGATTTACTCCTGGTTATTCAAAGAGTATAACCCTCAGGTATGCCCCAAAAGATATAATTCTTTCACACATAAATGATCCTGGAGCCAGTCTGCTCATACACAGTAACCTCTGGTTGGGTATTCACAGAGAAAGGTGGAATTCAGTTAAAGTTCTCTCTTTCAAGGGAGTTCACCCTCTGAAGGGGATCCCTGTCCATGAACCAGGAGAAAAGATGGGAGAGGCAAAAAACAAGATTTTGTTGTCAGTGGTCTCTCACTGTGCACCAAGACAAGCAAACATTGGTGGGCCAGAGGCAAGAGAGCCCCGGCCAGGAGCAGGGCACTCACCTGGGGCCTCTCTGCTGACCTCACACGCTGAGAGGTGCTGGAATCTCCCTCACTGGGGATATTCCAGAACTGTCTGGACACAATCCTGTGCTGAGAGCCCTGGGATGAGCCTGCTGAGCAGGGAGGTGGGAGCAGGTGAAGCTCTGTGTTTCCCTCCCCTGACCCATCCTGTGGCTCTGTGAGCAGCACAGAGCTCAAGGCTCCATGGCTGGTACAGGGAGTGATTTCCAGTGGCCTCCATGAAGGGAGAGGCATTGAGATTTTTGACTCAGGAAGGAATTTACATGCTCAGCATCTGCTTTAGCAAAAAGCCCTTTCTCTGTGAAACCCATTGTCCAGTCCTCCAGCCATCTCCTGACTTCACCTGGAGTTCCTTCCAGTTCCTGAGGAGCAGACACCAAACCCAGACACACCACTGCCAAGAGCAGCTGCCACAGCCCCACCAAACACAGCTGACACAAGAGCAGCCCTATTTCATCTCTGTAATTCCATCAATGACAGGGACAGCCTCTCTCAGAGCTGCCACTCATGGACTTTTCAACACTGAAAGTGGCACACCAAGAAAAGAAATCTTCATCCCACAGATAAATGAAAAGAAGGAGCCACTTACCCACTTGTTCCAGGTCTCTGGGTCTGAGAGAAGCGCCAGTCTGTGTTAGGTTGAGCTTGCTGCAAAGAAAAAGAAGAGTTTTAATACCTCCATTCTTGCCTTTGAAAATGAAAGTGAACTGATCCTGGATTATTTCAGTCTGGAATATCAGCATGTTCTGTCCAAGTGAAGCAAATCAATTAGAACAAAGAGAAAGCTCCCCCTCCCCTTTTCCTGAGTATTTCTGAAGCAGCATGAATACCAAAAGGCATGACAAAAACTGTTCAGAGAATAATCTTCCAAAGCAGCTCAGGAAACCAGGCTGTGAAAGAAATGAAGCATGAAATAAACTGATAAGGGCACGAATTCAGCAGGAGCAGTGGTACCACAGTAATGAGCTTGGAGGAGGAAGGGGGTGTGAGGGGGTGGCAGAGTTAATTGATACTGAGAAAGATGCTCTCAATACTCTAAGGTAAAAATGGTAACAGACCTTCCTAATCTTTCCTTCTTCTGTCCTTAAAAAGGCCTGCCTGAGATCTTGTTTTTATGCATGATATTTGAATGACTTTTCCTGGCTGTTGTGGCCTTGGAGCACTACAATATTTTTCTGTCCACAGAAAAAAGAATAAACTTCCGACAGCAAGAGGAAAAAGCATTATTTGTTTAGGAGACACAATAACCTTCAGACACAGCAGCACACTTTGTAACCTCATTAATAAACCCCCATATCACTCTCTGCCCGTGTTATTTTACAACCAGACAATGAACATTTTGTAAATGAGGAAGGACATGGAGCAAGCTTGTATATTCCTGTTTGAATCATGCCTTTGTGGAGAGCACTAAATAGCACAACTGTTTCTGTCGGGAAAACACACACACTTCCGAAAATCATGATCATCTTAATGAACTCCAGAGTGATGACATACTACCTGGAAAGGACAATGCTTCCCTCAGCTATTTTAGGAAGGAGCAGTTCATAGCCCATACATAGTGGAACATCAGTTTTATAGGATTATTCTGCTTGTACATGCAATTACTAAGGAAAAGTGAAGACGAGTAGAGCTGACCTAGATTTTTATTTAGGAGATGTGCTCTCACTAATTTCTCTGCAGCTTTGATGATACTCATGAAAGAAGATATTAGAATAAATTACTCCCCTAAAATAGATGCCCCACTGGTCCCCATGCTGCATGCAAATGAAGCTGTTGAAAGACTTGCCCTCCAGTTTTCAGAGACGCATTTTTGCACACGCTGGCACACAATACTGCACTAGATAAGCCCTTCCCAATATTTTGAGTAGCCCTTCCATATTTTGAATTCCTGTTGTAATTACAATTTTCAAATTTAGGGCAGGCATTTGTGACACAAAATTGCTTTACTTTTTATATCCCAAAGTTATAAAAGCTCCAGCTAAACACAGTCACCTACATCTATATTTAGGCATCTGAGTACAAACAGCTCAAGTTTTCAAAGCTTGCCGCTCGTCAGCCTCTTCAAGCCAAGGGCACATAAGGTCACCAGGATCTTTGTGAATAATGTCACTCCTGACGTTTCAGTATTTTAGTGCTGAATACCGAATTCAGCTGCTCGCTCAACATGACCAAGCTGGAAAATGATCCCTGGCCGAGGCACAGTCAGTAATTAATAACACTTGGGGTTTGAGAAATGAGAAATTTCTACACGGCATCTCTAAAACTGAGCAAAAGAAACACAGGCAGACTTTCCTTTCAGATAACCTCCTCCGCACCACAGCTCATGTGCCATGTGGGAAAAATGGGTTAAACAGAACCAAGAAGTTAAACCCCCAGAAAACCTGTTCCTGATCATGCTAAGAATCACTTTAAATAGAAACATGTACGAGCGGGGCCAAGGGGAAACTCTCCACTGCTACAAACACAGAGTCTTTGATTCTGTAACGCTGCTCAGCCCCTTCCCCCACCTCCACCAAACCCAGCCAAAACTTTCACCTGCCACCTCCCAGGAGGTGACAGTGACACGTGTGCCCTGAGGCCACCGTCTCAGGAGGAAGGACAGACAGAGAAGAGCCAAGTGACCTGGATATGCCAAACTGTTGCACTCGGCAGAGAGGACAGTAAGGAACAGCCATCTCTTACCCCATCGCAGGGACTCGCTAAGGCGCTGGTCACCTGCTCATAGGCAGCCACGGTCTCCGCAGTGCTAGAATGGCTGAAGGGCTTTACAAAGAGGAAATCGCTCTGCTCGGACATGGGCGAGAAACAAGAGGTGTAATTCTGTGCCTGGGAGGTCAAGCCCGCTGCTCCCACGTCCAGGTACTTGATGAAGCCATCTGGCTTCATCTGCCCTCGGAAATGGGAGGCAGGCTTGCGGCCAGTCCCTCGGCAGCAACCCGCAAAGGTCCAGCTGGCACTGCCAGCCTTGAGACACCGGGCAGCCACCAGCCCGAACATCACACAGGACACGATGGAGATGGACACCAAGGAGATGATGAGGTAAAGAGTTAGGTTGGTATCCTCGGAAGAAGGCTGGGGGAGGTCCAAGGACTTGGAGAAGTCCTGCACGCTGTTTTCCTCCGGAGAAATGACTATTACCACGGAGGCCGAGAGGGACGGCGTGCCATTGTCCCTCACTTCCACCACCAGCCTGTGGGAATCTTCTGACTCCCTGAGAGCCTGTGCAACCCTTATCTCTCCAGAACGGCGTTCCACTTGGAAAGGCAAAGCCTCAGCAGACTCCTGCAGCTGGTAGGACAGCCAGGCATTATGGCCACTGTCAGCATCAACTGCTACAACTTTAGTTACCAGATAGCCAGGCTCTGCCAAGGCTGGGATGGCTTGGTGGAAGGCAGAGCCCTTGGGGACAGACGGGTAGACAATGCTGGGAGCATTGTCATTCTCATCCAGGACAAACACATGGACCACAGTAGTGCTACTGAGAGCAGGAGACCCAGCATCCTTCACCTCCACAGGCACCTGGAACACCTTGTCCTGCTCATAATCCAGAGCACGCACAGTGTAGATGGTGCCATTGTCCTGATCGATTCGGAAGTAGGTTGAGATAGGTGCATCCTGCATCCCATTGTCCAGGATGGAGTAAGACAGCTTGGCATTGCTACCCTCATCGGGATCTGATGCTGACACTGAAAAGACAGAAGTTCCAGGGAGGGAGTTTTCCTGAACGTGAGCTGTATCAAAAGGGCTGGAGAAATTCGGTGCGTTATCATTCACGTCAGCAATGCGGAGATAAAAGGTTTTTTGTGTGGCCCTCTGGGGGGACCCTGAATCCACAGCCCTCACTGTGATGTTGTATCCACTGGCCTTCTCCCGATCAAGGGGACCACTGGTGACCAGCGAGAAATGCTCTTTAAAAGATGACACCAGTTTAAACGGGAGCTCTTTTGCTATCTGCAGACGGACCTGCCCGTTGTCACCCGAATCGCTGTCCTTCACACCAATGAGGGCGATCACCGTGCCTGGGGCTGCATCCTCCTGCACTGGGCTGGAGACAGAGGTCAGCACGATCTCTGGGCTGTTATCGTTGATATCAATTAATTCCACTCGCAGGTGGCAGTGGCCTTCCATGGCTGGGGATCCCTTGTCCCTGGCTCGAACTGCAATCTCGTAAGCACTGGATTCCTCATAATCCAGAGGGGCTTTGGTTCTGATCTCCCCTGTACGGGCATCTAAGGAGAACAGTTTGGTGAATTTACCAGGTGCATTATTGCTGGTTTTAAAAGAATATTCCACATCCCCGTTGGGACCTTCATCCAGGTCAGTGACATTCAGCTTGGTGACCAGAGTGCCCACTGGCACATTCTCCTCCAGAAGTACCTTGGATATGGGTGGGTCACAGACAGGAGGGTTGTCATTTGCATCCAAGACATGGATGGTAACCCTGGCAGTGCCAGATTTCACAGGATTCCCTCCATCCAGGGCTGTCAGTGTTAGGTGATGAACAGGCACTTTCTCTCTATCCAGTGCTTTTTCAAGTACGATCTCGGGCATTTTAACACCATCTCCTCTCACGTTGATGCTCAGGGCAAAATGCTTGCTGGGGCTGAGCTCGTAGGTGGAGATGGAGTTGGTGCCCATATCTGGGTCTTCTGCTACTTCCAAGGGCAGCCGAGTCCCAGGGTTGGCTACCTCAGTGATCTCCAGCACCACCTCTGGCTTGGGGAACTGGGGCGCGTTGTCGTTCACGTCCAGGACGTCCACCTCAACCCGGTGGAGCTGGAGGGGGTTCTCCATGACGAGTTGGAGGTGCAGAGAGCACGTGGGGCTCTGCCCACACAGTGCCTCCCGGTCCAGCCTGCTGTCCAGCAGCAGCACACCTGCCGCCAGGTCCACCTGGAAGTGCCGCTGCCCACCCTCGCTCACCAGGCGCAGGTTGCGGGCGGCCAGGCTCCGCACCTCCACCCCCAAGTCCTTGGCCAGGTCGCCCACAGAGAAGCCCGGCTCGCGATCCTCGGGCACGGAGTAGTGGAGCTGGGCGCAGCTGGGAGCCGGCAGGCAGGAGAGGGCTGCGAGCAGCAGCGGGAGCTGCCATGGCAAACTCTGTCCCGCGAGCATCCCGGGCCGGCTGTGCGAACGGAGCAGCGCGGAGAGGAGCGGCGCAGCCTCCCCCTCCTCCCCGCCCCCGCGGCCGGCCCCGGCAGCCGGAACCCCTGCGCCCCGGGGGGGTCCGAGCCGCCTGTGCAGGGAGGAAGCCGCCGCCGGAGCCGCCGGAGCCGGACAGGGAGGGATGGAGGAGGCGGGGGAGGGGGCGACCGCAGCCCGGCCGGCTGAACCGCTTCTCGACACGCAAAGACACACAAAGTCGGCGAGCGGAGGGGACGGGCCCAGTGACAGTTTTACGTCTCTCCACAGCCCCCTCCTCCTCCGCCTCCTCCTTTTTCTCTCCCTCCTCCTCCCCTTCTCCATCTCACCGCCTTCCCCAAAATACGCACGGCGTAGCCCTCCCCTTCCCCCGCTGCCGCCACTCCGCCCCCGCAGCGCCGGGGGGGCGCCGGGGACTCCCGGCAGCGGGGGGGGAACCCGCTCCGCCCCGCCCGGCTGCTGGCACCGGGCACCGGCGGACACCCCCTCCCCAAAGCCGGCCGGTTCGGGGCCGAGCCCCGCCAACACCGGGCTTGTGTTCAGGTCGGAGACCACACCCCCGAGCTCACCTCGCTGCACAGGGTGGGATCCGCGGAGGGTTTCACAAACATGAACTCGCTGATATCCGAGACAGGCGAAAAGCAGGAGCGGTAACGAGGGGCTGGGGGTGCCGTAGCTGTCACCGGCACGCCCATCACAGTGTCCCCTTTCTTAGGCTCATAGTGAAAGTGCCCAAAGATGTGGCTGGGAGGAGGCTGAAGCGTGTTCACGCTCTCCACGCAGCCGCCCTGGCTGGCAGGTGCAGAGCCCCGCCGGAGGCACCGAATGCCCAGCGCTGCCAGTGCCACCAGCGAGACGGTGGAGATGAGCACCAGGGATACAATCAGATAAAGCGTAATACTGGGCAAGCCCCCACCATCAGCGGCCTGAGCCTCGGAGCCCTGCAGGGCCTCCGGACCCTTTTCCTCCACCAGCACCACCAGTGTGACAGCTGTGGAGAGCGGGGGCTCCCCGGCATCCCGCACCACCACCAGCAGTTCGTGCTCGGAGGCGTCCGTCTCCTGCAGAGCCCGCATGATCCGGACCTCCCCGGAACGCAGGGCCACGCTGAAAAGCCCCAGGTCTGTGGCTTCCACGAGGTGGTAGGACAGCCAGGCATTGCGCCCCGAGTCCGCATCTATTGCCACCACCTTGGTGATGAGGGCAGGAGGGACGATGGAGGGGGAAATTCGGAGCTGAGTAGCAGAGTCCTCCCCAGCCCTGGGGAAATGCACCTGTGGGGCATTGTCGTTCTGGTCCACTACAAAAACATGAACCAGTGTTCTGTTCCTCAGGGCCGGGGAGCCACCATCAGAGACCTCCACGTGGAACTGGAGATAGGTGGTTTGCTCATAGTCAAAAGGGAATTTGGCGGTGACCTGCCCATTCGTGGGATGTATCGAGAGGTAGCGAGTAGGATCCAGGCCTGGATCTGTCCCACCAGCTCGCAGGATGGAGTAGGACAGGCGGGAATTCTGCTCCGAGTCGGGGTCGGCAGCAGAGACTGTAACCAGCACGCTGCCCACTGGATTGTTTTCTGCCACCAGCACTTCATAGGACGCTTGCTCAAACTGGGGAGCGTTGTCATTGACATCTATCAGGGTGATTGGCAAGATGGTGTGGCGGGAGAGGGGCGGATTGCCCAGGTCCGAGGCAGAGACGGTGACGTTGTAGTAGGCAACGTGCTCCCGGTCCAGACGGGTGCTGGTGAGCAGCGAGTACTGGTGCTCGTAGTCCTTACGCAGCTGGAAGGGAAGATCTGGAGACACGTGACACAGGACCTTGCCCTGCTCGCCAGAGTCCCTGTCTCTGACGTGTATCACGGCCACCACTGTGCCCGGCAGTGCATCCTCGCTCAGGGTGCTTGAGAAGGAGGTGAGAATGACCTCAGGGGCGTTGTCATTGACATCCGTGATTTCCACCACCACGCTGCAGTGCTCCTCCATCGTGGGCGACCCCATGTCCTTGGCCTCCACTTCGATCTCATACACCGTCGCCTCCTCAAAGTCCAGGTTGCCCTGGACCCGAATCTCCCCAGTCTGCTCATCGATGGCAAAGATCTGGCGTAAGGCAGCTGAGTTGTGGCTACTGAGGGAGTAGCGGATGTCTCCATTGGGTCCTTCGTCCACATCCGTGGCATTTAACTTCACCACGAGGGTGCCCAGCGGCGAGTTCTCCACCAAGCGTGCTCCGTATGATGGTCTGTCAAAGACCGGGTGGTTGTCATTGGCATCCAGGACCTGAATAGTGATGCGTATCTTGCTGGACTGTGGGGGAGAGCCCCCGTCCTCAGCAGTCAGGACCAGGTAGTGGAAAGCTCTGAATTCCCGGTCCAGGGCCCGCTCCAGCACCAGCTCAGGGAACTTCCCACCATCAGTGCGGGCCTTCACGTTGAGGTTGAAGTTGTCGTTGGCACTCAGGTGATAGGTCTGCAAGGTGTTGGTGCCCACGTCGGGGTCCTGGGCTGGCTGGATGGGGAAGCGGGCACCCAGAGACGCCAGCTCGTAGATGCGCAAGGACACCTCATCGCTGGGGAACTGCGGGGGGTTGTCATTGATGTCCAGGATCTCCACCTCGATTCGGTAAAACTCCACCGGGTTCTCGATGGCAAGTTTCAAGTGGAGGAAGCAGCGTGGGTTCTGCCCACAAAGCTGCTCCCTGTCTATTCTCTCGCTGACCATAATAACACCGGTGTTCACATTGACGGAGAAGTACTGGGAATCCGAATCCGACAGTACCTGCAGATTAGCTGCCGCCAGTTTAGCCACATCGGTGCCCAGGTCCTTGGCGATATTGCCCACAAAGGCACCCCGTGTGAGCTCCTCCGGGATGCTGTATCGGATCTGAGCAGATGAGCTGTGCAAGAACAAACAGAAGGAGAAGACACGCGGCAGCCCCAGGGACCGGCGCGCCTGCCCTGCCCTCGGCATCCTTGCCGGGTGGCCGGCCGGGGAGCGATGCCCTCGGCGCCGGGGGCCGCGCTCAGCGCTCGCCGCTCCCATTCATTGTTTGGGGCGGACGCGGCTCGACGGGGCGGGGGGAGCGCGGCCGCGCAGCCGCCCCGCCATTGGCTGCGCGCGCGGCGGCGCCGCTCCAATCGCCGCGCTCCTTCCCCAGGACAGCAACACCGGCGCCAATCACGGCCCGCGCGCCGCCGCCGCGCGCCGCGAACCGGCGCGGCCGCTCCGCGCCCCCCGCGGGGACCGCGCCGTCGGAGCGCCCGGCAGCGCCGGACCCGCCCCGGCATCGCCGCTCACCTGGCCGCGGTCCCGCAGCGTGCCCGCGGCGGGCAGGAAAGCCCCGCTTGCCCTCGGCAGGGTGGCGGGGGTTGGGCAGGGCCGCAGGAAGGTGAAGTCGCTCCGCTCGGAGCCGGGGGAGAAGCAGGTGCTGTAGCACTGCGACGGGGAGTCGGTGGGTCGCAGCGTGACCTCCATGTACTTAAGGGTACCGTCGGAGCTGAGCTGGAGCTTGGGGCTGGAGTGCTTGCAGAAGTCCCGGGAGGGCGACTCGCTGAGCCAGCAGCAGCAGTAGGGTGAGACGGCGGCACGGCCCCTGCGCCGGAGGCACCGGGCGACCAGGAGGGTGACGGTAGCCAGTGCCACCGTGCTAATGGCTCCCAGAGCGATGATCAGGTAGAAGGTCAGGTCCGGCTTCTCCTTGGTACCAGCCAGGAAATCCTGAGGCTTGAAGCTCTCCTCCAGGGCTGCCTCGTCCAGGGCCACAGTGACGGTGGCAGTGCTGGAGAGCGGAGGGTCACCGTTGTCCATCACCAGGACAAGGAGCTGCTGCACTGCCATGTCGCTGTCCTGGAAGGCACGCGCGGTCCGCACCTCCCCGGTGTACAGCGACACGTGGAACAAGGAGGGGTCGGTGGACTGTGGCAACAGTCGGTACGAGAGCCAGGCATTGTGCCCAGCATCTGCATCCACTGCTGTCACCTTGGCCACCAGGTAGCCCGGTGGGGCAGACAGTGGGACCCTCTGGGGTGCCGGCACATCGCTGTCACTGGCAGGGTACAGGATGGTGGGAGCATGGTCATTCTGGTCCAGCACAAAGATGTAGACAGTAACATTGGCATAGAGAGGGGGGGACCCCGAGTCCCTCACAACCACAGACACTGGCAGAACCTGCAGCAGCTCAAAGTCGAAGGTGCGCTGAGCATAGAGGTTACCATTGTCAGGGTTGATGTGGACAAAGGAAGAGATGGGGGCATCCTGCACTTGGCCACTCTCTATGGAGTAAACAAGCCGGGAATTAGCCCCGTCGTCAGGATCTGAGGCAGAGACGGTGCACAGCAGGGAGCCAGGCGGGTTGTTCTCCTGGAGAAAGGCATCGTAGGAGGGCTGCGAGAAGCGTGGGGGGTTGTCATTTACATCAGATATATTGAGGAGCAGCGTGAGTGTGGTGGTGAGGGCAGGAGAGCCACCATCCTGAGCGATCAGCTCCACTGCATACTGTGAGGTAGATTCCCGGTCCAGGCTCTTCTGGGTGACCAGGGAGAAGTGGTTCTGAAGGGACCTGATGGCAAAAGGCACATCGGGAGAGATCTCCAAACTCACATCCCCGTTGGCCCCCGAGTCTCGGTCCCGTACATTGAAGAGCCCCACGACAGTCTCGGGTGGGGTATCTTCTGGCACCGGATTCAACAGGGAAGTGAGCAGCACCTCCGGGGGGTTGTCATTGGCATCCTCTACTTGTACCTGCAGCACACAATTGCCCTCCATCTCCGGGACCCCTCCATCGTGGGCTCGCACATAGATCTCATAGAAACGGGATTCCTCAAAGTCCAGCGCCCCACTCACCCGGACCTCACCGGAGCGGGGATCCAGGGCAAAGAGCCTCCGCACCGAGTCGGAGGTGTGAACCCCGAAGGAGTACTGTGTCTCCCCATTGGGACCCTCATCGGGGTCAGACGCATTGACCCGGAGGAGCACAGCCCCCACAGGTGTGTTCTCCGGGACCTTCACCTTGTACGTGGTGCGGTCAAAGGTGGGAGCGTTGTCATTGACATCCAGGACCTGGACCGTTATCTGCGCCGTGCCCGAGCGCGCTGGGCTTCCCCCGTCCACTGCTGTCAGCACCAGCTGCACCTCGGGCTGCTCTTCCCGGTCCAGGGCACGCTCCAGCACCAGCTCCGGGAAGAGTTTGCCATCCGGCTGCTGCTTGACATCCAGGGAGAAGTGGGAGTTGGGGCTCAGCCGGTAGGAGCTCACGGCATTGGTGCCCACGTCGGGGTCCTGTGCGCTCTCCAGGGGGAAGCGCGCAGCCACCGTGGCAGACTCGGCGATGCGCAGGGTGCGGTGAGCGGTGGGGAAGCTCGGGGAGTTGTCATTCAGATCCAGGATCTCCACTTCCAGGCGGAAGAGCTGCAGGGGGTTCTCTGCCACCACCTGCACCGACAGCACGCAGCTGGCAGCTGCTCCGCACAGCCGCTCGCGGTCCAGCCGCTGGCTCACCACCAGCGCACCGCTGTCCAGGCGCACGGCGAAGTAGCGCAAGCTCTCCTCTGAGCCCAGGCGCAGCCTGCGACCCGGCAGCTCCTCCACCTTCAAGCCCAGGTCCCGGGCCACGTTCCCCACCACGGTTCCCAACTCTGACTCCTCAACCACCGAGTAGTGGATCTGCCCGGAGCCCCGGCCCCAGCCGCAGAGCAAAAACAAACTCAGTACTTGCCATTTCCAGGCGGGTCGCTGGAGGCTGGCACTCTCCATGTCCGTGCGCATCCGGCCCGGGACACGGCAGGCACTGAGGAACTGCGAATAAATCCCTGGGTCTCTCTTGCACGGCTTAGAAAACAGCTCCGGGGCTCCGGCAGGCTGCGGCTCCAACTGTCAGCCTCCAAGCAGAGGGGGTGGGCTGGGGGAGGGGAACTGAATCACAGCCCCAGCGCGGAGGTGGGAGGGGGGGTGGGGGAGAAGCAGATTTTCCCCCCCTCGCTTCAGATCAGCGCCCAATTGGCCGAGAGCTCCATCCCCTCTCGGCCAGCAGTGGCTCCGGAGGTGCGGGAAGAGGGGCCTGAGCCGGCAACAGCGGGGCTGCCACCCCCGGCCTCCCCTCTGCCAGCCTGACTCACTTGCTCCGACAGCTCGCTCTGCGTTCACAGGGAAACTGCACGTCCTGGCAGCCTGGAAGCAAGGTACAAGCCCTCCCTGTGTGCTCCCCCTCCACAATGGTGGCTTCACATCGTGCCCACAGACAAAGGGCAGCTGTCATGAACGCAGGCCAAAGGACTTTTCATGCCCGATGAAAAGGTGCTTGTTAGAGCCCCGAGGTGCCAGGGGCTCTTCTCTCACCCCTCTTCTCCCCCTCAGCTACTGCTTTGGCTGCTGCCTGCACCCCATGATTGCCTGTCTGAGTGAGGCATCGCTGCCACCAGTACCACCACCGGCCAGGACACCTCGCACTGGGAGGGGGACACCCACCCCTGCCAGCCCAGCGTGGGAGCAGCTAGCTGAAGGTGCAAAAGCAAAGGCAGGTGAGCCATTCAGAGCCAAAATACAATTGCTCGCAATGCACACCTGACGGGAAGCCACTTCCTCAACCTGGGCAAGGAAGGGGTCAGTCTTCACAGTACCCAAATCACTGCAAACACACAGAGCCAGATAATAAGGTCACTAGATCACCACAGGATCACACCACCAGGTCAGGATTTCAGACTGGGAAGGGAGCCCAAGCCTCCCACCTGGCAGACACACACACACTGATACTCTGTGGCAGGTACCGCTTTGCAGTCAGTCTCCTGAGGGCAGAAGCAGGGGTCTTAGCCTCCCCAGGGGGGAGCACAGTAATTTCCTGCTCTCCCTGTCACAGACGATATTGGCAAGCTGCAGACTTTTAGTTCCATTCACATCCCTGCAGAAGCCTTGTGCACTCAGAGTCACAGAATAGCCTGGGTTGGAAGGGACCTTATAAATCATCTCATTCTGACCTCCTGCCGTGGGCAGGGACACCTTCCACTAGACCAGATTGCTCAGAGTTCAATCCAGCCCAGCCTTGAACACCTCCAGGGATGCAGCAGCCACAGCTTCTCTGGGCAGCCTGCACCAGTGCCTCACCACCCTCACAGGGAGGAATTTTTATACCTGTTATCTAATCAAAGCCTTCTGTCAGTTTAAAACCATTCCCTCTTATCCTGTCACTGTATGCTTTTGTAAGCAGTCCCTGTCCATCTTCTGTCCTTGGTGCACTGAAGGCCACCCTACCCCTCCCCTGGGTGCACACAGACCCTGGGGGCTGGGGGTTGCAGTGCTGTGGCAGACAGGGGACCCAGCACCTGCCTGGGATGCCGCCTGTCCCCACCACCTGGGCACCAGAGGGACCTGGGGAATAGCTGGGAGAGGCTGAGAGCACCCGTGCCCGGCACGGGGGACAGCGACGGGGACAGCGACGGGGACAGCATCCTCCTGCCGACAGCAGGGACCGTGAAGGTGCTGCAGTCCGGGGTCCTCCCTCCCGTCTGCAGCACCTCCCTGCCTATTCCGAGCCGTGAGGCGGGACCACCCTGCTGCCAGTCAGGGAGAGACACCGGGAGGAACCTTAGGAATGGTGAGAACACTGCCCAGGTCCCACCTACCGCCGGCTCCGGAGGAGGGGGGAAGGCGCCTTAAAGAGACAATGCAGAAAAACACCGGACAAGGCATTCCCCAGCACACAGAGACCGATTCCTTCTGCTACATACTCATTCCTCCAGGGCAGTGCCACCAGCAGGAAGCTGTCACGGCAACCTTGGCTCTGGAATGAGCCCTGTCCCCATCCCAGGCTGAGCCCCAGACAGTACAGCTGGGTAACAGAGCTTTCCATGGCAATACAGGGTGCTGCACCCCGGGGGATGGGTTTGGTGCTGCTGCAGTGCCTCAGCAGAAGCCCCTGCAAAGCCCACATAGCCTGAGAGAAACCCCTCAGTGCCCTGAGATGGCTCAGCCACCAAGGACCTGGAGCAAGGGCTTTACACAGGGACCCTGCTGCTGTTTGGGCCTGTCAAAGCTCGGGATGGGGACAGTGGGACAAGGCAGGAAGGGTATGGGGTGTGTGGGATGGATGGAGATGTTCCTTATTCCACAGGGTCAGAGCTCACTCTGTGGGAAGGCAGCAAGCCAGACAACCCAGGGATCACTGGAGATCCTGCAGGGTAGGATCCCTCATGGCAGGACACACAACCTGCTAGAGACAGAGCCAACACCCTTCCCCCTGCATCCCTTTTGGGGGCTGGCTGTGCCCTGCAGAGCAAGGTGTAAAGCCTTTGCAGGCTCGACACAATCCATTGCCACCACAAAGACTGAAAATCCAGGGCCCAGAGCCAGCCCAGCTGATTTCTCACTGGCAGTGCCCTTCCGGTGCAGTACTGGGGGATAGGAGGGAGTCAGGGCTGGGGCTTGCTGCCCTCCTTCCACCCCCACTCTCAAATCATTTATTGCCCTCATCCCCAAAGGCATCTTGTCAGGACATTTAGGTGGAGGGGCCATCCTTGTCCCCTGCCATAGCACAGCCCACACAATGCAGGGGACATCCTTGTCCCCCGCCATAGCACAGCCCACACTTGCTCCTGCAGCTGCTGCAGCCATTCTCACCTGCCACAAATCAGAAGTGCTGAGTCTGAGCAGTGACGCAAGCAGGGGAAAAAAATAAAAAGGCATAAAATAATTCTGAGAGGTTTCTGCCTCCGTCTGTGATTTGGCCACACTGAGCAGGCAGCACACGCAGCCTCACCCCCTGAACAGCTTCCGCTGCACCTCACTTCCTTCTGCTCTGAGGAACCAATCACTCCTACCCACTGCCTCCCAGGAAGGACAAATTACCAGCACCAACGACCTTGGAAATTCACCAGATCCACATTCCCCCTTCACTGAATCCACTACCTGGCCTCACCTCTGAAGACTGAAGCATTCCTATAATTGAAAGCTTTCAAATTAAGCAGCACAATTCTCATCGGGGAGAAGCACAGAAGCTGCTGCCATGCGCAAACGCCTTCCAGCCTGCAGTCAGGACACCAGACATCACCCAGAGACAGCACATTATGAATCCTGCAGAGCTTGTAATAGGGCTTTTGAACAACATCTCAGTGGACGACTCACCACCCTGCTCAGAGCCAAAGTCCAGCTCAGCAGAACCCTGCAAGCAACAGGGGCAGTCTGCAATCCCACCCCCTCCCCTAGATTGAACATCAGCACAGAACTTCCATGGAAATAAAACCGGAACCATTCAGGAGTCAAACATGAGGAACGGCACAGATGGAAGGGACTGCTCTGTGACCACAGTCTGTCAGAGGAACCAGGATCATCCATCAGCTCTGCGTGCTGCTCTGTGAGAGGCGACACGCCAACCCCCAGCTCCCAGCCCCACCTGCACCCCCAGCTCTCCGGCCCCCACCAAGTCACGACGCACAGAGATTACAACGTTCCCCCACAGTGCAAGTGCTCCCCTTGGCTCTCCTTTTGCAAAGGGAAGGAAATACCATTAACAGCAAACTTTGTGCCAAGGATTAACAAGTGGTTTCAAGCTGACCTCAGCCTCCACCGCTTACTCATGCAAGGCGCACCCAAAACTGCCTCCAAAAGACGCATGATTGCCAGCATGAGGAAACTGACTCACTCGATCCTGCTCATCACAGTGCAAAAGTCATCAGCCCTCAGGACGGCTCGTTTGACTCCAAAGAACACCTGTTCAGCTGTAGCTGAACTCTTTAGGGGCGTGGCACGACTGGATGTCCCTCCCAACCCCAACACACAGACACACGCGTACGGCGCAAAGGAACCGTGGCTCTGCCCAGCACTGGGACACGCCAAGGAAGGAGCTACGTTACCTCAGCAGGTGTGGGGAGCCGGCTGGCAGTGCCCACAATCTGGTGGTACAGCCCTGGCTCACCATTCCTTATGGTGCCCTGGCGGCTCCCCAAGGGGCTGGAAGTGAAGGGCTTTTTACACAGGAGATCACTCTGGCGAGAGTCTGTGGTGAGATAGACCTGGTGGTAGAAGCTGGGTGGCGTGAAGCCACCCCTCACAGCATCAATGTGGTTGAAGGGCCCTGGTGTCCTGTACGTGGTGCTCCTGGAGCTGTTGTACAGCTCCCTTGACTGCCTCCACTTGTAGCACTTGAAGATGCCCACGGACAACATGGTGATGAAGAAGGCTGCTGACACCAAAATCACAGCCAGGATGAGATAGAAAGTCACATGTCTCCTGGGATCACTGGCAGGTGCCACATCAGTGAGGTCAGTGAGCACCTCCTTGACCGTCTCGGCCACAGAGATGGAGATGGTGGCACTGGTGGACAGCACAGGCTCCCCATGGTCTTTCAGCAGGATGACTAAGGTGTGCTCGGGAGCGTCATCCTCGCGGAGCTGGCGGGCCGTGAAGATCTCCCCGTTGTGCAGCCCAACCGAGAAGAGGCTGGGGTCAGTGGCCTGCAGCAGTGTGTAGGAGATCCAGGCATTGTACCCTGCATCCGCATCCACCGCCACCACCTTGGTGACCATGTGGCCGGCAGGAGTGCCTGGTGCCACCACATCGGTGTAGGTGGCGGTGGTGTTGGGGTGAGGGTACAGCACCGTTGGGGCATTGTCATTGAGGTCAGTGACAAACACACTGACTGAGACATTAGTGGCCAGAGGTGGAAAGCCACCGTCCTGGACCTGCACCATCATGTTGAACTCCACCTGGTCCTCATGGTCCAGGGAGGTGAGCAGGTAGAGGGTGCCGTTATCCCGGTTGATGGAGAAGAGGTGGCCAAAAGTGGTGTCACCCAAAAGGGTATAGGAGAGGTGGGCATTGTGCCCGAGGTCCGGATCCGTGGCGCTCACGTTAAGGATGGGGATGCCAGGCATGTTGTTCTCAGGAACATAGACATCATAGGAATCCTGGGATGACTTGGGAGCATTGTCATTGACATCTGACACCTGCACCAGGATGTGTTTTACTGCAGACAAGGGTGGCGAGCCCGAGTCCTTGGCTGTGATAGTGATGTTATACTCTGCTGCCTTTTCCCGGTCCAGAGCTCCTTCTGTTTTCAACGTGTAGTAATTTTTGAGGGAGGAGCTGAGCATGAACGGGATCCCAGGGGAAATAAAACAGTTCACCAGGCCATTGTCATGGGAGTCCAAGTCTGTAACACTCAGCAGAGCTACGACCGTCCCTGGGGCTGCATCTTCAGGCACAGGGCTGTACACAGAAGTCACTGTCACCTCTGGAGCATTGTCATTCACATCCACGACTTCCACCAGCACTTTGCAATGAGCCACACCAGGAACGGCTCCCTTGTCTTTAGCCTGTAAGTAAATCTCGTACAACTTTGTTTCCTCATAGTCCAGCTGTCCCTTGACCCTCAACTCCCCTGTGGCTGAGTCCAGAGCAAAGAGTTCTCGTACCTTGGCGGGGGTGTGGCTGCTGAAGGAGTAGATGATGTCTCCATTGGGCCCATCATCCAGGTCGTACGCACTGATCTTGGCGACCAGGGTACCGCTGGGCGTGTTCTCCCTCACACTCGCCTTATAGGTGGACTGGTTGAAGACCGGGGCATTATCGTTGGCATCTACAACATCAATGTGGATCTGCACGTGGGCCGACCGTGGCGGGCTGCCTCCATCCAGCGCAGTCAAGACCAAATTCAGCTCCCTTTGCTCCTCCCTGTCCAGCTCCTTCTCTAACACCAATTCTGCGTACTTGCTGCCATCCACCCTCGTCTGCACGTCGAGCGCAAAGTTCGGGTTGGCGCTGAGCTGGTAGGTCTGCAAAGAGTTAATTCCCACATCGGGATCTTGCGCGCTCTCTAGCGGGAAGCGCGCTCCGGCAGCCACCGACTCACTGATTTCCAGCCTCGCCTGGCTGCTGGGAAAAACCGGGTCGTTGTCATTGATGTCCTGGATCTCTACGGTGCCGCTGTACAGCTCGAGCGGGTTTTCCACCACGATCTCAAAGCCGAGGGAGCAGGGAGAGAGCGCGCCGCAAAGCTCCTCCCGATCTATCCTCTCGTTCACCAGCAGCGCCCCGCTCGTCAGATCCACCCCGAAGTACTTCTTGTTGCCGCCGGACACCACCCGCAATCGGCGCCCCGGCAGCCGCCCGAGGTCCAGCGCCAGGTCGGCTACCACGTTCCCCACCGCGGAGCCTCTCCGCGCCTCCTCGGGGATCGCATAGCGAATCGCGGCGGAAACCCAGTCGGAAGCGCCGAACAAAAGCAAGAGGCTCAGTACCTGCCCCGTCGTCACCCCGCGGCTCCTCACAGCAACGCCGTTCATCGCACAGGACGGCCGCGCTCTCCGCTTCGCCCCCCGCCCCGGCTAGAAACTCTCAGCTCGCCCCCTCATGCCGCTGCCCAGCGGCCCCGGGAAGCGGCGGCGGCGGCGGGGAGCCGGGCATTGCTCGGCGGGCTCGGCGGTGACTCACTCGCAGAGTCTCTCTGAGACCGTCTGCGCCTCATCCCGGCTCGGAGCGGGGCCGGGCCGCCAGTTCCCCCCCGCTCCATCATTGGCCGACAGCGGCACACAGAGTCCCGGCCAATAACTGCACAGAGCGCAGCGCCCGAGCCGCCCCGAGCCCCGCCGGAGCCGGCGCGGCGACCTCGGCCCCGGGACAGGAGCGGGCAGGAGCTGAAGGGAGAGCACAGCCCTGAGAGAAACCCGCTACAGAAACAGCCAGGCGGGGGGAGCGCTAGTAGAAGCAGGGTAGATCGGGCACGGGGACTGCGTGTGTGGGCAAGAAGCTGTGAAAGTCAGCAGAGTGACGGCAAAAGGGGTGATACGGAGACGTGGGGTGTTTGGGGTGTGCGCGTCTCGGGAACACCTCACTGGAATGAGGCATTAGGAGTAAGAAAGGGAGGTGGAGAGGGCGGGAGGATGAGTAGGGAGGGTTCTCCGGAGTACGCAGGGTTCCAGGGAGAGCCAGCACGGGCACGACGCGCCAGCTCCCAGTGTTTCTCAGGACCTTCAAGATGCCGGTCCTCCCACCCGAATGCCTGGCCAGCCCCTTCCGGGAAGGAAGCTCCTTTCAAGGCATCGGGACTTCGCTGCTCAGCATGCCACCAAAGCAGCGTGGCCGGCAAAGCGACATTGATTTCGTGCTGCTGCGTAATGAGCAGCTCCTCCGGCCGCAACACGGAGTCTCGCCGCAGGGCGGCTCCCGCCGCTGGATTTTCAGGAGCATCACCCCTCCTCTCCTGCGGGATCGCCACTGCCACCACTATCCCAGCAGGCGTCTTCCCTGACAAACCGCAGAAATCTCAGTTTAATGTGCCCTCCCACTCTCGCAATCTCCCAGGTTGCTCCCCGGTACTTTGTTCCACCAGCCAGACTCAGTGCACTCACGCTCTGTGACCTGTGGTGCGGGTTCACCGGGTTGGAAGCGGATCCCGTTCCCACGCAGCAGCAGCAGCCTGGCAGGTCACAGCACCGGCAGTGCCTGGTCAAAAACCTGCCTTTGAGTTGTTGTTGTCACCAACAACTCGTGCTACGTTGGCTTTTCCGACTTTTCCGAATTTTTACACACACATAATGATAAAATTACCGAAATTCCGGCATTCGTCGTCTGTCACCCGCAGAACCTCTCGGCTCTCACGGGATACAGAAAAGGGGACAAGGATGCTTGATAGGGGAATATCAGGCACCCTGTGAAAACCCAGCTGTGACACACAGCGCCCACGTGTCATCCCACAACCGACACTGATGAGGAAGGCAAAAACCGGACTGGAAATCAGCGCCCCCGCGTTCATTCGCTTATGGAGGCTCCCAAAGCCTTGCAGAAGTGGCTCGGAAACTTGCGGCGGGTTATTTGTGGGGGCTGAGCTCGTAGGGCTGCAAGCCACCCGCACCAGCGCTGGATAGCGACATTCCCCAGAGCGAGAGGGATCTCGGCTCTGCCTGCGTGTCCTCGCCCCGCACAATCCTAAAAGCTGCCGTGAGCACAGGGGATCCACCCAGAGACGCAGCAGTTCGGCGCTTACATAAAGAGTCGGCGATATCGAAAGAGTCGGCGCAATCTGTCCTATCTACATGCTCAGCTATTTCCTTTTCTCCTAATTAATCGTTGCCAAAAGATAAAGTTTATCAGCGCTATTTATCATTCTTATCACCTGTCTACAGAATGTGATAAAAGTTCACATAGCGTTCACATGTGATAGGGTTTCACACAAATAAAATCCAATATGAGTCATCTAACGTTCCCAAAGCACTTCTTTTCTCATCAATTCAAATCCCAATTGTCTTTGTTTCTTGTATGTAATCTAAAACCAAGAAAATACACAGCTCTCTTTGACCCAAATCTTGAAATAGTCCTCAGCAACTTATTTCTCTGAAATAAACTCTGAATCCTTTTCACAACCACTCTAAGTTCTGAATCCTTTTTCCAATCACTGCCCATTTTAGGTTTTTCCGACACGCTATTTCTCAGCGTGGGGTCCAGAGTTCTGAATTAATTTCCCTTCCTATGTATGAGTGCACACACCACCCATACCAGAGTACCTTCTCCGTTTAATCCCAGCAGCAGTGGGATGGCCAAGCAGCGGAGAGATGGGTAGAAAACAGATTTTAGGAAAGGCATTTAAAGACAGAACATTTCCATCTACCGTATTTCGATTAATCTGCAGACACTACATCTCCTCCACCTTGATGGGAAGTCTGAATATTGCAGACGACGCTTCAGAGCACCTCAAAGCGCCATTTTGAGGGAGAAGAGTAAAAAAGTACAACAGCTAAGGGGGAAGACGCCTTCCCCTGCACCAGGAATTCGTCCGGGGATGGGTTCAAGCCAAATCCCAGCCTGAGCCGCTCACATCGGTATTTTCCCTGACTCCACTCCAGGGAAGCCGGTGGCAGCAGGAACACAAAGCTCCTTCTGCTCCTGTAGCTCCGTCTTGGAGCTACACTGAAGCACCAGCTCCGACTCTACAGATGGAGGGGGAAAGTTGAGTTATGGATGTACACAACACCTTCTATTAAAGGGGTTCAGAGCGCTAAAGAACCGAGCTTGACAGAAAAGGACAGAACTCCAGCATAGTCCCCCACTGAGTAAACACTCCGGGATAGATCACACATCATTATCACATGAAAGCGCCCAAATGTGGCTGAGACAATTAGTGGTCACTAGACCCAGGGGAAAGGCTTGTCTCAGCTTCAGGCTCCACTACACTTTTATATCCGCTCCACCCCGAGTCCACCTTGCCACTCCAGTCTGGTGAAACGCGCAGCTGTCTGTCCTCCAGGACAGACAGAAGTACTGACAACATTAGCGTTACTCCTCGGAGAAAATGGGCAATTTGCGGATAAGACTTGGCAGGTCAAAAGGATGAGTCAAGATCCCAAGTTCGCCCCCACTCACTCACATCCCCACACTCCTCAGCTAGTGAGCAGGGCGCCGGCACGTTCAGATCTGCCGGTTCCCCACTGATCAGCCACAGCAGAACAGAGGGATAAAAGATTCACAAAAACTCACTGAGAGGGAGCGTAGGGCAGAAGCTCACCTGTGCCGAGCTCCCAGGGCTGGGGGGGGCCTTCCCAGAACGAGTGCCTGAGCCGGGATCAGCGGACAGGAGATCAGCAGACAAGGCTGCCGCCCCTGGTCTCAGGAACGTGAAGTCCTTCTGCCCCGACTCAGAGGCTAAACACACCTCGTAGGAATAGGGCAAGGGAAGGGTGCTGCTGCAGTAGTTGTACGGCGCTTTTGATCCCAAGGTGGAATACAGTTCCTTATCAGAAGTTATAAAGATGGGAGGGCTCCTCGATTGTCGACATTTAAAGACAAAAGCAAAAATGACCGTGGAAACGAATAATAAGGACACGACGGAAAGCGACACAACAAGAATGAGGTTCAGATCAGAAGTCAGGAGAGGTAGAGCGTCTCTATCGCTCAACTCCGGCAGCGCCTCCTGCAAGCTCTCGGCCAGCACCACGTGCAGCGTGGCCGTGGCCGACAGCGCCGGCTGCCCGTGGTCCTTCACCACGGCCACCAGCCGCTGCTTGGCCGCGTCCCGCTCGCCCACGGCGGGCGCCGTGCGCACCTCGCCGCTGTGCAGCCCCACGCGGAACAGCGCCGGCTCCGACGCCTGCACCAGCTCGTACGACAGCCACGCGTTGCGCCCCGCGTCCGCGTCCACCGCCACCACCTTGGCCACCAGGTAGCCGGCCTCGGCCGAGCGCGGAACCACCTCGAAAGGCGCCGACGCCGCCCCTCCCGCAGCCTCTCCTGCCGCCGCCGCCGCCGCGGGCCAGAGCACCCTGGGCGCGTTGTCGTTGCGGTCCAGCACGAAGACGCGCACCGTGGCCGTGGAGCTGCGCGCCGGCGAGCCGCCGTCCTGCGCCCGCACGGCCACCGTGAACTCGCGGCACTGCTCGTAGTCCAAGGAGCGCTGCGCGTACAGCGCGCCGCTCCGCGCCTCCACCGACACCAGCGGCGCCGCGCCCGCCGCGCCCGCGCTGCCGCCCGCCAGCCAGTAGCTCACGCGCCCGTTGGCGCCCGCGTCCGCGTCCCGCGCCTGCACGCGCAGCACCAGCGCGCCCGCCGCGTTGTTCTCCGCCACGTACGCGCTGTACGCCGCCTCCTCGAACACCGGCGCGTTGTCGTTCACGTCCGACACCTCCAGCACCAGCTCCCTGCTGCTCCGCAGCGCCGGCCTGCCCCGGTCCCGGGCCACCACCGTCACGCGATGCTCCGACGCCTGCTCGCGGTCCAGCGCGCCCGATGTCACCACCTTGTACGAGCCGCCCGGCGACGCCACGATCGACAGCGGCGCCTCTCCCGACAGCTCGCACGACACCTGACCGTTCTCTCCGGAGTCCGGGTCATTCACATTCAGCAGGGCCACCACGGTGCCAGCTGGCGAGTCTTCGGGCACCAGGCTTGACAATGACAGAACCGTGATCTCGGGCGCATTGTCGTTCACGTCCTGCACCTCCACCTCTACCTTACTGTGGGCTACCAAACCGCCACCGTCCCTCGCTTCCACCCGCAGCATGTAGCCTCGTGTGTCCTCAAAATCCAGCCCCTCCTGCAGACTGATCGTCCCGCTCTCTGCATCCACCACGAACTTCTGAAGGACCTTGGCCGGCATTTTCCCGAAGCCGTAGGTGATGCGAGCGTTGGTGCCGGCATCGGCATCAGAGGCTGTCACGTTCAGCACCGTCGATCCTGGAGGCGTGTCCTCGCGGAGGCTGACGCGGTACCGGTCATGCGCGAACACGGGTGGGTTGTCATTGGCGTCCGTGACGTTGATCCAGAGCTGGGCGGTGCCAGTCCGGGGCGGGTCTCCTCCATCCAGCGCCGTCAGCAGCAGACGCAGACTCGGCTCGCTTTCTCGATCCAGTGCACGGCGCAGCACCAGCTCCGCGAACTTGCTGCCGTCCTGGCTCTCCTTCACCTCCACCGCGAAGAACCCGTTGGCCTCCAGCTCATAGCCCTGCAGCGAGTTACTGCCCACGTCTGCGTCCTCGGCCACATCCACGGAAAATCGGGCACCAGGAGGTGTAGATTCAATTATTTCGAAGTGGATATTTTCCTTAAGAAAGCGCGGCGCGTTGTCGTTCACGTCCTCGATATCCACCTCGACGCGGAAAATGTTCAGCGGGTTGTGCACCAGCACCTCGAAGCTGACAGAGCAGGTCGCCGACTCGCCGCACATCTCCTCCCGGTCCAGCCTCTCGTTCACGTACAGGTTCCCGTTCTCCTCATTCACCGTGAAGTATTTCAGCTGCTTCTTGCCGCCAGACGCCACCTGCAGCTTGCGCGCCGGCAGCTCGTCCGCGCTGAGCCCCAGGTCCCGCGCCAGCGGCCCCACGAGCGAGCCTCTGCCCAGCTCCTCGGCGATGGCGTAGCGGACCCGCTCGGCCGCCGCCCGGCACCACACGCACAGCAGCAGCAGCAGCAGCGCGGCCAGCAGCGCTCGCCCGCCGCCCGGCCCAAGCCTCTGCCGCCGCCTCACCGCCATTCTCTGCCCGCTGCGCTCGCCGCGCTCCTGCCTCCTGCCGCTACCCTGCCTCCCTTCCAGCCGCTCTCGCCGCCCACAACAGAGACCACTGGAAGACAGCGAGGTCGGCACGCCTTCTCTCCCGCTGCCGCTGCTGCTGTCGGTGCCGCTGCCGCTGCGGCCGGCGCCGGGCGAGCGAGCAGCCTGCGGGGGCAGGACGCTGCGGCGGCGGCGGCTCCAGCGGCGCTCGGCGGCGGCCAACAGCGACACCCGGAGGCGCCGCCGCGACACTGCAGCCGCCGCCTGCGGGGCCTCGCCCCGTTCGCGGCTCATGTCCATCAGCTACCCAAAAGCGCGAGTCGGAGTTCAGTTTGGAGAATTTTTTAATACACGCGGAAAGGGGAATCGAGGAGCTCTGTTCGGAAGCAAAACTGCAGAGCCTGACTGGGGAACGTGTAGTGGAGTAATGGAGAATCACACAGACTTCATACAAGGGGGCACAGGTGAGTACAGGTAAGTACAAGCAGGTGCACTGTGCATCAAATGCCTTGCGGATTCCTATCCCTTCTGTTACTGCTGTGGGTACTCTTTACCCAGCTCTTTTATTTCATTTCTACCATCTCTGTGAAGCAACGTCAACAAAATACTTGGGAAGAGAAGCCCTTGTATAAAAGAAGCACCAGAAGCAACGTCTTCTTTATGGAAATTCTTGTTTATATTCCCTTTATTTTATATCCTTCTCAAAGTAACTGTGACTGGGAGGAAATGGCAAGTCTTATTCTCTGTTACAGCATTATGCTTACATGTTGAGTTTTACAAATCATGGAGATTACCACAACTTCTTGTCCTAGATCTGGGAAGAATGACCTGGTAAAGCATTTCTTCAAAAAGCTTTTTCAGTGAACGGCTTAAGTAAGTAGATCTCAGAACGGGGACAGACTGAAAAAAGGTATCCAGGCTCCCAGGATATTTCACTTAGCAGCGTGCTGAATTTTTTACTCTGAGAATTGTAAAAATGAGGGTTAATACTCTGTGGTGATGCCTGAGGCATACATGACATGTCAGCTACCTTTTCCAGGACAAAGACTTCGAGATAAAATACAACAACAAAAGAAAAAAGTCAGGAAAACGAATCTCAGAAGGGCACAACTAGAGAAGGCAGTTTGCCCACAGCTCGAACACCCTGACATGTCCTTTGCCATGATAAAACGATAAAACACTGAATGCTCCTGGCATGAGATGGTTTGAAAGCAGAAATGATAAAACACTCTTGAGAGCACACCTGTGAAAAAACACTTCATCTACCTCAGTGCCTGTTTGTGCTGACTCCACTTCTCTGCAACAGCCAAAGGAAATCACGAAATACAAGACTCTCCATGAACCAACAGCTCTTGTTTCATGGCCTTGTAGAGAGCAGGGCACATTATGATCAACTGAAGCATTCCAAGCGCTACCCAAACCAGGTTTTGGGAAATTACAGGTACAGCAAGTTTTACCAACACTCCCACTGCTCAAGAAATAACTCCATGAATTCTTACTGCACTCACTCACAGGGTCCTGGTGATAACTCAGTTCCTTCTTTATGCCACTCTTGCCACTGTCTCGAAAAAAAACAAAGACAGAAACTACAAGATTCAGCTTTTATCTCTTCTTCTGCTGCAGCAGTTATTAGGAAATGATTGCTCAGCCTATCATTGCTGAGAGAACAGGCTCATCCTCCACAACAAGAAGCAGCCACACTCTGGCTTCAGAGAGAGAATGCTGAGAAAGTACTTAAGAAAAATCTCGCCCTTCCTCGCCCTTTGTTGTATTAAATAAATTCGACAGTGCTTTCAAATAATTAATGTTAGTTGAAAACTCTGTGTTGTACAACAACTGTGATAAGTACAAAACAGATGACTGACTTTTGGAAAAACCTTCAACCAATAAACAGCTTGTGATAAAAATACCTGTGTATGTCTAAGAGTCCAAACCTGTGAGCAGTGCTGTGATCAAGAAATTAACATTGGCAAATGAACTTTAGCACATCAGGACCTACTGTCACTGCACCCCCGGCTACAGCACCATCCCTCTGAAAAAGGCACAATGGCAAAGAGTAAAACAGACCAAAAATGCCCTTTGAACAGCAACAATCGTTCAGAAATCAATTTTTGTTTTGCAGAACAGGTTTCTCGTGGGCAATCAGGTCATTCTCGCAAAATCACTCCAGGTGCAGTCACTCTGCATTGTGCTCACTGGCTGATAAGGAGCACAGAAAGAAAAACATTTCTAACCAGTGATGCATTAACAAGGTACATAGCACTCTTCCTCCTACATTGCATCGATTTTAAACTCTCAGCATGGAAAGATTCACTGCTGCTACATGAGAGAACTATACAAAACAAGATTTAAGGTGCTGTAAAAAGCACATACAAACAACCCTTACACGAGCATATCTCAACATTTCTTGCAGTGCCACCTGTAACGCATCTCATCAGAAATCTGGACAATGCATTCTAATTTCTAGATATTCATCCATAGTTTGAAGGTATAAAAAGAGTCGTATGGTCTCTAATCTGAACCTTCTCTCTGGGAACACCCAGTTCTTCACCTCCATCTTTTCAGGGACACAATGGTGATGCACCACGAAGGTGACAAACCGGTGCCAATTTAGATTTAACAACATTAGCAGAAAACAACTGTGCTACTCTTCCACCATCTCTATTCACTCCCGAGTGTGAAGCTCACTTTTTAATCCACCAAAGAAATTCCCACAAGCAAACTCCAAAAATGCCTGGGAATGGTCTCCTGGAAAAAAGAGAAAGCTACAAATGTTGACAGTGTTGCAACTACTGGATGAGGGACACTCAATGAGACGCTTTCAAAAGTCAGAAATGTAACAAACGCAAAACAAAGCAGTCAAACACGGGTCCACGTTCAATTTCAAACAATGGCTTACATATATCCTAAATACTATGTATAGAAAAGGAATACGGGGAGAGGGATAATTAAGTATACCAAAGACAGACTTGAGAAAATTGCTGCTGTTAAAAATCCATACTACGGTGTAGTTAACACTCTGTTTTAAACGATAATAAAAATCTAAAAATGTAAGACGAGAGGGTACTATATCCACGAGCAAGGAATGATGCAGGCGGATAGGGAAGAAAAAAAATAAAGCCATAAGATTCCATACAAAACTAAAAATACTATTGCAAACTTTAAATTTCTAGACAGTAATAAAATGTTCTCTCACACCGCCTCAAGCACATGTGCTGTCGAGAACACAGCTGATACTGACAACAACGCAAACTTCCACTTCTTTACCATGCAATACAGTAGAATAGCAAACCGAATACTGGCGACATGACCGGAATTAAACAACCCGCACCCACAAAAACAAAAGCTCTCAATCACAGAATCTCCAGCAGAGAAGAACTCGAATTCTCCTAAAAAGCTCAACAATCGTAACACTGAGATCAGACTACTACGTCCACCACGCCGCACCAAGAGGCACCAGTGCGTCACTCATCGAGCCTATGACAAACTTGTCGGAGTACTGCCCTACTCAGGACAAACACACCAGGGGGATAAGAGGACAGGGAAGCACCAGGAGGATACATCACGGCCAGAATTCGATCGGAGAAACTCACCGAGGGCGGGGCGGGGACCGAGGGGAGGGCGCCGGCCGGGTCCTCATCCCCGAGCAGCGGCGCGGGCTCGTCGGGAGGCGGCCGGGCCGGGAGGGTGTCGCAGCAGCTGGCGGCCGAGAAGCGCAGGTGGCTCTTGCGCGAGTCGGCCGTGAGCGACACGTCGTGCGAGTAGGACTGCAGGAAGGCGCGCACGCCGTCGATGCCCACGAAGTGCGAGACGGGCACGCCGCGCGAGGCGCCGCTGTCCGGCGGCAGCAGCTGCTGGCGGTGGCAGCGGCGCAGGCGCAGCGCCAGCAGCAGCAGCAGGAAGGCCACGAAGAGGCACGAGACGGCGGCCACGGCCAGCACGAGCCAGCGCGTCAGGCTGGCGGCCGGCTCGCCCGGCGCCGCCGCCTCGTGCGCCGCGCTGCCCAGCTCGGCCAGCAGCTCGGCCACGCTCTCGGCCAGCACCACGCTCAGCGTGGCCGTGGCCGACAGCGCCGGCCGCCCGTGGTCCCGCACCAGCACCACCAGGCTGTGGCGCGCCGCGTCGCGGGCCAGCGGCGAGCGCGCCGTGCGCACCTCGCCGCTGTGCAGCCCCACGCGGAACAGCCCCGGCTCCGTGGCCTTGGCCAGCTCGTAGGACAGCCACGCGTTCTGCCCCGCGTCCGCGTCCACCGCCACCACCTTGGCCACCAGCGCGCCGGCCTCCGACCGCCGCGGCGCCAGCTCCACGCCCGACCACGCCGCCGCTGCGGCCGCCGCCGGCGGGTACAGCACCTGCGGCGCGTTGTCGTTCTCGTCCACGATCTGCAGCCGCACCGACACGTTGCTGCTCAGCGCCGGCGCGCCGCCGTCCTCCGCCCGCACGCACAGCTGCAGCTCGCGCAGCTGCTCGTAGTCCAGGGAGCGCAGCGCGTACAGCGCGCCCGTCTCCGCCTGCACCGACACGTACGACGACAGCGGCGCGCCCCGCACCCGCCCCTCCGCCAGCCGGTAGCGCACGCGCGCGTTCTGCCCCCAGTCCGCGTCCGTGGCGCGCACCGTCAGCACCAGCGCGCCCGCCGCGTTGTTCTCCGCCAGCCGCGCGCTGTAGCGCTCCTCCGCGAACACCGGCGCGTTGTCGTTCACGTCCAGCACCCGCAGCGCCAGCACCGCGCTGCTCTGCAGCGACGGCGACCCGCCGTCGGCCGCCCGCACCGTCACGTTGTACTCCGACACCTGCTCCCGGTCCAGCTCTCTCGCTGTCACCACACGGTAGTATTCATCAAAGGACTTCTCCAGCCGGAACGGTACGTCCCCATCGAGCGAGCACCGAACCTCGCCTTTCGCTCCAGAGTCCCAGTCCTGCACGTGCAGCAGGGCGACCACCGTCCCTGTCGGAGCGTCCTCGGAAATCTCACTTAGTGCCGACCTCACTGAAATTACCGGCGCATTATCGTTTATGTCCGTGACAGTGATCGTTACTTTGGCAGTTTCGAAATGGTCTCCTCCGTCCCGTGCCTGCACCTCCAGTTCGTAAGAATCGCCTTCCTCAAAGTCCAGGCTTTTCAGCAGAGTGATTGCTCCACTCTGAGAGTCAAGATGGAAAATATTCGATGCCATGTCCGACACTTTTTTCAACGAGTATTTCACATGACCGTTCAGCCCCTCGTCAGCGTCCGTAGCTATGACAGTGACGAGGACAGAGCCCACGGGCACGTCCTCGGGCACACGCACCGTGTACTCCGCTTGGCTGAACACGGGCGCGTTGTCGTTCGCATCCACCACGGTCACACGGATCCGAGCCGTGCCCGTCCGTGCCGGATCGCCGCCGTCCATCGCCCTCAGCACCAGCTCGTGAAACGCCGCCTCCTCCCTGTCCAGCGCCTTCGCCAGCACCAGCTCGGGACGCTGATCGCCGCCGGGGCCCGCCTGCACGGCCAGCGAGAAGTGCTCGTCACCGCTCAGCTCGTAGCTCTGCAGCGAATTCCGGCCCGAGTCCGGGTCGTGAGCCTCGGGTAAGGGAAACCGAGATCCCGGAGATGTCGTCTCACCTATTCTTTCTTCCAGGTCAACTTCTTTGAAGGTCGGCGCGTTGTCGTTGATATCCGTGATTTCGACTTCTATTCGGTAAACCTGCATTTCCCCCTCCACTATCAGCTCACAGCGCAGCACGCATTTCTCCACCAGCCGGCACAGCTGCTCTCTGTCGATCCTCTCCGCCGTCACTAAATGTCCCGTCTTCCCGTGCAGAGCGAAATACTGCGTCCTACCTTCGGAGACCACTCGGACGCCGCGATCGCTGAGTTCCGGGAGCTGCAGCCCCAGGTCCTTGGCCACGTCGCCCACGAACGAGCCCTTGGGCATCTCCTCGGGCACCGAGTAGCGCAGCTGCCCCCACACCGCCTCCCACGCCGCCAGCAGCACGGCCCAGAGCAGAGCTCGCTGCCGCCGGCCCCAGCGCCTCCCCGCCGCGCACATCTCCACAGCGGCACCGCTCGTTCGCTTGCAGCTCGCTGCCGCCAACCCAGACAGCTCCGGCTTCGCCTCTGCTCCCAGCTTCTGCACGGTATTTCAGCCACTGTCTCCTCCGTCCTCCGATAGAATGGCTCCGCACCGCAGGGACGCTCGCAGACCTGCCGGCCGCCGAGCCAGACCCCGACCGAGCGACCGAGTGAGCCGACCCGCAGCGGGCGGGGCTGCCGGTAGCGCTCCGAGCTTCCTCTCGCTCCTCTCGGTCAACAGCGGCGCCCGCAGCCTCCTCCCGGCACTGCAGGCACCGAGCGCTGCCCAGCACTGCCCGCCCTGCCTTCCCACGGACAGCTCCCGGCGCGGGACATGACCGCTAAGAAAACGTCGCTTTTCGTCCAGCGCGGACCTCCTGCTTGGGCTTTTGATCTCTGGTTTCATCCTCCACCCCTGAGGACGTGACAAAAGTAACATGCCTCCTGTGATTATGCTATTCCTACGGCCCGGGAAAATGTCTTTATCATGATCGTATAACATGGATGAAACTATGTCTGAATGTGATGTCTGCAGTATCACGATTTTTACTGCATACGTCCAAAAGCGCAAACACCTACACCAACTCCAGTTTTTATACGAGTCGTGCTTGAAGAACAGCCTTTCAGCAGATCATACAATGTTAAGGAATAGGAGAACTACTCATGAACAGTCCCAATATTCACAATGGTCACCGAATTCAGCACTGCAGGGAAAGTCGTTGCTATTTTGCGCCTGCACATCACACACTACACCTAATAAATTTGCGTTACTCCCCCTTCTTCAATCACAACTTCGCAATTTTTCAGTACAATTATACTCAACACAGGCGTGACAATGCTCTCTCTGCTGACTTAATACTTGGGCATTCAGTCAAGTATCGGCAACATCTAGATGATAATGGCACTAAGGCGAGGCACAGTTCGGGTACTTAGCAAGTGATACATACAGAGTAGGGTCCACACACAGAGAGCGTTTTTGAAATCCTAAATTAACCTGACTGTGGAAGCATTCCTACAGCAGCCTTCCCTCAAAAGAAGGGGTTTGTTCCACATATCAGAAGGTCCAAACACATAGCTTTGACAAAATGCCGTCGGGAAGGAAAACTCTCCAAACCAAGCCCGTCATGTACATCTCCTTCTACACAATAAAGATGCACCTTCCTCCTTAATACAAGTAGCAATTCGGAAAACATCACTATCCTAAATAAAATCCTTCAACTACATCGGAATATGTCACGAATTAAAATGCGATTCAAAAATACTGAACCTCTCACACATCCGACCAAGCTTGCAGCTGATGAGGCAGCTATTCCCCGTTCGCCATACTTCATGCAAAAAGAAACACGCGGAAGGATTATTTCACGGAATCATGGAAGAAAATATAACCACTTAAAAGATTCCGGGAAGAAATAGAACACAAGAGCTCGCGGCCAACGGCACGCCGTTATTTAAAGGCGAAGAAGGAAGAAATTCGATTCACAGACCTGAAGTGCCTCCGGGTCGGCCGGTGGCTCTCCCGGCACGGCGGTGCTGCTCTGGCTCGGCTTCTCGCAGGAATCGCCGCCCAGAAGCTCCTCCGCCGACAGGATAGGCACCGGCGGCGGCGGCGGCCAAGCGGCCTCGGGCACGGCGCGGGCGGGCGGCGGCACGCACAGGTTGTAGGAGTAGGGCAAGGTGCCCTCGCAGAAGTCGGCCGGGAAGGCGGCGCCGGCCAGCGAGAAGCGCTGCGCGCCCAGGCAGCGCAGCACGGCGGGCGGCCCGGCCCGGCGCAGCCGCGCCAGCACGGCCAGCGCCACGCTCAGCACCAAGAGCGCCGACAGCAGCGCCAGCGCCAGCACCAGGTAGAACTGCAGCTCGGCCGCCGCCGCCTCGGCGCCCGCCGGCCGCTCGCTCAGCTCCGGCAGCGCCTCCTGCAAGCTCTCGGCCAGCACCACGTGCAGCGTGGCCGTGGCCGACAGCGCCGGCTGCCCGTGGTCCTTCACCACGGCCACCAGCCGCTGCTTGGCCGCGTCCCGCTCGCCCACGGCGCGCGCCGTGCGCACCTCGCCGCTGTGCAGCCCCACGCGGAACAGCGCCGGCTCCGACGCCTGCACCAGCTCGTACGACAGCCACGCGTTGCGCCCCGCGTCCGCGTCCACCGCCACCACCTTGGCCACCAGGTAGCCGGCCTCGGCCGAGCGCGGAACCACCTCGAAAGGTGCCGCCGCCGCCCCTCCCGCAGCCTCTCCCGGCCCGGCCGCCGCCGCGGTGGGCCAGAGCACCCTGGGCGCGTTGTCGTTGCGGTCCAGCACGAAGACGCGCACCGTGGCCGTGGAGCTGCGCGCCGGCGAGCCGCCGTCCTGCGCCCGCACGGCCACCGTGAACTCGCGGCACTGCTCGTAGTCCAAGGAGCGCTGCGCGTACAGCGCGCCGCTCCGCGCCTCCACCGACACCAGCGGCGCCGCGCCCGCCGCGCCCGCGCTGCCGCCCGCCAGCCAGTAGCTCACGCGCCCGTTGGCGCCCGCGTCCGCGTCCCGCGCCTGCACGCGCAGCACCAGCGCGCCCGCCGCGTTGTTCTCCGCCACGTACGCGCTGTACGCCGCCTCCTCGAACACCGGCGCGTTGTCGTTCACGTCCGACACCTCCAGCACCAGCTCCCTGCTGCTCCGCAGCGCCGGCCTGCCCCGGTCCCGGGCCACCACCGTCACGCGATGCTCCGACGCCTGCTCGCGGTCCAGCGCGCCCGATGTCACCACCTTGTACGAGCCCCCCGGCGACGCCACGATCGACAGCGGCGCCTCTCCCGACAGCTCGCACGACACCTGACCATTCTCGCCAGAGTCCCTGTCCCGAACTTTCAACACGGCGACCACGGTCCCCGCTGGCGTGTCCTCGGGCACGGGGCTCGACAGCGACAAAATCGTGATCTCGGGCGCGTTGTCGTTCTCGTCCGTGATATCGATCTGCACTTCGCAGTCATCGGTGAGCCCGCCTCCGTCCGTCGCCTCCACGCCGAAGATGTATTTACTCTGTCCCTCGAAATCGAGGGGGCCCGCTGTTCTCACTTCCCCGCTGTCACGATCGATAATGAACAACGCTCTGACGGAGTCCGGGACGCTGCCAAAGGAGTAGGACACTCGCCCGTTCGAGCCTGCGTCAGCATCTGTCGCCCGTACCCGCAGCACCACCGACTCCACTGGCAGATTCTCTGGCACTCTCGCCTCGTAGAGATTTTTGCTGAACACGGGTGGGTTGTCGTTGGCATCTGTCACGTTGATGCGAACCTGGACAGTGCCGGACCTCGCAGGTTCCCCACCGTCCACCGCCGTCAGTACCAACTCAAAGGAGCTCTGCTTCTCCCGATCCAACACTCTCTCCAGGACTAATTCAGGCTGCTTCTTTCCACCTGGTTTTTCCTTCATTGAGAGTGAGAAAGACGGGTTGCTGGTTAGTTGATAAGTCAGCTGCGAGTTGCTTCCTGCGTCTGCATCTCGGGCCATCTCCAGCGGAAACCGAGCACCGGGAGGGATCCATTCACCAATCTCGAGTTCTAGAACTGTTTTGCTGAACACCGGGGAGTTGTCATTTACGTCCTCGATGGACACTTCGACGTGGAAAACGTTCAGTGGGTTGTGCACCAGCGCCTCGAAGCTGACGGAGCAGGTCGCCGACTCGCCGCACATCTCCTCCCGGTCCAGCCTCTCGTTCACGTACAGGTTCCCGTTCTCCTCATTCACCGTGAAGTATTGCTTCTCCTCGCTCAGCCGCAGCTTGCGCGCCGGCAGCTCGTCCGCGCTGAGCCCCAGGTCCCGCGCCAGCGGCCCCACGAGCGAGCCTCTGCCCAGCTCCTCGGCGATGGCGTAGCGGACCCGCTCGGCCGCCGCCCGGCACCACACGCACACCAGCAGCAGCAGCGCGGCCAGCAGCGCTCGCCCGCCGCCCGGCCCAAGCCTCTGCCGCCGCCTCACCGCCATTCTCTGCCCGCTGCGCTCGCCGCGCTCCGGCCTCCTGCCGCTGCCCTGCCGCCCTTCCAGCCGCTCTCGCCGCCCACAACAGACACCGCTGAAAGCCACCCAGACCGCTCGGGCCGCCTCTCGCCGCCGCCGCTGCTGCTGTCGGTGCCGCTGCCGCTGCGGCCGGCGCCGGGCGAGCGAGCAGCCTGCGGGGGCAGGACGCTGCGGCGGCGGCGGCTCCAGCGGCGCTCGGCGGCGGCCAACAGCGACACCCGGAGGCGCCGCCGCGACACTGCAGCCGCCGCACGGCCGCGCTCAAGGGCGCCCGGCTTTGGGCGGGGCTCAGCGCTGTACCGGCCCCGGGGGCTCTCCCAGACCAAAAACACCGAGAGCGGGAGCTCCTGCTTAATTCCACTGCAAGGCGTTTCCATGTGAGCTGTGTTGGCCGGTGCTTTTAGGACATTCTTTTAGGTCACATTCCACAGTCACAAGGAAATATTCATTGCAGGGCAGTATAGAATGGAATTCAGCCGCTCTTAATAAAATTATGGGCCATTAACACCAATAATAACCGATAATATAGAGAAGATTTCAACAGCTTTTCCACATTATCCTCAATTGTCCTCTCATTATCTGGGAATAATCAGTTGAAGATACAGATCCACGTAATGCAATGTAAGCATCCCCTATGCCAAGATAGAAGAATAACATTTACTCTTTTCTTTCTGACAGGGCAATGACCGAGTTCTTCTCCAGCCTCACACACAGAGCTCCCCTCTCTTCTTTTTCTTCCATGCCAGGCCACTGTGAGGTTTTGCTCGTGGCCATCTCCTCACTGCTCAAATCCATCATGAGATGATAATGCACTGCATACACACCCAGAATGGAGGTACAGTTGTTTGCTCACCTCCATTATAATAAGGAACTGGAGGATTCTAGAGCACACAAATTATAAACAACCATACTAAAAGATCACCAGGCATCCAACTGAGAATGGCTCATCAAACCATTGGCTTAGGCGGAATCTTCTCCCTGTCCTTATCACATGCTCTGTTCCACAGAGAGGCCAAGTCTACTAAAGTCATATTTAAATCCACTTCGCTCAACAAGAACACATAAAAAGTCACTTTCATATGCCCTGCCTTTCTCTCCCACAGCAACTAGAGCAGGAGACATTGGCACATCATATGTTACTAAAAAAAGGTGTTGCTAATTGGAAGTATAGCCACATATTGTGTAAATCAAGTGAAAACAAAACAAAGCAAAAAAACCTGCAAGGAAACCAAAAAACATGAATCACATCATGGAAGGAAACATTAGAAGAATACAAGGAGTCAGAGATGCTCACAGTGAATTCTTCCAGACCTTTATTGCAGGCCTTAAAATTCATCCCTGAGAGCACCGTGAAGTCCCTGAGGTCTCAAGGGGCAAGTGTGGCCCTAACATGCACAGCACAGCAGGCCAGGGGGGTTATTTAGAGAATTAGTCCTCTCCTCAGCAGCTCAGTCTACTGCATGGCCTGCTCACCTTGCTTGGCTGCAAAGTTATGAAACCATCATTTGCACAGTTACGAAACCATCATTTCAAAAAGCTTCTCATCAGCTTCTTCCTTAAGGAAAATATTCTGACAAATTACAGCAGATTTTCTTATTAATTCTATTTTTTATTCCCCACACAGTGCTCAATCTGAAGCGACTGAAGTAAGGATGTGATGAAAAACATCAGTCACTGTTTCATATTTAAAAGTACTGACCAGAATTCTGACAATGAGCTGCAACCTTCTGGGAAACAAAGGCCTGAGTGGAAGTGCAATTACACTTCTGAAGTAACTCTACATTAGTATGTAGCCTAGAGGTACAGATTATGGAGGTTTCACAGAGGATTAATTAGCTCTTCCACCGAAGAATTATGGTTCTACATGAACAGCTCCTGTGGAAAATGTTACTTTTTGAGGGCTGACATTGTCTTTCATGACAGAGACGCCAGGATCAGAACAGCAATGGCACTGACTTTGGCACCAAGCATGAAATCAAACCATTTCTCTGCCAAACCCACACTGAGTTCCCCATTTGCCTGGCACAGAACTCAGCTCTCACCCTCCTCACTCTGCATTCACAGCCTTCAGTTTCACCATCAACACAAACCAAAATTTTGCCTGCATCTTGGCCCCAGAGAAAAACAACACCTCGTGGAAACATCCATTCATGAAGTGGTATTTGTTGAATGAAATATTCAAGGTCAGGCTGGCTGGGGCTCTGAGCCACCTGCTCTGGTGGAAGATGTCCCTGGCCATGGCAGAAGACCTGGAACAAGAGGATCCTTAAGGTCCTTTGCAACACAAACCATTCTCCCATTCTGTGCTTCTAGGATTCTATGATTACAAGTTCAGCTACAAGGAATGGATAACAGATACACTCCCTATTGGAAAATTATATGTTTTGGAGTTTGCAAGATTGCCAGACACATTTAGATTTACTCCTTGAAAAAAAATACAAGCAAATCAACAAACAATCCAACCCAATACAACCCAAACCAATACAAACCAAACATATTACCCAAAGGAACTGAAATTAACCCAGCCAAGAATGGGAAAATGCCAGAAGAGTATCAATCATGGCCTCATATTGCAGATTGGGTCACCTGCAGTATATACACAACCAAGGAAACTGGACAGCAACCACTACACAGGCTCCTTACACAGGAGTTCACTACACAGGCCCCAGACTGTCATTTCCTTGGATAGTAAGAGGAAGAAAAAACTTGGAAAAACGGCTATGGACCTCATCTAAACACCAGGACAAACAGAACTGGACACAATTCATTCATTCATTTTGAACTGTATCACAGTAAACTCCTGCACCAGCCCTGTCTCTGCATACACAGACTGCTTCTCTCTGGCCAATCATGGCACAATTGAACAGCTCACAACACTCTTCTGGGTTATATAATTCACGGTATATCATTGATGTCGTTTTTTACAGGCATTGAATCACAGCTTTGCAGTGACACCATTAAGAGGACATGAACATACTTATTAAGAACCTGCCAGGGTTCTCCATGCAGCTGTAATTCAAATCTTCTAGATAATTACTTTGGGAAGAAAAACCACACATTGCTTCATCCTAAAAGTAGGAACTAAACAGGGAATGGAGGGAAACATTCCCATGAGTCTTTCAGCAGACATTCACACACAGCTCACAGCACTCAGATTTCCAACCCTTTACACCATCCATGCTGTCCTTTCATCCATCTGTCATAAAAACATGTGACAGTCAAGGCCCCCTTCTCCAGACCATTTTTCTTTCCAGCACCAAATTCACACAGCTGTCTGTACATCTCTGTGCTATGGAAGATACATTTGCTGCTCACTGAAGTTCTGTTAAGAGACTTCATAAGTCTTAAATGTAAAGCAGAGCAATGTTCCAAGAGACACTGAGTCAGTGAATATCTGCTCACAGGGAATTATGCCCGCCTCTGTCTCCAACTGCATCTTGATTCTCTCCCTTCCCATGCAGACAATTCTCTTGCCATGCTAAATATTTTGAGCCAAGGCTCATCCAGCTACATCTGACATAGTTCTGCAATAATAAACAAAAAAAAAAAAAAAAACAAAGCACTTCTGCCATTTCCTCCTCCACATGCTGCCACGCACAGCCTTTTCCAAGAATCACAACTTAAAGAGGATCTTTCCTCTTCACAACTGACAGACAGACATCATCAAGGACCACTTCTTGCCTGGTCCAATCCTCTTTGGGGACAAAGAACAAAGTATCGATGATGTAAACACTTTTCCTGCTGATCTTCATGATGCATAATGGAGAATAATAAAAGGTGAGAAAAACGTACAGAGAGATTCCACACAAAACCATCAGTATTTTGTTAAAGACACATTGTACCAATTAAAGAACATGTGCTCTTGGGAAGACACGTGAGCTTGCTAATAAGTTGTATTTCTTAATAACGTGATCTATCCCTTGGGAGGAGCAAATGCTATCAGGAACAAAGATTCTAAACAGCACAGCTGATACAGGAGAACAACATCTGGAAGCTGATCAATACCCAAACCGCAGACCTAACCAACAACCTGCCAACAGCAGCCTTCTCCCTCCTTCCTTCTTCTCTAACTGGAAGACTGAGCACCCACCCCATGTTCACATAAGGACAACAACGCGCACTAGCCTTACAAAGTTAATAGAAGGAAACTTGACCATGCTTTTAGAAGAAGTCTCTTATGAAAGACAGAGAACGCGGAGGAAATGCTACGCCACCGTCAGAAGAACGACTCGTGGAGAAATCTGAGCAGAGCAACTCACCGAGGAAGGGGCGGGGTCCGAGGGGATGGCGCCGGCCGGGTCCTCGTCCCCGAGCAGCGGCGCGGGCTCGTCGGGCGGCGGCCGGGCCGGGAGGGTGTCGCAGCAGCTGGCGGCCGAGAAGCGCAGGTGGCTCTTGCGCGAGTCGGCCGTGAGCGACACGTCGTGCGAGTAGGACTGCAGGAAGGCGCGCACGCCGTCGATGCCCACGAAGTGCGAGACGGGCACGCCGCGCGAGGCGCCGCTGTCCGGCGGCAGCAGCTGCTGGCGGTGGCAGCGGCGCAGGCGCAGCGCCAGCAGCAGCAGCAGGAAGGCCACGAAGAGGCACGAGACGGCGGCCACGGCCAGCACGAGCCAGCGCGTCAGGCTGGCGGCCGGCTCGCCCGGCGCCGCCGCCTCGTGCGCCGCGCTGCCCAGCTCGGCCAGCAGCTCGGCCACGCTCTCGGCCAGCACCACGCTCAGCGTGGCCGTGGCCGACAGCGCCGGCCGCCCGTGGTCCCGCACCAGCACCACCAGGCTGTGGCGCGCCGCGTCGCGGGCCAGCGGCGAGCGCGCCGTGCGCACCTCGCCGCTGTGCAGCCCCACGCGGAACAGCCCCGGCTCCGTGGCCTTGGCCAGCTCGTAGGACAGCCACGCGTTCTGCCCCGCGTCCGCGTCCACCGCCACCACCTTGGCCACCAGCGCGCCGGCCTCCGACCGCCGCGGCGCCAGCTCCACGCCCGACCACGCCGCCGCTGCGGCCGCCGCCGGCGGGTACAGCACCTGCGGCGCGTTGTCGTTCTCGTCCACGATCTGCAGCCGCACCGACACGTTGCTGCTCAGCGCCGGCGCGCCGCCGTCCTCCGCCCGCACGCACAGCTGCAGCTCGCGCAGCTGCTCGTAGTCCAAGGAGCGCAGCGCGTACAGCGCGCCCGTCTCCGCCTGCACCGACACGTACGACGACAGCGGCGCGCCCCGCACCCGCCCCTCCGCCAGCCGGTAGCGCACGCGCGCGTTCTGCCCCCAGTCCGCGTCCGTGGCGCGCACCGTCAGCACCAGCGCGCCCGCCGCGTTGTTCTCCGCCAGCCGCGCGCTGTAGCGCTCCTCCGCGAACACCGGCGCGTTGTCGTTCACGTCCAGCACCCGCAGCGCCAGCACCGCGCTGCTCTGCAGCGACGGCGACCCGCCGTCGGCCGCCCGCATCGTCACGTTGTACTCCGACACCTGCTCCCGGTCCAGCTCTCTCGCTGTCACCACACGGTAGTAGTCTTCATAGGACTTCTCCAGCCGGAACGGGACGTTCCCATCAAGCGAGCACCGAACCTCCCCTTTCGCTCCAGAGTCCCGGTCCTGCACGTGCAGCAGCGCGACCACCGTCCCTGTTGGAGCGTCCTCGGAAATCTCACTTAGTGCCGACCTCACTGAAATTACCGGCGCATTATCGTTTGTGTCCGTGACACCGATCGTTACTTTGGCAGTGTCGAAATGGTCTCCTCCGTCCCGTGCCTGCACGTCCAGTTCGTAAGAGTCGCATTCCTCGAAGTCCAGGCTCTGCAACAGAGTGATAGCTCCACTCTGAGAGTCCAGATGGAAAATATTCGATGCCATGTCCGACACTTTTTTCAACGAGTATTTCACATGACCATTCAGCCCTTCGTCGGCGTCCGTAGCTGTGACAGTGACGAGCGTGGAGCCCACGGGCACGTCCTCGGGCACACGCACCGTGTACTCCACCTGGTTGAACACGGGCGCGTTGTCGTTCGCATCCACCACGGTCACACGGATCCGAGCCGTGCCCGTCCGTGCCGGATCGCCGCCGTCCATCGCCCTCAGCACCAGCTCGTGAAACGCCGCCTCCTCCCGGTCCAGCGCCTTCGCCAGCACCAGCTCGGGACGCTGATCGCCGCCGGGGCCCGCCTGCACGGCCAGCGAGAAGTGCTCGTCACCGCTCAGCTCGTAGCTCTGCAGCGAATTCCGGCCCGAGTCAGGGTCGTGAGCCTCGGGTAAGGGAAACCGAGATCCCGGAGATGTCGTCTCACCTATTGTTTCTTCCAGCTCAACTTCTTTGAAGCTCGGCGCGTTGTCGTTAATGTCCATGATTTCAACTTGGATCCCATAAACCTGCATCTGACCCTCCACTATCAGCTCACAGCGCAGCACGCATTTCTCCACCAGCCGGCACAGCTGCTCTCTGTCGATTCTCTCTCCTGTCACCAAATGTCCCGTCTTCCCGTGCAGAGCGAAATACTGCGTCCTACCTTCGGAGACCACTCGGACGCCGCGATCTCGGATCTCCGGCAGCTGCAGCCCCAGGTCCTTGGCCACGTCGCCAACGAACGAGCCCTTGGGCATCTCCTCGGGCACCGAGTAGCGCAGCTGCCCCCACGCCGCCTCCCACGCCGCCAGCAGCACGGCCCAGAGCAGAGCTCGCTGCCGCCGGCCCCAGCGCCTCCCCGCCGCGCACATCTCGGCCGCGGCACCGCTCGTTCTCTTGCAGCTCGCTGCCGCCAACCCAGACAGCACCGGCTCCGACTCTGCTCCCAGCTTCTGCACGGTATTTCAGCCACCGGTTCCTCCGTCTTGCCACAGAATGGCTCCGCACCGCAGGGACGCTTGCAGACCTGCCGGCCGCCGAGCCAGACCCAGAGCAAGCGAGCGATCGAGCCGATCCGCAGCGGGCGGGGCTGCCGGTAGCGCTCCGAGCTTCCTCTCACTCCTCTCGGTCAACAGCGGCGCCCGCAGCCTCCTCCCGGCACTGCAGGCACCGAGCGCTGCCCAGCACTGCCCGCCTTGCCTTCCCATGGGCAGCTCGCGGGGCGGGACATGACCGCTAAGAAAACGTCGCTTTTAGTCCAGCGCGGACATCCTGCTTGGGCTTTTGATCTCTAGTTTCAGCCTCCACCTTATCCTGATCGTATAACATGGATGAAACTATCCCTGAATGTGACGTCTGAAGTATCACGAGCTTTACTGCATACGATCAAAAGCGCAAACAGCTACACCAATTCCAGTTTTTATACGAGTCGTGCTTGAAAAACTGCCTTTTAGAGGATCATACAGTGTTAAGGAATAGGAGAACTACTCATGAACAGTCACAATGTTCACTACGGTCACCGAATCCAGCACTGCAGGGAAAGTCGTTGCTATTTTGCGCCGGCACATCACACACTACTCCTAATAAATCCGCGTTACTCCCCCTTCTTCAATCACAACTTCGCCATTTTTCATTACAATTTTGCTCAACATAGGCGTGACAATGCTGGCTCTGCTGACTTAATACCTGGGCATTACGTCAAGTATCGGCAACATCTAGATGATAATGGCACTAAGGCGAGGCACAGAGTTCGGGTACTTAGCAAGTGATACATACAGAGTAGGGTCCATACACAGAGAGCGTTTTTGAAATCCTAAATTAACATGACTGTGGAAGCATTCCTACAGCAGCCTTCCCTCAAAAGAAGGGGTTTGTTCCACGTATCAGAAGGTCCAAACACATAGCTTTGACAAAAAGCCGTCGGGAAGGAAAACTCTCCAAACCAAGCCCGTCATGTACATCTCATTCTACACAATAAAGATGCACCTTCCTCCTTAATACAAGTTCCAATTCGGAAAAAATCACTATCCTAAATAAAATCCTTCAACAAAATCGGAATGTGTCACGAATTAAAATGCGATTCAAAAATACTGAACGGTAAGAACCTCCCACAGACCCGACCAAGCTTGCAGCAGATGAGGCAGCTATGGCCCGTTCGCCATACTTGATGCAAAAAGAAAAACGAGGAAGGATTATTTCACGAAATCATGGAATAAAATATAACCACTTAAAAGATTCAGGGAAGAAATAAACCACAAGAGCTCGCGGCCACCGGCACGCCGTTATTTAAAGGCGAAGAAGGAAGGAATTCGATTCACAGACCTGAGGAGCCTTGGGGTCGGCCAGGGGCTCTCCCGTCAGGGCGGTACTGCCCGGACTCGGTTTCTCGCAGGAATCGCCGCCCAGAAGCTCCTCCGCCGACAGGATGGGCACCGGCGGCGGCGGCGGCCAAGCGGCCTCGGGCACGGCGCGGGCGGGCGGCGGCACGCACAGGTTGTAGGAGTAGGGCAAGGTGCCCTCGCAGAAGTCGGCCGGGAAGGCGGCGCCGGCCAGCGAGAAGCGCTGCGCGCCCAGGCAGCGCAGCACGGCAGGCGGCCCGGCCCGGCGCAGCCGCGCCAGCACGGCCAGCGCCACGCTCAGCACCAAGAGCGCCGACAGCAGCGCCAGCGCCAGCACCAGGTAGAACTGCAGCTCGGCCGCCGCCGCCTCGGCGCCCGCCGGCCGCTCGCTCAGCTCCGGCAGCGCCTCCTGCAAGCTCTCGGCCAGCACCACGTGCAGCGTGGCCGTGGCCGACAGCGCCGGCTGCCCGTGGTCCTTCACCACGGCCACCAGCCGCTGCTTGGCCGCGTCCCGCTCGCCCACGGCGCGCGCCGTGCGCACCTCGCCGCTGTGCAGCCCCACGCGGAACAGCGCCGGCTCCGACGCCTGCACCAGCTCGTACGACAGCCACGCGTTGCGCCCCGCGTCCGCGTCCACCGCCACCACTTTGGCCACCAGGTAGCCGGCCTCGGCCGAGCGCGGAACCACCTCGAAAGGCGCCGACGCCGCCCCTCCCGCAGCCTCTCCCGGCCCGGCCGCCGGCGCGGGCCAGAGCACCCTGGGCGCGTTGTCGTTGCGGTCCAGCACGAAGACGCGCACCGTGGCCGTGGAGCTGCGCGCCGGCGAGCCGCCGTCCTGCGCCCGCACGGCCACCGTGAACTCGCGGCACTGCTCGTAGTCCAAGGAGCGCTGCGCGTACAGCGCGCCGCTCCGCGCCTCCACCGACACCAGCGGCGCCGCGCCCGCCGCGCCCGCGCTGCCGCCCGCCAGCCAGTAGCTCACGCGCCCGTTGGCGCCCGCGTCCGCGTCCCGCGCCTGCACGCGCAGCACCAGCGCGCCCGCCGCGTTGTTCTCCGCCACGTACGCGCTGTACGCCGCCTCCTCGAACACCGGCGCGTTGTCGTTCACGTCCGACACTTCCAGCACCAGCTCCCTGCTGCTCCGCAGCGCCGGCCTGCCCCGGTCCCGGGCCACCACCGTCACGCGATGCTCCGACGCCTGCTCGCGGTCCAGCGCGCCCGATGTCACCACCTTGTACGAGCCGCCCGACGACGCCACGATCGACAGCGGCGCCTCTCCCGACAGCTCGCACGACACCTGACCGTTCTCGCCAAAGTCCAGGTCCTGCACTTTCAGCAGAGCGACCACGGTGCCGACAGGCGCGTCCTCGGACACTGGGCTGGACACCGACAGAACCGTGATCTCGGGTGCGTTGTCGTTCTCGTCCATGATATCTATTTGCACTTTACAATGTGACACTAAACCCCCGCCATCCTTAGCCTCCAGGCCGAAGATGTATTTATTCTTCTCCTCGAAATCGAGGGGACCCGTTGTCCTGACCTCGCCGGTGTCCCTCTGGACAGTGAACAACGCCTTGATGGTGCCAGGGACGTTGCTGAAGGAGTAGGACACTCGCCCGTTGGTGCCGGCGTCCGCATCTGTCGCCTCCACCCGCAGCACCAGAGACCCCGCCGGCAAATTCTCTTCCACTCGCGCCTCGTAGACACCTTTGCTGAACACGGGTGGGTTGTCATTTAGGTCCGTCACGTTGATGCGAACCTGGACAGTGCCGGATCTCGCAGGGTCCCCACCGTCTACCGCTGTCAGCACCAGCTCAAAGGAACTCTGCTTCTCCCTGTCCAATGCTCTGTCCAGCACCAATTCCGGCTGCTTGCTCCCCTCAGAGCTCTCTTTTAAGGCCAGAGAGAAGGACGGGTTGCTGGTTAGTTGATAAGTCAGCAGAGCGTTCATTCCCACGTCAGCGTCTCGTGCCATCTCCAGAGGAAAACGAGCACCGGGAACCGTCCATTCACCAATCTCCAGTTCCAGAACAGCTTCACTGAACACCGGGGAATTGTCGTTCACGTCCTCGATCGCCACCTCGACGTGGAAAATGTTCAGCGGGTTCTGCACCAGCGCCTCGAAGCTGACGGAGCAGGTCGCCGACTCGCCGCACATCTCCTCCCGGTCCAGCCTCTCGTTTACGTATAGGTTCCCATTCTCCTCATTCACCGTGAAGTATTGCTTCTCCTCGCTTAGCCGCAGCTTGCGCGCCGGCAGCTCGTCCGCGCTGAGCCCCAGGTCCCGCGCCAGCGGCCCCACGAGCGAGCCTCTGCCCAGCTCCTCGGCGATGGCGTAGCGGACCCGCTCGGCCGCCGCCCGGCACCACACGCACAGCAGCAGCAGCAGCAGCGCGGCCAGCAGCGCTCGCCCGCCGCCCGGCCCAAGCCTCTGCCGCCGCCTCACCGCCATTCTCTGCCCGCTGCGCTCGCCGCGCTCCTGCCTCCTGCCGCTGCCCTGCCTCCCTTCCAGCCGCTCTCGCCGCCCAAAACAGACACCGCTGAAAGCCACCCAGACCGCTCGGGCCGCCTCTCGCCGCCGCCGCTGCTGCTGTCGGTGCCGCTGCCGCTGCGGCCGGCGCCGGGCGAGCGAGCAGCCTGCGGGGGCAGGACGCTGCGGCGGCGGCGGCTCCAGCGGCGCTCGGCGGCGGCCAACAGCGACACCCGGAGGCGCCGCCGCGACACTGCAGCCGCCGCACGGCCGCGCTCAAGGGCGCCCGGCTTTGGGCGGGGCTCAGCGCTGTACCGGCCCCGGGGGCTCTCCCCGACCAAAAACACCGAGAGCGGGAGCTCTGACTCGGTGTGACTCTAGAGGCGTTACTAAGTCAGATGGGCTTCTGGGCATTCTTTCAGTTCATGCTATTTAGTCCCATTGAAACCTCAGATGGAAGTATTCGTGGCAGAGCAATACACAATGGAACTAAGCTGCTTTTAAAAAATTCGTAGTTAATCTATAAGAAAAAGGAATGATATTACAGTAAGGAATGACGTTGAGAAAGTTTCAATTCTCCCTCAAGCATCTTGAATTCTACTTCTCTTATATGGGACACTAACTTGAGAAACAGATCAGCCTAAAACAAAGTTTAGAGCTCTATGATAAGAATGAATAACGTTTATTATTTTTTTCTGAGTCATAAAATATCTTCTTTTTTGTCTCCATACTTGAGAACCTTAGAGGGAATAAGTGCAAAGCCATTTCTGAGTCTTTCATAGAACCAAAAAAAAAGAAGTTTTACATCGAAATTATAAGCCATTCTATCCAAGCAACATGGTTCTTTATTGCTGGATGCCTGACATTCACTTTCAGCAAAGGGAACACAGGGAAAAAATGACACAGGCCTAGACCCTAAAGATGAAATCTAACTATTTTCCTTTAAAAAACCCTTTGACATACCAAATTCCTGGATCAAAACCAGTCTCTCAGCCTACTTGAACTGCATTCTAAGTACAGGCACAACCAACATTGGTTTGGGACCACAGGCCTAATCAAACTACGAGGACAAATGGAACTTTACACATTTCTGTTATCCATTTCAAACCATACCACAGTAATATCCTACACTGGCCCTGTCTGTGCATAGACCGAATTCTCTCTGTCATCACACAATACAAATGAAATTTTGAGGACAGACATTATTAAAGGCACTTCACATCTTTTCAAATCCCAAGAATCTCTACACATAAATGCATGCACAGCGATTTTTGTGCTCATCACAATAATCTCGACAATTCTAAAGTGTTGTGAAGGCTGTAAGACATCAGCATCTCAATTTGTGATTCAGTCATTAAAGTATCACTCAAAGGTAACACCATCTTTATCCAGCACATGGGTTTTCTGGAGGATGGCTGACTCTCCTACTCTGAATGCAAGGTTTCCCTCTGCATCCAAAAATCACCATTGCCAGAAAACATAATGAAAGTGAAAACCAAAATGGTGAACACACAACCTGGCCCTTTCAGTACAAATGATGGAATATCAAAAAATGAAGACACCTCTAGACAATTTTCAGAAAGTCATGAATAAATACACGAGTCAAAAATACACATGCCTTGTCTCCAACATTACGTTCTCATAAACAAATCTCTCCTCAATCCCTTTTCGTGGAGAGGCGGCACCAAAAGAAAAGTTCCTCCCACGGCTTCCGATTGCCGTGGATAAAGTTTCATTTCTCAACCTGAGTACGAGACAAGCATGAGTATTTCTTCCAGAAAATCTACAAGAAAACACCTCTATTAAAATGAGCACGGCAACAGGTTTACGTCTGCCGAAAGGAGGGGATCAAGAAAGACTCTTGATGATGATGGCACCAAGGTCAGGCACCGAGTTCGGGTACTTCGCAGGTAATGAATACAGAGTTGGCTCCACTCGAAATTCCCTTTATGGCACTTGCCATAAGAACCTAATTGAACCATTCATTAAAAACCGCAACAACCTGTGAACACACAGAAAGAACCTCCCAGGGATTCCCACATAGCTGAAGTAAGATCTGTTAGGGCAAATTTACCAGGGAAGAAGAAAATCACATTGCACAAAAGTAGGGCTGAACACTGAACAAGGAGAAGAGCAAACAATGTCTCTCCTGTTTAAAGGCTCTCCACACTCAGGTCACAGGACTCTTGTCTCCAGCCCTGACAAACGTCCAGGGTATTCTCTGACCCTCATAATCTGCAAAAACATCCAATCAAACCCCTGCTAAAGCATCTCTAACATCCACCACCATCAGGCCATCCCCATTTACCAGGAAGGGCAGCTGGATTTTTCTGCAAAGCTCAATAGCATGACATTTCAGATTATCTCAACAGTAGTAGGTACAGCAGAAGGGTATCTAGGGAGTAAAACGTCCAAAACCACATTTACTCAGACGCTCACACCAAAGGCCATGCCCACAGGTCCTATATGTAAATTCTTTGTAAAGTAAAAAAGGAAAAATACTAGGAACCACAAATGCGGGTCTCATATAACAGCTTGGACGAACTGAATTTCTACACTACTTTACACCTTTAGAATTAAAAAAAAAAAAAAAAAAATCGCAGCAAACTTTTAATCTGGCCTGTTCCTACAAAAAGAGATTTTGTCACCCTGGCCAAACATTATGCCACGGGACAGCTACAACCGCAGCCAGCCTCCTTTGAAAGAAAAGTGGTACGCAAAATCTCTCATTGTCTGAGAATAATCACATATACAAATAGGAAATGAGTGCTACTAACTAAAATAAAATACTCTCAAGAACAAAAGCGATACGCAGCTCTAACAACGACCCAGTCATCACAACAACTGCTCATCCTCCTTCAGCACATGGTTAAATTTGAAGATACACGATTCGCAAAGTTTAAAGTGATGTTACACAACGAGCGCCTAAGTGTTGTTCCAAAACAAGGTCTATCTGCTCAGGACCATGTGTCATCGAGGAAACACCTGAACCTCCAAACAATGTAAATTCCATTTGCATTAAATGCAAACCATACACAAGATTATAGAATGCTGAGAGGAATTACACTGGTCACGAGAAGAAAAGAAGAAATTAAACGCAGCCATATAAAAACACAAAGAACAAGCTTCCAGCCAAGAGCAACCTCCCTTTTCGGATCGTGCCCACCAAATTTAAGCCTGAACACGGACCCTACGTCAGCCTGCCCGCGGCAAGAAGCACTAAGCCCCGAGTGCTGATAAGGGGCCTTCCCTTCCTTCTCTGCAATTCTTCCTAAGCCGTACGCGGACCACGGGAAGAAAGGAGAGGGGAGCAGTGAAGGGAAGCGTCACACAAAGAATTTGGCCCCAGAAACTCACCGAGGGAGGGGCGGGGTCCGAGGGGAGAGCGCCGGCCGGGTCCTCGTCGCCGAGCAGCGGCGCGGGCTCGTCGGGCGGCGGCCGGGCCGGGAGGGTGTCGCAGCAGCTGGCGGCCGAGAAGCGCAGGTGGCTCTTGCGCGAGTCGGCCGTAAGCGACACGTCGTGCGAGTAGGACTGCAGGAAGGCGCGCACGCCGTCGATGCCCACGAAGTGCGAGACGGGCACGCCGCGCGAGGCGCCGCTGTCCGGCGGCAGCAGCTGCTGGCGGTGGCAGCGGCGCAGGCGCAGCGCCAGCAGCAGCAGCAGGAAGGCCACGAAGAGGCACGAGACGGCGGCCACGGCCAGCACGAGCCAGCGCGTCAGGCTGGCGGCCGGCTCGCCCGGCGCCGCCGCCTCGTGCGCCGCGCTGCCCAGCTCGGCCAGCAGCTCGGCCACGCTCTCGGCCAGCACCACGCTCAGCGTGGCCGTGGCCGACAGCGCCGGCCGCCCGTGGTCCCGCACCAGCACCACCAGGCTGTGGCGCGCCGCGTCGCGGGCCAGCGGCGAGCGCGCCGTGCGCACCTCGCCGCTGTGCAGCCCCACGCGGAACAGCCCCGGCTCCGTGGCCTTGGCCAGCTCGTAGGACAGCCACGCGTTCTGCCCCGCGTCCGCGTCCACCGCCACCACCTTGGCCACCAGCGCGCCGGCCTCCGACCGCCGCGGCGCCAGCTCCACGCCCGACCACGCCGCCGCTGCGGCCGCCGCCGGCGGGTACAGCACCTGCGGCGCGTTGTCGTTCTCGTCCACGATCTGCAGCCGCACCGACACGTTGCTGCTCAGCGCCGGCGCGCCGCCGTCCTCCGCCCGCACGCACAGCTGCAGCTCGCGCAGCTGCTCGTAGTCCAAGGAGCGCAGCGCGTACAGCGCGCCCGTCTCCGCCTGCACCGACACGTACGACGACAGCGGCGCGCCCCGCACCCGCCCCTCCGCCAGCCGGTAGCGCACGCGCGCGTTCTGCCCCCAGTCCGCGTCCGTGGCGCGCACCGTCAGCACCAGCGCGCCCGCCGCGTTGTTCTCCGCCAGCCGCGCGCTGTAGCGCTCCTCCGCGAACACCGGCGCGTTGTCGTTCACGTCCAGCACCCGCAGCGCCAGCACCGCGCTGCTCTGCAGCGACGGCGACCCGCCGTCGGCCGCCCGCACCGTCACGTTGTACTCCGACACCAGCTCCCGGTCCAGCTCTCTCGCTGTCACCACACGGTAGTAGTCTTCATAGGACTTCTCCAGCCGGAACGGGATGTCCTTGTCAAGCGAGCAGCGCACCTCGCCGTTGGCTCCCGAGTCGCGATCATTTACCTGAAGCAGGGCTACCACTGTCCCCGGAGGAGCGTCCTCAGAAATCTCACTTAGAGCTGACCGTAAAGAAATCACTGGTATGTTATCATTAATGTCTGTGACGGTGATCGCGACTTTGGCAGTGTCGAAAAAGCCTCCCCCGTCCCGTGCCTGCACCTCCACTTCGTAATAGTCGCCTTCCTCGAAGTCCAGGCTTCGTCGCAGAGTGATCGCGCCCGTCTCAGAGTCCAGATGCAATATCTTCGAGGCTTTTTCTGTTATTTTCTTAAACGAGTATTTCACGTGTCCATTCAGCCCCTCGTCGGCATCTGTGGCCGTGGCGGTGACGAGGGCTGAGCCCACGGGCACGTCCTCGGGCACACGCACCATGTACTCCGCCTGGCTGAACACGGGCGCGTTGTCGTTCGCATCCACCACGGTCACGCGGATCCGAGCCGTGCCCGTCCGTGCCGGATCGCCGCCGTCCATCGCCCTCAGCACCAGCTCGTGAAACGCCGCCTCCTCCCGGTCCAGCGCCTTCGCCAGCACCAGCTCGGGACGCTGATCGCCGCCGGGGCCCGCCTGCACGGCCAGCGAGAAGTGCTCGTCACCGCTCAGCTCGTAGCTCTGCAGCGAATTCCGGCCCGAATCCGGGTCGTGAGCGTCTGGCAGGGGAAATCGCGAACCCGGGGCTGTTGTCTCACTTATTCTCTCTTCCAGCTCAATATCCTTGAAGCTCGGAGCGTTGTCGTTTATGTCCGTGATTTCCACTTCCATTCTATAAAACCTAATTTCCCCCTCCACTATCAGCTCACAGCGCAGCACGCATTGCTGTTCACTCTCGCACAGCTGCTCTCTATCGATCCTCTCTCCTGTCACTAAATGTCCCGTCTTCCCGTGCAGAACGAAATACTGTTCACTACCTTGGGAGACAACGCGGACGCCGCGGTCTCGGATCTCCGGCAGCTGCAGCCCCAGGTCCTTGGCCACGTCGCCCACGAACGAGCCCTTGGGCATCTCCTCGGGCACCGAGTAGCGCAGCTGCCCCCACGCCGCCTCCCACGCCGCCACCAGCACGGCCCAGAGCAGAGCTCGCTGCCGCCGGCCCCAGCGCCTCCCCGCCGCGCACATCTCGGCCGCGGCTCCGCCGGCACCGCAGCACCGCCGATCCAATCCCGCTCCCACTCAATGCTCTCAGCTCCTGCACCGAGCGCAGCCGCCGGTGCCTCCGCCTGGCTCCAGAATGGACCAGCACCGCGGGGACGATCGGGGACCGCAGGTTCAGACAGGGAGCGGGCAACCGAGTGAGCCGATCCGCAGCGGGCGGGGCTGCCGGTAGCGCTCCGAGCTTCCTCTCGCTCCTCTCGGTCAACAGCGGCGCCCGCAGCCTCCTCCCGGCACTGCAGGCACCGAGCGCTGCCCAGCGCTGCCCGCCCTGCCTCGCTCCATACAGGGCACAGTCGCCACCGAGATGTCGCTTTTCGTCCTGCGCCGATCTCCTGCCTCCGCATTTCTCCAGCCCATCTCTGCTTTCATTCTCCAGGGTATCACCATCGGGAGGAAGGCAGAGGCATTCCATGGGCGGGGTTTTTTAACCGCACGGGAAACTCATTACTTACTAATGTCACTATACCTAAATTAAAATTCATTTTCCTATTCACACTGTAATTTTTAATCTTATCCTTTTTCCTCGAAAGCACCTTCAAGAATAGTCTGTTAGAGAGAAAACGGGATGATACCATATCCCGAAGAAACAGAGATATCAGGGTCATTAACAAAAGTCTGACGAGATCAATTGCATACATCTTGAAGTTAGGGAGCTAATTGTTGCAGGATTCAATTATAAGTACAAATAATGATGCAGCTGAAACTCTCAAAGTAAAGTTCCAGGACGTGAAATATTTGACATTCTTTCCCAAGAGATGTCTAGTGTTTCCTTAGTTTATACAGGTTTACATTTAATCAAATCAGGGTAGTTTCCTTTTTTGTTCTAAAATCAATGTGTGAAGCACTGAAGCTCGCTAGCAAACCAATCATCTAAGTATTTCGTAATAACATTTATATGATATGTGCTCAAGAAAGCAATCATGGAACCTTAGACAAAAAGTACAACACTTGAAACACTGCTGAGCACTAATCAATGTGCAAATGAGCTTGATTCAAGTGCCTAAACCCTCCTCTCGCCAATCTCCCTAATATGTGATCCCATCGTACTCAGATGTTTATCCTAGTAAACAGAACTGCAAAAATCGGCTCTTCTCCATATCCCTGAGTTCTGTTAAAACCCCCAACATTTCTGTGCACAAAGGATAGAAAAATAACAATCTCTGAAACAGAAGTCTTTAAACACTCTCACCAGTGTACGAAATAAAGATCAAGAAGAGGAAAACAGAGCGAAATGCCACCCGCAGGCATGAATGGAGCAATCTAGCAGCACGACTGGATTCTCCCCAAACCGGGCGAAAATCCCTGCTTTCACTCAGAAAAAAAGAGTGAAAGGAACTTTCTCTTTCTTCATTCGATTCCTTTCCAAATCTAACCGGGACAAAACAAATTTTAACGAACGGTTTCGGGTAAAGCTATACACGAGTTCTAACTACACATTCTCGGAAAAAATCTGTCAGGAAAGAAATATTTCAAACACCAGGTGACAGTTCTCTCTCTTTTTTTTTTTTTCCTCGACACCGTCATGCAGAATCAGCCAGTCTCCTTCCAAAGAATACGAGCCTGCTTTCATGTAGCTAACACAATCCACAATCAAATTTATAGAGCTCGAGTTTTGAAGACAAAATATCGCCCCTGAGCCTGAACCTGTGACCAAACGAGAACCAAGGGCTTCCTGCTCTGCAGGAACGGGGGATAGCCCCTTCCTTAATTCAGTCCGTCACGGAGACAGGACTGTGCACGTCATAAAAACACGACTCTGGGAAACAAGGAGAAACACTGAGAAACGCTGCACCTGGCCTAAAGGAGAGCTATCATCAAAGCCGGTCAGCTCAGGCGGTTACAGAGAAAAAAAGAACAAGTTCCGCTGCTACATGGAGATACAGATGGAGAATACCCACTGGCACCGCGTGAACAGGCGGGAAACAATGAAGACAATTCGGGAACTTTTAGAAACAGAAGAACAACAGGCTTTACAGACCTGCGGTGAGTCGGGATTGGCAGACTGCTCTACCACGACGAGGTCACTGTTCTGGCTCGGTTTCTCGCAGGAATCGCCGCCCAGAAGCTCCTCCGCCGACAGGATGGGCACCGGCGGCGGCGGCGGCCAAGCGGCCTCGGGCACGGCGCGGGCGGGCGGCGGCACGCACAGGTTGTAGGAGTAGGGCAAGGTGCCCTCGCAGAAGTCGGCCGGGAAGGCGGCGCCGGCCAGCGAGAAGCGCTGCGCGCCCAGGCAGCGCAGCACGGCGGGCGGCCCGGCCCGGCGCAGCCGCGCCAGCACGGCCAGCGCCACGCTCAGCACCAAGAGCGCCGACAGCAGCGCCAGCGCCAGCACCAGGTAGAACTGCAGCTCGGCCGCCGCCGCCTCGGCGCCCGCCGGCCGCTCGCTCAGCTCCGGCAGCGCCTCCTGCAAGCTCTCGGCCAGCACCACGTGCAGCGTGGCCGTGGCCGACAGCGCCGGCTGCCCGTGGTCCTTCACCACGGCCACCAGCCGCTGCTTGGCCGCGTCCCGCTCGCCCACGGCGCGCGCCGTGCGCACCTCGCCGCTGTGCAGCCCCACGCGGAACAGCGCCGGCTCCGACGCCTGCACCAGCTCGTACGACAGCCACGCGTTGCGCCCCGCGTCCGCGTCCACCGCCACCACCTTGGCCACCAGGTAGCCGGCCTCGGCCGAGCGCGGAACCACCTCGAAAGGCGCCGCCGCCGCCCCTCCCGCAGCCTCTCCCGGCCCGGCAGCCGCCGCCGCGGGCCAGAGCACCCTGGGCGCGTTGTCGTTGCGGTCCAGCACGAAGACGCGCACCGTGGCCGTGGAGCTGCGCGCCGGCGAGCCGCCGTCCTGCGCCCGCACGGCCACCGTGAACTCGCGGCACTGCTCGTAGTCCAAGGAGCGCTGCGCGTACAGCGCGCCGCTCCGCGCCTCCACCGACACCAGCGGCGCCGCGCCCGCCGCGCCCGCGCTGCCGCCCGCCAGCCAGTAGCTCACGCGCCCGTTGGCGCCCGCGTCCGCGTCCCGCGCCTGCACGCGCAGCACCAGCGCGCCCGCCGCGTTGTTCTCCGCCACGTACGCGCTGTACGCCGCCTCCTCGAACACCGGCGCGTTGTCGTTCACGTCCGACACCTCCAGCACCAGCTCCCTGCTGCTCCGCAGCGCCGGCCTGCCCCGGTCCCGGGCCACCACCGTCACGCGATGCTCCGACGCCTGCTCGCGGTCCAGCGCGCCCGATGTCACCACCTTGTACGAGCCGCCCGACGACGCCACGATCGACAGCGGCGCCTCTCCCGATAGTTCGCACGACACCTGACCGTTCTCGCCCGAGTCGGAATCGTCCACATTCAGCACGGCTACAACGGTGCCGGCCGGAGCGTCCTCGGGGACAGGGCTCGAGAGGGACAGAATGGTGATCTCAGGCGCGTTGTCGTTCTCGTCGGTGATGTCTATCTGCACTTCGCAGTGACTGGCGAGACCGCCGCCATCTCTCGCTTCCACCCCAAACACGTATTTATTCTTCTCCTCGAAATCGAGGGGACCCGCTGTCCTCACTTCCCCGCTCTCGCTGTCGATAGTGAACAACGCCCTGACGGAGTCCGGGACGCTGCCCAAGGAGTAGGAGACTCGCCCGTTCGAGCCTGCGTCAGCATCGGTCGCTCGTACCTGCAGCACCACAGACTCTAGTGGAAGATTCTCTGATACCCTCGCCTCGTAGAGGCTTTTGTTGAACACGGGTGGGTTGTCGTTGGCGTCTGTCACGTTGATGCGAACCTGGACAGTCCCGGATCTCGCGGGATCCCCGCCATCTACGGCCATCAGCACCAGCTCAAAGGAACTCTGCTTCTCTCGGTCCAAAACTCTCTCCAGGACTAATTCTGGCAGCTTGCTTCCCCCAGGCTTTTCCTTCATTGACAGTGAAAACGACGGGTTGCTGGTGAGCTGGTAAGTCAGCATTGAGTTGCTTCCTGCGTCCGCATCTCGGGCCATCTCCAGCGGAAAACGAGCACCGGGAACCGTCCATTCACCAATCTCGAGGTACAGAGCAGCCTTGCTGAAGACTGGGGAGTTGTCATTCACGTCCTCAATGGCCACCTCGACGTGGAAAACGTTAAGCGGGTTGTGCACCAGCGCCTCGAAGCTGACAGAGCAGGTCGCCGACTCGCCGCACATCTCCTCCCGGTCCAGCCTCTCGTTCACGTACAGGTTCCCGTTCTCCTCATTCACCGTGAAGTATTTCAGCTGCTTCTTGCCGCCAGACGCCACCTGCAGCTTGCGCGCCGGCAGCTCGTCCGCGCTGAGCCCCAGGTCCCGCGCCAGCGGCCCTACGAGCGAGCCTCTGCCCAGCTCTTCGGCGATGGCGTAGCGGACCCGCTCGGCCGCCGCTCGGCACCACACGCACAGCAGCAGCAGCAGCAGCGCGGCCGGCAGCGCTCGCCCGCCGCCCGGCCCAAGCCTCTGCCGCCGCCTCACCGCCATTCTCTGCCCGCTGCGCTCGCCGCGCTCCTGCCTCCTGCCGCTGCCCTGCCTCCCTTCCAGCCGCTCTCGCCGCCCACAACAGACACCGCTGAAAGCCACCCAGACCGCTCGGGCCGCCCCTCGCCGCCGCCGCTGCTGCTGTCGGTGCCGCTGCCGCTGCGGCCGGCGCCGGGCGAGCGAGCAGCCTGCGGGGGCAGGACGCTGCGGCGGCGGCGGCTCCAGCGGCGCTCGGCGGCGGCCAACAGCGACACCCGGAGGCGCCGCCGCGACACTGCAGCCGCCGCACGGCCGCGCTCAAGGGCGCCCGGCTTTGGGCGGGGCTCAGCGGCTACACCGGCCCCGGGGGCTCTCCCCGACCAAAAACACCGAGAGCGGGAGCTCCGGCTTAATTCCACTCCAAGGCGTTTCTATGAGTTGTGCTGGCGGGCGCTTTTAAGGCATTTTTTCAGTCACATTGAACAGTCACATGCAAAGATCCACGGCGCCCCACTAAGGAATGGAACTAAGCTGTTCTTAAAACCATCACAGCCATTTACATCAGCAATAACCGATAATATAGAGAAGATTTCCAGAGCTTTTTCGAACTCTGTCGCGTTTTGAATTGTTATTCATTACTTGAGAAATATTAAATGTGAGGTATAGAGCAAGCAATGTGAGCATCCCCTATGCCAAGAAGGCAGAATAACGTTTACTCTTTCGTTTCTGACTCATGAAAATTGCTTCATTTGAGCTGTTTCGTTCACCCATATCTGAGCACCTGAATATAGAAAGCGCAAAGGAACACTAAGTCCTTCATAGAGCAAAACAATGTTTCCAATATCAAATTTAAACTTTTCTTTAAAGGTCATTAAATTTACACCAATGCCATGGGCAAGAACATGCTAGACTTGAACATTTCGGGTATATCCAAAACTTTTTTTGGTAATATCTTCTATTTCCAAACAACCCACACTGGAAAGATTTCTCTTAATCAAAACCTCCCTTCTTTCACTTAAAAATATTTGAATGGTGTCCTATGACCACTGGCACTCATAAAAAGAGCTCTGTCCATATTTCTTATAAGCTTAAACAGAAACAACAAAAATACAGTGATAAGTCTACGCACAGGCATAATTTCTCTATGCTGGAAGACCTACACTCCTTCAGCCCTTCATCATAACAGAAATGTTCCAGCCCACAGACCACTTTCATGATCCTTCTGGGAACTCTAGCATGTCCATTGGGATATTGGCCCAAGATCTGCATTCAGTCTGTGCTCTCACAGAAAGAGTTTAGAGGAGGGAAGGAACTCCCTTGACCTGCCAGGCAGAGTGCTTGTCATGCAGTGCAGGGCACAATTCCAGCAGCAGGTGCCCATGGGCAGCTCATGGCCCACCTCATCACACACCAATAACCCAAAGCACTTCTCTGCAAAGCTCTTCCCTGTCCCCCACTCTCTGTTTCAACTGGGGATTGCCCCACCCCAGCTGCAGGACCTTGCACTTTGATCCATTTCATGATGGTTGCACGGGGCCACTTCTCCAGCCCATCCCTGGCTGCCATCTCTGCCCTGCAGTGAATCAGCTCCAATCGGTGTCAGCTGCAAATTGCCTGAAGGTGCCTCAATCCCATTGGCCATGCAGGTGCTGAACAGAACTGGGCCCAGTCTGGGCCCTGCAGGGACAGCACAAGTCACTGCTTTGCACCTGGACATGGAGCCACTGTCTGGAACTCCCTGCAGGTGACTCTCCAGCCTGTTCCTCAGCCATTTGACAGCCTCCAGGTGATTGCCCTGCAGGTTCCTCTGGGTGATGGCCTGGGGGACACTGCACACCTTCTCCCACTGGGCCCTGCTCTGTCCATGGAAACCTTGGCTGGCCTGGGTGGTCACTCTGCACTTGGACAGCTGCAGCAGAGATCACCCTGCATGATTAAACCACAGACAAAATGTTCCTGGCTGAGCACACCAGGAGTGCTTCTGAAACCCTTCCTCTGTGCACCTGGAAACATCCCAGGTGTGTGTGGGAACTGCACCTGCACTCGGGCAGCTGGCACAGAGGAGACCTTCCACATGAGATCAGACACCCTGAGCCTGAGCTCATGACAACAAGCAATGCAAGAGTCAGAAACACATGGAAATGGACAGATGCAATAACATTTTCTAGGTCTGCCTTGCTCTACAGAAGAAACTCAAATCCCACTGGACTCCATCAGGCACAGCCTGGTGCTATCTGTGACATGTGTCAAGCAAGGCAATGACCCAGTTCTTCTCCAGCCTCACACACAGAGCTCCCCTCTCTGCTTTTTCTTCCATGCCAGGCCACTGTGAGGATTTGTTTGTGACCATCTCCTCACTGCTCCAATCCATCATGAGATGATAACGCACTGCAGCCACGCCCAGAAGGGAGGGACAATTGTCTGCTCACCACCATTATGATAAGGAACTGAAGGATTCCAGAGCACACAAATGATAAACAATCATACTGAAACATCAGCAGTCATCCAACGGAGAATGGCTCATCAAACCATTGGCTTAGGGGTAATCTCCCTGTCCTTATCACAAGCTCTGTTCCATAGAGAGGCAAAGTCTACTGTAGTCATATTTATATCTATTTCTCCCAACAGGAACAGGAAGAAAAGTCACTCTCATATCCCCTGCCTTTCTCTCCCACAGCAACAAGAGCAAGGGACATTGGCACAACATATGTTAGAAAAAAAGGAGATTGATTGCTTTAAATTGTAAGCATACCCACATAGTGTATAAATCAACGGAAAACAAAACAAAACAAAAAACCCACAGAAACCCTGAAAACATGAATCAGATAAGGCAAGGAAACACTACAAGAGCACAGGGAATCAGACATGGTCACAATGAAACCTTCTACGCCTTTATTGCAGGCCTTAAAATTCATATCTGAGAGCATGTGGAAGCCACTGAGATTTCAATCTGCAAGTGTGTCGCCCTGAGGACTTTCACAGCACAGTAAGATAGAGGGGTTCATTTGAAGAATGAATTATCTCCTCAGCAACATTTTCTACTGCATGGCTTGCTTCCCTTGCACAGTTATGAAACCATCATTTTTAACAGCTTCTCATTGGCCTCTTTCTCAAGGTAAATCTTCTGACAAATTACAGGAGATTCTCTCCTTCCTTCTGCTACCTAGTACTCCTCTTCCCTTCACACACAGGGTTTTCTCCTAGATGACTGAAGTAAGGATTTGCTGAAAACATCAGTCACTGTTTCATATTTCAAAGTAATGACCAGAATTATGAAAATGAGCTTCAATCTTCCTGGAAACAAAGGCCTGAGTGGAAGTGTAATTACACTTCTGAAAAAACTCTATATTACAATGTGTCATAGACATGCAGATAATGGAGCTTTCACACAGGATTAATTACTGATTCCAGTCAAGAATTATGGATGCACATGAACTGTAGAAAATGTTATTGGTAGAAGACAGTAATTATCTTTCATGACAGAGACACCAGGATCAGAACAGCAATGGCACTGCCTTTGGAATCAAGCATGAAATCAAACCATTTCTCTGCCAAACCCACACTGAGCCCCCCATTTGCCTGGCACAGAACTGAGCTCTCACCCTCCTCACTCTGCATTCACAGCCTTCAGTTTCACCATCAACACCAACCACAGTTTTGGTTCCATGTTGGCCACAGAGAAAACAACACCTTGGGGAAACATCCATTCATGAAGTTGTATTTCTTGAATGAAATATTCAAGGTCAGGCTGGCTGGGGCTCTGAGGCACCTGCTCTGGTGGAAGATGCCCCTGCCCATGGCAGAGGAGGGTGAATGAGGGGATCTTTAACATCCTTTGCAACACAAATAATTCTCTGATGCTGTGCTTCTGGAATTCTATGATTACAAGTACAGCTACAAGAAATGGATAAGAGATATTCTCCCTAGTGGATAATTATATGTTTGGAGGTTGCAGGATTGCCAGACACATTCAGCTTTACTCCTTGACAAAAATACAAGCAAACAAAGAAACAACCCAACACAACTAAACCCAAAGAAATTATCCAAAGGAACTGAAATGAACCCAGCCAAGAATGGGAAAACACCAGAAGAGTATCAATCATGGCCTCACATTGCAGATTGGGTCAATTGCAGCATATACACAACCCTGGAAACTCAGCTGTAACCAATACACAGGAGCCTCACACAGGAGTCACTCCACAGGCCCCAGGCTGTCATTTCCTTGGATAGTAAGACAAAGTTTCGAACCACAGCTTGGGGCCTCATCTGAATACCAGGACAAACAGAACTGGACACAATTCATTCATTCATTTTGAACTGAATCACACTGAACTCCAGCACCAGCCCTGTCTCTGCATACACAGACTGCTTCTCTCTGGCCAAACATAACATGGAAGCAAATTTTGCATACAGACATCATGAGAACAAAACTCGTGTGCAGAGCTTCTCAGAGCCCAAGCATCACAACTAAGGTTATTCTGCTCTTCCATATTACCTAAAAAAGTGGGAAATGTTACAAAGGCCATAAATTATTACCAGCTCCGTCAAAGACCCACACATCCAAGAATCACCTCAAAGGCAACATCACCATTCTTCAGCACATGGACTCCTCAAAGCATGTTGGACTACCACTCTTGATACAAAGGAATATGGAACCCAAACTAGGCCATTTCAGTCCAAACCACACAACTGAAAATCATGAGACTCCTCCTGACTCATTTTAAGAATGCCAGCAATAGCCCAATAGGATCAACAAAACACAAGCCATGTCTCCACCAGGGCCTCCTCACACACCATACAACCAACACTCGCTACTAACCCTTCCCACCTCCCGTGGATAGCACAGAACTTCAGAATTTCGAGAGGCTCCACCAAGAGGAAAGTTGCTTGTATCTCTTTACCATGGATAATATTTGACATCACATCCGAGAAATGGGACAAGAAAAAAGCATTTATTAAAGACATATTTTCGAGAAATATGTATATGAAAGTCTCTCCCTTTTCACTTATAATTATGAAAGAACCATCTTCAGATCATCAGAAGAGTGAAACAGAAATTAACACCTGCACAACTGAAGAGCTCACAACTCTCTTCTGGGTTATGTAACTCAGAATAGATGATGGATGACGTTGTTTATAGGCACTGAATACACAGCTTGCAATTCCCATACCCCATCTGTCATAAGTTAAAATTAAACCTTTACGTGACACAATTATAATGACATGAAAATACTTAGCAAGAACCTGCCAGGGTTCTCCATGCAGCTGGAATATAGATCTTCTAGACAATTACTTGGGGAAGAAGAAACTCACATTGCTTCATCCTAGAGATAGAAACTGGACAAGGAATGGAGGAAAACATTCCCCTGAGTCTTTCAGCAGACATTCACACACAGCTCACAGCACTCACATTTCCAACCCTTCACATCATTCATGCTGTGTTTTCACCCATCTACCTTAAAAGCATGTGACAGTGGGGGCCCCGTTCCCCAGAACATTTCTCTTCCCAGCACCAACTTGACACAGCTGTCTGTACATCTCCGTGCTATGTACATCTCCGTGCTATAGAAGCTACATTTGCTGCTCACTGGAGTTTTGTGAAGAGCCTTCATAGGTCTCAACAAAAAAGCTGAGCAATCTTCAAAGAGACACTGACTCAGTGAATATCTACTCACAGGGAATTATGCCCACCTTGTATCTCCCACTGCACCTTGAATCTCTCCCTTCCCATCCAGGAAATTCTCTTGCCATGCTAAATACTTTCTACCCAAGGCTCATCCAGCTTCATCTGATATAGCTCTACCGTAAAAAAAAGGAAAAAACCAAAGCAGTTCTGCCATTTCCTCCTGCATTTCCTCCTCCACATTCAGCCACACACAGCCTTTTCAAAGAATCACAACTTCGAGAGGATCATTCATCACCACAAAAGACAGACATCATCAAGAAACACTTGTTGCCTCGCCACATACTTTCTTGCAAGAAACACCAAAGCATGGATGACAAAACGCTTCCTGCTGACCTCCACTATGTAGCAGAGACAGAAATAAAGCCTGAGAAAAAGGTACACAGAAGTTCCACACAAAGCCTTCAGCATTTTGTTTAAGACAGATTCTACCTATTCAAGCACATCTGGTCTTGGGGAGACATATGAGCCTAGCAAAATGTTGTATTTCCTAAAACACAATCTATATTTTCTGAGAATTTAATAATAATAGGAACACAGATTCTACACAGCACAGTTAATACCAGGGAACAAAATAAGGAACCTCATAAATACCAAAACATCCGATCTCATCAACAGACTGCTAGCTGCAGCCTTATTCGTTCATCCTTCTAGTATAATTGGAAGCCTGAAGACCCACTCCACGTTCACATAATGACAGCAATGGACTCCAGCCTTCAAAACTTCATTAAAGGATACATTACCACGCTTTTAGATAAAATCTCCTATGCAAGCCAGATAACACGGCGGGGAAAGGGCAGAGCAGCATCACAAGAATACTTCGCGGAGAAAATCTGGACAGAGGAACTCACCGAGGGAGGGGCGGGGTCCGAGAGGAGGGCGCCGGCCGGGTCCTCGTCTCCGAGCAGCGGCGCGGGCTCGTCGGGCGGCGGCCGGGCCGGGAGGGTGTCGCAGCAGCTGGCGGCCGAGAAGCGCAGGTGGCTCTTGCGCGAGTCGGCCGTGAGCGACACGTCGTGCGAGTAGGACTGCAGGAAGGCGCGCACGCCGTCGATGCCCACGAAGTGCGAGACGGGCACGCCGCGCGAGGCGCCGCTGTCCGGCGGCAGCAGCTGCTGGCGGTGGCAGCGGCGCAGGCGCAGCGCCAGCAGCAGCAGCAGGAAGGCCACGAAGAGGCACGAGACGGCGGCCACGGCCAGCACGAGCCAGCGCGTCAGGCTGGCGGCCGGCTCGCCCGGCGCCGCCGCCTCGTGCGCCGCGCTGCCCAGCTCGGCCAGCAGCTCGGCCACGCTCTCGGCCAGCACCACGCTCAGCGTGGCCGTGGCCGACAGCGCCGGCCGCCCGTGGTCCCGCACCAGCACCACCAGGCTGTGGCGCGCCGCGTCGCGGGCCAGCGGCGAGCGCGCCGTGCGCACCTCACCGCTGTGCAGCCCCACGCGGAACAGCCCCGGCTCCGTGGCCTTGGCCAGCTCGTAGGACAGCCACGCGTTCTGCCCCGCGTCCGCGTCCACCGCCACCACCTTGGCCACCAGCGCGCCGGCCTCCGACCGCCGCGGCGCCAGCTCCACGCCCGACCACGCCGCCGCTGCGGCCGCCGCCGGCGGGTACAGCACCTGCGGCGCGTTGTCGTTCTCGTCCACGATCTGCAGCCGCACCGACACGTTGCTGCTCAGCGCCGGCGCGCCGCCGTCCTCCGCCCGCACGCACAGCTGCAGCTCGCGCAGCTGCTCGTAGTCCAAGGAGCGCAGCGCGTACAGCGCGCCCGTCTCCGCCTGCACCGACACGTACGACGACAGCGGCGCGCCCCGCACCCGCCCCTCCGCCAGCCGGTAGCGCACGCGCGCGTTCTGCCCCCAGTCCGCGTCCGTGGCGCGCACCGTCAGCACCAGCGCGCCCGCCGCGTTGTTCTCCGCCAGCCGCGCGCTGTAGCGCTCCTCCGCGAACACCGGCGCGTTGTCGTTCACGTCCAGCACCCGCAGCGCCAGCACCGCGCTGCTCTGCAGCGACGGCGACCCGCCGTCGGCCGCCCGCACCGTCACGTTGTACTCCGACACCTGCTCCCGGTCCAGCTCTCTCGCTGTCACCACGCTGTAGTAGCTGCCGTGAGAGCTCTGCAACCGGAATGGGACATCCCCGCCAAGCGAGCAGCGCACCTCGCCATTGGCCCCCCAGTCGCGATCATGTACGTGCAGCAGGGCGACCGTAGTCCCCGAAGGGGCGTCCTCAGAAATCTCACTTAGTGCTGAGCGTAAAGAAATCACTGGAGTGTTATCATTAATGTCTGTGACGGTGATCGCGACTTTGGCAGTGTCGAAAAGGCCTCCCCCGTCCCGTGCCTGCACCTCCAGTTCGTAATAGTCGCCTTCCTCGAAGTCCAGGCTTTGCAACAGAGTGATCGCTCCACTCTCAGAGTCCAGATGGAATATCTTCAAAGCTCTTTCTGTTATTTTCTTTAACGAGTATTTAACATGGCCATTCAGCCCCTCGTCGCCATCTGTGGCCGTGGCAGTGACGAGGGCTGAGCCCACGGGCGCGTCCTCGGGCACACGCACCGTGTACTCCGCCTGGCTGAACACGGGCGCGTTGTCGTTCGCATCCACCACGGTCACGCGGATCCGAGCCGTGCCCGTCCGTGCCGGATCGCCGCCGTCCATCGCCCTCAGCACCAGCTCGTGAAACGCCGCCTCCTCGCGGTCCAGCGCCTTCGCCAGCACCAGCTCGGGACGCTGATCGCCGCCGGGGCCCGCCTGCACGGCCAGCGAGAAGTGCTCGTCACCGCTCAGCTCGTAGCTCTGCAGCGAATTCCGGCCCGAGTCCGAATCAAGGGCCTCAGGTAAGGGAAATCGCGACCCCAGGGCAGTTGTCTCACTTATTCTCTCTTCCAGCTCAATATCCTTGAAGCTCGGCGCGTTGTCGTTTATGTCCGTGATTTGAACTTCTATTTCATAGAACTTCATTTCCCCTTCTACTATCAGCTCACAGCGCAGCACGCATTGTTGCACTCTCTCGCACAGCTGCTCTCTGTCGATCCTCTCTGCCGTCACCAAATGTCCCGTCTTCCCGTGCAGAGCGAAATACTGCGTCCTACCTTCGGAGACCACTCGGACGCCGCGGTCTCGGATCTCCGGCAGCTGCAGACCCAGGTCCTTGGCCACGTCGCCAACGAACGAGCCCTTGGGCATCTCCTCGGGCACCGAGTAGCGCAGCTGCCCCCGCGCCGCCTCCCACGCCGCCAGCAGCACGGCCCAGAGCAGAGCTCGCTGCCGCCGGCCCCAGCGCCTCCCCGCCGCGCACATCTCCGCCGCGGATCCGCACTGCGGCCAGCTATTCCCCGCCTCCGACTACCTATCCTCCTCCTTGTTCCACTCAGACCCGGCTAAGCGCTCCCGGCTTCTGCCGCCGGCCCTTCCGTCTCGCTGTAGCAGGGTCCGTACCTCGGGGACTCTTGCAGACCGCCCGCCGCCGAGCCCGACAGGGAACAACCGATCGAACCGATCCGCAGCGGGCGGGGCTGCCGGTAGCGCTCCGAGCTTCCTCTCGCTCCTCTCGGTCAACAGCGGCGCCCGCAGCCTCCTCCCGGCACTGCAGGCACCGAGCGCTGCCCAGCGCTGCCCGCCCTGCCTCGCACACGGGCAGCTCGCGGGGAGGGGACAGTCGCCACCGAAAAGTTCTGCCAGTATCAGCGGGACTAAAGCTGTCCTTTGGGCAGCCGCCTTCCGGGAAAGCTCGGGACTGACAATGGCTTAACGTCCTTTAGAGAGACAGACTTATGCTCGCTTTGGAGTACACAAGACAAAACCCATTACCAACGGGATATTACCCAACAGCAAAGTCTCAGTATTTTGCTTCGGGAAATAAAGATTACAAAGGAGGAATTATCCACTCCGTTTTCCTAAACCCATCATATAAAATTAACAGATCTTATTGTATGGTGTAAGTTCCCCCTGGAGCTTTCGTAACTTTTAACATATCAGACAAACCAAGCTTTTTAGACAAAACTTTCCAAGTGAACCTAAACGGATGATAAATCGCAAGAAAAGCTACGGTGAACCCAAAACGTTTTGGAAAACACAAGTTGAACGGCGAAACCCTGCCCTACGTTTGAACACTGATAAGGCAGGAATTGACACGGAACATGCTCATGTCATTTGTTCATTAAAACCCGGTGTTTTGCAGCTGCCTTCCCTCAAAAGATGTAAGAGTGAGGGGGAAGGAAAAGGGGAGGAGCGCTCTTTATACTCTTTAAAAAGAAATGACTTGTCACGATCACATTCAGTGAGGCTTATGCACATTCCACTTAAAAGCCAAACACAAAAACAGCAGCAAATAGTGTTTTTTCTACAGTTGTTACTCGGGAGCAGACGGAAAATACACCTCAGAAAATAAAATCTCAAATATCGGGCGTCAATAACGAATCTCGTTCTAGACCCTTAAAATTTGCCTTCATCATTAGTAACTTCCAGCGTTTCAAACAACACGTTTTGCTCACCAACAGTCCGCAATGGCATCAAAGAAAAGCTGCCGTTAATGCCTGCCTGTTCTAAGTAGCAAATGAAGGAAAGGAAAAGGTGAATAAGAGCATCACCAGTCCTGAAAGATTTTACTCGATATGGCTGAAAGTTAGGAGCCGATACATTGAGCCTACGTCTCATCATCAGCTGATGAGATAAAAAGAACCCGTTCGTAAAGCTGTCTGCTGAGAAATACGGGATGGGATACGCAAAGGAATTAACTGAAACACAGTCCAGTATGAACAATCCCAAAAGAGAAACGAAGACCAAGACCAGACTGCCTCACGCTCTTAGGAGGTAAAGGTTAGGAGAGAATAGGCATACGTGATTACACACCTCTGGTATGGTGGATTCGGCCGGCGGCTCCCCCGTCACGGCGGTACTGTCCGGGCTCGGCTTCCCGACAGAATCACCGCCCAGAAGCTCCTCTGCCGACAGGATGGGCACCACCGGCGGCGGCGGCGGCCAAGCGGCCTCGGGCACGGCGCGGGCGGGCGGCGGCACGCACAGGTTGTAGGAGTAGGGCAAGGTGCCCTCGCAGAAGTCGGCCGGGAAGGCGGCGCCGGCCAGCGAGAAGCGCTGCGCGCCCAGGCAGCGCAGCACGGCGGGCGGCCCGGCCCGGCGCAGCCGCGCCAGCACGGCCAGCGCCACGCTCAGCACCAAGAGCGCCGACAGCAGGGCCAGCGCCAGCACCAGGTAGAACTGCAGCTCGGCCGCCGCCGCCGCCGCCTCGGCGCCCGCCGGCCGCTCGCTCAGCTCCGGCAGCGCCTCCTGCAAGCTCTCGGCCAGCACCACGTGCAGCGTGGCCGTGGCCGACAGCGCCGGCTGCCCGTGGTCCTTCACCACGGCCACCAGCCGCTGCTTGGCCGCGTCCCGCTCGCCCACGGCGCGCGCCGTGCGCACCTCGCCGCTGTGCAGCCCCACGCGGAACAGCGCCGGCTCCGACGCCTGCACCAGCTCGTACGACAGCCACGCGTTGCGCCCCGCGTCCGCGTCCACCGCCACCACCTTGGCCACCAGGTAGCCGGCCTCGGCCGAGCGCGGAACCACCTCGAAAGGCGCCGCCGCCGCCCCTCCCGCAGCCTCTCCCGGCCCGGCCGCCGCCGGCGCGGGCCAGAGCACCCTGGGCGCGTTGTCGTTGCGGTCCAGCACGAAGACGCGCACCGTGGCCGTGGAGCTGCGCGCCGGCGAGCCGCCGTCCTGCGCCCGCACGGCCACCGTGAACTCGCGGCACTGCTCGTAGTCCAAGGAGCGCTGCGCGTACAGCGCGCCGCTCCGCGCCTCCACCGACACCAGCGGCGCCGCGCCCGCCGCGCCCGCGCTGCCGCCCGCCAGCCAGTAGCTCACGCGCCCGTTGGCGCCCGCGTCCGCGTCCCGCGCCTGCACGCGCAGCACCAGCGCGCCCGCCGCGTTGTTCTCCGCCACGTACGCGCTGTACGCCGCCTCCTCGAACACCGGCGCGTTGTCGTTCTCGTCCGACACCTCCAGCACCAGCTCCCTGCTGCTCCGCAGCGCCGGCCTGCCCCGGTCCCGGGCCACAACCGTCACGCGATGCTCCGACACCTGCTCGCGGTCCAGCGCGCCCGATGTCACCACCTTGTACGAGCCGCCCGACGACGCCACGATCGACAGCGGCGCCTCTCCCGACAGCTCGCACGACACCTGACCGTTCTCACCGGAGTCTCTGTCCCGCACTTTCAGCACGGCCACCACGGTGCCGGTCGGGGCATCCTCGGGCACGGGACTCGAGAGCGACAGAATGGTGATTTCTGGGGCGTTGTCGTTCTCGTCCGTGATATCTATTTGAGCCTTGCAGTGACCTGTTAAGCCGCCTCCGTCCGTCGCCTCCAGGCCGAAGATGTATTTATTCTTCTCCTCGAAATCTAAGGGACCCACCGTCCTCACCTCGCCGCTGTTGCTGTCGACAGTGAACAGAGCACGGATGGTGTCTGGGACGTTGCTGAATGAATAGGAGACGCGCCCATTGGAGCCCGCGTCAGCATCTGTCGCCTGTACCCGCAGCACCAGAGACCCCACTGGCAGATTCTCCGCTACTCTCTCCTCGTAGAGGCTTTTGCTGAACACGGGCGGGTTATCGTTGGCGTCAGTAACGTTTATGCGTACCTGAACAGTCCCGGATCTTGCGGGATCCCCGCCATCCACTGCCATCAGCACCAGCTCAAAGGTGCTCTGCTTCTCGCGGTCCAAGGCTCTGTCCAAAACTATTTCTGGCTGCTTGGTTCCGTCAGGGCTCTCTGTCACGGTCAAACTGAAGGAAGGGTGGCTGCTGAGCTGGTAAGTCAGCAGCGAGTTACTTCCTGCGTCTGAATCTCGGGCCATCTCCAGCGGAAAACGAGCACCGGGAGGGATTAATTCACCGATCTCGAGATCCAGAATAGCTTTGCTGAAGACTGGGGAGTTGTCATTCACGTCCTCAATGGACACCTCGACTTGGAAAATGTTCAGCGGGTTCTGCACCAGCGCCTCGAAGCTGACAGAGCAGGTCGCCGACTCGCCGCACATCTCCTCCCGGTCCAGCCTCTCGTTCACGTACAGGTTCCCGTTCTCCTCATTCACCGTGAAGTATTGCTTCTCCTCGCTCAGCCGCAGCTTGCGCGCCGGCAGCTCGTCCGCGCTGAGCCCCAGGTCCCGCGCCAGCGGCCCCACGAGCGAGCCTCTGCCCAGCTCCTCGGCGATGGCGTAGCGGACCCGCTCGGCCGCCGCCCGGCACCACACGCACAGCAGCAGCAGCAGCAGCGCGGCCAGCAGCGCTCGCCCGCCGCCCGGCCCAAGCCTCTGCCGCCGCCTCACCGCCATTCTCTGCCCGCTGCGCTCGCCGCGCTCCTGCCTCCTGCCGCTGCCCTGCCTCCCTTCCAGCCGCTCTCGCCGCCCACAACAGACACCGCTGAAAGCCACCCAGACCGCTCGGGCCGCCTCTCGCCGCCGCCGCTGCTGCTGTCGGTGCCGCTGCCGCTGCGGCCGGCGCCGGGCGAGCGAGCAGCCTGCGGGGGCAGGACGCTGCGGCGGCGGCGGCTCCAGCGGCGCTCGGCGGCGGCCAACAGCGACACCCGGAGGCGCCGCCGCGACACTGCAGCCGCCGCACGGCCACGCTCAAGGGCGCCCGGCTTTGGGCGGGGCTCAGCGGCTGCCCCGGCCCCGGGGGCTCTCCCCGACCGCAAACAGCGACAGCAGGAGCTCTGGCTTAATTCAACTGCAAGGCGTTTCCATGTGAGCTATGTTGGCCGGTGCTTTTAGGACATTCTTTTAGGTCACATTCCACAGTCACAAGGAAATAGTCATTGCAGGGCAGTATGGAATGGAATTCAGACGCCCTTAATAAAATAATGGGCCATTAACACCAATAATAACCGATAATATAGAGAAGATTTCAACAGCTTCTCCACATTTTTCTCAATTGTTCTCTCATTATCTGGGAAATATTAGTTGGAGATACAGATCCGCCTAACGCAATATAAGCATCCCCTATGCCAAGATAGCAGAATAACATTTACTCTTTTCTTTCTGACAAGGCAATGACCCAAAGTTCTTCTCCAGCCTCACACACAGAGCTCCCCTCTCTGCTTTTTCTTCCATGCCAGCCACTGTGAGGTTTTGTTCGTGGCCATCCCCTCACTGCTCAAATCCATCATGAGATGATAATGCACTGCAACCACACCCAGAAGGGAAATGCAATTGTCTGCTCACCTCCATTATGATAAGGAACTGAAGGATTCTAGAGCACAGAAATGACAAACAATCTTACTAAAAGACCAGCAGTCAGCCAACTGAGAATGGCTCATGAAACCATTGGCTTAGGGGGAATCTTCTCCCCATCTTTATCACATGCTCTGTTTCATAGAGAAGAAACCTCTACTGAAGTCATATTTTCATCTACTTCTCCAGATGGGAACAGAAAACAAAGTCACTCTCATATCTCCTGCCTTCCACTCCCACTGCAACAAGAGCAAGGGACATTAGCACATCATATGTTACTAAACAAAGATGGATTGTTGTTAATTGTAAGTATACCCAAATACTGAGTAAATCAAGGAAAAAGAAAACAAGACAAAAAGTCCACACAAAACAGAAAACCACGAATCAGATAAAGCAAGGAAGCATTATAAGAAAACACGGAGTCAGACATGCCCAGTGTGAAGTCTTCCAGACCTTTACTCCAGGCCTTAATACTCATACCTGAGAGCACGTAGGAGTCACTGAGAAGTTGCAGGTGTATGGCCCTGAGGACTTAGATGGGACAATAATACAACGGGTTCATTTGAAGAGAGACTCCTCTCCTCAGCAACTCTTTCTACTGCATGGCCTGCTCACCTTGCACAGTTATGAAACCATCATTTTAAACAGCTTCTAATCAGCCTCTTTCTCAAGGTAAATCTGACATATTACAACAGATTCCCTTACCTCTTCTGCCTCATAGTCCCCACACCATTCAGTCTTAAGTGACTGAAGTAAGGAGGCAATGAAAAACATCACTCACTGTTTCATATTTAAAAGTACTAATCAGAAACGTGAAAATGAGCTGCAACCTTCCTGGAAACAAAGACCTGAATGAAAGTGTAATTACAATTGTGAAGAAACTCTATAAACCCGTATTGAACAGAGATACAGATGGATAATGGAGGTTTCACACAGGATTAATTACTGCTTCCAGCCAAGAATTATGGTTGACCATGAACAGTTACTGTGCAAAATGTTACTGTTGGGGGACTTTCATTGTCTGATTCAGACACCAGGATCAGAGCAGCAATGGCACTGACTTTGCAATCAAGTATGAAATCAAACCATTTCTCTGCCAAACCCACACTGAGTCCCCAAATTGCCTGGCACAGAACTGAGTTCTCACCCTCCTCACTCTGCATTCACAGCCTTTACTTTCACCATCAACACAAACCACAATTTGGGTTCCCTGTTGGCCACAGAGAAAGCAACCCCTTGGGGAGACATCCATTCATGAAGTTGTATTTGTTGAATGAAAATATTCAAGGTCAGGCTGGCTGGGGCTCCGAGCCACCTGCTCTGGTGGAAGATGCCCCTGCCCATGGCAGAGCAGCTGGAAAAAGAGGATCTTCAAGGTCCTTTGCAACACAAACCATTCTCTGATTCTGTGTTTCTGGGATTCTATGACTACAAGTATAGCTACAAGGGATGGATGAGAGGTACTCTCCCTACTGGATAATTACGTATTTTGGAGTTTGAAAGATTTCCAGACACATTCAGCTTTACTTTTGGCCAAAAAGCCAAGGAAACAAACAAACAAACCTAACCCTACCTAACCCAACCCAAACCTACCCAACCTAACTCAACCCAACGCTAATAAATTATACAAAGGAACTGAAATGAACTCAGCCAAGAATGGGAAAACACCAGAAGAGTATCAGTCGTGGCCTGACATTGCAGATTGGGTAAACTGCAGTATATACACAACTCAGGAAACTGGACTGGAACCAATACACAGGGGCCTCACACAGGAGTCACTCCACAGGCCCCAGGCTGTCATTTCCTTGGATGGGAAGAGAAAGAAAAAGCTTGGAGCCACAGCTGGGGGCATTATCCAAATACCAAGACAAACAGAACTGAAAATAATTCATTCATTCATTTTGAACAGTATCACAGTGAACTCCAGCACCAGCCCTGTCTCTGCATACACAGACTTCTTCTCCCTGGCGAAACATAACATTACAGCAAATTTTGTGTACAAACATGATTAGAAGAAACTCCTGTGCACAGTTTCTCAGAGCCCAACCATCACAACTAAGGTTATTCTGCTCCTCCATATTACCTAAAAAAGTGGGAAATGTTATATATGCCATAAATTTTTAACAGCTCTGTCAAAGACCAATACATCCAAGACTCACCTCAAAGGCAACATCACCATTCTTCAGCACATGGACTCCTCAAAGCATGTGGGACTACCACTCTTGATGCAATGGAATATGGAACACAAACTAGGCCATTGCAGTCCAAACCACACAATTGAAAATCATAAGACTCCTCCTGACTCATTTTCAGAAGGCCAGCAATAGCGCTGGGGATCAACAAAACACATGCCATGTCTCCACCAGGGCCTGTTCACAAACCACACAACCAACACTCCCTCCTAATCCTTCACAGCTCCCATGGTTTGCACAGATCTTCAGAATGTAAAGAGACTCCAGCAAGAGGAAAGTTGCTCAGACAGTATCTCCTGACTCCTGGTAATATTTCACATCTCAGCCTAACCATGCAACAAGAAGAAGCATTCATTACTGAGACATTTTCAAGAAAGATATCTATGGAACTCTCTCTTTTCACCAATAACATGAAAGAATCATCTTCAGATGATCAAAAGAATGAGACAGAAAGTTAACACCTGAAGAACTGAAGAGCTCACAACTCTCTTCTGGGTTATATAACTCACAGTAGATGATTGATGATGCTGTTTATAGGCAGTGAATGCACAGCTTGTAATTCCCATACCCCATAAGCACAAAATTAGGCTTTGCAGTGACACCATTATCATGACCACCAAATACTTATTAAGAACCTGCCAGGGTTCTCCATGCAGCTGGAATACAGACCTTCTAAACAATTACTTGGGAAAGAAGGACCTCACACTGCTTCATCCTATACACGGGAAGAGGACAGGGAATGGAGGAAAACATTCCCCTGAGTCTTTCAGCAGACAGTCACACACAGCTCACAGCACTCAGATTTCCAGCCCTTCACACCATCCATGCTGTCCTTTCACCCAGATCGTTTAAAAACATGTGACAGTGGAGGCCCAGTTCCCCAGTGTTGGGGAGGTTGAAACAAGAAAGCTTTTTAAATATGAATGCTTGACAAAATATTTTGAGAATATAGAAACTATAAGCGAGATTGAAATGAAAGCAACTTTTGAGATACTTTAGTTGTGACTAGTTGAATGTAATCACTTGGAGGAAACAATTCCCTCCGCAAGCAGGCCTTGCAGCTTGGCAGATTGGGCCTAAAGAATAAGATTTAAGGTTTAACACGTAAACGTAGTATGGTAATGTAGTGACTCTTATAAGTTGTGTAGAAATGTTATAAGATATGTATGTTGTAGTAGATTGGTTAATGAGAATTTGCATATTCACCACTGAGGATGATTTATTGTATTGTAACGAGAACTTCACTTTTTTTGCGCTTTCTTATCTTTCTTCTCTCTTATCTCTTTGCTCACTCTCGCGCTCTTCTTTGCCTCTTTGTCTTCTCTCTGCACTTCTTCACCCCTTCTTTTCTACATGATCTCCGCTCTTAAACTTTTGTCGTTGATTCTCTTACACTTTAAGCTTCTCTTCTCTCGGCCTTGCTCCGAGCTGCAGCTAGCAGCTCACAACAAGGCCCTTCACCCACGCCCTTTGTAAAAAACTACAAGTTATACAACTTGGCTTCAAAGAGATCTCGTCTCCGTCCGTCCCTACCGTGTGACCCCCGTAACTCCTACACCCCAGACCATTTCTCTTCCCAGCACCAATTGCACACAGCCATCAGTTCATCTCTGTGCTATGGAAGCTACATTTGCTGCTCACTGGAGCTCTGTGGACAGACTTCAGAGGTCTCAACGGAAAAGCTGAGCAGTCTTCCAAGACATGCCGACTCAGCGAATATCTGCTCACAGGAAATTATGCCCACCTTCTATCTCTCACTGCACCTTCATTCTCTCCCTTCCCATCCAGGCAATTCTCTTGCCATGTTAAATATTTTCTAACCAAGGCTCATCCAGCTCCATCTGACATAGCTCTACTTTACAAAAAAAGACAAAACCAAACCAGTTCTGCGATTTCCTCCTCCACATGATGCCACACACAGCCTTTTCAAAGAATCACAACTTCAAGATAATTCTTCATCCCTCCAACAGACAGACAGACAGACATAATCAAGGACCACTTGTTGCCTGGTCCAATCCTCTCTTGGCGACAAAAACTAAAGCACCGATGACACAAACACTTTTCCTGCTACCTCCACTATGTATCATAGCGATAAAGGAGAGCAAGAAAGGCTGAGAACAACGTGCAGAGAGGTTCCACACAAACCCATCGGCATTTTGTGCAAGACACGTTCTACCTCTTAAAGCACACTTGCTGTTGGGAAGACATATAAATCATCTAAAAAGTGTAACATCGTAATACCATGATCCATCCCTTCAGAATATCTAATACTACCAGGAACGCAGATTCTACACAGCAATGCTGATACAGTGGAAACAGTGCCTGGAACAGGACCAAATGCCCAAATTCCGACCTCACCAACAACGTGTCAGCAGCAGCCGTCTCCCTCCTTCCTTCGTCATATACTGGAAGGCTGAGGACACACTCCATGCTCATATCACGACAGCAATGGTCAACAAAACCACAGAATTACACCAATGGAAACCATGCTTTTAGTCAAAGTCCCCTGTGAAACACAGAGAACACGGCGAGGAAGGGGCAGGGCACAACCAGGAGAAAGCCTTGCGGAAAAAATTTGGACAGGGGAACTCACCGAGGGCGGGGCGAGATCCGAGGGGAGGGCGCCGGCCGGGTCCTCGTCTCCGAGCAGCGGCGCGGGCTCGTCGGGCGGCGGCCGGGCCGGGAGGGTGTCGCAGCAGCTGGCGGCCGAGAAGCGCAGGTGGCTCTTGCGCGAGTCGGCCGTGAGCGACACGTCGTGCGAGTAGGACTGCAGGAAGGCGCGCACGCCGTCGATGCCCACGAAGTGCGAGACGGGCACGCCGCGCGAGGCGCCGCTGTCCGGCGGCAGCAGCTGCTGGCGGTGGCAGCGGCGCAGGCGCAGCGCCAGCAGCAGCAGCAGGAAGGCCACGAAGAGGCACGAGACGGCGGCCACGGCCAGCACGAGCCAGCGCGTCAGGCTGGCGGCCGGCTCGCCCGGCGCCGCCGCCTCGTGCGCCGCGCTGCCCAGCTCGGCCAGCAGCTCGGCCACGCTCTCGGCCAGCACCACGCTCAGCGTGGCCGTGGCCGACAGCGCCGGCCGCCCGTGGTCCCGCACCAGCACCACCAGGCTGTGGCGCGCCGCGTCGCGGGCCAGCGGCGAGCGCGCCGTGCGCACCTCGCCGCTGTGCAGCCCCACGCGGAACAGCCCCGGCTCCGTGGCCTTGGCCAGCTCGTAGGACAGCCACGCGTTCTGCCCCGCGTCCGCGTCCACCGCCACCACCTTGGCCACCAGCGCGCCGGCCTCCGACCGCCGCGGCGCCAGCTCCACGCCCGACCACGCCGCCGCTGCGGCCGCCGCCGGCGGGTACAGCACCTGCGGCGCGTTGTCGTTCTCGTCCACGATCTGCAGCCGCACCGACACGTTGCTGCTCAGCGCCGGCGCGCCGCCGTCCTCCGCCCGCACGCACAGCTGCAGCTCGCGCAGCTGCTCGTAGTCCAAGGAGCGCAGCGCGTACAGCGCGCCCGTCTCCGCCTGCACCGACACGTACGACGACAGCGGCGCGCCCCGCACCCGCCCCTCCGCCAGCCGGTAGCGCACGCGCGCGTTCTGCCCCCAGTCCGCGTCCGTGGCGCGCACCGTCAGCACCAGCGCGCCCGCCGCGTTGTTCTCCGCCAGCCGCGCACTGTAGCGCTCCTCCGCGAACACCGGCGCGTTGTCGTTCACGTCCAGCACCCGCAGCGCCAGCACCGCGCTGCTCTGCAGCGATGGCGACCCGCCGTCGGCCGCCCGCACCGTCACGTTGTACTCCGACACCTGCTCCCGGTCCAGCTCTCTCGCTGTCACCACGCTGTAGTAGCTGCCGTGAGAACTCTGCAGCAGGAACGGAATGTCTTTGTCGATAGAGCAGCGGACCTCGCCATTCTTCCCGGAATCCTTATCATATACGTGTAACAGGGCGACCACTGTCCCCGAAGGGGCGTCCTCGGAAATCTCACTTAGCGCTGACCGCACGGAAATAACCGGCATATTGTCGTTTATGTCTGTGACGGCTATTGCGACTTCAGCAGTGTCAGAAAGGCCGCCGTCATCCTGAGCCTGCACCTCCAGCTTATATGAGTCACCTTCCTCGAAGTCCAGGCTGCGCGATAACGTGATATCTCCGGTCTCAGAGTCGAGATAGAACATCTTCGATGCTTTCTTTGTTGCTTTCTTAAACGAGTATTTCACGTTACCGAAAATCCCCTCGTCGGAGTCAGTGGCCATGACGGTGATGAGGGTGGAGCCCACGGGCGCGTCCTCGGGCACACGGACCGTGTACTCCGCCTGGCTGAACACGGGCGCGTTGTCGTTCGCGTCCAGCACCGTCACGCGGATCCGAGCCGTGCCCGTCCGTGCCGGATCGCCGCCGTCCATCGCCCTCAGCACCAGCTCGTGAAACGCCGCCTCCTCCCGGTCCAGCGCCCTCGCCAGCACCAGCTCGGGACGCTGATCGCCGCCGGGGCCCGCCTGCACGGCCAGCGAGAAGTGCTCGTCACCGCTCAGCTCGTAGCTCTGAAGCGAATTTCGGCCCGAGTCCGTATCATGAGCCTCGGGTAACGGAAACCGCGACCCCACTGGCGATGTCTCACTCATTCTCTGTTCCAGCTCTGTTTCCTTGAAGCTGGGCGCATTGTCGTTAATGTCCGTGATTTCCACTTCTATTTCATAAAATTTCATTTCCCCCTCCACTATCAGCTCACAGCGCAGCACGCATTGCTGCACACTCTCGCACAGCTGCTCTCTGTCGATCCTCTCCGCCGTCACTAAATGTCCCGTCTTCCCGTGAACAGCGAAATACTGGGTACTACCTTCGGAGATAATGCGGACGCCGCGATCTCGGATCTCCGGCAGCTGCAGACCCAGGTCCTTGGCCACGTCGCCCACGAACGAGCCCTTGGGCATCTCCTCGGGCACCGAGTAGCGCAGCTGCCCCCACGCCGCCTCCCACGCCGCCAGCAGCACGGCCCAGAGCAGCGCTCGCTGCCGCCGGCCCCAGCGCCTCCCCGCCGCCCACATCTCGGCCGCGGCTCCCCCGGCACCGCAGCACCGCCGATCCAATCCCGCTCCCACTCAATGCTCTCAGCTCCTGCACCGAGCGCAGCTGCCGGTGCCTCCGCCTGGCTCCAGAATGGACCAGCACGGCGGGGACGATCGGGGACCGCAGGTTCAGACAGGGAGAGAGCAACCGAGTGAGCCGATCCGCAGCGGGCGGGGCTGCCGGTAGCGCTCCGAGCTTCCTCTCGCTCCTCTCGGTCAACAGCGGCGCCCGCAGCCTCCTCCCGGCACTGCAGGCACCGAGCGCTGCCCAGCGCTGCCCGCCCTGCATCGCTCCATACAGGGCACGGTCGCCACCGAGATGTCGCTTTTCGTCCAGCGCCGATCTCCTGCCTCCGCATTTCTCCAGCCCATCTCTGCTTTCATCCTCCAGCGTATCACCATCGGGAGGAAGGCAGAGGCAGTCTGTGGGCGGGGTTCTTTAATCGCACTGGAAATTCATTACTTTCTATATGTCATTATACGTAAGCTAAAATATATATTTTAGCCTGTAGCTAACTATTATTTTATCCTTTTTGTTTAAAAGCACCTTCAAGAAGAGGCTCCCATAGAGAAAAAGGGAAAATAGCATATCCCGGAGAAACAGAGCTCTCAGGTTTATTAACACAAGCCGGACGAGAGCAATTGTATGCTTCTTGATGTCAGGGAGCCAATGGTTACAGGATTCAATGACGGGTACAAATAAAGATGCAGCTGAAACTCTCAAAGTAAAGTTTCAGGACTTGAAATATTTGACATCCCTTCCTACTGTATGCGCCTAGTATTTCCATAGTTTCTACAGATTTACATTTTAGCAACACACTGTAGTTTCCCTTTTCTCCGAAATCAATGTCTGAAGCACTAAAGGTCGTTAGTAAACTATTCGTCTAAGTATCTCTTAATGACGGTAGGCTATGTGTTCAAGAAAATAATTATGGGACCGTAGAACAAAAGTGCATGTCTTGAAACTGTGCTGACCACTAATCATTGCGCAAATTGGCTTGACTACAGTTCTTAAACCCCCCTCTGTCCAATCTCCTTGATATGGGAACACCTCAAATCTCAGACGTCTATCCTAGTTAAAAAAAATCCAAAATTTTTCTGTTCTCAATATATTTGAGATCAACTAAACCCCCCAACATTATTGTGAGAAGACGATAGAAAAATAAAAATCTCTGAAACAGAAATCTTTCAGCACTCTCACCAGTGTAAAAAATAAAGATCATGAAGAGTAAAACAGAGTCAACTGCCAGCCAGGACACATAAACGAAGGCTTCTAGCCTCACTACTGCATTACCCCCAAACCGGCTACAATCTCTTCTATCACTTAGAAAAAAGACTTAAAGGAACGTTCCACATTCATTTTCCTAATAAATCTAATAGGGAAAAATTGATAACGAACGGGTTTGGGTACAGCTATACGCGAGTTCCAAGTACACCTTTCTGAACAAATCAGTCAGGAAAGAAATATCTCCAACACCAGATGTCAGTGCTCTCTTTTTTAATCCTCGACCCCGTCAGGCAGAATCAGCCACTCTCGTTCCACACACTACGAATCTGCTTTCAAAGTTGACAACACATTCAAATTTATAGAGCGCGAGTGTTGAAGCCTAACCTCGCGCCTGAAGCTGAGACTGTGACCGAGGAAGAACCAAGTGCTTCCCGCTCTGCATGAACGGGGAAGAGCCCGTTAATTCATTCCGACACGAAGACGAGGCTGCGCAACTCACATAAACACGACTACGGGAAATAAGGACAAACACTGAGAAGCAGGGCAACTAGCCGAAAGGAGAGCTATGATCAAAGCCGGTCATCTGAACCTGTAACCGACGAAAAAAATGAAAAACTTCCGCCCCTACGGAATTCGTACACAGATGACGAATCCCCACTGAAACCAGGCAGAAACCACGCGGGGAAAAAAAATGACGTTTCCGGAAGTTTTAAAAACAGAACAAACTCACGCTTCACAGACCTGCGGTGCGTCGGGATTGCCGGGCTGCTCTCCCACGACGAGGTTGCTGCTCGAGCTTACTTTCTCGCAGGAATCGCCTCCCAGAAGCTCCTCCGCCGACACGATGGGCACCGGCGGCGGCGGCGGCCAAGGGGCCTCGGGCACGGCGCGGGCGGGCGGCGGCACGCACAGGTTGTAGGAGTAGGGCAAGGTGCCCTCGCAGAAGTCGGCCGGGAAGGCGGCGCCGGCCAGCGAGAAGCGCTGCGCGCCCAGGCAGCGCAGCACGGCGGGCGGCCCGGCCCGGCGCAGCCGCGCCAGCACGGCCAGCGCCACGCTCAGCACCAAGAGCGCCGACAGCAGCGCCAGCGCCAGCACCAGGTAGAACTGCAGCTCGGCCGCCGCCGCCGCCGCCTCGGCGCCCGCCGGCCGCTCGCTCAGCTCCGGCAGCGCCTCCTGCAAGCTCTCGGCCAGCACCACGTGCAGCGTGGCCGTGGCCGACAGCGCCGGCTGCCCGTGGTCCTTCACCACGGCCACCAGCCGCTGCTTGGCCGCGTCCCGCTCGCCCACGGCGCGCGCCGTGCGCACCTCGCCGCTGTGCAGCCCCACGCGGAACAGCGCCGGCTCCGACGCCTGCACCAGCTCGTACGACAGCCACGCGTTGCGCCCCGCGTCCGCGTCCACCGCCACCACCTTGGCCACCAGGTAGCCGGCCTCGGCCGAGCGCGGAACCACCTCGAAAGGCGCCGCCGCCGCCCCTCCCGCAGCCTCTCCCGCCGCCGCCGCGGGCCAGAGCACCCTGGGCGCGTTGTCGTTGCGGTCCAGCACGAAGACGCGCACCGTGGCCGTGGAGCTGCGCGCCGGCGAGCCGCCGTCCTGCGCCCGCACGGCCACCGTGAACTCGCGGCACTGCTCGTAGTCCAAGGAGCGCTGCGCGTACAGCGCGCCGCTCCGCGCCTCCACCGACACCAGCGGCGCCGCGCCCGCCGCGCCCGCGCTGCCGCCCGCCAGCCAGTAGCTCACGCGCCCGTTGGCGCCCGCGTCCGCGTCCCGCGCCTGCACGCGCAGCACCAGCGCGCCCGCCGCGTTGTTCTCCGCCACGTACGCGCTGTACGCCGCCTCCTCGAACACCGGCGCGTTGTCGTTCACGTCCGACACCTCCAGCACCAGCTCCCTGCTGCTCCGCAGCGCCGGCCTGCCCCGGTCCCGGGCCACCACCGTCACGCGATGCTCCGACGCCTGCTCGCGGTCCAGCCCGCCCGATGTCACCACCTTGTACGAGCCCCCCGACGACGCCACGATCGACAGCGGCGCCTCTCCCGACAGCTCGCACGACACCTGACCATTCTCGCCCGAGTCTCTGTCCCGAACTTTCATCAGGGCCACCACCGTGCCGACAGGCGCGTCCTCGGGCACGGGACTCGAGAGTGACAGAATGGTGATCTCGGGAGCGTTGTCATTTTCGTCCGTGATATCGATCTGCACTTCGCAGTCATCGGTGAGCCCGCCGCCGTCTGTCGCCTCAACGGTGAAGACGTATTTATTCTTCTCCTCAAAATCGAGGGGACCCGCTGTCCTGACTTCCCCGCTCTCGCTGTCGATAGTGAACAACGCCCTGACGGAGTCCGGAACGCTGCCGAAGGAGTAGAACACTCGCCCGTTAGTGCCTGCGTCAGCATCCGTGGCCCGTACCTGCAGCACCACCGACTCCACTGGCAGATTCTCAGCCACTCTCGCCTCGTAGAGATTTTTGCTGAACACGGGTGGGTTGTCATTTAAGTCCGTCACGTTGATGCGAACCTGGACAGTCCCGGACCTCGCAGGATCCCCACCGTCGACGGCCATCAGCACCAGCTCAATGGAGCTCTGCTTCTCCCGATCCAACACCCTCTCCAGGACTAATTCCGGCTGCTTCTTTCCACCCGGCTTTTCCTTCATGGACAGTGAGAACGACGGGTTGCTTGTGAGCTGGTAAGTCAGCATTGAGTTGCTTCCTGCATCTGCATCTCGGGCCATCTCCAGCGGAAACCGAGCACCGGGAGGGATCCATTCACCAATCTCGAGGTCCAGAACAGTCTTGCTGAATACCGGAGAGTGGTCATTCACGTCCTCGATCGCCACTTCGACGTGGAAAATGTTCAGCGGGTTGTGCACCAGCGCCTCGAAGCTGACGGAGCAGGTCGCCGACTCGCCGCACATCTCCTCCCGGTCCAGCCTCTCGTTCACGTACAGGTTCCCGTTTTCCTCATTCACCGTGAAGTATTGCTTCTCCTCGCTCAGCCGCAGCTTGCGCGCCGGCAGCTCGTCCGCGCTGAGCCCCAGGTCCCGCGCCAGCGGCCCCACGAGCGAGCCTCTGCCCAGCTCCTCGGCGATGGCGTAGCGGACCCGCTCGGCCGCCGCCCGGCACCACACGCACAGCAGCAGCAGCAGCGCGGCCGGCAGCGCTCGCCCGCCGCCCGGCCCAAGCCTCTGCCGCCGCCTCACCGCCATTCTCTGCCCGCTGCGCTCGCCGCGCTCCTGCCTCCTGCCGCTGCCCTGCCTCCCTTCCAGCCGCTCTCGCCGCCCACAACAGACACCGCTGAAAGCCACCCAGACCGCTCGGGCCGCCTCTCGCCGCCGCCGCTGCTGCTGTCGGTGCCGCTGCCGCTGCGGCCGGCGCCGGGCGAGCGAGCAGCCTGCGGGGGCAGGACGCTGCGGCGGCGGCGGCTCCAGCGGCGCTCGGCGGCGGCCAACAGCGACACCCGGAGGCGCCGCCGCGACACTGCAGCCGCCGCACGGCCGCGCTCAAGGGCGCCCGGCTTTGGGAGGGACATCGGCACTTAACGCGATTTTAAATACCTTTAAAACTTAGAAAGGCTGTTAAATGCTTGTATGTCATCTATTTGCGTCGCAATAGACACAGAGATGAAAATCTTTATGGTAAAGCAATAAATAAAGGAGCTCAGTTTGTCTTAATAACATCAAGGCACAGCTAAGGAAACAGGAAATTGTATATATTCCTCTAGCAAAGGATATCTATAAGTACCCTGTCATGTATCTTCTATTTTACTTTCCCGTCTTGGGTCGATGTAAGTTGGGGGATAGTTTAGTCTAAAGTAACGCTTTTATCTTTAGGTAAGCATAACATTCCTCTTTTGTTACTGATTTAGGAAACTTGCTTCTTTTGCATCTCCCTATTCACTTACCTGATGATCGAAATGCAAAGCCACTATGAATCATTTGCAGATCCAAATAATTCTCTCGGTTCAATGTACCATTTAAAATAATTTATTCCACCCATCCATCACGGGCACAGGCATTTTTCACTACACCAGGTGACTGAACAGTCCATCCAACCAGTCCTTGAAGCCTTCCAATGGTGACACATTCATAATATTTGTGGGCAACTCATTCCACTGCCCCACCATCCTCATAATAAAAAATTTTCTCTAATCTACACCTAAAAAAACAGATATAAATCTTTCTTGTAAGTATTCTTTATAAATTGAAAAGACAAAATTATTCTACTCAAAGCTTCATTTTCCCAGGCTAAACGACCTTAGTTTTGTCAGAACTTCTTCATGGGAGAGATGCTGCATCTCTTTGACAATCTATGCAGTCAAAGACATGTAGAGGGGGATGACCACCTTCCTCTTCTTGCTGGTCATCCTACTTGTTTGCAAACCCAGATGTAAGCTGGGCAGCAAGTGGACATCTCCAGCTCATGTCCCATTCAGCACCCAGCAGTAACCCAAAGCATTTCTCTTCAGGGCTGCTCTCCATCCCCTACTTTCTGTTTAAACTGGCAATTGCCCTGACTCACCTGCAGGACCTTGCACTTGGCCTTCTTGAACTTCGTGAAATTTCCACAGGTCTGCTCCTACAGCTCATCCATAAACATCACCCCTGACCTGTCACTAATGAACTCAGCTTGGTGTCATCTGCGAATTCACTGAGGGTGTGCCTGATCCCATTGTCTGTGAAGGTACTGAATAGTTTTGATCCCAGTATAGACAGCCCACAACACTGATTTCCACCTGGACATTGAGTCTGGAACTCTTTGGAGGTGACTCAGCCTGTTCCTCAGCCATTTGACAGCCTCCAGGTGTGTGAACAGCATGGTCCGGGTGATTGGATGGGAGACACTCTGTCCACATTCTCCCACTGGGCCCTGCTCTGTCCATGGAAACCTTGGCTGGCCTGGGTGGTCACTCTGCACTTGGACAGCTGCAGCAGAGATGATCCTGCATGATTACACCACACACAAAGTGTTCCTGGATGAGCACACCAGGAGTGCTTGTGAAACCCTTCCTCTGTGCACCTGGAAACATCCCAGGTGTGTGTGGGAACTGCACCTGCACTCGGGCAGCTGGCACAGAGGAGACCTTCCACATGAGATCAGACACCCTGAGCCTGAGCTCATGACAACAAGCAATGCAAGAGCCAGAAACACATGGAAATGGACACATGCAATAACATTTTCTAGGTCTCCCTTGCTCTACAGAAGCAACTCAAATCCCACTGGACTCCATCAGGCACAGCCTGGTGTTATCTGTGACATGTGACAAGCAAGGCAATGACCCAGTTCTTCTCCAGCCTCACACACAGAGCTCCCCTCTCTGCTTTTTCTTCCATGCCAGGCCACTGTGATGTTTTGCTTGTGGCCATCTCCTCACTGCTCAAATCTGTCAAGAGATGATAATGCACTGCAGCAACACCCAGAATGGAGGGAGAATTGTCTGCTCACCACCATTATAAGGAACTGAGGGATTCCAGAGCACACAAATGATAAAAAAATCATACTAAAAGTTCAGCAGTCATCCAAAGGAGAATGGCTCATCAAACCATTGGCTTTGAGGGAATCTTCTCCCTGTCCTTATCACATGCTCTGTTCCACAGAGAGGCCAAGTCTACTAAAGTCATATTTAAATCCACTTCACTCAACAAGAACACATAAAAAGTCACTTTCATATCCCCTGCCTTTCTCTCCCACAGCAACTAGAGCAGGAGACATTGGCACATCACACGTTACTAAAAAAAGGTGTTGCTAATTGGAAATATAACCACATATTGTGTAAATCAAGTGAAAACAAAACAAAGCAAAAAACCTGCAAGAAAACCCAAAAACATGAATCAGATCATGGAAGGAAGCATTAGAAGAGTAAAAGGAGTCAGAGATGCTCACAGTGAATTCTTCCAGACATTTATTGCAGGCCTTAAAATTCATCCCTCAGAGCACCGTAAAGTCCCTGAGGTCTCAAGGGGCAAGTGTGGCCCTCACATTCACAGCACAGCAGGACAGGGGGTTATTTACAGAATCAGTCCCCTCCTCAGCCGCTCATTTTACTGCATGGCCAGCTCACCTTGCTTGGCCACGAAGTTATGACACCATCATTTGCACAGTCCTGAAACCATCATTTTAAAAAGCTTCTCAATGGCCTCTTTCTCAAGGTAAATTGTCTGACAAATTACAACAGATTCTCTTATTAATTCAACTTCCTATTCCCCACACACTGTTCAGTCTTAAGTGGCTGAAGTAAGGATGTGATGAAAAACATCAGTCACTGCTTCATATTTCAAAGAAATTACCAGATCTGTGAAAATGAGCTGCAACCTTCTAAGAAACCCAGGCCTGAATGAAAGCGGAATTACAATTCTGAAGAAACTCTATATCACAATGTGGCATAGAGATACAGATTAGGGAGCTTTCACACAGGATTAATTACCTCTTCCACCCAAGAGTCAACATGAACAGTTACTGTGGAAAATGTTACTCTTGGAGGGCTGTCATTGTCTTTCATGACACAGATACCAGGATCAGAACAGCAATGGCACTGCCTTGGCCACCAAGCATCAGATCAAACCATTTCTCTGCCACACCCACACTGAGTCCCCCATTTGCCTGGCACAGAACTGAGCTCTCACCCTCCTCACTCTGCATTCACAGCCTTCAGTTTCAACATCAACACAAACCACAATTCTGGTTCCATGGATGCCACAGAGAAAGTAACACCTTGGGGAAACATCCATTCATGAAGTTGTATTGCTTTAATGAAATGTTCAAGATCAGGCTGGCTGGGGCTCTGAGCCACCTGCTCTGGTGGAAGATGTCCCTGCCCATGGCAGGGCAGCAGGAACAAGAGGATCTTCAAGGTCATTTGCAACACAAACCATTCTTTCATTTTGTGCTTCTGGGATTCTATGATTACAAGTTCAGCTACAAGGGATGGATGAGAGATACTCTCCAAACTGGATAATGACAAGTTTAGAGTTTGCAGGATTGCCAGACACATTCCGCTTTACTCCTTAACAAAAAACCGAGGAAACAAAGAAACAATCCAACCCTACCCAACTCACCCCAAACAAATTATCCAAAGGAACTGAAATGAACCCAGCCAAGAATGGGAAAATCCATCATGGCCTCACATTGAAGACTGGGTCAAATGCAGCATTACACAACTTTGGAAACTCAACAGTAACCAATACACAGGGGCCTCACACAGGAGTCACTACACAGGCCCCAGACTGTCATTTCCTTGGATAGGAAGAGAAAGAAAAAGCTTGGAGCCACAGCTGGCGTCCTCATCTAAATACCAGGACAAACAGAACTGGACACAATTCATTCATTCATTTTGAACTGAATTACAGTGAACTCCAGCACCAGCCCTGTCTCTGCATACACAGACTTCTTCTCTCTGGCCAAACATAACATGGAAGCAAATTTTGTGTACAGACATGATTAGAAGAAACTCCTGTGCACAGCTTCTCAGAGCCCAAGCATCATAACTAAGATTATTCTGCTCCTCCATATTACCTAAAAAAGTGCAAAATGTTATAAAGGCCTTCAATTACGACCAGCTCTGTCAAAGACCCACACATCCAAGTATCACCTAAAGGCAACATCACCATTCTTCAGCACATGGACTCCTCAAAGTATGTGTGACTATCACTTTTGATGCAAAGGAATATGGAACCCAAACTAGGCCATTCCATTCCAAATCACACAATTGAACATCATAAGACTCCTCCTGACTCATTTTCAGAAGGCCAGCAATAGCCCTGGGGATCAACAACACACATGCCATGTCTCCACCAGCACCTCCTCACACACCATACAACCAACACTCTTCTAACCCTTTACAGATCCCATGGTTTGCACAGATCTTCAGAATTTAGAGAGACTCCATCAAAAGGAAAGTTGATCAGACAGAATCTCCACACCATGGATAATATTTGACTTCACATTCTAGATATGTGACAAGAAAAAACATTTATTAAAGAGACATTTTAAGAGACTTCTTTATGGAAATGTCTCTGTCTTTTCACCTATAAACAGGAAAGAACCATTTTCAGATCATCGAAGAATGAGACAGAAAGATAACGCCTGCACAACTGAACAGCTCACAACTCTCTTCTGGGTTGTATAACTCAGAGAAGTTGATTGATGATGCTGTTTATAGGCACTGAATACACACCTTGCAATTCCCATACCCAAAAAGTACAAAATTCAGCTTTGCAATGACACCATTACGATGACAGGAAAATACCTATTAAGAAACTGCCAGGGTTCTCCATGCAGCTGGAATACAGATCTTCTAGACAATTACTTGGGAAAGAAGAACCTCACATTGTTTCATCCTAGAAATAGGAAGTGGACAGGGAATGGAGGAAAACATTCCCCTGAGTCTTTCAGCAGACATTCATACACAGCTATCAGCATACAGATTTCCAAGCACTCACATCGTCCATAGTGTCCTTTCATCCATATATCTTAAAAACATGTGACAGTGGAGGCCCAGTTCCCCAGATAATTTTTCTACCCAGCACCAATTTCACACAGCTATCTGTACATCTCTGTGCTGTGGAAGATACATTTGCTGCTCACTGAAGTTCTGAGAAAAGACTTCATAGGTCTCAAAGAAAAAGCTGAGCAGTCTTCCGAGACACTGACTCAGTGAATATCTGCTCACAGGGAATTCTCTCCACCTTATATCTCCCACTGCACCTTGATTCTCACCCTTCCCGTCAAGGCAATTCTCTTGCCATGCTAAATACTTCCTACCCAAGGCTCAATCAGCTCCATCTGACATAGCTCTACCTTGAAAATCAAGAAAAAACTAAAGCAGTTCCACCATTTCCTCCTCCACATTCAGCCACCCACAGCCTTTTCAAAGAATCACAACTTCGAGAAGATCCTTCATCCTCATAACAGACAGACAGACATTACCAAGGAACACTTGTTGCATGGTCCAAATTCTTTGTTGCAGACAAAGACCAGAGAATGGATGACACAAATACTTCCTTTTGACCTCCAGAATGAATCATGGACAGCGATAAAGGCTGAGAACAATGTGCACAGAGGTTCATCACAAAGCCATCAGCATTTTGTTCAAGAAACATTCTACCTATTCAAGCACATCTGCTCTTGGGAAGAAACATGAGTCTTCTAAAAAGCTGTATTTCTTAATAACGTGATCCATCCCTTCAGAAGATCTAATACTAAGAGCAAGACAGATTCCAAACAGCACAGCTGACACAGGGGAAACAAGGCCTGGAACCTGATCAATACGCAAACCGCCGAACTAACCAACAGCGTGACAGCAGCAGCCTTCTCCCACCGTTCTTCTTAACTTACTGAAAGCCTGCGGACCCACCCTAGGTTCAGAAAACGATAGCAATGGGCACCAGCCTTCAGAACGACAACAAAAGAAACCTGACCACGCTTTTAGTCAAAGTCTTCTCTGCAAGCTAGACAAGAGGGCGGGGAAAGGGCAGGGCAGCATCACAAGAAAGCGTCGCGGAGAAAACCTATACAGAGGAACTCACCGAGGGAGGGGCGGGGTCCGAGGGGAGGGCGCCGGCCGGGCCCTCGTCGCCGAGCAGCGGCGCGGGGTCGTCGGGCGGCGGCCGGGCCGGGAGGGTGTCGCAGCAGCTGGCGGCCGAGAAGCGCAGGTGGCTCTTGCGCGAGTCGGCCGTGAGCGACACGTCGTGCGAGTAGGACTGCAGGAAGGCGCGCACGCCGTCGATGCCCACGAAGTGCGAGACGGGCACGCCGCGCGAGGCGCCGCTGTCCGGCGGCAGCAGCTGCTGGCGGTGGCAGCGGCGCAGGCGCAGCGCCAGCAGCAGCAGCAGGAAGGCCACGAAGAGGCACGAGACGGCGGCCACGGCCAGCACGAGCCAGCGCGTCAGGCTGGCGGCCGGCTCGCCCGGCGCCGCCGCCTCGTGCGCCGCGCTGCCCAGCTCGGCCAGCAGCTCGGCCACGCTCTCGGCCAGCACCACGCTCAGCGTGGCCGTGGCCGACAGCGCCGGCCGCCCGTGGTCCCGCACCAGCACCACCAGGCTGTGGCGCGCCGCGTCGCGGGCCAGCGGCGAGCGCGCCGTGCGCACCTCGCCGCTGTGCAGCCCCACGCGGAACAGCCCCGGCTCCGTGGCCTTGGCCAGCTCGTAGGACAGCCACGCGTTCTGCCCCGCGTCCGCGTCCACCGCCACCACCTTGGCCACCAGCGCGCCGGCCTCCGACCGCCGCGGCGCCAGCTCCACGCCCGACCACGCCGCCGCTGCGGCCGCCGCCGGCGGGTACAGCACCTGCGGCGCGTTGTCGTTCTCGTCCACGATCTGCAGCCGCACCGACACGTTGCTGCTCAGCGCCGGCGCGCCGCCGTCCTCCGCCCGCACGCACAGCTGCAGCTCGCGCAGCTGCTCGTAGTCCAAGGAGCGCAGCGCGTACAGCGCGCCCGTCTCCGCCTGCACCGACACGTACGACGACAGCGGCGCGCCCCGCACCCGCCCCTCCGCCAGCCGGTAGCGCACGCGCGCGTTCTGCCCCCAGTCCGCGTCCGTGGCGCGCACCGTCAGCACCAGCGCGCCCGCCGCGTTGTTCTCCGCCAGCCGCGCGCTGTAGCGCTCCTCCGCGAACACCGGCGCGTTGTCGTTCACGTCCAGCACCCGCAGCGCCAGCACCGCGCTGCTCTGCAGCGACGGCGACCCGCCGTCGGCCGCCCGCACCGTCACGTTGTATTCCGACACCTGCTCCCGGTCCAGCTCTCTCGCTGTCACCACACGGTAGTAGTCATCAAAAGATTTCTCCAGTCGGAACGGGCCCCCTCCGTCGAGCAAGCACCGCACCTCGCCGTTAGCCCCGGAATCTCGGTCTTGCACCTGTAGGAGGGCCACAACAGTTCCCAATGGGGCGTCTTCTGAGATCTCGCTCAAAGAGGACCGCAGCAATATCTCCGGCACATTGTCGTTGACATCTGTCACAGCCACCACGACTTTTGACATGTCGAAAAGGCCTCCTCCATCCCGTGCCTGCACCTCCAGGTCGTAGGCGTCGTCTTCCTCGAAATCCAGGCTCTGTAACACAGTGACCGCTCCCGTGTCGACATCCAGCTCAAAAATCTGCGAGGCTTTCTCTGTGATTTTTTGAATGGAGTACTTCACGTCACCGTACAACCCCTCGTCATCGTCACTGGCCGTGACAGTGACGAGGGTGGAGCCCACGGGCACGTCCTCGGGCACACGCACCGTGTACTCCGCCTGGCTGAACACGGGCGCGTTGTCGTTCGCGTCCAGCACCGTCACGCGGATCCGAGCCGTTCCCGTCCGTGCCGGATCGCCGCCGTCCATCGCCCTCAGCACCAGCTCGTGAAACGCCGCCTCCTCCCGGTCCAGCGCCTTCGTCAGCACCAGCTCGGGACGCTGATCGCCGCCGGGGCCCGCCTGCACGGCCAGCGAGAAGTGCTCGTCACCACTCAGCTCGTAGCTCTGCAGTGAATTCCGACCCGTGTCAGGATCGTGAGCGTCTGGCAGGGGAAACCGAGACCCAGGGGCTGTTCTCTCGCTCACTATCAGTTCTTTTTCTAACTCTCGAAAGCTGGGCCCGTTGTCATTAATGTCCGTGATTTCCACTTGGATCCCATAAACCTGCATCTCTCCCTCCACTATCAGCTCGCAGCGCAGCACGCATTGCTGTTCACTCGCGCAAAGCTGCTCTCTGTCGATCCTCTCTGCTGTCACCAAATGTCCCGTCTTCCCGTGCAGAGCAAAATACTGCGTCCTACCTTTAGAGACAACGAGGACGCCGCGGTCTCGGATCTCCGGCAGCTGCAGCCCCAGGTCCTTAGCCACGTCGCCCACGAACGAGCCCTTGGGCATCTCCTCGGGCACCGAGTAGCGCAGCTGCCCCCGCGCCGCCTCCCACGCCGCCAGCAGCACGGCCCAGAGCAGAGCTCGCTGCCGCCGGCCCCAGCGCCTCCCCGCCGAGCACATCTCGGCCGCGGCTCCGCCAGCACCGCAGCACCGCCGATCCAATCCCGCTGCCACTCAATGCTCTCAGCTCCTGCACCGTGCGCAGCTGCCTGTGCCTCCGCCTGGCTCCAGAATGGACCAGCACCGCGGGGACGATCGGGGACCGCTGGTTCGGGCAGGGAGCGGCAACCGAGTGAGCCGATCCGCAGCGGGCGGGGCTGCCGGTAGCGCTCCGAGCTTCCTCTCGCTCCTCTCGGTCAACAGCGGCGCCCGCAGCCTCCTCCCGGCACTGCAGGCACCGAGCGCTGCCCAGCGCTGCCCACCCGGCCTCGCTCCATACAGGGCACGGTCGCCACCGAGATGTCGCTTTTCGTCCAGTGCTGATCTCCTGCCTCCGCATTTCTCCAGCCCATCTCTGCTTTCATCCTCCAGGGTATCACCATCGGGAGGGGGGAAGGCATAGGCATTCGGCGGGCGCGGTTCTTTAATCGCACGGGAAACTAATCTCTTCTAAATGCCATTATATGTAAATTTAAACACAGTTTTCCTTTTTTACCCTGTAGCTTTTTCTTAAGAGTATCCTTTTTGTTCAAAAGGATCTTCAACAACAGGCTCTTACAGGAAAACTGGAAGATACCACATCCCGAAGAAGCAGAGTTATCAGGTTCATGACACAAACGGGAAGAGAGCAATTGCATGCTTCTTGAAGTCAGGAAGCTAATTGTTTACGCCCGAACAAAAGAAGGGTGAAGGTAAAACTCTCAAAGGAAAGTTTCAGAACATCAAATATTTGAAATCATTTACGAAGATACTCTTAGTGTCTCCTTAGTTTATACAGATTAACATTTAATCAAAACATTCTAAGTTTCCTTTTTTCCTAAAATCAATGTGTAAAGCACCATAGTTCGTTAGTAAACTATTCATCTACGTATTTCTTAATTACGTCGGTACAAGCATTGAATCTGTGCTGACCACTAATCAATGAGCAAATAGGCTTGATTCACGTGCCTAAACCCTCCCCTGGCCAATCTCCCTCATGTGGGATCCCATCGTATGTCAGATGTTTATCCTAGTAAACAGAATTGCACAAATATGCTGTTCCACTAGAAACCCCAACATCATTGTTAGAAGGGGATAGAAAAATAAAAATCTCTGAAACAGAAATCTTTCAGCTTTCTCGCCAGTGTACGAAATAAAGATCCTGAAGAGCAAAGGAGAGCTAGCCAGGACACATACACGAAGTCGTCTAGTTCCACTACGGCATTACCCCCGGCTCAAAAACGAGCGATACCGTTTTTTAGTCAGGATGGAGAACGGAACTTTCCACATTCTTTTCCTTTCAAAATGTAACCGAGAGAAAACAAAATTTTACGAACGGTTTAGGGGGAAGATATACACGAGTACCCAGCACGGCCTTTCTAAAGAAATCAATCAGGAAGCATAAATGTACAACACCAGATGTCAGTACTTTGTTATTTTCATTGACTCCGTCATGCTGAATCAGCCGTTCTCCTTACAGAGACCACGAATCTGCTTCCAATGTTGCTTCCACATTCTAATTTATAGAGCTCGAGTGCTGAAGATAAAACCTGAGCCCTGAATCTGAACCTGTGATCAAAGCAGAACCAAGTGATCCCAGCTTTCCATGAACGGGAGATGGCCCGTTCGTTAATTCAGTCTGTCACGGAGACAGGACTGTGCAACTCACACAAACGTGAAACCGGGACATATGGAGAAATACTGAAAAGCGCTGCTACTAACCGAACAGGGAGCTATAATCAAAGCCTGGCACCTGAGGCTATTACCGAGGAATAATGAAAAACTTCCGCTACTAGGTGGAGATAAAGATGATGAATCCACACTGACAGAACATAGAGAATATCCGGGGAACAAAGATGATTTTTCGAGAACCTTTAAAAACAAAACAAGCGCACACTTTACAGACCTGAGCCGCCTCGGGATCGGCCAGTGGCTCTCCCGTCAGGGCGATACTGCCCGGACTCGGCTTGTCGCAGGAATCGCCGCCCAGAAGCTCCTCCGCCGACAGGATGGGCACCGGTTGCGGCGGCGGCGGCCAAGCGGCCTCGGGCACGGCGCGGGCGGGCGGCGGCACGCACAGGTTGTAGGAGTAGGGCAAGGTGCCCTCGCAGAAGTCGGCCGGGAAGGCGGCGCCGGCCAGCGAGAAGCGCTGCGCGCCCAGGCAGCGCAGCACGGCGGGCGGCCCGGCCCGGCGCAGCCGCGCCAGCACGGCCAGCGCCACGCTCAGCACCAAGAGCGCCGACAGCAGCGCCAGCGCCAGCACCAGGTAGAACTGCAGCTCGGCCGCCGCCGCCGCCGCCTCGGCGCCCGCCGGCCGCTCGCTCAGCTCCGGCAGCGCCTCCTGCAAGCTCTCGGCCAGCACCACGTGCAGCGTGGCCGTGGCCGACAGCGCCGGCTGCCCGTGGTCCTTCACCACGGCCACCAGCCGCTGCTTGGCCGCGTCCCGCTCGCCCACGGCGCGCGCCGTGCGCACCTCGCCGCTGTGCAGCCCCACGCGGAACAGCGCCGGCTCCGACGCCTGCACCAGCTCGTACGTCAGCCACGCGTTGCGCCCCGCGTCCGCGTCCACCGCCACCACCTTGGCCACCAGGTAGCCGGCCTCGGCCGAGCGCGGAACCACCTCGAAAGGCGCCACCGCCGCCCCTCCCGCAGCCTCTCCCGGTGCCGCTGCCGCGGGCCAGAGCACCCTGGGCGCGTTGTCGTTGCGGTCCAGCACGAAGACGCGCACCGTGGCCGTGGAGCTGCGCGCCGGCGAGCCGCCGTCCTGCGCCCGCACGGCCACCGTGAACTCGCGGCACTGCTCGTAGTCCAAGGAGCGCTGCGCGTACAGCGCGCCGCTCCGCGCCTCCACCGACACCAGCGGCGCCGCGCCCGCCGCGCCCGCGCTGCCGCCCGCCAGCCAGTAGCTCACGCGCCCGTTGGCGCCCGCGTCCGCGTCCCGCGCCTGCACGCGCAGCACCAGCGCGCCCGCCGCGTTGTTCTCCGCCACGTACGCGCTGTACGCCGCCTCCTCGAACACCGGCGCGTTGTCGTTCACGTCCGACACCTCCAGCACCAGCTCCCTGCTGCTCCGCAGCGCCGGCCTGCCCCGGTCCCGGGCCACCACCGTCACGCGATGCTCCGACGCCTGCTCGCGGTCCAGCCCGCCCGATGTCACCACCTTGTACGAGCCACCGGGGGACGCCACGATCGACAGCGGCGCCTCTCCCGACAGCTCGCACAACACCTGACCGTTCTCGCCCGAGTCTCTGTCCCGCACTTTCAGCAGGGCTACCACCGTGCCAGTCGGGGCATCCTCGGGCACCGGGCTCGAGAGTGACAGAATCGTGATCTCGGGTTCGTTGTCATTCTCGTCTGTGATATCGATCTGCACTTCGCAGTGATCAGTGAGTCCACCACCGTCACTTGCCTCTAGCCGAAAGCCGTATTTACTCTGTCCTTCGAAATCGATGGGACCGGCAGTCCTGACCTCGCCACTCTCACGGTCAATAGTGAACAGTGTGCGGATGCTTTCCGGGACGTTGCCGAAGGAATAAAACACTCGCCCGTTTGCACCCGCGTCCGCATCTGTCGCCTGCACCCGCAGCACCAGAGACCCCGTGGGCAAATTCTCTGCCACTCGCGCCTCGTAGACGTGTTTGCTGAACACGGGCGGATTGTCGTTTGCGTCTGTCACGTTGATTAGAACCTGGACGACCCCGGACCTCGCGGGGTCGCCACCATCCACTGCTGTCAACTCCAGCTCTAAGGAGCTCTGTTTCTCCCGGTCCAGTGCCCTCTCCAGGACTAATTCCGGTTGCTTTTTCCCACCAGGGCTCTCCTTCATGGCCAAAGTGAAGGACGGGTTACTGGTGAGGTGGTAAGTCAGAAGCGAGTTGCTGCCCATGTCCACATCTCGGGCCATCTCCAGCGGAAACCGAGCACCGGGAGGGATCCATTCACCAACCTCGAGGCCCAGAACAGGCTTGCTGAAGATTGGGGAGTTGTCATTGACGTCCTCGATGGACACCTCGACGTGGAAAATGTTCAGCGGGTTGTGCACCAGCGCCTCGAAGCTGACAGAGCAGGTCGCCGACTCGCCGCACATCTCCTCCCGGTCCAGCCTCTCGTTCACGTACAGGTTCCCGTTCTCCTCATTCACCGTGAAGTATTGCTTCTCCTCGCTCAGCCGCAGCTTGCGCACCGGCAGCTCGTCCGCGCTGAGCCCCAGGTCCCGCGCCAGCGGCCCCACGAGCGAGCCTCTGCCCAGCTCCTCGGCGATGGCGTAGCGGACCCGCTCGGCCGCCGCCCGGCACCACACGCACAGCAGCAGCAGCAGCAGCGCGGCCAGCAGCGCTCGCCCGCCGCCCGGCCCAAGCCTCTGCCGCCGCCTCACCGCCATTCTCTGCCCGCTGCACTCGCCGCGCTCCTGCCTCCTGCCGCTGCCCTGCCTCCCTTCCAGCCGCTCTCGCCGCCCAAAACAGACACCGCTGAAAGCCACCCAGACCGCTCGGGCCGCCCCTCGCCGCCGCCGCTGCTGCTGTCGGTGCCGCTGCCGCTGCGGCCGGCGCCGGGCGAGCGAGCAGCCTGCGGGGGCAGGACGCTGCGGCGGCGGCGGCTCCAGCGGCGCTCGGCGGCGGCCAACAGCGACACCCGGAGGCGCCGCCGCGACACTGCAGCCGCCGCACGGCCGCGCTCAAGGGCGCCCGGCTTTGGGCGGGGCTCAGCGGCTGCACCGGCCCCGGGGGCTCTCCCCGACCAAAAACACCGAGAGCGGGAGCTCCGGCTTATTTCCACTCCAAGGCGTTTCTATGACTTGTGCTGGCGGGCGCTTTTAATGCATTCTTTCCAGTCACAGTGAACAGTCACATGCAAATATCTATGGCACCCCACTAAGGAATGGAACTCTAGCTGCTCTTCATAACATCACAGCCCATTCACATCAGCAATAACCGATAATATAGAGAAGATTTCCAGAGCTTTTTCGAACTCTGTCGCGTTTTGAATTGTTATTCATTACTTGAGAAATATTAAATGTGAGGTATAGAGCAAGCAATGTGAGCATCCCCTATGCCAAGAAGGCAGAATAACGTTTACTCTTTCGTTTCTTACTCATTAAAATTGCTTCATCTGAGCTGTTTCGTTCACCCATATCTGAGCACCTGAATATAGAAAGCACAAAGGAACACCAAGTCCTTCATATAGCAAAACAATGTTTCCAATATCCATTTTAAACTTTTCTTTAAAGGTCATTAAATTTACACCAATGCCATGGGCAAGAACATGCTAGACTTGAACATTTCGGGTATATCCAAAACTTTTTTTGGTAATATCTTCCATTTCCAAACAACCCACACTGGAAAGTTTTCTCTTAATCAAAACCTCCCTTCTTTCACTTAAAAATATTTGAATGGTGTCCTATGACCACTGGCACTCATAAAAAGAGCTCTGTCCATATTTCTTATAAGCTTAAACAGAAACAACAAAAATACAGTGATAAGTCTACGCACAGGCATCATTTCTCTGTGCTGGAAGACCTACACTCCTTCAGCCCTTCATCATAACAGAAATGTTCCAGCCCGCAGACCACTTTCATGATCCTTCTGGGAACTCTAGCATGTCCATTGGGATATTGGCCCAAGATCTGCTTTCAGTCTGTGCTCTCAGAGAAAGAGTTTAGAGGAGGGAAGGAACTCCCTCGACCTGCCAGGCAGAGTGCTTGTCATGCAGTGCTGGGCACAATTCCAGCAGCAGGTGCCCATGGGCAGCTCATGGCCCACCTCATCACACACCAATAACCCAAAGCACTTCTCTGCAAAGCTCTTCCCTGTCCCCCACTCTCTGTTTCAACTGGGGATTGCCCCACCCCAGCTGCAGGACCTTGCACTTTGATCCATTTCATGATGGCTGCACGGGGCCACTTCTCCAGCCCATCCCTGGCTGTCATCTCTGCCTGCAGTGAATCAGCTCCAATTGGTGTCAGCTGTAAATTGCCTGAAGCTTCCTCAATCCCACTGGCCATGCAGGTGCTGAACAGAACTGGGCCCAGTCAGGGCCCTGCAGGGACAGCACAAGTCACTGCTTTCCACCTGGACATGGAGCCACTGTCTGGAACTCTCTGCAGCTGACTCTCCAGCCTGTTTCTCAGCCGTTTGACAGCCTCCAGGTGATTGCCCTGCAGGTTCCTCTGGGTGATGGCCTGGGGGACACTGCACACCTTCTCCCACTGCGCCCTGCTCTGTCCATGGAAACCTTGGCTGGCCTGGGTGGTCACTCTGCACTTGGACAGCTGCAGCAGAGAGATCCTGCATGATTACACCACAGACAAAATGTTCCTGGCTGAGCACACCAGGAGTGCTTCTGAAACCCTTCCTCTGTGCAGCTGGAAACATCCCAGGTGTGTGTGGGAACTGCACCCACACTCGGGCAGCTGGCACAGAGGAGACCTTCCACATGAGATCAGACACCCTGAGCCTGAGCTCATGACAAAAAGCAATGCAAGAGTCAGGAACACATGGAAATAACATGGACAGATGCAATAACATTTTGTAGGTCTGCCTTGCTCTACAGAAGCAACTCAAATCACCCCGGACTCCATCAGGCACAGCCTGGTGTTATCTGTGACATGTGACAAGCAAGACAATGACCCAGTTCTTCTCCAGCCTCACACACAGAGCTCCCCTCTCTGCTTTTTCTTCCATGCCAGGCCACTGTGAGGTTTTGCTTGTGGCCATCCCCTCAGTGCTCAAATCCATCATGAGATGATAATGCACCGCAGCCACATCCAGAAGGGAGATGCAATTGTCAGCTCACCACCATTATGATAAGGAACTGAAGGATTCTAGAGCACACAAATGATAAACAATCTTACTAAAATATTAGCAGTCAGCCAACTGAGAATGCCTCATCAAACCATTGGCTTAGGGGGAACCTCCTCCGCATCTTTATCACATGCTTTGTTCCACAGAGAGGCAAAGTCTACTCAAGTCACATTTACATCTATTTCTCCCAACAGGAGCAGAACACAAAGTCACTCTCATATCTCCTGCCTTCCACTCCCATTGCAACAAGAGCAAGGGACATTGGCACATCATATGTTACTAAGCAAACCTCCATTGTTGATAATAATATGTATACCCAAATACTGAGTAAATCAACTGAAAACAAAACAAAGCAAACAACACCCAGAAAACCTGAAATCATTAAAGAGATAAGGCAAGGAATCATTAGAAGACAACAAAAAAAAAGAGATGCTCACAGGGAAATCTTCTAGGTCTTTATTGCAGGCCTTAAAATCCATTTCTGAGAGCACCAGGAAGTCATTGAGGACTCAATCTGCAAGTGTGAGGCCCTGAAGGCTTACACAGCACAGCAGGATAGGGGGAGTCAGTTGTAGAATGAGTCCTCTCCTCAGAAACTCTTTCTACTGCATGGCCTGTTCACCTTGCACAGTTATGAAACCATCATTTTAAACACCTAGTGATTGGCCTTCTTCTAAAGATAAGCTTATGACAAATTACAACAGATTCCCTTCCTGCCTCATCTGCATAGCACCCAAACAATGTTCAGTCTTAGGTGACTGAAGTAAGGATGTCCTGAAAAGCAGCAGTCACTGCTTCATATTTCAAAGAAATTACCTGATCTGTGGAAATAAGCTGAAACCTTCCGAGAAACAAAGGCCTGAATGAAAGTGGAATTACAATTCTGAAGAAACTCTATATCACAATATGGCATAGAGATACAGATTATGGAGCTTTCACACAGGATTAATTAGCTCTTCCACCCAATAATTATGGTTTTACATGAACAGTTACTGTGGAAAATGTTACTCTTGGAGGGCTGTCATTGTCTTTCATGACAGAGACACCAGGATCAGAACAGCAATGGCACTGACTTTGGCACGAAGCATGAAATCAAACCATTTCTCTGCCAAACCCACACTGAGTCCCCCATTTGCCTGGCACAGAACTGAGCTCTCACCCTCCTCACTCTGCATTCACAGCCTTCAGTTTCAACATCAACACAAACCACAATTCTGGTTCCATGTTGGCCACAGAGAAAGTAACACCTTGGGGAAACATCCATTCATGAAGTTGTATTTCTTGAATGAAATATTCAAGGTCAGGCTGGCTGGGGCTCTGAGCCACCTGCTCTGGTGGAAGATGTCCCTGCCCACGGCAGAGCAGCTGGAACAAGAAGACCCTTAAGGTCCTTTGCAACACAAACCATTCTCTCATTCTGTGCTTCTGGGATTCTATGATTACAAGTACAGCTACAAGGAATGGATAAGAGATACTCTCCAAACTGGATAATGACATGTTTAGAGTTTGCAGGATTGCCAGACACATTCCACTTTACGCCTTAACAAAAAACCAAGGAAACAAAGAAACAATCCAACCCAACCCAACTCACCCCAAACAAATTATCCAAAGGAACTGAAATGAACCCAGCCAAGAATGGGAAAACACCAGAAGAGTATCCATCATGGCCTCACATTGAGGACTGGGTCAAATGCAGCATTACACAACCCTGGAAACTCAACAGCAACCGATACACAGGGGCCTCACAAAGGAGTCATTTGGCAAGCTCCAGGCTGTCATTTCCTTGGGTAGGAGGAGAAAGAAAAAGCTTGGAACCACAGCTGCGGGCGTCATCCAAGTACCAACACAACGAAATCTGGACACGATTCATTCATTCATTTTGAACTGTATCAGACTGAACTCCAGCACCAGCCCTGTCTCTGCATACACAGACTTCTTCTCTCTGGCAAACATAACATGGAAGCAAACTCTGCATACAGACATCATTAGATAAAAGTTGTGTGCACAATTTCTCAGAGCCCAAGCAACAACTAAGGTTATTCTGTTCCTCCCAATTATTTGAACAAGTGGGAAACCTCATATATGCCATAAATTATTACCAGCTCTGTCAAAGACCCACACATCCAAGTCTCACCTCAAAGGCAGCATCACCATTCTTCGGCACATGGACTCCCCAAATTATGTGTGACTGTCACTTTTGATGCAATGGAATATGGGACTCAAACTAGGTCCTTTCAGTCCAAACCACACAATTTAAAATCATACGACTCCTCGTGACTCATTTTCAGAAGGTCAGCAATAGCTCTGGGGATCAACAAAACACATGCCATGTCTCCACCAGGGCCTCCTCACAAACCACACAACCAACACTCTCTTCTAACCCTTCTATCCCCCCTCCCACGGATAGCATAAATCATCAGAATTTAGAGACTCCACCAAAAGGAAAGTTGAGTAACTGCATCTCCTTACCATGGATAATATTTGACTTCACATATGAGACAGCAGACAAGAAAAAACTTTTTTTACAGAGACATTTTAGGAAACTTGTCTATGGAAATGTCTCTGTCTTTTCATCTATAAACATGAAAGAACCATTTTCAGATCATCAGAAGAATGAGGCAGGAAGTTAACACCTGCAGAATTGAACAGCTCACAACACTCTCGTGAATTATTTAACTCAGAGTAGATATTGATAATATTGTTTATAGGCACTGAACACACAGCTTGAAATTCCCATAACCCATCTGTCATAAGTGCAAAATTAAGCTTTGAAGTGACACCATTATGATGACAAACAAATCCTTATTAAGAGCTTGTCAAGGTTCTCCATGCAGCTGGAATACAGACCTTCTAAACAATTACTTTGGGGAGAAGAACTCCACATTCCTTCATCCTAGAGATAGAAACAGGACAGGAGATGGAGGAAAACATTCCCTTAAGTCTTTCAGCAGACATTCACACACAGCTCACAGCAGTCACATTTCCAAACCTTCACATCATCCATGGTGTCCTTTCACCCATCTCTCATAAAAACGTGTGAGACTGAAGGCCCAGTTCTAAAGACCATTTTTCTTGTCAGCACCAATTTCACACAGCTATCTGCACATCTTTGTGCAGTGGAAGATACTTTTGCTGCTCACTGAAGTTCTGTGAAGAGACTTTGTAGGTCTCAAAAGAAACACTGAGCAGTCTTCCAAGAGACACTGACTCAGTGAACATCTGCTCACAGGGAATTATGCCCACCTTGTATAACCCACTGCATCTCGAATCTCTCCTTCCCATCCAGGCAATTCTCTTGCCATGCTAAATACTTCCTACCCAAGGCTCAATCAGCTCCATCTGACATAGCTCTACCTTGAAAAACAAGAAAAAACCAAAGCGTTTCTACCATTTCCTCTTCCACATGCAGCCACCCACAGCCTTTTCAAAGAATCAAAACTTCGAGAAGATCCTTCATCCTCATAACAGAGAGACAGACATCATCAAGGACTACTTGTTGCCTGGTCCAAGATCTTTGCTGCAGACGAAGACCAAAGAATGGATGACACAAACACTTCCTGCAGACCTCTAGTATGTATCATGAACAGCGATAAAAGCTGAGAAGAATATCCAGAGAAGTTCCACACAAAGCCATCAGCATTTTGTTCAAGACAGATTCCACCTATTCAAGCACATGTGCTCTTGGTAAAACACATGAGTCTTCTAAAAAGCTCTATTTCTTAATAACGTGATCCATCCATTCAGGAGATCTAATACGAAAAGCAAGACAGATTCCACAAGGCGCAGCTGACAGAGGGGAAACAATGCCTGGAACCTGATCAATACCCAAACCGCCGACCAAACCAACAGCGTGCCAGCAGCAGCCTTCTGCCTCCTTCCTCCTTCACGAACTGGAAGGCTGAGGACCCACCCCATGTTCACACAATGATAGCAACGGGCACCAGCCTTCAGAAACACACCAAAGGAAACTTTATCATGCTTGTAGAAATAGTCTCCTAGGCAAGCCAGAGAACACGGCGGGGAAAGGGCAGGGCAGCATCACAAGAAAGCATCGCGGAGAAAACCTATACAGAGGAACTCACCGAGGAAGGGGCGGGATCCGAGGGGAGGGCGCCAGCCGGGTCCTCGTCCCCGAGCAGCGGCGCGGGCTCGTCGGGCGGCGGCCGGGCCGGGAGGGTGTCGCAGCAGCTGGCGGCCGAGAAGCGCAGGTGGCTCTTGCGCGAGTCGGCCGTGAGCGACACGTCGTGCGAGTAGGACTGCAGGAAGGCGCGCACGCCGTCGATGCCCACGAAGTGCGAGACGGGCACGCCGCGCGAGGCGCCGCTGTCCGGCGGCAGCAGCTGCTGGCGGTGGCAGCGGCGCAGGCGCAGCGCCAGCAGCAGCAGCAGGAAGGCCACGAAGAGGCACGAGACGGCGGCCACGGCCAGCACGAGCCAGCGCGTCAGGCTGGCGGCCGGCTCGCCCGGCGCCGCCGCCTCGTGCGCTGCGCTGCCCAGCTCGGCCAGCAGCTCGGCCACGCTCTCGGCCAGCACCACGCTCAGCGTGGCCGTGGCCGACAGCGCCGGCCGCCCGTGGTCCCGCACCAGCACCACCAGGCTGTGGCGCGCCGCGTCGCGGGCCAGCGGCGAGCGCGCCGTGCGCACCTCGCCGCTGTGCAGCCCCACGCGGAACAGCCCCGGCTCCGTGGCCTTGGCCAGCTCGTAGGACAGCCACGCGTTCTGCCCCGCGTCCGCGTCCACCGCCACCACCTTGGCCACCAGCGCGCCGGCCTCCGACCGCCGCGGCGCCAGCTCCACGCCCGACCACGCCGCCGCTGCGGCCGCCGGCGGGTACAGCACCTGCGGCGCGTTGTCGTTCTCGTCCACGATCTGCAGCCGCACCGACACGTTGCTGCTCAGCGCCGGCGCGCCGCCGTCCTCCGCCCGCACGCACAGCTGCAGCTCGCGCAGCTGCTCGTAGTCCAAGGAGCGCAGCGCGTACAGCGCGCCCGTCTCCGCCTGCACCGACACGTACGACGACAGCGGCGCGCCCCGCACCTGCCCCTCCGCCAGCCGGTAGCGCACGCGCGCATTCGGCCCCCAGTCCGCATCCGTGGCGCGCACCGTCAGCACCAGCGCGCCCGCCGCGTTGTTCTCCGCCAGCCGCGCGCTGTAGCGCTCCTCCGCGAACACCGGCGCGTTGTCGTTCACGTCCAGCACCCGCAGCGCCAGCACCGTGCTGCTCTGCAGCGACGGCGACCCGCCGTCGGCCGCCCGCACCGTCACGTTGTACTCCGACACGTGCTCCCGGTCCAGCTCTCTCGCTGTCACCACGCTGTAGTAGCTGCCTCGAGAGCTCTGCAGCCGGAACGGGACGCCCCCGTCGAGGGAGCAGCGCACCTCGCCGTTAGCCCCCGAGTCTCTATCATGCACGTGTAGCAAGGCGACCGTCGTCCCGGACGGGGCGTCTTCCGAAATCTCAGTCAATGCAGATGATACTGTCAGTTCAGGGGCATTGTCGTTGACGTCTGTCACAGAGATGGTGACTTTGGCAGCATCGAATAGTGCTCCCCCGTCCCGTGCCTGCACCTCTATTTCAAATGAGGAAATTTCCTCGAAGTCCAAGTTCTCCTTAAGGATTATTTCTCCTGTGTTTGATTCAAGGTGAAAAAGTTTGGATGCCCTTTCTGGAATTCTATGAAAACTGTATTTAACGTCTCCATATAGCCCCTCGTCGGCGTCAGTAGCCATGACGGTGACGAGGACAGAGCCCACGGGCACGTCCTCGGGCACACGCACCGTGTACTCTGCCTGGCTGAACACGGGCGCGTTGTCGTTCGCGTCCAGCACCGTCACGCGGATCCGAGCCGTGCCCGTCCGTGCCGGATCGCCGCCGTCCCTCGCGCTCAGCACCAGCTCGTGAAACGCCGCCTCCTCCCGGTCCAGCGCCTTCGCCAGCACCAGCTCGGGACGCTGATCGCCGCCGGGGCCCGCCTGCACGGCCAGCGAGAAGTGCTCGTCACCGCTCAGCTCGTAGCTCTGCAGCGAATTCCGGCCAGAGTCAGGATCATGAGCGTCTGGCAGGGGAAACCGCGACCCCGGGGCTGTCATCTCGCTCATGCTCTGTTCCAGCTCCATTTCCTTAAAGCTGGGCGCGTTGTCGTTAACGTCCGTGATTTCCACGTCTATTTCATAAAACTTCATTTCCCCCTCCACTATCAGCTCACAGCGCAGCACGCATTGCTGCACACTTTCGCACAGCTGCTCTCTGTCGATCCTCTGCGCCGTCACTAAATGTCCCGTCTTCCCGTGCAAAGAGAAGTATTGAGTCCGACCTCTTTCTATAATACGGACACCACGGTCTCTTACTGCCGAGAGAGGAAGCCCCAGGTCCTTGGCCACGTCGCCCACGAACGAGCCCTTGGGCATCTCCTCGGGCACCGAGTAGCGCAGCTGCCCCCACGCCGCCTCCCACGCCGCCAGCAGCACGGCCCAGAGCAGAGCTCGCTGCCGCCGGCCCCAGCGCCTCCCCGCCGCGCACATCTCGGCCGCGGCTCCGCCAGCACCGCAGCACCGCCGATCCAATCCCGCTGCCGCTCAATGCTCTCAGCTCCTGCACCCTCCGCAGCTGCCGGTGCCTCCGCCTGGCTCCAGAATGGACCAGCACCGCGGGGACGATCGGGGACCGCTGGTTCGGGAGGGGAGAGAGCAACCGAGTGAGCCGATCCGCAGCGGGCGGGGCTGCCGGTAGCGCTCCGAGCTTCCTCTCGCTCCTCTCGGTCAACAGCGGCGCCCGCAGCCTCCTCCCGGCACTGCAGGCACCGAGCGCTGCCCAGCGCTGCCCGCCCTGCCTCGCTCCATACAGGGCACTGTCGCCACCGAGATGTCGCTTTTCGTCCAGCGCCGATCTCCTGCCTCCGCATTTCTCCAGCCCATCTCTGCTTTCATCCTCCAGCGTATCACCATCGGGAGGGAGGAAGGCACAGGCATTCCGCGGGCGTGGTTCTTTAATCGCACGGGAAAGTACTCAATTCTAAATTCCATTATATGTAAATTAAAATACAGTTTTCGTGTTTTACCCTGTACCTTATTTTTAAGAGTATCCTTTTTGTTAAAAAGCATCTTCAACAGCAGGCTACTAGAGGAAAACTGGAAGATACCGCATCTCGAAAAAACAGAGGCATCAGTTTCATGACACAAATGGGACGAGAGTAATTGCATGCTTGTTGCAGCCAGGAAGCTAACTGTTTACAGGCGGATTAAAATAAAGATGCAGCTAAAACTGTCAAAGAAACGTTTAAGGACTTCAAATATTTGAAATCCTTTCTGACAGTGTCTCCTTAGTTTAAACAGATTTACATTTAATCAACTCTTTCTAGGTTTCCTTTTTTCAGATATCAATGTCTTAAGGACTGAAGCTCATTAGTAAACAATTCGTCTAAGTATCTCTTAATGACGTTGGTATGCTATTTTTCAAGAAAATAATGATGGGACTATAGAACAAAAGTACAACACTTGAAATTGTGCTGACCACTAATCAATGTGGAAATAGGCTTGATTCAAGTGCCTAAACGCTGCTCTGGCAAATCTTCCTCATGTGGGATCCCTCCACATTTCAGATGTCTGCCCAAATAAACACAATTACAAAAATTTGCTGTTCTTGATATATTTGAGATCTACTAAAGCTCCCAACATCTATATGAAAGCAGGATATAGAAAAAAGAAAAATCTCTGAAACAGAAATCTTTCAGCACTCTCACAAGTGTACGAAATAAAGATCATGAAGAGCACAAAGAGCAAATTGCCAGCCGGGACACATAAACAATGCCACCCGGGCGAAACCCTTTTTTCAGTCACGAATGGAGAACGGAACTTTCCACGTTCGTTTCCTTTCTAAATCTCAAAGGGAAAAAACAAATTATAAAGAACGGGTTTGTGTAAAGCTGTACGGTAGTTCAAAGTACACCCTTTCTAAACGAATCAGTTGGAAAAAATAAAAGCTCCAACACCAGGTATCAGTGCTTTGTTTTTAGCTCCTTGATTCCGTCATGCAGAATCAAACGTTCTCCTTCACTAGAACACGAATCTGCTTTCCATGTTGCTAACACATTCTAATTTATAGAGCTCGAGTGTTGAAGACAAAATCTCGTGCCAGAAGCAGAACCTGTGACCAAGGAAGAATCAAGTGCTTCGTGCTCTCAGAGAACAGGAGATAGCCCGTTCCTTAATTCAGTCCATCACGGAGACAAGACGGTGCAAGTCACATAAACACGACTCCGGAAAACAAGGAGAAATACTGAGAAACACCGCTACTAGCCTAAAGGAGCGCTATCATAAAAGCCCGTCACCTGAAGCTGCTACCGAGCAAAAAATGAAAACCGTCCGCTGCTACGTGGAGATACAGACGACGAATACCCACTGACATGACGCAGAGAACATGCGGGAAACAATGATGACAATTCGGAAACATCTAAAACCAAAAGAAGCTCACACTTTACAGACCTGAGGGGCGTCGGGATTGGCGGGCGACTCTCCCACGACGAGGTCACTGTTCATGCTCGGCTTCCCGCAGGAATCGCCGCCCAGAAGCTCCTCCGCCGACAGGATGGGCACCGGTTGCGGCGGCGGCGGCCAAGCGGCCTCGGGCACGGCGCGGGCGGGCGGCGGCACGCACAGGTTGTAGGAGTAGGGCAAGGTGCCCTCGCAGAAGTCGGCCGGGAAGGCGGCGCCGGCCAGCGAGAAGCGCTGCGCGCCCAGGCAGCGCAGCACGGCGGGCGGCCCGGCCCGGCGCAGCCGCGCCAGCACGGCCAGCGCCACGCTCAGCACCAAGAGCGCCGACAGCAGCGCCAGCGCCAGCACCAGGTAGAACTGCAGCTCGGCCGCCGCCGCCTCGGCGCCCGCCGGCCGCTCGCTCAGCTCCGGCAGCGCCTCCTGCAAGCTCTCGGCCAGCACCACGTGCAGCGTGGCCGTGGCCGACAGCGCCGGCTGCCCGTGGTCCTTCACCACGGCCACCAGCCGCTGCTTGGCCGCGTCCCGCTCGCCCACGGCGCGCGCCGTGCGCACCTCGCCGCTGTGCAGCCCCACGCGGAACAGCGCCGGCTCCGACGCCTGCACCAGCTCGTACGACAGCCACGCGTTGCGCCCCGCGTCCGCGTCCACCGCCACCACCTTGGCCACCAGGTAGCCGGCCTCGGCCGAGCGCGGAACCACCTCGAAAGGCGCCGCCGCCGCCCCTCCCGCAGCCTCTCCCGGCCCGGCCGCCGCCGGCGCGGGCCAGAGCACCCTGGGCGCGTTGTCGTTGCGGTCCAGCACGAAGACGCGCACCGTGGCCGTGGAGCTGCGCGCCGGCGAGCCGCCGTCCTGCGCCCGCACGGCCACCGTGAACTCGCGGCACTGCTCGTAGTCCAAGGAGCGCTGCGCGTACAGCGCGCCGCTCCGCGCCTCCACCGACACCAGCGGCGCCGCGCCCGCCGCGCCCGCGCTGCCGCCCGCCAGCCAGTAGCTCACGCGCCCGTTGGCGCCCGCGTCCGCGTCCCGCGCCTGCACGCGCAGCACCAGCGCGCCCGCCGCGTTGTTCTCCGCCACGTACGCGCTGTACGCCGCCTCCTCGAACACCGGCGCGTTGTCGTTCACGTCCGACACCTCCAGCACCAGCTCCCTGCTGCTCCGCAGCGCCGGCCTGCCCCGGTCCCGGGCCACCACCGTCACGCGATGCTCCGACGCCTGCTCGCGGTCCAGCGCGCCCGATGTCACCACCTTGTACGAGCCGCCCGACGACGCCGCGATCGACAGCGGCGCCTCTCCCGACAGCTCGCACGTCACCTGACCGTTCTCGCCCGAGTCCGGGTCGTTTACATTCAGCAAGGCTACCACGGTACCGACTGCCGAGTCTTCGGGTACTGGGCTCGAAAGCGAAAGAATGGTGATCTCAGGTGCGTTGTCGTTCTCGTCTATGATGTCAATTTGCACCTTGCAGTGCGCTACCAAACCCCCACCATCCCTCGCCTCCAAGCTAAATATGTATTTGATCTTCTCCTCGAAATCGAGGGGACCCGTTGTCCTGACCTCCCCAGTTTCCCTATCGACAGCAAACAATGCACTGATAGCGTCAGGGACGTTGCCAAAGTAGTAGGACACCCGCCCGTTGGTGCCTGCGTCAGCATCCGTCGCCTGAACCTGCAGTACCACTGACCCCGCTGGCAAATTCTCTGACAGTCGCGCTTCATAGAGGCTTTTGCTAAATACGGGTGGGTTGTCGTTGGCGTCTGTCACGTTGATAAGAACCTGGACAGTCCCAGACCTCGCGGGATCCCCGCCATCTACGGCCATCAACACCAGCTCAAAGGAGCTCTGTTTCTCCCGGTCCAACGCTCTGTCCAGCACCAATTCTGGCTGCTTGCTTCCGTCGGGGCTGTCCTTCATGACCAGAGAAAAAGACGGGTTGCTGTTGAGCTGGTAAGTCAGCAGCGAATTCCTTCCAACGTCAGCGTCACGTGCTGCTTCCAGAGGAAAACGAGCACCGGGAACCGTCCATTCACCAATCTCCAGTTCCAGAACAGCCTTCCTGAAGGCCGGGGAATTGTCATTCACGTCATCAATGGACACCTCGATGTGGAAAATGTTCAGCGGGTTGTGCACCAGCACCTCGAAGTTGACGGAGCAGGTCGCCGACTCGCCGCACATCTCCTCCCGGTCCAGCCTCTCGTTCACGTACAGGTTCCCGTTCTCCTCATTCACCGTGAAGTATTTCAGCTGCTTCTTGCCGCCAGACGCCACCTGCAGCTTGCGCGCCGGCAGCTCGTCCGCGCTGAGCCCCAGGTCCCGCGCCAGCGGCCCCACGAGCGAGCCTCTGCCCAGCTCCTCGGCGATGGCGTAGCGGACCCGCTCGGCCGCCGCCCGGCACCACACGCACAGCAGCAGCAGCAGCGCGGCCAGCAGCGCTCGCCCGCCGCCCGACCCAAGCCTCTGCCGCCGCCTCACCGCCATTCTCGGCCCGCTGCGCTCGCCGCGCTCCTGCCTCCTGCCGCTGCCCTGCCTCCCTTCCAGCCGCTCTCGCCGCCCACAACAGACACCGCTGAAAGCCACCCAGACCTCTCGGGCCGCCCCTCGCCGCCGCCGCTGCTGCTGTCGGTGCCGCTGCCGCTGCGGCCGGCGCCGGGCGAGCGAGCAGCCTGCGGGGGCAGGACGCTGCGGCGGCGGCGGCTCCAGCGGCGCTCGGCGGCGGCCAACAGCGACACCCGGAGGCGCCGCCGCGACACTGCAGCCGCCGCACGGCCGCGCTCAAGGGCGCCCGGCTTTGGGCGGGGCTCAGCGGCTGCACCGGCCCCGGGGGCTCTCCCCGACCAAAAACACCGAGAGCGGGAGCAACTGCTTAATTCCACTCCAAAGCCTTTCTATCTGACATGTGCTGACGGGTGCTTTTTAGGGCATTCTTATGAGTCAAACTGAACAGTCACATGCAAATATATATTTCAGGGGAGTAAAGAATGGAATTCAGCTGCTCTTAATAAAAAGACGGGCCATCTACAGCAGCAATAAAGGATAATATAGGGAAGACCTCAAGAGCTTTTTCTCACTTTGTCACATGAATTGTTATTCATTATGTTTTTCATTAATTGAGATGAATTCGTTGGAGATACAGATCAGCCTAAAGCAATGCAAGCATACCCTATCCCAACATAGCAGAATTACATTTACTCCTTCCTTTCTGACTCATTAAGGTTACATCTCCATATCTGTCTGCCTGACAATGGAAAGCACAAAGCAATGCTGCGTCCTTTATAGAGTCAAACAATATTTTCAGTTCCCAAGTTAAACTTTCTCTAAAGGCCATGTAATCCAAACCTCTGACATGAAAAGTAACACTTTCGGCAAGGCTTGAATGTTGGAGGCAGGTCCAACATTTCTCTCGGCAATATCTTCCCTTTGATCACATCTCACACTGAAAGACTTTTTCCTTTCCTAATCAAAAGCGCCCCTCTCATTGTTAAAAACACTTCTTCGCAGTTCTACAACAGCTGGGCCAGGTAAACAGAGCTCAGTCCATATTTCCGATTAAGTCATTCAAAACTGAAAGAGCAAAAAAATTTTGAAAAGTCTACACAGACGCATCATTTCTCTATGTTTAAAGACACAAATTACTTCAGTCATTCACCATAACGGAGATGTTCCAACCCTCAGGCCACTTCCACGATCCTTCTAGGGACTCTAGCCTGTCTATTTGGGATATTGGCACAAGATCTCCATGCAGTCTACGCTCTCAAAAAAAGAGTTTGGGGAGATGGAAGGACCTGCCAGGCAGAGTAGTATTCATGCAGTGCAGGACACAATTCCAGCAGCTGGTGCCCATGGGCAACTCATGGCCCACCTCATCACCCACCAATAACCCAAAGCACTTCTCTGCAAAGCTCTTCCCTGTCCCCCACTCTCTGTTTCAACTGGGGATTGCCCCACCCCAGCTGCAGGACCTTGCACTTTGATCCATTTCATGATGGCTGCACGGGACCACTTCTCCAGCCCATCCCTGGCTGCCATCTCTGCCCTGCAGTGAATCAACTCCAATCGGTGTCAGCTGCAAATTGCCTGAAGGTGCCTCAATCCCATTGGCCATGCAGGTGCTGAACAGAACTGGGCCCAGTCTGGGCCCTGCAGGGACAGCACAAGTCACTGCTTTCCACCTGGACATGGAGCCACTGTCTGGAACTCTCTGCAGCTGACTCTCCAGCCTGTTCTTCAGCCATTTGACAGCCTCCAGGTGATTGCCCAGCAGGTTCCTCTGGGTGATGCCCTGGGGGACACTGCACACCTTCTCCCACTGGGCCCTGCTCTGTCCATGGAAACCTTGGCTGGCCTGGGTGGTCACTCTGCACTTGGACAGCTGCAGCAGAGAGATCCTGCATGATTACACCACAGACAAAATGTTCCTGGCTGAGCACACCAGGAGTGCTTCTGAAACCCTTCCTCTGTGCAGCTGGAAACATTCCAGGTGTGTGTGGGAACTGCACCTGCACTTGGGCAGCTGGCACAGAGGAGACCTTCCACATGAGATCAGACCCTGAGCCAGAGCTCATGACAACAAGCAATGCAAGAGTCAGAAACACATGGAAATAACATGGACAGATGCAATAACATTTTCTAGGTCTGCGTTGCTCTACAGAGGCAACTCAAATCCCACTGGACTCCATCAGGCACAGCCTGGTGTTATCTGTGACATGTGACAAGCAAGGCAATGACCCACTTCTTCTCTAGCTTACACAGAGAACTCCCCTCTGCTTTTTCTTCCATCCCAGGCCACCTAGGTTTTTTTTTTCTGGCCATCTCCTCACTGCTCAGATCCATAATGAGATGATAATGCACTGCAGACACACCCAGAAGGGAGGTGCAATTGTTTGCTCATCACCATTACGATAAGGAACTGAAGGATTCTAGAGCACACAAATGATAAACAACCATACTAACAGATCACCAGGCATTCAACTGAGAATGGCTCATCAAACCTTTGGCTTTGAGGCAATCTTCTCCCTGTCCTTTCACATGCTCTGTTCCACAGAGAGGCAAAGTTTACTAAAGTCATATTTACATCTATTTCTCCCAACAAGAACACATAAAATGTCACTCTCATATCTCCTGCCTTTCTCTCCCACAGCAACTAGAGCAGGAGACATTGGCACATCACACGTTACTAAAAAAAGGTGTTGCTAATTGGAAGTATAACCACATATTGTGTAAATCAAGTGAAAACAAAACAAAGCAAAAAATCTGCAGGGAAACCCAAAAACATAAATCAGATCATGGCAGGAAGCATTAGAAGAGTACAAGGAGTCAGAGATGTTTACAGCGAATTCTTCCAGACCTTTATTGCAGGCCTTAAAATTCATCCCTGAGAGCACCGTGAAGTCCCTGAGGTCTCAAGGGGCAAGTGTGGCCCTGACATGCACAGCACAGCAGGACAGGGGGGTTATTTACAGAATTAAAGCCCTCCTCAGCCGCTCATTTTACTGCATGGCCAGCTCACCTTGCTTGGCCGCAAAGTTATGAAACCGTCATTGTACAGTTATGAAACCATCATTTTAAAAAGCTTCTCATTAGCCTCTTGCTTAGGTAAATCTTATGAGAATTTACAGCAGATTTTCTTAGAAATTCTATTTCTTACTCCCCACACACCATTCAGTCTGAAGTGGCTGAAGTAAGGATGTGATGAAAAACGTTAGTCACTCTTTCATATTTAAAAGCACTGACCAGAATTGTGAAAATGAGCTGCAACCTTCCTGGAAACAAAGGCCTGAGAGGAAGTGCAATTACACTTCTGAAGCAACTCTATATTAGTATGTAGCCTGGAGATACAGATTATGGAGGTTTCACACAGGATTAATTACCTCTTCCATGCAAGAGTTATGGTTCTACATGAACAGTTACTGTGGAAAATGTTACTCTTGGAGGACTGACATTGTCTTTCAAGACAGAGATACCAGGATCAGAACAGCAATGGCACTGCCTTTGGCACGAAGCATGAAATCAAACCATTTCTCTGCCAAACCCACACTGAGCCCCCCATTTGCCTGGCACAGAACTGAGTTCTCACCCTCCTCACTCTGCATTCACAGCCTCCAGTTTCAACATCAACACAAACCACAATTTTTGTTCCACGTTGGCCACAGAGAAAACAACACCTTGGGGAAACATCCATTCATGAAGTTGTATTTGTTGAATGAAATATTCAAGATCAGGCTGGCTGGGGCTCTGAGCCACCTGCTCTGGTGGAAGATGTCCCTGGCCATGGCAGAGCAGCAGGAACAAGAGGATCCTTAAAGTCCTTTGCAACACAAACCATTCTCTCATTTGGTGCTTCTGGGATCCTATGACTACATGTACAGCTACCAGGAATGGAGAAGAGATATTCTCCCTACTGGATAATTATATGTTTTGGAGTTTGCAAGATTTCCAGACAAATTCAGCTTTAGTCCTTGACAAAAATACAACCTTGACACCAATCCAACCCTAGCCAACCCAAATCAACACAACCCAACTCAACCCAAAGAAGTTATACAAAGGAACTAAAAAGAACTCAGCCAGGAATGGGAAAACACCGGAAGAGTATCCATCATGGCCTCACATTGCAGAGAGGATCAACTGCAGTATATACACGACCCAGCAAACTCAACTGTAACCAATACACAGGAGCCTCACACAGGAGTCACTACACAGGCCCCAGACTGTCATTTCCTTGGATAGCAAGAGAAAGAACAGCTTGGAACCACAGCTCTGGGCCTCACCTAAACACCAGGACAAACAGAACAGGACACAATTCATTCATTCGTTGTGAACTGAATCACAGTGAACTCCAGCACCAGCCCTGTCTCTGCATACACAGACTGCTTCTCTCTGGACAAACATAACATGGAAGCAAACTCTGCATAAAGACATCATTAGATGAAAGTTGTGTGCACATTTTCTCAGAGCCCAAGCATCACAACTAACATTATTCTGCTCCGTCATAGTACTTAAACAAGAAGGAAATGTTATAAAGGCCATTAATTATTTCCAGCTCTGTCAATCACCCACATATCCAAGTATCACCTCAAAGGCAACACAACTATTCTGAAGCACATGGACTCTTCAAAGCATGTGTGACTACCACTCTTGATGGAAAGGAATATAGAACCCAAACTAGGCCATTTCAGTCCAAACCACACAACAGAAAATCATAAGACTCCTCCTCACTCATTTTCAGACGGCCAGCAGTAGTCCTGAGGATAAACAAAACACATGCCATGTCTCCACCAGGGCCTCCTCACACACCCTCAACACTTCTATGTAAACCCGTCACAGCTCCCATGGTTAGAAGAGACCTTCAGAATGTAGAGAGACTCCACCAAGAGGAAAGTTGCTCAGACAGTATCTACTTACTATTGCCAATATTTGACATCTCACCCTAGCCATGGGAAAATAAAAAGCATTTATTACAGAGACATTTTCAAGAAACATGTCTATGGAAGTCTCTCCCTTTTCACCTATAACCGTGAAGGAACCATCTTCAGATCATCGGAAGAATGAGACAGAAAGTTAACACCTGAAGAATTGAACAGCTCACAACTCTCTTCTAGATTATATAACTCAGAGTATATGATTAATGATGTTGTTTATAGGCACTGAATACAGAGCTTGCAATTCCCATACCACATAAAAGTACAAAATTAAGCTTTGCAGTGACACCATTGTGATGACAAACAAATACTTATCAAGAACCTGTAAAGGTTCCCCATGCAGCTGAACTAGAGATCTTCTAGACAATTCCTTGGGGAAGAAGAACCCCATATTGCTTCATCCTAGAGATAGAAAATAGGGAATGGAGGAAATCATTCCCTTGAGTCTTTCAGCAGACATTCACACACAGCTCACAGCACTCAGATTTTCACCCTTCCCACCATGCATGGTGTCCTTTCACCCATCTACCTTAAAAACATGTGACAGTGGGGGCCCAGTTACCCAGACCATTTTTCTTTCCAGCACCAATTGCGCACAGCTATCTGTACATCTTTGCACTACGGAAGCTACATTTGCTGCTCACTGGAGTTCTGTGGACAGACTTCAGAGGTCTCAAAGGAAAAGCCGAGCAATCTTCCCAGAGACACTGATTTAGTGAATATCTGCTCACAGGGAATTATGCCAACCTTATATCTCCCACAGCACCTTGAATCTCTCCCTTCTCATCCAGGCAATTCTCTTGGCCTGCTAAATATTTTCTAGTCCAGGCGCCTGCAGATCCATATGGCAGAGGTCTACATTAAGAAAACAAGAAAACCACCAAAGCAGTTCTACCATTTCCTCCTCCACATGCAGATGCCCAGAGCCTTTACAAAGAATCAAAACATTGAGAGGATCCTTCACCCCCAAAACGGACAGAAAGACATCATCAAGGACCACTTGTTGCCTAACCAAATTCTTTCTACAAGGCAAAGACCAAGGCATGGATGACACAAACACTTACTTTTGACCTCCACTAGGTATTATGGATAGCAATAAATGCTGAGAAGAATGTGCAGAGAGGTTCCACGCAAATGCATCAGCATTTTGTTCAAGACATATTCTACCTATTAAAGCACGTGTGCTCTTGGTAAAACACAGGAGTCTTCTAAAAAGCTATATTTCTTAATAAAGTGATCCATCCCTTCAGAAGATCTAATACGAAGAGCAAGACAGATTCTACACAGCACAGCTCACATAGGGGAAACAATACCTGGAACCTGATCAAATGCCCAAACCTCCGACTTAACTACATCCTGCCAAGAGCAGCCTTCTCCCTCCTTCCTTCTTCACATACGGAACACCGAGGACCCAGCTCAAGTTCATGTACTGACAGCAATGGGTACCAGCCTCGAAAAGTTCATTGAAGGAAACTTTACCATGCTGTTAGATAAAATCTCTTATGCAAGCAAGAGAACACCGCGGGGAAAGGTAAAGGCAGTATCAGGAAAAAGCGACGCGAAGAAAATCTGGACAGAGGAACTCACCGAGGGAGGGGTGGGATCCGAGGGGAGGGCGCTGGCCGGGTCCTCGTCCCCGAGCAGCGGCGCGGGCTCGTCGGGCGGCGGCCGGGCCGGGAGGGTGTCGCAGCAGCTGGCGGCCGAGAAGCGCAGGTGGCTCTTGCGCGAGTCGGCCGTGAGCGACACGTCGTGCGAGTAGGACTGCAGGAAGGCGCGCACGCCGTCGATGCCCACGAAGTGCGAGACGGGCACGCCGCGCGAGGCGCCGCTGTCCGGCGGCAGCAGCTGCTGGCGGTGGCAGCGGCGCAGGCGCAGCGCCAGCAGCAGCAGCAGGAAGGCCACGAAGAGGCACGAGACGGCGGCCACAGCCAGCACGAGCCAGCGCGTCAGGCTGGCGGCCGGCTCGCCCGGCGCCGCCGCCTCGTGCGCCGCGCTGCCCAGCTCGGCCAGCAGCTCGGCCACGCTCTCGGCCAGCACCACGCTCAGCGTGGCCGTGGCCGACAGCGCCGGCCGCCCGTGGTCCCGCACCAGCACCACCAGGCTGTGGCGCGCCGCGTCGCGGGCCAGCGGCGAGCGCGCCGTGCGCACCTCGCCGCTGTGCAGCCCCACGCGGAACAGCCCCGGCTCCGTGGCCTTGGCCAGCTCGTAGGACAGCCACGCGTTCTGCCCCGCGTCCGCGTCCACCGCCACCACCTTGGCCACCAGCGCGCCGGCCTCCGACCGCCGCGGCGCCAGCTCCACGCCCGACCACGCCGCCGCTGCGGCCGCCGCCGGCGGGTACAGCACCTGCGGCGCGTTGTCGTTCTCGTCCATGATCTGCAGCCGCACTGACACGTTGCTGCTCAGCGCCGGCGCGCCGCCGTCCTCCGCCCGCACGCACAGCTGCAGCTCGCGCAGCTGCTCGTAGTCCAGGGAGCGCAGCGCGTACAGCGCGCCCGTCTCCGCCTGCACCGACACGTACGACGACAGCGGCGCGCCCCGCACCCGCCCCTCCGCCAGCCGGTAGCGCACGCGCGCGTTCTGCCCCCAGTCCGCGTCCGTGGCGCGCACCGTCAGCACCAGCGCGCCCGCCGCGTTGTTCTCCGCCAGCCGCGCGCTGTAGCGCTCCTCCGCGAACACCGGCGCGTTGTCGTTCACGTCCAGCACCCGCAGCGCCAGCACCGCGCTGCTCTGCAGCGACGGCGACCCGCCGTCGGCCGCCCGCACCGTCACGTTGTACTCCGACACCTGCTCCCGGTCCAGCTCTCTCGCTGTCACCACGCTGTAGTAGCTGCCGTGGGAGCTCTGCAGGCGGAACGGAAAGTCCTTGTCGAGCGAGCAGCGCACCTCCCCGTTTGCCCCCGAGTCCCGATCATTTACGTGCAGCAGGGCTACCACTGTCCCGGACGGTGCATCCTCAGAGATCTCAGTTAATGAGGATGATACTGTCAGTTCAGGGGCATTGTCGTTGACGTCTGTCACGGAGACCGTGACTTTGGCTGCATCGAATAGCTCTCCGTCGTCCCGTGCCTGCACCTCCAATTCAAATGAGGAAATGTCCTCGAAGTCCACGTTCTTCTTAAGGGTTATTTCTCCTGTCTCTGTTTCAAGGTGAAAAAGTTCGGATGCCCCTTCTGTAATTCTGTGTAAACTGTATTTCACGTGTCCGTTCGCACCCTCGTCGGCGTCCGTAGCTGTGACAGTGACGAGCGTGGAGCCCACGGGCACGTCCTCGGGCACATGCACCATGTACTCCGCCTGGCTGAACACGGGCGCGTTGTCGTTCGCATCCACCACGGTCACACGGATCCGAGCCGTGCCCGTCCGTGCCGGATCGCCGCCGTCCATCGCCCTCAGCACCAGCTCGTGAAACGCCGCCTCCTCGCGGTCCAGCGCCTTCGCCAGCACCAGCTCGGGACGCTGATCGCCGCCGGGGCCCGCCTGCACGGCCAGCGAGAAGTGCTCGTCACCGCTCAGCTCGTAGCTCTGCAGCGAATTCCGGCCAGAGTCAGGATCATGAGCGTCTGGCAGGGGAAACCGAGACCCTGGCGCTGTCGCCTCGCTCATCCTCTGCTCCAGTTCGATTTCCTTGAAGCTGGGCTCGTTGTCGTTTATGTCCGTGATTTCCACTTCTATTTCATAGAACTTCATTTCCTCCTCCACTATCAGCTCACAGCGCAGCACGCATTTCTTGACCAGCCGGCACAGCTGCTCTCTGTCGATCCTCTCTGCCGTCACTAAATGTCCCGTCTTCCCGTGCAGGGCAAAATACTGTGTCCGACCTCTTTCTACAATGCGAAGGCCGCGATCTCTGAGCACTGGCAGCTGCAGCCCCAGGTCCTTGGCCACGTCGCCCACGAACGAGCCCTTGGGCATCTCCTCGGGCACCGAGTAGCGCAGCTGCCCCCACGCCGCCTCCCACGCCGCCAGCAGCACGGCCCAGAGCAGAGCTCGCTGCCTCCGGCCCCAGCGCCTCCCCGCCGCGCACATCTCGGCCGCGGCTGCTCCCCGCTACCGCCTGCTGCTCTGGTTTTCCTGCTATCTGGTTTCCGCTCTTGCTGAGCTTTCCTATAGGACTCTCCGCTCACCGGCCCCTGTCGTAGCCTCTTTTTCCTCCCCTCCTGCAGTTATCTGCACTGTGAGGACGACCGCAGATCGCCGAGCTGCCGACACTGCAATCTGCCGAGGGAGCGATAGAGCCGATCCGCAGCGGGCGGGGCTGCCGGTAGAGCTCCGAGCTTCCTCTCGCTCCTCTCGGTCAACAGCGGCGCCCGCAGCCTCCTCCGGGTACTGCAGGCACCGAGCGCTGCGCGTCTGCCTCGCTCACAGGCAGCTCGCGGGGAGAGGACAGTAGCCTCCGAAATGTTGAGTCCCGTCCTGTGGGAACCCCCTTCCTCGGCTTTCCTACAGTCGACTTCTTATTCGATCATCCAGCCCTAAACTAGAAACATTTAACACACCTTATGGGGTTGCAGTATTTCTGCCCCACCCGAAAACCTTAAATAAATTTGATAAAATATGTTCTTAGGATATGGCATGCAGAATACTGCTCATATTATTTCCTTAGGCCCTGAAGCTCAATATCCTTCCAGCAACTGTTCAGACTTTTAGAACAGTCCGTTGTCAGGACTTACCCCTCACCCATTCGGCAGGTTAAAACGACTCCATGTACGCTCAGAAATAATTATGAATAATCAAAATATTTTCTCCCTGCATTCCGCAGAATAAAGACAACACTAAAATTTTGCACCATATTATATTCGAGCTGCACATCCCAGGCTGTTCTGAAGCACCCTGACTTCACCTCATTCTTCAGACACCACTTTGAAATTGCTCCTCACACCTTCAAATACCACAGGCTGCGCTTACGCCGGGTTCTCCTTTGTGCAGTAATTCAGAAGAAGAGAGCAATGAGCCATAAAACACAATAGAATCTTTCACGTCAGAAAAGACCGCCCATGTGATCAAGGCCAGCCTTTCTGGCTTGGGGGCAAATTTCAGAACATACAAAAAACCCAAAACGGAACGAAATATTAAAACATGCCAAGAAAGAAAACTATCAGGTTGGATGATAAAGCAAGGGGAAAGGAAAACTAAAACCAGAGTTTAAAACACAAAACCCAAGGATTTGGAGTTTCTTTGTGGATTTACAGTTTGTTTTGTACTTTGTTTTCTTTCTTTAGGATTTCTGGTTCCTCTTTCGTTTTTTGAGGTTTTTTGCTTGTTTTGTTTTGCAAATTCCTGAATTACCCTGTCTGGATTGTGTAACCGTTTCTATGGCATAATTTTCTCAAAAGATATTACGACACACAACAGATGCATGCATTTTGTACTCAGGAAGCCGCACGCAAACCTGCTTTACTCCTACAATATCAAAACAACGCTTAGCAACGGCTCCTTCTTTCAATGTTATCTATCAAGTTCAAGTATACTGCGTCGAGAAACAGCAATGAAAAAAGGTAAAGTAACGTTTTTTCTTAAACTTCAAACCACTGACGAAAACAGCAGAATACCAGGAATAATTTGCCACAGAAACCTAAAAGAACCTAACGTTGAAGACAAATCAGAGTTGGACCACATCTTAAGAAAGTGGCATATCGTATAGGCTCCTACCAACAAAAACATGAGATATAATCACTTAACGCCTCGTGGAAATACGAAACAGCAACACCACCGCAACAAAGAACTAACCTAAAGAGCCTCCTGCCATCACCACGCTCATGAAGAAGGCTGACAGACAATTAGCCTGCGATATTTACACACCTGGGGTACATCGGGATTTGCGGGTGGTTCTCCCGTCAGGGCGGTATTGCCCGGGCTCGACTTGTCGCAGGAATCGCCGCCCAGAAGCTCCTCCGCCGACACGATGGGCACCGGCGGCGGCGGCGGCCAAGCGGCCTCGGGCACGGCGCGGGCGGGCGGCGGCACGCACAGGTTGTAGGAGTAGGGCAAGGTGCCCTCGCAGAAGTCGGCCGGGAAGGCGGCGCCGGCCAGCGAGAAGCGCTGCGCGCCCAGGCAGCGCAGCACGGCGGGCGGCCCGGCCCGGCGCAGCCGCGCCAGCACGGCCAGCGCCACGCTCAGCACCAAGAGCGCCGACAGCAGCGCCAGCGCCAGCACCAGGTAGAACTGCAGCTCGGCCGCCGCCGCCGCCGCCTCGGCGCCCGCCGGCCGCTCGCTCAGCTCCGGCAGCGCCTCCTGCAAGCTCTCGGCCAGCACCACGTGCAGCGTGGCCGTGGCCGACAGCGCCGGCTGCCCGTGGTCCTTCACCACGGCCACCAGCCGCTGCTTGGCCGCGTCCCGCTCGCCCACGGCGCGCGCCGTGCGCACCTCGCCGCTGTGCAGCCCCACGCGGAACAGCGCCGGCTCCGACGCCTGCACCAGCTCGTACGACAGCCACGCGTTGCGCCCCGCGTCCGCGTCCACCGCCACCACCTTGGCCACCAGGTAGCCGGCCTCGGCCGAGCGCGGAACCACCTCGAAAGGCGCCGCCGCCGCCCCTCCCGCAGCCTCTCCCGGCCCGGCCGCCGCCGCCGCGGGCCAGAGCACCCTGGGCGCGTTGTCGTTGCGGTCCAGCACGAAGACGCGCACCGTGGCCGTGGAGCTGCGCGCCGGCGAGCCGCCGTCCTGCGCCCGCACGGCCACCGTGAACTCGCGGCACTGCTCGTAGTCCAAGGAGCGCTGCGCGTACAGCGCGCCGCTCCGCGCCTCCACCGACACCAGCGGCGCCGCGCCCGCCGCGCCCGCGCTGCCGCCCGCCAGCCAGTAGCTCACGCGCCCGTTGGCGCCCGCGTCCGCGTCCCGCGCCTGCACGCGCAGCACCAGCGCGCCCGCCGCGTTGTTCTCCGCCACGTACGCGCTGTACGCCGCCTCCTCGAACACCGGCGCGTTGTCGTTCACGTCCGACACCTCCAGCACCAGCTCCCTGCTGCTCCGCAGCGCCGGCCTGCCCCGGTCCCGGGCCACCACCGTCACGCGATGCTCCGACGCCTGCTCGCGGTCCAGCGCGCCCGATGTCACCACCTTGTACGAGCCGCCCGACGACGCCGCGATCGACAGCGGCGCCTCTCCCGACAGCTCGCACGACACCTGACCGTTCTCGCCGGAGTCCGGGTCGTTTACATTCAGTACAGCCACCACGGTGCCAACCGCTGCGTCCTCAGGCACCGGGCTTGACAGTGACAGAATGGTGATCTCGGGGGCGTTGTCGTTTTCGTCCGTGATCTCGATCTGCACTTCACAGTGATCAGTGAGCCCGCCTCCGTCCGTCGCCTCCAAGCCAAAAACGTAATTATTTTCCTCCTCGAAATCGAGTGTACCAACCGTCCTGATCTCTCCACTCTCGCTGTCGATAGCGAACAATGAGGGTACGATGTCTGGGACGTTGCCAAAGGTGTACGCGACTCGTCCATTTGAGCCCGTGTCCGCATCCGTGGCTCGCACCTGCAGCACCAGAGACCCTGACGGCAAATTCTCTGCCACTCGGGCCTCGTAGACGCTTTTGCTGAACACGGGCGGATTGTCATTTGCGTCTGTCACGTTGACGTGAATCAGGACACTCCCAGACCTCGCAGGTTCCCCGCCGTCTACTGCTGTCAGCACCAGCTCAAAGGAACTCTGCTTCTCCCGGTCCAGCGGTCTCTCCAGTACTAATTCCGGATGCTTCTTTCCACCCGGCTTTTCTTTCACTGATAGTGAGAAAGAAGGGTTGTTGATGAGCTGGTAAGTCAGCAACGAATTCCTACCCACATCCGCATCTCGGGCCATTTCCAACGGAAAACGAGCACCCGGAAGCGTCCATTCACCAATCTCGAGATACAGAACAGCCTTCCTGAAGGCCGGGGAATTGTCATTCACGTCCTCAATGGACACCTCGACGTGGAAAACGTTCAGCGGGTTCTGAACGAGCGCCTCGAAGCTGACAGAGCATGTCACAGATGAGCCACACATCTCCTCCCGGTCCAGCCTCTCGTTCACGTACAGGTTCCCGTTCTCCTCATTCACCGTGAAGTAGTTGAGCTGCTTCTTGCTGCCAGACGCCACCTGCAGCTTGCGCGCCGGCAGCTCGTCCGCGCTGAGCCCCAGGTCCCGCGCCAGCGGCCCCACGAGCGAGCCTCTGCCCAGCTCCTCGGCGATGGCGTAGCGGACCCGCTCGGCCGCCGCCCGGCACCACACGCACAGCAGCAGCAGCAGCAGCGCGGCCAGCAGCGCTCGCCCGCCGCCCGGCCCAAGCCTCTGCCGCCGCCTCACCGCCATTCTCTGCCCGCTGCGCTCGCCGCGCTCCTGCCTCCTGCCGCTGCCCTGCCTCCCTTCAAGCCGCTCTCGCCGCCCAAAACAGACACCGCTGAAAGCCACTCAGACCGCTCGGGCCGCCTCTCGCCGCCGCCGCTGCTGCTGTCGGTGCCGCTGCCGCTGCGGCCGGCGCCGGGCGAGCGAGCAGCCTGCGGGGGCAGGACGCTGCGGCGGCGGCGGCTCCAGCGGCGCTCGGCGGCGGCCAACAGCGACACCCGGAGGCGCCGCCGCGACACTGCAGCCGCCGCACGGCCGCGCTCAACGGGGCCCGGCTTTGGGCGGGGCTCAGCGGCTGCACCGGCCCCGGGGGCTCTCCCCGACAAAAAACACCGAGAGCGGGAGCTCCGGCTTAATTCCACTCCAAGACGTTTCTATCTGAGATGTGTTGGCGGGTGCTTTTGGAGAATTCTTTTCAGTCACACTGAGTAGTCAGAAGGAAATAGTCATGGCAGGGCAGTAAATAATAGAATTTAGCCACTGTTCATAAAATCACGGCTCATTTACACCACCAAGAAACGATAATATGGGGAAGACGTCAAGAGGTTTTTAGCAGTTCTCTTGAATTGTCCTTTCATTATCTGGGATTAATAGGTTGGAGATATAGATCAGCCTAAAGCAATGTAAACATCCCTGTATGCCAACACACCAGGATAATATTTACTCTTTTCTTTATGACTCATTATTCTTGCTTCATCTGCATCTCCATATCTGAGCGCCTGAAAATGGATAGTGCAAAAAAACGCTAAGTCCTTCATAGAGCAAGATGATACTGTCAGTTTCCCATTATAACTTTTCTGTAAAGGCTATTTAATCCACAGCTCTGACATGAGCACAAATACTTTGTGCTAGACTTGAACCTTGGAGGCACATCCAAAACTTCTCTGGGCGATATCTTCCCTTTTATCACAGTCCACACTGAAAAGCTTTCTACTAATGAAAACCTCCATTGTCTTAGTTAAAAACACTGTTCTGCTGTACAATGATCACTGGCCCTGCTAAAAGGAACTCTGTCCATGTTTCCAAGAGGCCAATTCATAAATTGATACACTGAAAAAACCTGAAAAGTCTACACAAAATGATCATTTCTCTATGACTGAAGACCTAAAACTCCTTCAGTCCTTCTGCACTGCAGACAACGCTATGGCCACTTCCATGATCCTTCTGGGAACTCTACTATGTCCATTGGGATATTGGCCCAAGATCTGAATATAGTCCATGCCCTCAAACAAAGAGTTTAGACGAGAGGAAGGACCACCATAGAACCTGCCAGGCAGAGTGCTTGTCATGCAGTGCAGGACACAATTCCAGCAGCAGGTGCCCATGGGCACATCATGCCCCACCTCATCACACACCAATAACCCAAAGCACTTCTCTGCAAAGCTCTTCCCTATCCCCCACTCTCTGTTTCAACTGGGGATTGCCCCACCCCAGCTGCAGGAACTTTGATCCATTTCATGATGGCTGCACAGGGGCCACTTCTCCAGCCCATCCCTGGCTGCCATCTCTGCCCTGCAGTGAATCAGCTCCAATCGGTGTCAGCTGCAAATTGCCTGAAGGTGCCTCAATCACATTGGCCATGCAGGTGCTGAACAGAACTGGGCCCAGTCAGGGCCCTGCAGGGACAGCACAAGTCACTGCTTTGCACCTGGACATGGAGCCACTGTCTGGAACTCTCTGCAGCTGACTCTCCAGCCTGTTCCTCAGCCATTTGACAGCCTCCAGGTGATTGCCCAGCAGGTTCCTCTGGGTGATGCCCTGGGGGACACTGCACACCTTCTCCCACTGGGCCCTGCTCTGTCCATGGAAACCTTGGCTGGCCTGGGTGGTCACTCTGCACTTGGACAGCTGCAGCAGAGATGATCCTGCATGATTACACTACAGAAAAAACGTTCCTGGCTGAGCACACCAGGAGTGCTTCTGAAACCCTTCCTCTGTGCACCTGGAAACATCCCAGGTGTGTGTGGGAACGGCACCCACACTCGGGCAGCTGGCACAGAGGAGACCTTCCACATGAGATCAGACACCCTGAGCCTGAGCTCATGACAAAAAGCAATGCAAGAGCCAGAAACACATGGAAATGGACAGATGCAATAACATTTTGTAGGTCTGCCTTGCTCTACAGAGGCAACTCAAATCCCACTGGACTCCATCAGGCACAGCCTGGTGTTATCTGTGACATGTGACAAGCAAGGCAATCACCCAGTTCTTCTCCAGCCTCACACACAGAGCTCCCCTCTCTGCTTTTTCTTCCGTGCCAGGCGACTGTGAGGTTCTGCTCGTGGCCATCTCCTCACTGCTCAAATCCATCATGAGATGATAATGCACTGCAGTCACATCAAGAAGGGAGGTACAGTTGTCTGCTAATAATCACCATTATGATAAGGAACTGAAGGATTCTAGAGCACACAAATGATGAACAACCATACTGAAACCAGCAGTCGTGCAACTGAGAATGGCTCATGAAACCATTGGCTTTGAGGGAATCTCCTCCCCATTTTTATCACATGCTCTGTTCCACAGAGAGGCAAAGTCTACTAAAGTCATTTTTACATCCACTTCTCCCAACAGGAAGAGTAAGAAAAGCCACTCTCATATCTCCTGCCTTTCTCTCCCACTGCAACAAGAACAAGGGACATTGGCACATCATCATTTACTAAACAAAGATGGATTGTGGTTAATTGTAAATATATCCACATACCATGAAAATCAAGGGAAAACAAAAAAACAATAAATAACCCACAGAAACCCTGAAAACATGAATCAGATAAGGGAAGGAAGCATTAGAGGAGTAGAGAGAACCAGAGATGCTCACAGAGAAGTCTTCTAGGCCTTTATTCCAGGCCTTAAAATCCCTCCCTGAGAGCAACAGGAAGTCACTGACATCTCAAGGGGCAAGTGTGGGGCCCTGAGGACTTAAAAAGCACAGCAGGATAGGGGGGTTCATTTGAAGAATTGGTCCTCTCCTCAGCAACTCTTTCTACTGCATGGACTGTTCACCTTGCACAGTTATGAAACCATCATTTTAAACACCTTCTCATCGGCCTTCTTCTAAAGATAAAGCTTCTGACAAATCACAACAGATTTGTTTATTGCCTCATCTGCATAAGACTGAACATTGTGCGGGTACTAAGTGACTGAAGTAAGGATGTCCTAAAAAACATCAGTCACTGTTTCATATTTCAAAGTAATGACCAGAATTGTGGAAATGAGCTGCAACGTTCCTGGAAACAAAGACCTGAGTGGAAGTGTAATTAAAATTCTGAAGAAATTCTATATCACAATGTGGCCTACAGATAAAGATAATGGAGGTCTCACAGAGGATTAATTACCTCTTCCTCCCAAGAGTTATGGTTCTACATGAACAGTTAATGTGGAAAATGTTCTTGTTAGAAAACTGTAATTATCTTTCATGACAGAGACACCAGGATCAGAACAGCAATGGCACTGACTTTGACACCAAGCATGAAATCAAAACATTTCTCTGCCAAACCCACACTGAGTCCCCCATTTGCCTGGCACAGAACTCAGCTCTCACCCTCCTCACTCTGCATTCACAGCCTTCAGTTTCACCATAAACACAAACCAAAATTTTGATGCCATGTTGGCCCCAGAGAAAGCAACACCTTGGGGAAACATCCATTCATGAAGTGGTATTTCTTGAATGATATATTCAAGGTCAGGCTGGCTGGGGCTCTGAGCCACCTGCTCTTGTGGAAGATGTCCCTGTCCATAGTGGAGGAGGGTGAATGAGAGGATCTTTAACGTCCTTTGACACACAAAACATTCTGTGCTTCTGGGATTCTATAATTACAAGTACAGCTACAAGGAATGTATGGAGATACTCTCCCTACTGCATAATTATATGTTTGGAGTTTGCAGGATTGCCAGACACATTCAGCTTTACTCCTTGACAACAATACAAGCAAAAAAAAACCCACACCAACCCAACCCAACCCTACCCAACCCAACGAAACACAACCCAACTCAACCCAAAGAAATTTTCCAAAGGAACTGAAATTAAACCAGCCAAGAATGGGAAAACACACAGAAGAGTATCAATCATGGCCTCATATTGCAGACAGGCACAACTGCAGTATATACATAACCCAGCAAACTAAACTGGAACCAATACACAGGGGCCTCACACAGGAATCACTACAAAGGCCCCAGACTGTCATTTCCTTGGATAGGAAGAGAAAGTCTGGAACCACAGCTGGGGCCTTCATCTAAACACCAGGACAGACAGAACTGGACACAATTCATTCATTCATTTTGAACTGTGTCACAGTGAACTCCAGCACCAGCCCTGTCTCTGCATACACAGACTGCTTCTATCTGGCCAAACATAGCATGGAAGCAAATTTTGCAAACAGACATTACAAAAGAAAAGTTGTGTGCACAGCGTCTCAGAGACCAAGCATCACAACTGAGATGATTCTCGTCCTCCATATTACCTAAACAAGAGGGAATTGTCACACAGCCCACAAATTATTACCAGCTCTCTCAAAGACCCACGCATCCAAGTATCACCTCAACAGCACCATCACCATTCTTCAGCACATGGACTCCTCAAAGCATGCGGGACTGCCACTCTTGATGCAATGGAATATGGAACACAAACTAGGCCCTTTCAGTCCAAACCACACAACTGAAAATCATAAGACTCCTCCTCACTCATTTTCAGAAGGCCAGCAATAGCACTGGGGATCAACAACACACATACCATGTCTCCACCAGGGCCTCCTCACACACCCCCAACACTTCCATGTAAACCTGTCACAGCTTCCATGGTTAGAAGAGACCTTCAGAATGTAGAGAGACTCCACCAAGAGGAAAGTTGCTCAGAAAGTATCTACTTACTATTGTTAATATTTGACATCTCACCCTAGCCATGGGACAAGAAAAAGCATTTATTACAGAGACATTTTCAAGAAACTTGTCTATGGAAGTCTCTCTCTTTTCACCTATAACCGTGAAGGAACCATCTTCAGATCATTGGAAGAATGAGACAGAAAGTTAACACCTGCAGAATTGAACAGCTCACAGCTCTCTTCTAGATTATATAACTCAGAGTATATGATTAATGATGTTGTTTATAGGCACTGAATACAGAGCTTGCAATTCCCATAACACATATAAGTACAAAATTAAGCTTTGCAGTGACACCACTGTGATGACAAACAAATACGTATTAACAACCTGTCAAGGATACCTAGCAGCTGAAATACAGATCTTCTAGACAATTCCGTGGGGAAGAAGAACCCCATATTGCTTCATCCTAGAGACAGAAAATAGGGAATGGCAGAAATCATTCCCTTGAGTCTTTCAGCAGACATTCACACACAGCTCACAGCACTCAGATTTCCAACGCTTCACACCATCCATGCTGTCCTTTCACCCATCTACGTAAAAAAGTGTGACAGTGGGGGCCCAGTTACCCAGACCATTTCTCTTCCCAGCACCAATTTCACACAGCTGTCTGTACATCTCTGTGCTGTGGAAGATACGTTTGCTGCTCACTGGACTTGCGTGAAGAGACTTCATATGTCTCAACAGAAAAGCCGAGCAGTCTTTCAAGAGACACAGAGTCAGTGAATATCTGCTCACAGGGAATTATGCCCACCTTTTATCTTCCACTGCACCTTGATTCTCTCCCTTTCCATACAGGCAATTATCTTGCCATGCTAAATACTTTCTACCCAAGGCTCATCCAGCTCCATCTGACATAGCTCTACATTGAAAAACAAGAAAAAACCAAAGCAGTTCTGCCATTTCCTCCTGCATTTCCTCCTCCACATGCAGCCACACTCAGCCTTTTCAAAGAATCACAACTTTGAGAGGATCCGTCATCTCCACAAAAGACAGACAGACATCATCAAGGAACACTTGTTGCCTCGCCAAATTCTTTGTTGCAAAAAACACCAAACATGGGTGACAAAACACTTCCTGCTGACCTCCACTATGTAGCATAGACAGCAATAAAGCCTGAGAAAAACGTACACAGAAGTTCCACACAAAGCCTTCAGCATTTTGTTTAAGACAGATTCTACCTATTCAAGCACATCTGGTCTTGGGAAGATATATGAGCCTACCAAAATGTTGTATTTCCTAAAACACAATCTATATTTTCTGAGAATTTAATAATAACAGGAACACAGATTCTACACAGCACAGCAAATACCAGGGATTAAAATCAGGAACCTGATAAATACCAAAACCTCCCACCTCATCAACAGGCTGCTAGCTGCAGCCTTATTCGTTCTTCCTTCTAGTATAACTGGAAGGCTGAACACACACACCATGGTTCACATATTGACAGCAATGGACGCCAGCCTTCAAAACTTCATCAAAGGAAACTTTACCACGCTTTTAGATAAAATCACCTAGGCAAGCCAGAGTACACGCCTAGGAAAGGGCAGAGCAACATCAGAAGAAAGAGTCGGGGAGAAAATTGGGACAGAGGAACTCACCGAGGGAGGGGCGGGGTCCGAGGGGAGAGCGCCGGCCGGGTCCTCGTCCCCGAGCAGCGGCGCGGGCTCGTCGGGCGGCGGCCGGGCCGGGAGGGTGTCGCAGCAGCTGGCGGCCGAGAAGCGCAGGTGGCTCTTGCGCGAGTCGGCCGTGAGCGACACGTCGTGCGAGTAGGACTGCAGGAAGGCGCGCACGCCGTCGATGCCCACGAAGTGCGAGACGGGCACGCCGCGCGAGGCGCCGCTGTCCGGCGGCAGCAGCTGCTGGCGGTGGCAGCGGCGCAGGCGCAGCGCCAGCAGCAGCAGCAGGAAGGCCACGAAGAGGCACGAGACGGCGGCCACGGCCAGCACGAGCCAGCGCGTCAGGCTGGCGGCCGGCTCGCCCGGCGCCGCCGCCTCGTGCGCCGCGCTGCCCAGCTCGGCCAGCAGCTCGGCCACGCTCTCGGCCAGCACCACGCTCAGCGTGGCCGTGGCCGACAGCGCCGGCCGCCCGTGGTCCCGCACCAGCACCACCAGGCTGTGGCGCGCCGCGTCGCGGGCCAGCGGCGAGCGCGCCGTGCGCACCTCGCCGCTGTGCAGCCCCACGCGGAACAGCCCCGGCTCCGTGGCCTTGGCCAGCTCGTAGGACAGCCACGCGTTCTGCCCCGCGTCCGCGTCCACCGCCACCACCTTGGCCACCAGCGCGCCGGCCTCCGACCGCCGCGGCGCCAGCTCCACGCCCGACCACGCCGCCGCTGCGGCCGCCGCCGGCGGGTACAGCACCTGCGGCGCGTTGTCGTTCTCGTCCACGATCTGCAGCCGCACCGACTCGTTGCTGCTCAGCGCCGGCGCGCCGCCGTCCTCCGCCCGCACGCACAGCTGCAGCTCGCGCAGCTGCTCGTAGTCCAGGGAGCGCAGCGCGTACAGCGCGCCCGTCTCCGCCTGCACCGACACGTACGACGACAGCGGCGCGCCCCGCACCCGCCCCTCCGCCAGCCGGTAGCGCACGCGCGCGTTCTGCCCCCAGTCCGCGTCCGTGGCGCGCACCGTCAGCACCAGCGCGCCCGCCGCGTTGTTCTCCGCCAGCCGCGCGCTGTAGCGCTCCTCCGCGAACACCGGCGCGTTGTCGTTCACGTCCAGCACCCGCAGCGCCAGCACCGCGCTGCTCTGCAGCGACGGCGACCCGCCGTCGGCCGCCCGCACCGTCACGTTGTACTCCGACACCTGCTCCCGGTCCAGCTCTCTCGCTATCACCACGCTGTAGTAGCTGCCGTGGGAGCTCTGCAGGCGGAACGGAACGTCCTTGTCGAGCGAGCAGCGCACCTCCCCGTTTGCCCCCGAGTCCCGATCATTTACGTGCAGCAGGGCTACCACTGTCCCGGACGGCGCATCCTCAGAGATCTCAGTTAATGAGGATGATACTGTCAGTTCAGGGGCATTGTCGTTGACGTCTGTCACGGAGACCGTGACTTTGGCTGCATCGAATAGCTCTCCGTCGTCCCGTGCCTGCACCTCCAATTCAAATGAGGAAATGTCCTCGAAGTCCACGTTCTTCTTAAGGGTTATTTCTCCTGTCTCTGTTTCAAGGTGAAAAAGTTCGGATGCCCCTTCTGTAATTCTGTGTAAACTGTATTTCACGTGTCCGTTCGCACCCTCGTCGGCGTCCGTAGCTGTGACAGTGACGAGCGTGGAGCCCACGGGCACGTCCTCGGGCACATGCACCATGTACTCCGCCTGGCTGAACACGGGCGCGTTGTCGTTCGCATCCACCACGGTCACACGGATCCGAGCCGTGCCCGTCCGTGCCGGATCGCCGCCGTCCATCGCCCTCAGCACCAGCTCGTGAAACGCCGCCTCCTCGCGGTCCAGCGCCTTCGCCAGCACCAGCTCGGGACGCTGATCGCCGCCGGGGCCCGCCTGCACGGCCAGCGAGAAGTGCTCGTCACCGCTCAGCTCGTAGCTCTGCAGCGAATTCCGACCCGAGTCAGGGTCATGAGCATCTGGTAGGGGAAACCGAGACCCTGGCGCTGTCGCCTCGCTCATCCTCTGCTCCAGTTCGATTTCCTTGAAGCTGGGCTCGTTGTCGTTTATGTCCGTGATTTCCACTTCTATTTCATAGAACTTCATTTCCTCCTCCACTATCAGCTCACAGCGCAGCACGCATTTCTTGACCAGCCGGCACAGCTGCTCTCTGTCGATCCTCTCTGCCGTCACTAAATGTCCCGTCTTCCCGTGCAGGGCAAAATACTGTGTCCGACCTCTTTCTACAATGCGAAGGCCGCGATCTCTGAGCACTGGCAGCTGCAGCCCCAGGTCCTTGGCCACGTCGCCCACGAACGAGCCCTTGGGCATCTCCTCGGGCACCGAGTAGCGCAGCTGCCCCCACGCCGCCTCCCACGCCGCCAGCAGCACGGCCCAGAGCAGAGCTCGCTGCCGCCGGCCCCAGCGCCTCCCCGCCGCGCACATCTCGGCCGCGGCTGCTCCCCGCTACCGCCTGCTGCTCTGGTTTTCCTGCTATCTGGTTTCCGCTCTTGCTGAGCTTTCCTATAGGACTCTCCGCTCACCGGCCCCTGTCGTAGCCTCTTTTTCCTCCCCTCCTGCAGTTATCTGCACTGTGAGGACGACCGCAGATCGCCGAGCTGCCGACACTGCAATCTGCCGAGGGAGCGATAGAGCCGATCCGCAGCGGGCGGGGCTGCCGGTAGAGCTCCGAGCTTCCTCTCGCTCCTCTCGGTCAACAGCGGCGCCCGCAGCCTCCTCCCGGCACTGCAGGCACCGAGCGCTGCGCGTCTGCCTCGCTCACAGGCAGCTCGCGGGGAGAGGACAGTAGCCTCCGAAATGTTGAGTCCCGTCCTGTGGGAACCCCCTTCCTCGGCTTTCCTACAGTCGACTTCTTATTCGATCATCCAGCCCTAAACTAGAAACATTTAACACACCTTATGGGGTTGCAGTATTTCTGCCCCACCCGAAAACCTTAAATAAATTTGATAAAATATGTTCTTAGGATATGGCATGCAGAATACTGCTCATATTATTTCCTTAGGCCCTGAAGCTCAATATCCTTCCAGCAACTGTTCAGACTTTTAGAACAGTCCATTGTCAGGACTTACCCCTCACCCATTCGGCAGGTTAAAACGACTCCATGTACGCTCAGAAATAATTATGAATAATCAAAATATTTTCTCCCTGCATTCCGCAGAATAAAGACAACACTAAAATTTTGCACCATATTATATTCGAGCTGCACATCCCAGGCTGTTCTGAAGCACCCTGACTTCACCTCATTCTTCAGACACCACTTTGAAATTGCTCCTCACACCTTCAAATACCACAGGCTACGCTTACGCCGGGTTCTCCTTTGTGCAGTAATTCAGAAGAAGAGAGCAATGAGCCATAAAATACAATAGAATCTTTCACGTCAGAAAAGACCTCCCATGTGATCAAGGCCAGCCTTTCTGGCTTGGGGGGAAATTTCAGAACATATAAAAAACCCAAAACGAAACGAAATACTAAAATATGCCTGAAAGAAAACTATCAGGTTATATGATACGGAAAGGGGAATGGAAAACTAAAACCAGAGTTTAAAACGCAAAAACTAAGGATTTGGAGTTGCTTTGTAGATTTGAATATTGTTTTGTACTTTGTTTTCTTTCTTTAAGATTTCTGGTTCCTCTTTCGTTTTTTGAGGTTTTTTGTTCGTTTTATTTTTCAAGTCCTGAATTACACCCTGTCTGGGCTGTGTAGCCGGTATAATTTTCTAAAAAGATATTACGACACACACCAGATGCATGAATTTTGTATTGATGAAGCCGCACGCAATCCTGCTTTAGTACTACAATAGCAAAACAACGCTTAGCAACGGCTTCTTCTTTCAGAGTAATCTATCAAGTTCAAGTATACTGCCACGAGAAACAGCAATGAAAAAGGTAAAGTAATGTTGTTTCTTAAACTTCAAACCACTGAAGACAACAGCAGAATGCTAGGCATAATTTCCCACAGAAAGTTAATGGAACCTAACGTTGAAGACAAAGCAGAGTTTCACCACATCTTAACAGGGAGAAAGTGCCATATCGCATAGGCTGTTATGAACATAAGCACGAGATATAATCACTTAGCACCTCATGGAAATACGAAAAAGCAATACCGCTGCAACAAAGAACTAACCTAAAGAGCCTCCTGCCACAACCACGCTCATGAAGAAGGCTGACAGACAATGAGCGTGCGATATTTACACACCTGGGGTGCATCGGAATTGGCCCGCGGTTCTCCCGTCACGGCGCTGCCGTTCGGGCTCGGTTTCTCGCAGGAATCGCCGCCCAGAAGCTCCTCCGCCGACAGGATGGGCACCGGCGGCGGCCAAGCGGCCTCGGGCACGGCGCGGGCGGGCGGCGGCACGCACAGGTTGTAGGAGTAGGGCAAGGTGCCCTCGCAGAAGTCGGCCGGGAAGGCGGCGCCGGCCAGCGAGAAGCGCTGCGCGCCCAGGCAGCGCAGCACGGCGGGCGGCCCGGCCCGGCGCAGCCGCGCCAGCACGGCCAGCGCCACGCTCAGCACCAAGAGCGCCGACAGCAGCGCCAGCGCCAGCACCAGGTAGAACTGCAGCTCGGCCGCCGCCGCCGCCGCCTCGGCGCCCGCCGGCCGCTCGCTCAGCTCCGGCAGCGCCTCCTGCAAGCTCTCGGCCAGCACCACGTGCAGCGTGGCCGTGGCCGACAGCGCCGGCTGCCCGTGGTCCTTCACCACGGCCACCAGCCGCTGCTTGGCCGCGTCCCGCTCGCCCACGGCGCGCGCCGTGCGCACCTCGCCGCTGTGCAGCCCCACGCGGAACAGCGCCGGCTCCGACGCCTGCACCAGCTCGTACGACAGCCACGCGTTGCGCCCCGCGTCCGCGTCCACCGCCACCACCTTGGCCACCAGGTAGCCGGCCTCGGCCGAGCGCGGAACCACCTCGAAAGGCGCCGACGCCGCCCCTCCCGCAGCCTCTCCCGGCCCGGCCGCCGGCGCGGGCCAGAGCACCCTGGGCGCGTTGTCGTTGCGGTCCAGCACGAAGACGCGCACCGTGGCCGTGGAGCTGCGCGCCGGCGAGCCGCCGTCCTGCGCCCGCACGGCCACCGTGAACTCGCGGCACTGCTCGTAGTCCAAGGAGCGCTGCGCGTACAGCGCGCCGCTCCGCGCCTCCACCGACACCAGCGGCGCCGCGCCCGCCGCGCCCGCGCTGCCGCCCGCCAGCCAGTAGCTCACGCGCCCGTTGGCGCCCGCGTCCGCGTCCCGCGCCTGCACGCGCAGCACCAGCGCGCCCGCCGCGTTGTTCTCCGCCACGTACGCGCTGTACGCCGCCTCCTCGAACACCGGCGCGTTGTCGTTCACGTCCGACACCTCCAGCACCAGCTCCCTGCTGCTCCGCAGCGCCGGCCTGCCCCGGTCCCGGGCCACCACCGTCACGCGATGCTCCGACGCCTGCTCGCGGTCCAGCGCGCCCGATGTCACCACCTTGTACGAGCCCCCCGACGACGCCACGATCGACAGCGGCGCCTCTCCCGACAGCTCGCACGACACCTGACCATTCTCGCCGGAGTCTCTGTCCCGAACTTTCAGCAGGGACACCACAGTGCCAGTCGGGGCATCCTCTGGCACGGGACTCGAGAGAGACAGAATGGTGATCTCTGGCGAGTTGTCGTTCTCGTCCATTATGTCAATCTGCACTTGGCAGTGACTCGTGAGCCCGCCTCCGTCCCTCGCCTCCAGACCGAAGATGTGTTTACTCTTCTCCTCAAAATCGAGGGGACCTGCCGATCTGACCTCCCCGCTGTCGCTGTCGACAGTGAACAACAAAAGGACGTCGTCAGGGACGTCACCGAATGAATAGGAAACTTGCCCATTGGAGCCTACATCTGCATCCGTAGCCCGTACCTGCAGCACCACAGACCCAACCGGCAGATTCTCTGCCACTCGCGCCTCGTATACAGTTTTGCTGAACACGGGTGGGTTGTCGTTGGCATCTGTCACGTTGATGCGAACCTGGACAGTCCCGGACCTTGAAGGTTCCCCGCCATCCACCGCTGTCAGCATCAATTCAAAGGAGCTCTGCTTCTCCCGGTCCAACACTTCCTCCAATACTAATTCTGGCTGCTTGCTTGCACCTGGGTTATCTTTTAAGGCCAAACTGAAGGATGGGTTCCTTGTTAGCTGGTAAGACAGCAGCGAGTTACTTCCTATGTCCGCATCTCGGGCCATCTCCAAAGGAAAACGAACACCGGGAAGCGTCCATTCACCAATCTCGAGGTCCAGAACAGCCTTCCTGAAGGACGGGGAGTTGTCATTCACGTCCTCTATCCCCACCTCGACGTGGAAAATGTTCAGCGGGTTGTGCACCAGCACCTCGAAGCTGACAGAGCAGGTCGCCGACTCGCCGCACATCTCCTCCCGGTCCAGCCTCTCGTTCACGTACAGGTTCCCGTTCTCCTCATTCACCGTGAAGTATTGCTTCTCCTCGCTCAGCCGCAGCTTGCGCGCCGGCAGCTCGTCCGCGCTGAGCCCCAGGTCCCGCGCCAGCGGCCCCACGAGCGAGCCTCTGCCCAGCTCCTCGGCGATGGCGTAGCGGACCCGCTCGGCCGCCGCCCGGCACCACACGCACAGCAGCAGCAGCAGCGCGGCCAGCAGCGCTCGCCCGCCGCCCGGCCCAAGCCTCTGCCGCCGTCTCACCGCCATTCTCTGCCCGCTGCGCTCGCCGCGCTCCTGCCTCCTGCCGCTGCCCTGCCGCCCTTCCAGCCGCTCTCGCCGCACAAAACAGACACAGCTGAAAGCCACCCACACCGCTCGGGCCGCCTCTCGCCGCCGCCGCTGCTGCTGTCGGTGCCGCTGCCGCTGCGGCCGGCGCCGGGCGAGCGAGCAGCCTGCGGGGGCAGGACGCTGCGGCGGCGGCGGCTCCAGCGGCGCTCGGCGGCGGCCAACAGCGACACCCGGAGGCGCCGCCGCGACACTGCAGCCGCCGCACGGCCGCGCTCAAGGGCGCCCGGCTTTGGGCGGGGCTCAGCGGCTGCACCGGCCCCGGGGGCTCTCTTTAATTGTAATCTACAAGAGCAGATGCTCGTCTTTTATGTTGAGCGGAAAATCTAGCGATTACAGCAACAAGAATCGTGCCATGCCTAAAAGTTTTGTTTTTTGTAGTTGCAGGAATCATTTCAGGTAGTATTATGTAGTGCCATAGACCTTGCATCTTGTTGATGGAGGCGGCATGAAAATGGAGAAGGAAGCAATTAAACATGTCAGAACAATTAAGAAGTTTCGCTCTTGTAGTCAATGAATTGAACTCTTGACTCGAGTTTAGAAACAGAATGCAGAGAGGCAGAATGAAATCCTCTCATTTTTAACCACTGCCTTCACCTTTTCCATACCCACTCCATCAGTTTATACCAAATTGCAAATACTTCATTTTTCTGACCCCGTCTCTTCATCACATTTAAATGTGAATTCATTGTTACTGTACAAAGCCAAGGTTCAGTTCTGACTTAGAACAATTATTAAAACTGATAAAGAATTATGAAGCTTATAGTCAGTGGACATGAACTCAAACAATATTACTGTCCATACCTTGAAGAAAAAAAGAAACTGCAAATCATTACACTGACTGCAATCCAGGAGAAAATCAAAGTCAGTGCTGGTGATTGAAACCTCAAAATCTAAGGCCTGCCATAAGAATTGATTTCACATTCGTATTGGTTTAATTTTGCGAGCTGCAACACAAAAGTCCTATCAACTGGCCAACCCATATGTCAAAGGATAGCATGAACAGTAGTACATTTTTAGTAATTTCAAGTTATTAATATCAAAATCCCAGATCTCTATCTGACCTTGCTGAGGAAGTGATATCAGTCTTATGCTCCTCAGTTTTGTGCCACATTTCTGCCTTAAAATGATCACCCCCACAGATGATGAAAGGTCACTAAAATTTCAAGATTTAACCTAGGTAAGATGCACTGATTTGAAAGGGCTACTAGGTCTCTCTAAATGGCACCTAATGATTTTAGTAAATTTTAGACAATGCTTTTATTCAGAACAAGAAAAATGCCTATAAGTTAAACACTTCCCACTCTCCCACGTGGAAAGGGTTATTCCCTGCTGTGCCACTTCTAGGCCTGTACCATGTAGGAAATCACAGAGGGACGCATAGTCGGGTAGTCCTGAGAGACATAAGAACAATCCCTAGGCAGGTGGGGCTGACCAGCAGCACTCTACAGTCTGGACAATGTTCCAGAGCTTGCCAGAGGGAGATCACAGGTGAGTGCTGCTATGCAATAAAGCTCCTTGATCTTTTTTAATGCCTATTACCCACTTGGAGTAAGCTGCAGGGAGGACTGTGTACAATTGCTGTTCCCAAGGTCCTTCTTGCAAAGCAAGAACCTCAAATCTCTCACTCATTTCTGGTTATTAAGAAACAAAACCAAAAGCTGTTACTGGCCCCTAGAAGGTAATTACTGGACTCCTCTAAAGTACAGCTTGTTTTACACATCTCTGCCTAAAACCACAAACTCCCAGAACACCCAAAAATCAGTAAGATCTGAACGGAGGCATGCAATGAAGGCCCATAGGTCTTATTTGGACTACATTGTAGGTGAGCCCATATCTGGAAATTCATCAATGCTTGCTAAGTTTTCTACTCTGTGGCCTGTTAACTTCCTAGAAATATGAAGCCACAAGTCTAAATGCAGTATCAAAGGTCTTTATGTGAATAGGACCATGGGAACCTCAGTTTTAGTTTCTGTAAAATTTTACTCACATAAAATATTTGGTCTTGGTTTGGTTTGCCAGGCAGGTCGGTATTTCATGCAGAACAACACAAGCTACAGATAGTCTGAATAGTCTGCAGATAGAAAACATGAACCAAAACTTTCCAGGAAACAAAACCCAAAGGAAGGTCCAGAGTGGGAAAATGTCATTTCTGCTTTCCTGAGAATCTCCATCAAAAAGTCACAGAGATGTATAAATGGAGAAAGGAATCTTCACACAGGAATTATCACCTCCTCTACCCATACATCAACATTCTCACGTCTCCAACTCTACAGAACATGCAGGTCTGCTTCTGAGGCACATAATTGGCAAAAATAACTCATGAAATTATAATGCATCATGATCATACCAAGAAAGAAGATACATTTGTGTGCTTAGTGGTATTCCCAGAAGAATGACATGCAGTCATCCAACAGAGAATGGATCATCTCACTACTTGCTTAGAGGGAATCCCATCTCCCCTCTTATCACATGCACGGTTCCACAAAAATGCAATTCTTCTAAGGTCATGGGTAGGTCTATTAACCCATAACAATACTGAACAAAATGTGCCCCATCTCCTGCTCCCCACACCAGTATTAATATGACCAGAAAATACATTCCTAAATGAAGATCTATCACTACTGAAGCAAACCTATATACACAGAAGATCAGCAAGGGGTGGGGAGGGGGGGCTGGAACTGAATAAAATCCCAAAGACAAAAGCAGATGATCAATGTAAAGAAATATTTTCTGGGAAACTGACAAGGAGGACATTCTAGTCTTCACTGTAAGCATGGAAATTCATCCCCAAGAGTACCTGGAACTCACTGAGGTCTCAAGTTAGAAGTCTGAAGTTGAAGTCCTACTCTGGACCACACTGTATATGGTTGCATTTTTTTAAGCTGTCATTATCTCTCATTGATTTTTCCACTACGTGGTCTGCTGCTCATCTTACACAAATAAGTAGCCACAAGTTTAAAAGTCTTTTTATAGGTCTGATTCTCAAAATAAATATTCTCAGAGTGTGCAATAGATTCTATTTTACCTTCTGTTACTCTGTTCCTAGCCTATGAAATTTTGTCTTAGTTCATTGAGGTATTTATTGCAAAAGAACACTTACAGCTTCTAATTCATTATGATCCAGAAAAGGGAAAAAAGGAACACAACATTCCAGGAGAGAAAGGCCTGAAAGAAAGTGTAATTACAACTGTGAAGAAGCTCTCCATCACAGCATTCCAGAGAGATATAAGCTTGCTCCTCAAGGCAGAGATCATTTTGCCGACAACAGACCTTTGGATGAATTCAATTTGATCTCTCCCTGAAGTGCATCTGGCCTGCAATGTCAGGTGACTCTTCCCTTGAGCAGGGACAACTCTCAAGGCTTGCCACTCCCTAACAAATACCTCACACATTTTATCCATATAGAAGTAGTAGAGTGAACCTTACCATCAACCTTTGTTAAGATGCACTTCTATGAAGTCATATTGAAAACAGTTTTAATAACAGATCTGATACAGATTCAATAAGGGATCTAAATAGCTCATTTGCACCACCTAAACATGCATCATCCTTCTAAATGCAGATTTATTGTACAAAAGCTATGTTATAAGAAGACTACCATTGCTTTTCAGTACAGGGAAACCAGGATCATAGAAAAAGAATGGCAGAGGCTTTGGTGAAGGTGACTGATGAAAGAGACGTGGTCTCCATGCTTTGCACACATGAAGCCGTTTATTGATTCACAAGGCTGAGCTTATGTACCTTTTCAGCAGCTACTAAAAATAGCACAACTAAAACATGTAACTAGGTTACATTGCTTAATCCAAAGCCTCGTACTAACTAGTGCAGGTATCTGTTCTCTCATAGGAGTTGTGCTTACCAAGCACATCGTACAAAGCTCACTGCTCACTTCTACATTCCTTCTTCAAGGTTTTGCTTTCTGTTGCCAAGGCTTGTGGCCTACGGTTGTTAACATATCACCTTCTCTCATGAGCTGGACAGTGCTCCCAGCTTGGCTTTCTAGCTGTATTCCTAAACACTGGGACCAAAAATGATATCAAGTCATTATTCAGCCAAAACCACATTGATACATCTGTGTTTCAATGTCTTTGTCTTAGCAACTGCACAGCATCAAGGTATGGATGGAAACTGCTCTGCCAGCCGTATAATTTTAATAGATGCCTATTTTTAGGACTACTGGCCAAACAAATGACCAGTTTTAGCACACAGTAACCAAGGAAGCAACGGGAAAACCCCAAGAGTGCAGGAGTCATAGCTTGACATTTATGGCTGTGTCAAATAGTAGTTGCAGTTCCTTTGTAGTAGGTACAAAAGAAGAGTCTGTAGCATCTAGAGGCACAGATCTCCAAGTAAACACGTTGGAGAAAAAGAAAAGGAAAAGGCACAGATTAACAAAAAGCGAAATCAAATGCCAGTTTGGGTGAAATAAACATTTACACCAACATTTAAACTACACAACAGCAAAGTCTTTCAGCTGCTCTGACTCTGCAGATAAAAATCCTCAGCAGGCTGAAACCATGAATAAAGGTAATCCACTTTGAAAACAGATACCACTGAAAGACGTTTCCCACACGATATCTCTTTATGGAGAACAAGGATCCCAAAATAGATCCATGCATAAGACCTTCTCTGCTCAACACACTCACTTAGACTAACATGAATTGTTCTAAGCACTACAAGCAATAGGTAGCTCAGATAAAGAGCTCATAAATCAGCATATAAGCCTCTATCATCAGAATCAACACCAAGACACTGTCATTCTTCCTTAGCACATGGGTACTTTGGAAGACAACTCATTCTGCAGCCATTAATATAATATTTACACCTATGTCCAACAACTACTTTTCACAGGAAGAGCTGTATGGCATATAATACTGGATAAAGTTGTGACCACTGATGAAGAACAGCAGCAAACCCTTCTCTTGCATACTGCAAGAGCGCCCCAGGGAAAACCTCCAAGGATTCACATCTACAGGCCCTGACAAACTCAAAGGGGTTTTATGCAATTTGTAATATGCAAACAGTTTCACCATCTATGCTTGTAAGAACTGTCAAGTGTCTAAAAAATAAGACAAGGTATTGTCCAGGAGATATTGCATAAGTGGATCGAATGAACAATAATACTGAAGGAGGTATTTACTTAGTTAATTAATCCACGGCCTAACATAGCTCCAAGGCAGAACAGCATTATTTCTCGAGGCTCCACCACCACTGGCGTGAACAGGGATTGTATGGGCATCTCCTGCCTAAGTCAGCGAAACTCCCTATGCAGGACACTAACAACAGAGGAGCAGACGGGGGAATTGTTACCGAGGAGGTCTGAAGGGAGGAACTCACCGAGGAAGGGGCGGGATCCGAGGGGAGGGCGCCGGGCGGGTCCTCGTCGCCGAGCAGCGGCGCGGGCTCGTCGGGCGGCGGCCGGGCCGGGAGGGTGTCGCAGCAGCTGGCGGCCGAGAAGCGCAGGTGGCTCTTGCGCGAGTCGGCCGTGAGCGACACGTCGTGCGAGTAGGACTGCAGGAAGGCGCGCACGCCGTCGATGCCCACGAAGTGCGAGACGGGCACGCCGCGCGAGGCGCCGCTGTCCGGCGGCAGCAGCTGCTGGCGGTGGCAGCGGCGCAGGCGCAGCGCCAGCAGCAGCAGCAGGAAGGCCACGAAGAGGCACGAGACGGCGGCCACGGCCAGCACGAGCCAGCGCGTCAGGCTGGCGGCCGGCTCGCCCGGCGCCGCCGCCTCGTGCGCCGCGCTGCCCAGCTCGGCCAGCAGCTCGGCCACGCTCTCGGCCAGCACCACGCTCAGCGTGGCCGTGGCCGACAGCGCCGGCCGCCCGTGGTCCCGCACCAGCACCACCAGGCTGTGGCGCGCCGCGTCGCGGGCCAGCGGCGAGCGCGCCGTGCGCACCTCGCCGCTGTGCAGCCCCACGCGGAACAGCCCCGGCTCCGTGGCCTTGGCCAGCTCGTAGGACAGCCACGCGTTCTGCCCCGCGTCCGCGTCCACCGCCACCACCTTGGCCACCAGCGCGCCGGCCTCCGACCGCCGCGGCGCCAGCTCCACGCCCGACCACGCCGCCGCGGCGGCCGCCGCCGGCGGGTACAGCACCTGCGGCGCGTTGTCGTTCTCGTCCACGATCTGCAGCCGCACTGACACGTTGCTGCTCAGCGCCGGCGCGCCGCCGTCCTCCGCCCGCACGCACAGCTGCAGCTCGCGCAGCTGCTCGTAGTCCAAGGAGCGCAGCGCGTACAGCGCGCCCGTCTCCGCCTGCACCGACACGTACGACGACAGCGGCGCGCCCCGCACCCGCCCCTCCGCCAGCCGGTAGCGCACGCGCGCGTTCTGCCCCCAGTCCGCGTCCGTGGCGCGCACCGTCAGCACCAGCGCGCCCGCCGCGTTGTTCTCCGCCAGCCGCGCGCTGTAGCGCTCCTCCGCGAACACTGGCGCGTTGTCGTTCACGTCCAGCACCCGCAGCGCCAGCACCGCGCTGCTCTGCAGCGACGGCGACCCGCCGTCGGCCGCCCGCACCGTCACGTTGTACTCCGACACCTGCTCCCGGTCCAGCTCTCTCGCTGTCACCACGCTGTAGTAGCTGCCGTGAGAGCTCTGCAGCCGGAACGGGATGTCCTTGTCGAGCGAGCAGCGCACCTCGCCATTCACCCCTGAGTCTTCATCATGTACGTGCAGCAGGGCGACTGTTGTCCCGGACGGGGCGTCCTCAGAAATCTCATTCAGCGCTGACCGCACGGAAATCACCGGCACATTGTCGTTTATATCCGTGATGGCGATCGTGACTTTGGCAGTGTCTAAAAGTCCCCCGCCATCCTGTGCCTGCAGCTCCAGTTTATAAGAGTCGCCTTCCTCGAAGTCCAAACTCCGCAAGAGCGTGATCTTTCCATCCTCAGAGTCCAAGAAGAATATTTTCGAGGCTTTTTCTGTGATCTTCTTAAACGAGTATTTCACGTACCCGTTCAGACCTTCGTCCCTATCCGTGGCCTTGACAGTGACAAGGGTGGAGCCCACGGGCACATCCTCGGGCACGCGCACCGTGTACTCCGCCTGGCTGAACACGGGCACGTTGTCGTTCGCGTCCAGCACCGTCACGCGGATCCGAGCCGTGCCCGTCCGTGCCGGATCGCCGCCGTCCATCGCCCTCAGCACCAGCTCGTGAAACGCCGCCTCCTCCCGGTCCAGCGCCTTCGCCAGCACCAGCTCGGGACGCTGATCGCCGCCGGGGCCCGCCTGCACGGCCAGCGAGAAGTGCTCGTCACCGCTCAGCTCGTAGCTCTGCAGCGAATTCTGACCCGAGTCTGGGTCGTGAGCCTCGGACAGGGGAAACCGTGACCCAGGGGCTGTCATCTCGCTCATTTTCTGTTCCTGCTCGACTTCCTTGAAATTCGGTGCGTTGTCGTTAATGTCCGTGATTTCCACTTCTATTTCATAAAATTTCATTTCCCCCTCCACTATCAGCTCACAGCGCAGCACGCATTGCTGCACACTCTCGCACAGCTGCTCTCTGTCGATCCTCTCCGCCGTCACTAAATGTCCCATCTTCCCGTGAACAGCGAAATACTGAGTCCTACCTTTCGAGATAATGCGGACGCCGAGGTCTCGGATCTCCGGAAGCTGCAGCCCCAGGTCCTTGGCCACGTCGCCAACGAACGAGCCCTTGGGCATCTCCTCGGGCACCGAGTAGCGCAGCTGCCCCCACGCCGCCTCCCACGCCGCCAGCAGCACGGCCCAGAGCAGAGCTCGCTGCCGCCGGCCCCAGCGCCTCCCCGCCGAGCACATCTCGGCCGCGGCTCCGCCGGCACCGCAGCACCGCCGATCCAATCCCGCTCCCACTCAATGCTCTCAGCTCCTGCACCGAGCGCAGCTGCCGGTGCCTCCGCCTGGCTCCAGAATGGACCAGCACCGCGGGGACGATCGGGGACCGCTGGTTCGGGAGGGGAGAGAGCAAGCGAGTGAGCCGATCCGCAGCGGGCGGGGCTGCCGGTAGCGCTCCGAGCTTCCTCTCGCTCCTCTCGGTCAACAGCGGCGCCCGCAGCCTCCTCCCGGCACTGCAGGCACCGAGCGCTGCCCAGCGCTGCCCGCCCTGCCTCGCTCCATACACGGCACGGTCGCCACCGAAACGTCGCTTTTCGTCCAGCGCCGATCTCCTGCCTCCGCATTTCTCCAGCCCATCTCTGCTTTCATCCTCCAGGGTATCACCACCGGGAGGAAGGCAGAGGCATTCCGTCGGCGGGGTTCAATAACCGCACGGGAAACTCATTTCTTACTAACGTCATTATATGTAAATTCAAACACATTTTTCGTATTTTGCCCAGCACCCTATTAGTCTTATCCTACTTGCTCAAAATCTTCTTGAACAACAGGCTCTCAGAGAGAAAACGGGATGATACCATATCCCGGAAAAATACATATCGTGTTCTTTAACACAAGAGGGTCCGATCAATGGCATACGTTTTGAAGTCAGGGAGCTAATTGTTACAGTATACAATTTAGGGTACAAATAAAGATGCACCTGATACGCTCAAGGGAATTTCAGGAATTGAAATATTTGACATCCTTTCCTAAGATACACTTAGTGTTTTCTTAGTTTACAGAGAGTTGCACGTTATCAAGACATCCTAGGTTTCCTTCTTTCCTTGAATCAATGTGTAAAGCACCGTCGTTCGTTAGAAAACTATTCACATAATTATTTCGTAATGACGGTGATAGGATATGTGTTCAAGAAAACAATCACAGAACCGTAGAACAAAAGTACAAGTCCAGAAACTGTGCTGACCACTAATCAATGTGCAGATGTGCCTGATTCAAATGCCTAAACCCTCCTCTAGCCAATCTCCCTGATATGGGTTACCTTCATATCTAAGATGATTATTCCAGTAAACAGAATTCCAAAAATTTGCTGTCCTCTATATATTTGAGATCTGCTAACATCCCCAACGTCGTGAGACAGAAAAATTTAAATCTCTGAAACAGAAATCATTCAGCACTCTCATTAGTGTATGAAGTGAAGATCATAAAGAGTAAACAGAGTGAATTGCCAGCCAGGATGCATAAAAAAAACCATCTAGCCTCACTACTGCATTCCCCCCAAAACCGGCGACTATCTCATCTTTCATTCAGAAAAAAGACTTAAAGGAACTTTCCATATTCCTTTCCTTTCTAAATCTAACCGGGAAATGAAAAAAGTTTAACAAACGAGTTACGGTAAAGCCATACACGAGTTCTAAGCACACCTTTCAGAACAAATTAGTCAGGGAAAAATATCTCCAAAACCCGATGTCAGCGCTCTCTCTCTGTTTTGTGGACCCCATTAAGCAGAATCAGCCATTCTCTTTTCACAGATTACGGAACAGCTTTAATGTTGATAATAGATTCCAATTTATGGAGCTCAAGTGTTGAAGACAAAACCTCGCGCATGAAGCTGAACCTGCGACCAAGGAAGAACCAAGAGCTTCCTGCTCTGCATGAACGGGGGATAGCCACTTCCATAATTCAGATCATCGGAGACGAGACTGTGCAACTCACATAAACACTACGCCGGGAAACAAGGAGAAACACGAGATACAAGCGCAGAAACACCGCTACTAGCCTAAAGCAGAGCTATCATAAAGCCTGTCACCTGAAGCTGTTACAGAGAAAAAATGAAAAACTTCCGCCACTACATAGAGAGACAGATGCCGAATATACCCAAACACCACGCAAGAACTCCCGGGAAACAATGATGGCATTCTGGGAACTTGAAAAAAAAAGAAGCAGCTCACGGTTTACAGACCTGTGGTGCATCGGGATTGGCGGGAGCCTCTCCCACGACGATGTCACTGTTCTGGCTCGGCTTCCCGCAGGAATCGCCGCCCAGAAGCTCCTCCGCCGACAGGATGGGCACCACCGGCGGCGGCGGCCAAGCGGCCTCGGGCACGGCGCGGGCGGGCGGCGGCACGCACAGGTTGTAGGAGTAGGGCAAGGTGCCCTCGCAGAAGTCGGCCGGGAAGGCGGCGCCGGCCAGCGAGAAGCGCTGCGCGCCCAGGCAGCGCAGCACGGCGGGCGGCCCGGCCCGGCGCAGCCGCGCCAGCACGGCCAGCGCCACGCTCAGCACCAAGAGCGCCGACAGCAGCGCCAGCGCCAGCACCAGGTAGAACTGCAGCTCGGCCGCCGCCGCCGCCGCCTCGGCGCCCGCCGGCCGCTCGCTCAGCTCCGGCAGCGCCTCCTGCAAGCTCTCGGCCAGCACCACGTGCAGCGTGGCCGTGGCCGACAGCGCCGGCTGCCCGTGGTCCTTCACCACGGCCACCAGCCGCTGCTTGGCCGCGTCCCGCTCGCCCACGGCGCGCGCCGTGCGCACCTCGCCGCTGTGCAGCCCCACGCGGAACAGCGCCGGCTCCGACGCCTGCACCAGCTCGTACGACAGCCACGCGTTGCGCCCCGCGTCCGCGTCCACCGCCACCACCTTGGCCACCAGGTAGCCGGCCTCGGCCGAGCGCGGAACCACCTCGAAAGGCGCCGCCGCCGCCCCTCCCGCAGCCTCTCCCGGCCCGGCCGCAGGCGCGGGCCAGAGCACCCTGGGCGCGTTGTCGTTGCGGTCCAGCACGAAGACGCGCACCGTGGCCGTGGAGCTGCGCGCCGGCGAGCCGCCGTCCTGCGCCCGCACGGCCACCGTGAACTCGCGGCACTGCTCGTAGTCCAAGGAGCGCTGCGCGTACAGCGCGCCGCTCCGCGCCTCCACCGACACCAGCGGCGCCGCGCCCGCCGCGCCCGCGCTGCCGCCCGCCAGCCAGTAGCTCACGCGCCCGTTGGCGCCCGCGTCCGCGTCCCGCGCCTGCACGCGCAGCACCAGCGCGCCCGCCGCGTTGTTCTCCGCCACGTACGCGCTGTACGCCGCCTCCTCGAACACCGGCGCGTTGTCGTTCACGTCCGACACCTCCAGCACCAGCTCCCTGCTGCTCCGCAGCGCCGGCCTGCCCCGGTCCCGGGCCACCACCGTCACGCGATGCTCCGACGCCTGCTCGCGGTCCAGCGCGCCCGATGTCACCACTTTGTACGAGCCGCCCGACGACGCCACGATCGACAGCGGCGCCTCTCCCGACAGCTCGCACAACACCTGACCATTCTCGCCGGAGTCCAGGTCATTTACGTTCAAGAGAGCCACTACGGTCCCGGCAGGCGCGTCCTCAGGCACCGGGTTCGAGAGGGACAGAATTGTGATTTTAGGAGGATTGTCATTCACATCCAGCACCTCCACCTCCACCTTGCAGTGCGCCACCAAACCCCCTCCATCCATCGCCTCCACAGCCAGGCTGAACGCGCGTGTGTCCTCGAAATCCAGCGCCTCCTGCAAGGTGATTGTCCCCCTTTGGGCATCTACTGCGAACTTCTGAAGCACCTTAGCCGGTATTTCTCCGAAGCCGTAAGTGATGTAGGCGTTGGTGCCTGCATCTGCGTCTGAGGCTGTCACGTTCAGCACGATCGATCCTGGAGGCGTGTCCTCGCGCAGGCTGACGCGGTACCGGTCCTGCGCGAACACGGGTGGGTTGTCATTGGCGTCGGTGACGTTGATCCAGAGCTGGGCGGTGCCAGTCCGTGGGGGGTCTCCGCCATCCAGCGCCGTCAGCGTCAGCCGCAGGCTCGGCTCGCTCTCCCGGTCCAGTGAGTGGCGCAGCACCAGCTCCGCGGATTTGCTGCTGTCTTGGCTCTCCTTCACCTCCACCGTAAAATAAGAGTTTGTCTCCAGCTCGTAGCCCTGCAGAGAGTTACTACCCACGTCCGGATCCTCGGCCATACCCAAGTAAAACCGAGCGCCGGGAGAAGTCAATTCGTTGATCTCCAGCTGAAATTTGTCTCGCAGAAAGCGCGGTGTGTTGTCATTCACGTCCTCGATGGACACTTCGACGTGGAAGACGTTCAGCGGGTTCTGCACCAGGGCCTCGAAGCTGACAGAGCAGGTCGCCGACTCGCCACACATCTCCTCCCGGTCCAGCCTCTCGTTCACGTACAGGTTCCCGTTCTCCTCATTCACCGTGAAGTATTTCAGCTGCTTCTTGCCGCCAGACGCCACCTGCAGCTTGCGCGCCGGCAGCTCGTCCGCGCTGAGCCCCAGGTCCCGCGCCAGCGGCCCCACGAGCGAGCCTCTGCCCAGCTCCTCGGGGATGGAGTAGCGGACCCGCTCGGCCGCCGCCCGGCACCACACGCACAGCAGCAGCAGCAGCAGCGCGGCCAGCAGCGCTCGCCCGCCGCCCGGCCCAAGCCTCTGCCGCCGCCTCACCGCCATTCTCTGCCCGCTGCGCTCGCCGCGCTCCTGCCTCCTGCCGCTGCCCTGCCTCCCTTCCAGCCGCTCTCGCCGCCCACAACAGACACAGCTGAAAGCCACCCAGACCGCTCGGGCCGCCTCTCGCCGCCGCCGCTGCTGCTGTCGGTGCCGCTGCCGCTGCGGCCGGCGCCGGGCGAGCGAGCAGCCTGCGGGGGCAGGACGCTGCGGCGGCGGCGGCTCCAGCGGCGCTCGGCGGCGGCCAACAGCGACACCCGGAGGCGCCGCCGCGACACTGCAGCCGCCGCACGGCCGCGCTCAAGGGCGCCCGGCTTTGGGCGGGGCTCAGCGGCTGCACCGGCCCCGGGGGCTCTCCCAGACCAAAAACACCGAGAGCGGGAGCTCTGGCCTTATGCGACTCCAAACGAGATTAAATCTGAGAAGGTTTTCGCTACTTTTAGATTATCTTCATTTGTCGCAGTGAACAATCAGAAGCTAATATTAATGGCAGAGTAATAAAGTCACCTACTATTATTAAAATGAAGGTACAACTGTTAGAAAAAAATGCGACAGTATAGCTGGGGAAGACTTTTAGAAGCTCTTTAACACTCTAGGATATTTCTAATTGTTATAATTATCGGAGGAAATACCTATAAGGTAATAGGAAGTAGTGTGGAGTAGTCAATAATATTCACAAACATATGGAAGGAAAAGTCATTTCTATCTTGTCATGGTTTGTGTGTGAAGGAATCGTTATGGTCATGTAGTCCACACCTCACTAGTCAGGTTTCTCAAAGCCCTGAACCCTTTCAAACATGGTACATCAGTATCTTCTCTGGGCAACGTGTTCTTATGTCTCACCAGCCTCATGGAAAAACATGTTACCAGGCTAAACCTACCTCCTCTCAAGTTCAAACACTTGACCGTATCATATCATGATGGGCCCTATCAGAAATGTCTCTTCATATTACTTTTACTCGTTTTCTATGGTAAACATCACAGTATTTTTTTCACAGCAGCTTTTCACCTCAGCCTGAAGGGCTTCTCTCTGTCCATCTATGTGGCAGAGATGTTCCATCCCTTTGAGAATTTCTGGGGTTCTTCTCTGAATTTACTCTGACAGGTCTCACAAACAGCATAGTTAAGACAGAAAATCACAGAATCACAGAAACAAAAGATTGAAGAGACCTTCAAGATCGTTGAGTCCAACATTTGCCCTAACGTTTCCACTAACCCATGGCACTGAGTGTCACATCCAGTCTCTTTTAAACACATCCAAGGATGGTGACTCCACGACTTCGACAAGCAGACAACTCCAGGACTTGATCACTCTTGCCATAAAAAACTTTTTTGCTAACGTCCAGCCCTTGGCACAGCTTAAGACTCTCTCCTCTCGTTCTGTCAGCTGCTCCTCCCTTGTCCTGCTGGCCCCACTACTTATTATCCAGACCAGAATGTGCTTGGCTTCCTGGCCTGCAAGAACTCCCTGCCAGCTCATATCCCATTTGTCACCCACCAGGACCCCAAGTCCTCCTCCACAGGGCAGCTCTCAATCCCTCAAGTTTTTGCTGAAAGGGAATTGCCCTGACCCAGGTGCATGATTTTGCACTTGACCTTGTTGCACTTGATAAGGCTGACATGAGTTCACTCCTCCAGACTGTCCAGGTCCCTGGGGTGACATCCCATCCTTCTGCTCAATCTGTGGCACCACTGAGCTTGGTGTCAGCTGCAAACCTGTAGAGGACACTCTCAATCCAATCAGCTGTGTCACTGATAAAGATACTGAATATATTGGTCCAAGTACAGGCCCTTGAAGGCCCACACACTGAGAGTTTCCTCCTGGGCATTGAGATATTTTCTACAACTCTTTGAACTCCACCTGCACTTGGACAATAGGAACAGATGGCACCTTCCATGTTAGATCAGAAACCTTGAGGTCATGCTCAAACCAGAAAGCAAGGCGAGAATTTTTTCTTGAGCAGAAGCAAAACAAATCAGATGGTACACACCTAATTTCATTTCATGAAGTCATTATCAGCTCTCATATGTTGTTTTTCCATAATGTGGCCTGTTAACTTCCCTACAAATAAAATTCTCTAAATGTAAACACCTTATAACAGACCTTGTTCATATACTACAAGAAGATATGAGAGACTCCTTTTAGCTTTTTCTTCATTTTCTTCACACCAAAAATCCGGGTTTAGATTACTGTAGTGAAGATGCAAAACAAGACTTACATCTTCTAGCGCAAAATGCCTTTTCTCCAGAAACAGGGAAAATGAAACATGACCTCCTAGGAAACAAATGCCTGAACGGAAGTGTATTTACAACTGTGAGGGAACCATGTATCATAATGTTCCAGGGACACAGAGGTGGATAGAGGAGGATTCTCACAAGAATCACAGGCCTTTCTACTCAGGCATCACTGTTCTAGCTACACACATTCTAATACCTCATTGTCATTGCCTTTCAAAACAGGGAAATCAGGATCATAACAAAAATGGCACAGGTCTTGGCACCAAGCATGAAATCAAACCACTCTCATCCAGAAACACATTGGCCCATCCATGTTCCTCATCCCAAGTTAGTCCCTTGATGCTGGTAAGGATGAAAGTTTGACAACAAAGTCTCACAGATGCTTAGCAGAAATATTTTTAAATGTTGAGCCTGATGAAAGAATAGAGATAGAAGCAAGTTTTGATATAGAAGAAAAGAATTCCTGAGCCAGTCTTACTGGATGACCAAGGAGGCAATGGGTGTGTTAATTAGAAAGGGATTTTATGACTTAGAGCAAAAGATAAACCCAACTCAAACAAGAAGATGTGTTTACCAAGCAGAAAGATAGCACAAGCAAACAAGTCAGCAAAGTTGCAAGTAGAAAAAGGTGTCAGAATTTTCCACTGCAAGAAAACCGTAAAATAACTTCTAGCTTAAACTAGTAGTAGTAGTAATGTAATAACTTTTAATGATTAGAGAATGGTAACATGAATATGATAATTACAGTAGTTATGATAGGGTATAGATAATAGTTAAGGTATAGATTAGTTCTATTGTATGAAGATGCTCAGCAAAGAAAAGTATAGAATGCACTGTAACCAAAACCAAAGGCTCTCCAGGCCTGCCTGCAGCTGGAGCTGACAGCTGTAAGCACAACAAGCTCTGCCACCCATGACCATGGACTACTGTAACCTCTTAGATATAATAAACTGCATTTTTAAAAGCTCCCTAGAGAACCCCATCCCTCATTTGAGCTCTTACACCTCACCTTCCTTGCTCTGCATTCACAATTTCAGTTGCACTACAGGCAGTACACTACATTTGGCTGTACATCAGGCACAAGCAAAATAACATGCAATCCAGTGATATTCATGGGAAATATAAATGTACCAAAGCCTTTCTGCTGGCAGCTGAACACCTTCATGGATGAACATGGATGAGAACAACTCCCACCACCTGATCAGCTGAACAGATCTCTACTTCCAGGGACCATTAGTCAAACCAAGGCCTACTTGTGGGACATAAGAAACAAGGAAGGAACAGGGAAGTCACAGAAGTTGAGAATCATGGCTTAACATTTCAGACTATGTCAAGTGTAGCAGGTGCCCAAGAAGCATCATCTACCTTGCAAATGTACACAGGAAGATCACACAGGATTTACACCAAAGACCATAGGCATGGCTCTCTAAGCTCTTTGGGAAGCAGGAAAAGTGCACAAAACCATAACTGGGAATAAAACCAGGAGATATTGAATGTTTATACCTGCCTCCTAGACAGTTCAAACCACACCACAGCAAACTCTTTTACCTGCCCTGTCTCTATGCAGACAGAAAGCTCCAGTGCTCAAACAGGGACCTCTTTGCAATCACACACCATCAAAGACATGTTTCCCACACAACTTCTCCTCATGGAGAATAAGGATCACAGCACAGATCCACACAAGTGAACTTCTCTTTTCATATTCATTTCAAGAAATGTGAAATGTACAAGCCCCCAAACAAGAATTTCCAATCAAAACTAGCATCCCATGCCTTACATTCTCCACACACAAACAGTTTAAATCCTAACAAAATGTCACTGGGTACTTCATATGAGCAAGATGCATTAATGACCTCTGAAGGCTGATCAAGGCTGGGGAAAGCTCAGCACACCTAAGACAAGATTTTACATCACAGCCTTACATCTGGAGAATGAGAGTTCCTAGACACAGATCTCTGAAACGTGTTTGCATTTTCATGGGTATGTCTGCAGACAAATTCATGCAAGTCTGTATCTTTTTGGATACAGGAAAAGGAGGAATTCTCTAAGTCACATCGGCCCTGGCACTAGGATTGCTGTGAAAGCACTCTGAGCCAAGTGGAACATGCAATCCCCTCCTTTCCTGCTCTGAATCTCAGTGACCTTCCACTGACTTCTCACCATGAATATTTGACAAGAAAGGGTATTTCTTAGAGTAATGGTTTGCAGAAAGACATCTATGAAAGTGTTTTTCTTCAATCTGAAAACATGAAAAGAGCAGGCAGACAACTCTACCAAATGGCATCTTCCACACACTCTCAGAGACAAAGGTCCACGTTTAGCTCATTAGATCAAGCAAGAACACAAATTAACACACGCACAGTGGAAGGGATCATCCCATACAGTTCTAGATTATGACCCTCAGAGTAGCTACATAATTCCAGTATTTATTAAGCACTAAGTGAAGTGTTTGATCTTCTCCAATATTCCATTATAGTATTTGTTACATGCATAAGCTCTTATTTAAGATTGATGACAAGATGCAAACTCATAGAAGAATCACCCAGGGCTCCCTGTAAAGGCGGAATAAGATGTCACCCAGCTAAACACTTTGGGATGATCAAACTCACATTGAATGATCCTGCAACTGGGAACTGCTCAGGGTAAAGGGCAAACCATATTTCTTGTGTCTTTTAAGAGACCTTCACACACAGCTCTCAGGACTCTTATCTCCAGCCCTTCTTAACTTGCATAGGGTCCTCTGACCCTCAGAAGCTGAAGAACATGTAATAAAAATCCCAGATGCACAGAAAAAGCCACCTGTAACATGCACCATGATCAGGCCATGGACACTCACCAGGTGGGGTGCTGCCACTTGCTGAATATCCATGGTATATCAGTTTCAAACCATTGACATTACCCGTTCAAGATGGGCCCTCTCAAAAGTCTCCATATTTCTTTTAGTCATTTTATATAGTAAACACCACAGTAAGTTCTGCCTCCCTCAGCAAACTTCACTAACTAAATATTTCAGTAGCAGGTACTCAGGCAGGGTATCTAGCTGGTAAAAAGTCAAGAGAACACTCACTCTGGATCTCACACCAAAAATCACAACCTCTGCTTCCCAGTGTAATTTCTTTGGACAATAGAAATGGGAAAATTCACACAACCATTACTGTAGGCCTCATTTAACAACTAAGACAAACTGAACTTGTGCATCATCTTTACGTATTTCAGTCATTTCTAATAACACCAGAGCACATGTTGTCAATTGCTTTTTCTTCATGAGACACCATGAGAAAAAAGTGGCATACACAACTTCTCTTGACTGAGAACAAGGATCACCACATGCATGCATGCAAAGATAGATCTTTGCTCAACACAACACAACATGCATGCATTCAAAGATAGATCTTTGCTCAACACAACTAAATTTCTATGTAAGAAATTTAAAATGTCCTCAACTGATTGAGCAATATGCACATCTGATAACACCCAATCATCGGAGTAGCAGCTCAGAGACACCATCATCCTACTTCAGCATACTGTGGAACTTGGAATATAGGTTACTCTAAAACCTAGACCTTCCCTGTGTGCTGACACTCAATAACTGCCACTGACAGGAAATATCACCCTACAAGGAAGCAGACTGATGAACCACTGCTTGACCAGTCAGGTCCTGAGCAGTGTGATATCCAAAAATAAGACACCTTCAGACTCATTTTACTTATTAGCTCATAACAACAAAGCATGCAGAAAATGAGAGGTCAGAACAAACTCCTCTGGATTATGGCACTTCGAGTAGAGATGTAATCTCAGTCTTTAGCAGGGAATGAATACAGAGTAGCCCCTTTCCAAAGCTAACATTAGGGCAATTGCCATAATTGCACAATTAAGCTATTAGTTACTAATACCACATCAACCTGCAAATACATAGGAAGGACCACCCAGGGCTCCCAATACAGCTGGAATAAAATCTTCCAGTCAAGCCTCTCTGAGAAGACAGAAGTCACCTTCTGGCCTAGGCCATGCTCTTCAACACGCACCATCACACCATGGACTTCACACACACAGCTATCTTTACATCTCTGTAAGGACGGTGGAGGATACATCTGTTTGGTCAATAGAGAACTGTGAATTTCCAACTTCTGGAAGGCAAAAAGGAGAAGCCTTCTAGAAGAGGTTAAGATGGTGAAAATCTGCACAGGGACATTCTTCTCCCTCATCACCTTGTCACCTGTAACCTAAATCTATCCCCTTCTTCTATAGTACAGCTCTTGCCATAAGAGGAATTTTCAAACCAAGGCATATCCATCCTTAAAAAACCAAATTCATAAGACATGGGATCAGCAAACCGTCTCTGCCATTTCCCCAAGAGGCCCTTCATATGTAACTACATGCATTCCTCCAAATGACCCAGAAAGATCAGAACACGGATGAATGCAAAGATTGTTCTCGCCTACTGAATTATGATGAGAAAAACTAAAGGCTGAGAGGCATAGAAACGATGTCAGCATCTCGTTCAAGAGGATATGACTCCACTCGAGCACAACGGCAGTCGGGAAGACATCTGATTCTGCTGATAACGGGAAATTCCCTTACCTGAAAATACACCTCTTCAGACGGGCCAACACGAAGAGGAAAAGTGTATTATATGGGTAAGGTGACAAAACAAGAAAGGACGTACCAGAAGACAAAAAAAAAAGACCTGAAAAAACAACGCAGCCGGGAACAGCATCACTTCTATCTCCTCCAACAACTGACTATACAGCCACCACCCGGTAGCAAGATGAACGAACGCAATGCTGAAAGAAATTTTGACATTGCGCATGATAACTCACCGGGAGGGACCCAGGGTCCACGGGGAGGGCGCCGGGCGGGTCCTCGTCGCCGAGCAGCGGCGCGGGCTCGTCGGGCGGCGGCCGGGCCGGGAGGGTGTCGCAGCAGCTGGCGGCCGAGAAGCGCAGGTGGCTCTTGCGCGAGTCGGCCGTGAGCGACACGTCGTGCGAGTAGGACTGCAGGAAGGCGCGCACGCCGTCGATGCCCACGAAGTGCGAGACGGGCACGCCGCGCGAGGCGCCGCTGTCCGGCGGCAGCAGCTGCTGGCGGTGGCAGCGGCGCAGGCGCAGCGCCAGCAGCAGCAGCAGGAAGGCCACGAAGAGGCACGAGACGGCGGCCACGGCCAGCACGAGCCAGCGCGTCAGGCTGGCGGCCGGCTCGCCCGGCGCCGCCGCCTCGTGCGCCGCGCTGCCCAGCTCGGCCAGCAGCTCGGCCACGCTCTCGGCCAGCACCACGCTCAGCGTGGCCGTGGCCGACAGCGCCGGCCGCCCGTGGTCCCGCACCAGCACCACCAGGCTGTGGCGCGCCGCGTCGCGGGCCAGCGGCGAGCGCGCCGTGCGCACCTCGCCGCTGTGCAGCCCCACATGGAACAGCCCCGGCTCCGTGGCCTTGGCCAGCTCGTAGGACAGCCACGCGTTCTGCCCCGCGTCCGCGTCCACCGCCACCACCTTGGCCACCAGCGCGCCGGCCTCCGACCGCCGCGGCGCCAGCTCCACGCCCGACCACGCCGCCGCTGTGGCCGCCGGCGGGTACAGCACCTGCGGCGCGTTGTCGTTCTCGTCCACGATCTGCAGCCGCACCGACACGTTGCTGCTCAGCGCCGGCGCGCCGCCGTCCTCCGCCCGCACGCACAGCTGCAGCTCGCGCAGCTGCTCGTAGTCCAGGGAGCGCAGCGCGTACAGCGCGCCCGTCTCCGCCTGCACCGACACGTACGACGACAGCGGCGCGCCCCGCACCCGCCCCTCCGCCAGCCGGTAGCGCACGCGCGCGTTCTGCCCCCAGTCCGCGTCCGTGGCGCGCACCGTCAGCACCAGCGCGCCCGCCGCGTTGTTCTCCGCCAGCCGCGCGCTGTAGCGCTCCTCCGCGAACACCGGCGCGTTGTCGTTCACGTCCAGCACCCGCAGCGCCAGCACCGCGCTGCTCTGCAGCGACGGCGACCCGCCGTCGGCCGCCCGCACCGTCACGTTGTACTCCGACACCTGCTCCCGGTCCAGCTCTCTCGCTGTCACCACACGGTAGTAGTCTTCATAGGACTTCTCCAGCCGGAACGGGATGTCCTTGTCGATCGAGCAGCGAACCTCACCATTAGCCCCCGAGTCCCTGTCCTTCACGTGAAGCAGTGCTACCACAGTTCCGGACGGGGCATCTTCAGAGATCTCGCTGAGCGCCGATGACACTGTGAGTACGGGCACGTGATCGTTCACATCTGTTACGGTAATCACAACATGCGTTGTGTCAAAAAGGCCTCCCCCGTCATGGGCCTGCACCTCCAACTCATAGGAGTCGCGTTCCTCGAAGTCCAGGCTCCGCAACAGAGTGATTGCTCCTACCTCGGCATCCAGCTGGAAAATCTGTGAGGCTTTTTCTGTGATTTTCTTGAACAAGTAGTTCACGTGTCCGTTCAACCCCTCGTCAGCGTCCGTGGCAGTGACAGTGACGAGAACTGAGCCCACGGGCACGTCCTCGGGCACACGCACCGTGTACTCCGCCTGGCTGAACACGGGCGCGTTGTCGTTCGCGTCCAGCACCGTCACGCGGATCCGAGCCGTGCCCGTCCGTGCCGGATCGCCGCCGTCCATCGCCCTCAGCACCAGCTCGTGAAACGCCGCCTCCTCCCGGTCCAGCGCCTTCGCCAGCACCAGCTCGGGACGCTGATCGCCGCCGGGGCCCGCCTGCACGGCCAGCGAGAAGTGCTCGTCACCGCTCAGCTCGTAGCTCTGCAGCGAATTCCGGCCCGAGTCAGGATCCTGAGCGTCTGGCAGGGGAAACCGCGACCCCGGAGCTGTCATTTCGCTCATTCTCAGCGCTGTCTCAGCCTCTCGAAAGCTCGGCGCGTTGTCATTAATGTCCATGATTTCAACTTGGATCCCATAAACCTGCATCTGTCCCTCCACTATCAGCTCACAGCGCAGCACGCATTGTTGCACACTCTCGCAGAGCTGCTCTCTGTCGATCCTCTCCGCCGTCACTAAATGTCCCGTCTTCACATGCAAAGTGAAATACTGCTTACTACCTTTGTCCGAGATATGAATGCCGCGATCTCGGATCTCCGGCAGCTGCAGCCCCAGGTCCTTGGCCACGTCGCCCACGAACGAGCCCTTGGGCATCTCCTCGGGCACCGAGTAGCGCAGCTGCCCCCACGCCGCCTCCCACGCCGCCAGCAGCACGGCCCAGAGCAGAGCTCGCTGCCGCCGGCCCCAGCGCCTCCCCGCCGCGCACATCTCGGCCGCGGCTCCGCCGGCACCGCAGCACCGCCGATCCAATCCCGCTGCCACTCAATGCTCTCAGCTCCTGCAACGCGCGCAGCTGCCGGTGCCTCCGCCTGGCTCCAGAATGGACCAGCACCACGGGGACGATCGGGGACCGCAGGTTCGGGCAGGGAGCGGCAACCGAGTGAGCCGATCCGCAGCGGGCGGGGCTGCCGGTAGCGCTCCGAGCTGCCTCTCGCTCCTCTCGGTCAACAGCGGCGCCCGCAGCCTCCTCCCGGCACTGCAGGCACCGAGCGCTGCCCAGCGCTGCCCGCCCTGCCTCGCTCCATACCGGGCACGGTCACCACCGAGATGTCGCTTTTCGTCCAGCGCCGATCTCCTGCTTCCGCATTTCTCCAGCCCATCTCTGCTTTCATCCACCATCTGGAAGAAGGCAGAGGCATTCGGCGGGCGGGGTTCTTTAACCGCACGGGAAACTCATTATTTACTAATGTCACTATACCAAAATTACAATTCATTTTTCCTATTTACCCTGTACCTTTTTTAAAATCTTATCCTTTCTCTTCGAAACCATCTTCAAGAACAGGCTGTCAGAGAGAATACGGGAAGACACCGTATCCCGAAGAAACAGAGATATCAGGGTCATTAACACAAGTCTGACGAGATGAATTGCATACGTCTTGAAGTTCGGGAGCTAATTGTTACAGGATTCAATTATAAGTCAAATAAAGATGCAGCTGAAACTCTCAAAGTAAAGTTTCAGGACTTGAAATATTTGACATCCTTTCCCAAGAGATGCCTAGTGTTTCCTTAGTTTATACAGGTTTACATTTAATTAAATCATGGTATCTTTCCTTTTTTGTTCTAAAATCAATGTGTGAACCACTGAAGCTCATTAGTAAACCAATCATCTAAGCATTTCGTACTGACGTTTATATGATATGTGCTCAAGAAAACAATCATGGAACCGTAGAACAAAAGTACAACACTTGAAAGACTGCTGACCACTAATCAATCTGCAAATGGGCTTGATTCAAGTGCCTAAACTCTCCTCTCGCTAATCTCCTTAATATGTGATCACATCGTATCTCAGATGTTTAACCTCGTAAACAAAACTGCAAAAATCCGCTCTTCTCCATATCCCTGACTTCTACTAAAACCCCAAACATTTTTGTGCACAGAAGATAGAAAAAAACAATCTCTGAAACAGAAATCTTTAAACACTCTCAGCAGTGTACGAAATAAAGATCATGAAGAGGAAAACAGAGCGAACTGCCACCCAGACGCATGAATGGAGCAATCCTACCGCACTACTACATTCCCCCCAAAACGGGCGAAAATCTCTGCTTTCAGTCAGAAAAATAGACTCAAAGGAACTTTCTACATTCGTTTCCTTTCTAAATCTAACCGGGACAAAACAGATTTTAACGAACGGGTTCGGGTAAAGCTATACATGAGTTCTAAATACACATTCTCAGAACAAATCTGTCAGGGAAGAAATATTTCCAGCACCAGATGTCAGTAGTCTCTTTTTTTTTTTTTTTTTTTTTTTTTTTTTTTTTTTTTTTTTTTTTTTTTTTTTTTTTCTCGATTCCGTAATGCAGAATCAGCCAGTCTCCTTCCAAAGAATACGAACTTGGTTTCCTGTAGCTAACACAATTAAATTTAGAGAGCTCGAGTTTTGAAGACAAAACCTCGCCCCTGAGCCTGAACCTGTGACCAAACGAGAACCAAGGGCTTCCTGCTCTGCAGGAACGGGGGATAGCCCCTTCCTTAATTCAGTCCGTCACGGAGACAGGACTGTGCACGTCATAAAAAAACGACTCCGGGAAACAAGGAGAAACAATGAGAAACGCAGCACCTAGCCTAAAGGAGAGCTACCATCAAAGCCGGTCAGCTCAGGCTGTTACAGAGAAAAAATGAACAATTTCCGCTGCTACGTGGAGATATAGATGGCGAATACCCACTGGCACCACGCAAAGAACACGCGGGAAACAATGAAGACAATTCGGGAACTTTCAGAAACAGAAGCACAACAGGCTTTACAGACCTGCGGTGCGTCGGGATTGGACTGCTCTCCCACGACGAGGTCACTGTTCTGGCTCGGTTTCTGGCAGGAATCGCCGCCCAGAAGCTCCTCTGCCGACAGGATGGGCACCGGCGGCGGCGGCGGCCAAGCGGCCTCGGGCACGGCGCGGGCGGGCGGCGGCACGCACAGGTTGTAGGAGTAGGGCAAGGTGCCCTCGCAGAAGTCGGCCGGGAAGGCGGCGCCGGCCAGCGAGAAGCGCTGCGCGCCCAGGCAGCGCAGCACGGCGGGCGGCCCGGCCCGGCGCAGCCGCGCCAGCACGGCCAGCGCCACGCTCAGCACCAAGAGCGCCGACAGCAGCGCCAGCGCCAGCACCAGGTAGAACTGCAGCTCGGCCGCCGCCGCCGCCGCCTCGGCGCCCGCCGGCCGCTCGCTCAGCTCCGGCAGCGCCTCCTGCAAGCTCTCGGCCAGCACCACGTGCAGCGTGGCCGTGGCCGACAGCGCCGGCTGCCCGTGGTCCTTCACCACGGCCACCAGCCGCTGCTTGGCCGCGTCCCGCTCGCCCACGTCGCGCGCCGTGCGCACCTCGCCGCTGTGCAGCCCCACGCGGAACAGCGCCGGCTCCGACGCCTGCACCAGCTCGTACGACAGCCACGCGTTGCGCCCCGCGTCCGCGTCCACCGCCACCACCTTGGCCACCAGGTAGCCGGCCTCGGCCGAGCGCGGAACCACCTCGAAAGGCGCCGACGCCGCCCCTCCCGCAGCCTCTCCCGGCCCGGCCGCCGCCGGCGCGGGCCAGAGCACCCTGGGCGCGTTGTCGTTGCGGTCCAGCACGAAGACGCGCACCGTGGCCGTGGAGCTGCGCGCCGGCGAGCCGCCGTCCTGCGCCCGCACGGCCACCGTGAACTCGCGGCACTGCTCGTAGTCCAAGGAGCGCTGCGCGTACAGCGCGCCGCTCCGCGCCTCCACCGACACCAGCGGCGCCGCGCCCGCCGCGCCCGCGCTGCCGCCCGCCAGCCAGTAGCTCACGCGCCCGTTGGCGCCCGCGTCCGCGTCCCGCGCCTGCACGCGCAGCACCAGCGCGCCCGCCGCGTTGTTCTCCGCCACGTACGCGCTGTACGCCGCCTCCTCGAACACCGGCGCGTTGTCGTTCACGTCCGACACCTCCAGCACCAGCTCCCTGCTGCTCCGCAGCGCCGGCCTGCCCCGGTCCCGGGCCACCACCGTCACGCGATGCTCCGACGCCTGCTCGCGGTCCAGCGCCCCCGATGTCACCACCTTGTACGAGCTGCCGGAGGACGCCACGATGGACAGCGGCGCCTCTCCCGACAGCTCGCACGACACCTGACCTTTCTCGCCCGAGTCCGGGTCGTTCACGTTCAGCACGGCCACCACGGTGCCCACTGGAGCATCCTCGGGCACCGGGCTCGAGACTGACAGAATCGTGATCTCGGGTGCGTTGTCATTCTCGTCCGTGATGTCGATCTGCACTTCGCAGTGATCAGTGAGCCCACCGCCGTCCGTGGCTTCCAAGCTAAAAATGTATTTATTTTCCTCCTCAAAATCGAGTGGACCAACCGTACTGATCTCGCCACTCTCGCTGTCAATCGCGAACAATAAGGGCACGACGTCTGGGACGTTGCTGAAGGAGTAGGAGACGCGCCCGTTTGAGCCCACGTCCGCATCCGTGGCCTGTACCTGCAGCACAAGAGATCCCGCCGGCAGATTCTCCGCCACTCGCGCCTCATAGAGAGTTTTGCTAAACACGGGCGGGTTGTCATTTGCGTCTGTCACGTTGATGCGAATCAGAACAGTCCCAGACCTTGCCGGTTCCCCGCCGTCCACCGCTGTCAGTACCAGCTCAAAGGAGCTCTGCTTCTCTCGGTCCAGCGGTCTCTCCAGCACTAATCCCGCCTGCTTCTTTCCACCCGGCTTTTCTTTCACTGATAGTGAGAAAGACGGGTCGCTTGTGAGTTCATATGTTAGCAGTGAGTTGCTTCCTGAGTCTGCATCTCGTGCCATTTCCAAAGGAAAATGAGCACCGGGAGGGATCCATTCACCGATCTCGAGGTCCAGAGCAGTCTTGCTGAAAGCCGGGGAATTGTCATTTACGTCCTCGATTGCCACCTCGACTTGGAAAACGTTCAGCGGATTGTGCACCAACGCCTCGAAGCTGACAGAGCAGGTTGGCGATGCGCCGCACATCTCCTCCCGGTCCAGCCTCTCGTTCACGTACAGGTTCCCGTTCTCCTCATTCACCGTGAAGTAGTTCAGCTGCTTCTTGCCGCCAGACGCCACCTGCAGCTTGCGCGCCGACAGCTCGTCCGCGCTGAGCCCCAGGTCCCGCGCCAGCGGCCCCACGAGCGAGCCTCTGCCCAGCTCCTCGGCGATGGCGTAGCGGACCCGCTCGGCCGCCGCCCGGCACCACACGCACAGCAGCAGCAGCAGCGCGGCCGGCAGCGCTCGCCCGCCGCCCGGCCCAAGCCTCTGCCGCCGCCTCACCGCCATTCTCTGCCCGCTGCGCTCGCCGCGCTCCTGCCTCCTGCCGCTGCCCTGCCTCCCTTCCAGCCGCTCTGGCCGCACAAAACGGACACCGCTGAAAGCCACCCAGACCGCTCGGGCCGCCTCTCGCCGCCGCCGCCGCTGCTGCTGTCGGTGCCGCTGCCGCTGCGGCCGGCGCCGGGCGAGCGAGCAGCCTGCGGGGGCAGGACGCTGCGGCGGCGGCGGCTCCAGCGGCGCTCGGCGGCGGCCAACAGCGACACCCGGAGGCGCCGCCGCGACACTGCAGCCGCCGCACGGCCGCGCTCAAGGGCGCCCGGCTTTGGGCGGGGCTCAGCGCTGTACCGGCCCCGGGGGCTCTCTTTAATTGTAATCTACAAGAGCAGATGCTCGTCTTTTATGTTGAGCAGAAATATCTAGTGATTAAAGCAACAAGAATCATGCCATGCCTAAAAGGTTTTTTTTGTACTGCAGGAATCATTTCAGGTAGTATTATGTAGTGCCATAGACCTTGCATCTTGTTGATGGAGCCGGCATGAAAATGGAGAAGGAAGCAATTAAACATGTCAGAACAATTAAGAAGTTTCGCTCTTGTAGTCAATGAATTGAACTCTTGACTCGAGTTTAGAAACAGAATGCAGAGAGGCAGAATGAAATCCTCTCATTTTTAACCACTGCCTTCACCTTTTCCATACCCACTCCATCAGTTTATACCAAATTGCAAATGCTTTATTTTTCTGACCCTGTCTCTTCATCACATTTAAATGTGAATTCATTGTTACTGTACAAAGTCAAGGTTCAGTTCTGACTTAGAACAGTTATTAAAACTGATAAAGAATTATGAAGCTTATAGTCAGTGGACATGAACTCAAACAATATTACTGTCCATACCTTGAAGAACAAAAGAAAGTGAAAATCATTACACTGACTGCAATCCAGGAGAAAATCAGTCAGTGCTGGTGATTGAAACCTCAAAATCTAAGGCCTGCCATAAGAATTGATTTCACATTCGTATTGGTTTAATTTTGCGAGCTGCAACACAAAAGTCCTATCAACTGGCCAACCCAGATGTCAAAGGATAGCATGAACAGTAGTATATTTTTAGTAATTTCAAGTTATTAATATCAAAATACCAGATCTCTATCTGACCTTGCTGAGGAAGTGATATCAGTTTTATAGTCTTCAGTGTTGTGCCACACTTCTGCCTTAAAATGATCACCCCCACAGATGATGAAAGGTCACTAAAATTTCAAGATTTAACCTAGGTAAGATGCACTGATTTGAAAGGGCTACTAGGTCTCTCTAAATGGCACCTAATGATTTTAGTAAATTTTAGACAATGCTTTTATTCAGAACAAGAAAAATGCCTATAAGTTAAACACTTCCCACTCTCCCATGTGGAAAGGGTTATTCCCTGCTGTGCCACTTCTACGCCTGTACCGTGTAGGAAATCACAGAGGGATGCATAGTCGGGTAGTCCTGAGAGACATAAGAACAATCCCTAGGCAGGTGGGGCTGACCAGCAGCACTCTACAGTCTGGACAATGTTCCAGAGCTTGCCAGAGGGAGATCACAGGTGAGTGCTGCTATGCAATAAAGCTCCTTGATCTTTTTTAATGCCTATTACCCACTTGGAGTAAGCTGCAGGGAGGACTGTGTACAATTGCTGTTCCCAAGGTCCTTCTTGCAAAGCAAGAACCTCAAATCTCTCACTCATTTCTGGTTATTAAGAAACAAAACCAATAGCTGTTACTGGCCCCTAGAAGGTAATTACTGGACTCCTCTAAAGTACAGCTTGTTTTACACATCTCTGCCTAAAACCACAAACTCCCAGAACACCCAAAAATCAGTAAGATCTGAACGGAGGCCTGCAATGAAGGCCCATAGGTCTTATTTGGACTACATTGTAGGTGAGCCCATATCTGGAAATTCATCAATGCTTGCTAAGTTTTCTACTCTGTGGCCTGTTAACTTCCTAGAAATATGAAGCCACAAGTCTAAATGCAGTATCAAAGGTCTTTATGTGAATAGGACCATGGGAACCTCAGTTTTAGTTTCTGTAAAATTTTACTCACATAAAATATTTGGTCTTGGTTTGGTTTGCCAGGCAGGTCGGTATTTCATGCAAAACAACACAAGCTACAGATAGTCTGAATAGTCTGCAGATAGAAAACATGAACCAAAACTTTCCAGGAAACAAAACCCAAAGGAAGGTCCAGAGTGGGAAAATGTCATTTCTGCTTTCCTGAGAATCTCCATCAAAAAGTCACAGAGATGTATAAATGGAGAAAGGAATCTTCACACAGGAATTATCACCTGTTCTACCCATACATCAACATTCTCACGTCTCCAACTCTACAGAACATGCAGGTCTGCTTCTGAGGCACATAATTGGCAAAAATAACTCATGAAATTATAATGCATCATGGTCATACCAAGAAAGAAGGTACATTTGTGTGATTAGTGGTATTCCCAGAAGAATGACATGCAGTCATCCAACAGAGAATGGATCATCTCACTACTTGCTTAGAGGGAATCCCATCTCCCCTCTTATCACATGCACAGCTCCACGAAAATGCAACTTCTTCTAAGGGCATGGGTAGGTCTATTAACCCATAACAATACTGAACAGAAATGTGCCCCATCTCCTGCTCTCCACACCAGTATTAATATGACCAGAAAATACATTCCTAAATGAAGATCTATCACTACTGAAGCAAACCTATATACACAGAAGATCAGCAAGGGGTGGGGGCGGGGAGGGGGGGCTGGAACTGAATAAAATCCCAAAGGCAAAAGCAGATGATAAATGTAAAGAAGTATTTTCTGGGAAACTGACAAGGAGGACATTCTAGTCTTCACTGTAAGCATGGAAATTCATCCCCAAGAGCACCTGGAACTCACTGAGATCTCAAGTAAATGTCTGAAGTTGAAGTCCTACTCTGGACCACACTGTATACGGTTGCATTTTTTTAAGCTGTCATTATCTCATTGATTTTTCCACTACGTGGTCTGCTGCTCATCTTACAAAAATAAGTAGCCACAAGTTAAAAGTCTTTTTATAGGTCTGATTCTCAAAATAAATATTCTCAGAGTGTGCAATAGATTCTATTTTACCTTCTGTTACTCTGTTCCTAGCCTATGAAATTTTGTCTTAGTTCATTGAGGTATTTATTGCAAAAGAACACTTACAGCTTCTAATTCATTATGATCCAGAAAAGGGAAAAAAGGAACACAACATTCCAGGAGAGAAAGGCCTGAAAGAAAGTGTAATTACAACTGTGAAGAAGCTCTCCATCACAGCATTCCAGAGAGATATAAGCTTGCTCCTCAAGGCAGAGATCATTTTGCCGACAACAGACCTTTGGATGAATTCAATTTGATCTCTCCCTGAAGTGCATCTGGCCTGCAATGTCAGGTGACTCTTCCCTTAAGCAGGGACAACTCTCAAGGCTTGCCACTCCCTAACAAATACCTCACATATTTTATCCATATAGAAGTAGTAGAGTGAACCTTACCATCAACCTTTGTTAAGATGCACTTCCATGAAGTCATATTGAAAACAGTTTTAATACCAGATCTGATACAGATTCAATAAGGGATCTAAATAGCTCATTTGCAACACCTAAACATGCATCATCCTTCTAAATCATGATTTATTGTACAAAAGCTATGTTATAAGAAGACTACCATTGCTTTTCAGTACAGGGAAACCAGGATCATAGAAAAAGAATGGCAGAGGCTTTGGTGAAGGTGACTGATGAAAGAGACGTGGTCTCCATGCTTTGCACACATGAAGCCGTTTATTGATTCACAAGGCTGAGCTTATGTACCTTTTCAGCAGCTACTAAAAATAGCACAACTAAAACATGTAACTAGGTTACATTGATGAATCCAAAGCCCCGTACTAACTAGAGCAGGTATCTGTTCTCTCATAGGAGTTGTGCTTACCAAGCACATCGTACAAAGCTCACTGCTCACTTCTACATTCCTTCTTCAAGGTTTTGCTTTCTGTTGCCAAGGCTTGTGGCCTACTGCTGCTAACACATTACCTTCTCTCATGAGCTGGACAGTGCTCCCAGCTTGGCTTTCTAGCTGTATTCCTAAACACTGGGACCAAAAATGATATCAAATCATTATTCAGCCAAAACCACATTGATACATCTGTGTTTCAATGTCTTTGTCTTAGCAACTGCACAGCATCAAGGTATGGATGGAAACTGCTCTGCCAGCCGTATAATTTTAATAGATGCCTATTTTTAGGACTACTGGCCAAACAAATGACCAGTTTTAGCACACAGTAACCAAGGAAGCAACGGGAAAGCCCCAAGAGTGCAGGAGTCATAGCTTGACATTTATAGTTGTGTCAAATAGTAGTTGCAGTTCCTTTGTAGTAGGTACAAAAGAAGAGTCTGTAGCATCTAGAGGCACAGATCCCCAAGTAATCGCATTGGAGAAAAAGAAAAGGAAAAGGCACAGATTAACAAAAAGGGAAATCAAATGCCAGTTTTGGCGAAATAAACATTTACACCAACATTTAAACTACACAACAGCAAAGTCTTTCAGCTGCTCTGACTCTGCAGATAAAAATCCTCAGCAGGCTGAAACCATGAATAAAGGTAATCCACTTTGAAAACAGATACCACTGAAAGATGTTTCCCACACGATATCTCCTTATGGAGAACAAGGATCCCAAAGTAGATCCATGCATAAGACCTTCTCTGCTCAACACACTCACTTAGACTAACATGAATTGTTCTAAGCACTACAAGCAATAGGTAGCTCAGATAAAGAGCTCATAAATCAGCATATAAGCCTCTATCATCAGAATCAACACCAAGACACCGTCATTCTTCCTTAGCACATGGGTACTTTGGAAGACAACTCATTCTGCAGCCATTAATATAATATTTACACCTATGTCCAACAACGACTTTTCACAGGAAGAGCTGTATGGCATATAATACTGGATAAAGTTGTGACCACTGATGAAGAACAGCAGCAAACCCTTCTCTTGCATACTGCAAGAGCGCCCCAGGGAAAACCTCCAAGGATTCACATCTAAAGGCCCTGACAAATTCAAAGGAGTTTTATGCAATTTGTAATATGCAAACAGTTTCACCATCTACGCTTGTAAGAACTGTCAAGTGTCTAAAAAATAAGACAAGGTATTGTCCAGGAGATATTGGATAAGTGGATCGAATGAACAATAATACTGAAGTAAGTATTTATTTAGTTAACTAATCCACGGCCTAACATAGCTCCAAGGCAGAACAGCATTATTTCTCGAGGCTCCACCACCACTGGCGTGAACAGGGATTGTATGGGCATCTCCTGCCTAAGTCAGCGAAACTCCCTATGCAGGACACTAACAACAGAGGAGCAGACGGGGGAATTGTTACCGAGGAGGTCTGAAGGGAGGAACTCACCGAGGGAGGGGCGGGGTCCGAGGGGAGGGCGCCGGCCGGGTCCTCGTCGCCGAGCAGCGGCGCGGGCTCGTCGGGCGGCGGCCGGGCCGGGAGGGTGTCGCAGCAGCTGGCGGCCGAGAAGCGCAGGTGGCTCTTGCGCGAGTCGGCCGTGAGCGACACGTCGTGCGAGTAGGACTGCAGGAAGGCGCGCACGCCGTCGATGCCCACGAAGTGCGAGACGGGCACGCCGCGCGAGGCGCCGCTGTCCGGCGGCAGCAGCTGCTGGCGGTGGCAGCGGCGCAGGCGCAGCGCCAGCAGCAGCAGCAGGAAGGCCACGAAGAGGCACGAGACGGCGGCCACGGCCAGCACGAGCCAGCGCGTCAGGCTGGCGGCCGGCTCGCCCGGCGCCGCCGCCTCGTGCGCTGCGCTGCCCAGCTCGGCCAGCAGCTCGGCCACGCTCTCGGCCAGCACCACGCTCAGCGTGGCCGTGGCCGACAGCGCCGGCCGCCCGTGGTCCCGCACCAGCACCACCAGGCTGTGGCGCGCCGCGTCGCGGGCCAGCGGCGAGCGCGCCGTGCGCACCTCGCCGCTGTGCAGCCCCACGCGGAACAGCCCCGGCTCCGTGGCCTTGGCCAGCTCGTAGGACAGCCACGCGTTCTGCCCCGCGTCCGCGTCCACCGCCACCACCTTGGCCACCAGCGCGCCGGCTTCCGACCGCCGCGGCGCCAGCTCCACGCCCGACCACGCCGCCGCTGCGGCCGCCGCCGGCGGGTACAGCACCTGCGGCGCGTTGTCGTTCTCGTCCACGATCTGCAGCCGCACCGACACGTTGCTGCTCAGCGCCGGCGCGCCGCCGTCCTCCGCCCGCACGCACAGCTGCAGCTCGCGCAGCTGCTCGTAGTCCAAGGAGCGCAGCGCGTACAGCGCGCCCGTCTCCGCCTGCACCGACACGTACGACGACAGCGGCGCGCCCCGCACCCGCCCCTCCGCCAGCCGGTAGCGCACGCGCGCGTTCTGCCCCCAGTCCGCGTCCGTGGCGCGCACCGTCAGCACCAGCGCGCCCGCCGCGTTGTTCTCCGCCAGCCGCGCGCTGTAGCGCTCCTCCGCGAACACCGGCGCGTTGTCGTTCACGTCCAGCACCCGCAGCGCCAGCACCGCGCTGCTCTGCAGCGACGGCGACCCGCCGTCGGCCGCCCGCACCGTCACGTTGTACTCCGACACCTGCTCCCGGTCCAGCTCTCTCGATGTCACCACACGATAGTAGTCCTCGTAGGACTTCTCCAGGCGGAACGGGACGTCCTTGTCGAGGGAGCAACGCACGTCGCCGTTGGCCCCCGAGTCCCGGTCCTGCACATGTAAGAGGGCGAAAACAGTTTCCGGAGGGGCATCCTCCGAGATGTCGGTTAGTGCCGACCTCACCGAAATTTTGGGCACGTTGTCATTGACATCGGTCACAGTGATCACGACTTTTGCAGTATCAGAGAGCTCTCCTCGGTCATGTGCCTGAACCTCAAGTTCGTGGGAGGAGATTTCCTCGAAATCCAAGTCGTCCTTAACAAATATTTTTCCTGTCTCAGAGTCGAGATTGAAAACTTCTGAGGCTCGGTCGGAAATTTTATGGAAGCTGTATTTCACCTGCCCGTTCAGACCCTCGTCGGCGTCCGTAGCTGTGACGATGACGAGGACAGAGCCCACGGGCACGTCCTCGGGCACACGCACCGTGTACTCCGCCTGGCTGAACACGGGCGCGTTGTCGTTCGCGTCCACTACGGTCACGCGGATCCGAGCCGTGCCCGTCCGTGCCGGATCGCCGCCGTCCATCGCCCTCAGCACCAGCTCGTGAAACGCCGCCTCCTCGCGGTCCAGCGCCTTCGCCAGCACCAGCTCGGGACGCTGATCGCCGCCGGGGCCCGCCTGCACGGCCAGCGAGAAGTGCTCGTCACCGCTCAGCTCGTAGCTCTGCAGCGAATTCCTACCCGAGTCTGGGTCGTGAGCCTCGAGTAAGGGAAACCGAGATCCCGGAGATGTCGTCTCACTAAGTCTCAGTTCTTTTTCTGCCTGTCGAAAGCTGGGCGCGTTGTCGTTAATATCCGTGATTTCGACTTCGATACCATAAACCTGCATCTGTCCCTCCACTATCAGCTCACAGCGCAGCAAGCATTTCTCCACCAGCCGGCAAAGCTGCTCTCTGTCGATCCTCTCTGCCGTCACTAAATGTCCCGTCTTCCCGTGCAGAGCGAAATACTGCGTCGTACTTTCCGAGACAACACGGACGGCATTATTGCGGATCTCCGGCAGCTGCAGCCCCAGGTCCTTGGCCACATCGCCCACGAACGAGCCCTTGGGCATCTCCTCGGGCACCGAGTAGCGCAGCTGCCCCCACGCCGCCTCCCACGCCGCCAGCAGCACGGCCCAGAGCAGAGCTCGCTGCCGCCGGCCCCAGCGCCTCCCCGCCGCCCACATCTCGGCCGCGGAGCCGCAACACCGTCGGGAGCTCTCCTCCGCCGCTCACCGATCTGGCTCACGGTGTATCTCCGGCGCTCTTCTCCCGGCCGCTCCTGCCAGGCCCTTCCGATCCCTTTCAGCAGGTCCCCGCGGTGTGGGGATGATCCCAGACTTCTCCGCCGCGACTCACACACACCGGGACGGCGAGAGAGCCGGGCCGCAGCGGGCGGGGCTGCCGGTAGCGCTCCGAGCTTCCTCTCGCTCCTCTCGGTCAACAGCGTCGCCCGCAGCCCCCTACCGGCACTGCAGGCACGCAGCGAAATGCAATGTATTTATTTTAATACGACGGACCGAGTATTACGAGTCCTAACACAGTAATATAAACCCAGAAATTTTATCACAAATATTTGTAGAAGATATGATGGAATGCCCGGCGCAAGGATAGCAAAAGAAAGCCGTCTCTGATATACATCTCTAGGTTACTTCATCACTCTGTGCGACTCTATTTACAGCTACCCAGGAGGCAGGAAAGCACATGAAATTAACCTGTCCAGTTTATACAACTATATTCAATCAGGTCATTCTATAACCCCAGGAAGAGGCTTTTCTCAGAAATTAAGGGTTGACACTCATTAGCAAAACCTTGTTCTAATTACTGTGAGTTCATATAGCTATGGCACCTTTTAAACAAAATTCTTTAAGGCAGCACATAAAGAGAAGTACATCTGCACACCTTAGACTCTCATGGTCTTTGATAAACTTTCAAGTATAGCTGATTCAAGTGCCTGAAGTGTCGATTGGCGAATCTCCTACACATTTGATATCTATATTTGAATTTTAGACCCTTATTGTCCTTTTAAAAACACATTGATAAGAAATACTGGGGAGGGAGGGGTGGTAGGGGAACCGACAAACAAGCAAAGAAACAAAACCCCTAGGAGAACGAATTCTCCACACAGGGTCAAAACTCCTCTCTTTTTATAAAACGATAGGAAAATAGTCTCTGAAACAAACAAACAAACAAAACCCCAGTACGATATTTTCCCCCGTTTGAGACCTCAGTCTTCTTTTACACCTGTGTATGGAGGAAATATTAGGAATGGTTAAAAAAAAAAAAAAAAAAAAAAAAAAAAAAAAAAAAAAAAGTGGGAACTGCCAGGAGGAATGGAAAAAGAAAACTAGTAAAATTTACTCGCCCCACTAATGGTACCAGTCCTGCCATTGCTGCAACAGTGTTAACGCAAAAGAGGATGGTCAGTCTCTTCTTTTACTCCGGATGGAGAGCTGGTCACTTTTCTATCCATGAGATACCTCTTTCTGGAGTCTAAGACCGAAAAAGTGTTAAACAAGGATTATGTGGCCAGCTTTTAACCAGGTCCCAAGATACACTTTCAAGATAAACAGACCACTAAAGAAAAATCTGCAGCAGCTAGTATCTGCATTATTTCCCTGATTCCTTCATGAAGAACCACGAATATCCTGCACTCTTATGATTCCCCATCGCAGTTATTCATTAATACGATTTTAGTCAGGTGAAGAGATGCAGACAAAACCTCTTAGAGGAATCGGAAGCTGTGGTCACTGCAGAATCAAGTGCTATGACTAATTGCCTGTTCTTACAAGAAAAAATCACCTCGTTCTTTCATCCCTTCTCGGAGAGGTGGACCAGCCATTCCCACCTACACTAACGGGGAAAACCCAAGGAAAAGAGAGCAACGGTTTGTATAGATCCAAGGGGAACAGCAGGAAAGAGAAGAGAGGAACCTGCGGCTCTGCAGAAAGAACTGCAGAGAAAATTAATGACTGCAATAATTAAGCAACATCGCCTATCACTCCTGAAGAAAACTTATCCCCAAATACACTCGACAGTCTTCCAGAAGGGAGAATCAACCTGTAGTTTCTCCTTTCGTGTTGAAAATACACACATCTCAGAAAAAACCCCAAATAACAAGCAAATACATGCCCCATCCTACCCACAAACCAAAAGTACTCATTCCCTTTATTGAACTAGGTCACGCAGAATCAGCAGATCCCTTTCTGCAGAGTAGAATCCGCATTCTTCATTGAACTCACAAATAATTGTTAAAAAAAAACTTTGAAAAATCATGACGGGGAAGTATTCATCCCTCCCATAAATGCTGCCTTTTTACAGCAGCATTCTCTCAAAACACGGGACACTACACGGAAATTTTGGAAACGGGATAAATACACGGGTTTGCATCAGAAAAGAATAACAGGGATAAAAAACAGTCAGCCTCACTAGACCTACAATATGTGAAGCAGCCTCCTTTAAAAATACGGGAGGGCAAGCAGAAGAGCGTTAGAACAACATGCAACTTCTCAACCATTAGAGCCAGATGCGTGTTCCCTTTGGGAGTAAATACGGAAATAGTATAGACCAACAGATAATGCCGAGATCTCGACAAAGGTATCAATCCAGGGGAAAAGAGAAAGCCTGTTAAGAAAGTCTCAAGAAAACATCTTACGGTTTCACAGACCTGCGGTGCGTCGGGATTAGCAGGCACCTCTCCCTCGACGGCGCTGCTGTTGGAGCTCGGCTTCTCCAAAGGCTCCTCACACAGAAGTTCCTCCGCCGACAGGATGGGCACCGGCGGCGGCGGCGGCCAAGCGGCCTCGGGCACGGCGCGGGCGGGCGGCGGCACGCACAGGTTGTAGGAGTAGGGCAAGGTGCCCTCGCAGAAGTCGGCCGGGAAGGCGGCGCCGGCCAGCGAGAAGCGCTGCGCGCCCAGGCAGCGCAGCACGGCGGGCGGCTCGGCCCGGCGCAGCCGCGCCAGCACGGCCAGCGCCACGCTCAGCACCAAGAGCGCCGACAGCAGCGCCAGCGCCAGCACCAGGTAGAACTGCAGCTCGGCCGCCGCCGCCGCCGCCTCGGCGCCCGCCGGCCGCTCGCTCAGCTCCGGCAGCGCCTCCTGCAAGCTCTCGGCCAGCACCACGTGCAGCGTGGCCGTGGCCGACAGCGCCGGCTGCCCGTGGTCCTTCACCACGGCCACCAGCCGCTGCTTGGCCGCGTCCCGCTCGCCCACGTCGCGCGCCGTGCGCACCTCGCCGCTGTGCAGCCCCACGCGGAACAGCGCCGCTCCGACGCCTGCACCAGCTCGTACGACAGCCACGCGTTGCGCCCCGCGTCCGCGTCCACCGCCACCACCTTGGCCACCAGGTAGCCGGCCTCGGCCGAGCGCGGAACCACCTCGAAAGGCGCCGACGCCGCCCCTCCCGCAGCCTCTCCCGGCCCGGCCGCGGCGGGCCAGAGCACCCTGGGCGCGTTGTCGTTGCGGTCCAGCACGAAGACGCGCACCGTGGCCGTGGAGCTGCGCGCCGGCGAGCCGCCGTCCTGCGCCCGCACGGCCACCGTGAACTCGCGGCACTGCTCGTAGTCCAAGGAGCGCTGCGCGTACAGCGCGCCGCTCCGCGCCTCCACCGACACCAGCGGCGCCGCGCCCGCCGCGCCCGCGCTGCCGCCCGCCAGCCAGTAGCTCACGCGCCCGTTGGCGCCCGCGTCCGCGTCCCGCGCCTGCACGCGCAGCACCAGCGCGCCCGCCGCGTTGTTCTCCGCCACGTACGCGCTGTACGCCGCCTCCTCGAACACCGGCGCGTTGTCGTTCACGTCCGACACCTCCAGCACCAGCTCCCTGCTGCTCCGCCGCGCCGGCCTGCCCCGGTCCCGGGCCACCACCGTCACGCGATGCTCCGACGCCTGCTCGCGGTCCAGCGCGCCCGATGTCACCACCTTGTACGAGCCCCCCGACGACGCCACGATCGACAGCGGAGCCTCTCCCGACAGCTCGCACGACACCTGACCGTTCTCGCCGGAGTCTCTGTCCCACACTTTCAGCACGGCCACCACCGTGCCAGTCGGGGCGTCCTCGGGTACCGGGCTCGACAGCGACAGAATCGTGATTTCCGGGGCGTTGTCGTTCTCGTCCGTGATATCTATTTGCGCCTTGCAGTGAGCCGTCAACCCGCCTCCGTCCGTCGCCTCAAGGCCGAAGATGTATGTATTCTTTTCCTCGAAATCGAGGGGACCCACCGTCCTGACCTCGCCGCTGTTGCTGTCGACAGTGAACAAAGCACGGATGTTGTCCGGGACGTTGCTGAATGAATAGGAGACCAGCCCATTGGAAGCCGTGTCTGCATCTGTCGCCTGTACCCGCAAAACCAGAGACCCCACTGGCAGATTTTCCGCTACCCTCGCCTCGTAGAGGCTTTTGCTGAACACGGGCGGGTTGTCATTGGCATCAGTAACGTTTATGCGCACCTGGACAGTCCCAGATCTCGCGGGATCCCCGCCATCCACTGCCATCAGCACCAGCTCAAAGGAACTCTGCTTCTCCCGGTCCAAAGCTCTCTCCAGCACCAATTCCGGCTGCTTGCTTCCGTCAGGGCTCTCCTTCATGACCAGAGAGAAGGACGGGTTGCTGGTGAGCTGGTAAGTGAGCAGCGAATTGCTTCCTGCGTCCTCATCTCGGGCCATCTCCAGCGGAAAACGAGCACCAGGAGGGATCCATTCACCGATCTCGAGATACAGAAAAGCTTTGCTGAAGGTCGGGGAGTTGTCGTTCACGTCCTCGATCGCCACTTCGACGTGGAAAACGTTCAGCGGGTTGTGCACCAGCACCTCGAAGCTGACAGAGCAGGTCGCCGACTCGCCGCACATCTCCTCCCGGTCCAGCCTCTCGTTCACGTACAGGTTCCCGTTCTCCTCATTCACCGTGAAGTATTGCTTCTCCTCGCTCAGCCGCAGCTTGCGCGCCGGCAGCTCGTCCGCGCTGAGCCCCAGGTCCCGCGCCAGCGGCCCCACGAGCGAGCCTCTGCCCAGCTCCTCGGCGATGGCGTAGCGGACCCGCTCGGCCGCCGCCCGGCACCACACGCACACCAGCAGCAGCAGCAGCGCGGCCGGCAGCGCTCGCCCGCCGCCCGGCCCAAGCCTCTGCCGCCGCCTCACCGCCATTCTCTGCCCGCTGCGCTCGCCGCGCTCCTGCCTCCTGCCGCTGCCCTGCCTCCCTTCCAGCCGCTCTCGCCGCCCACAACAGACACCGCTGAAAACCACCCACACTGCTCGGGCCGCCTCTCGCCGCCGCCGCTGCTGCTGTCGGTGCCGCTGCCGCTGCGGCCGGCGCCGGGCGAGCGAGCAGCCTGCGGGGGCAGGACGCTGCGGCGGCGGCGGCTCCAGCGGCGCTCGGCGGCGGCCAACAGCGACACCCGGAGGCGCCGCCGCGACACTGCAGCCGCCGCACGGCCGCGCTCAAGGGCGCCCGGCTTTGGGCGGGGCTCAGCGGCTGCACCGGCCCCGGGGGCTCTCCCCGACCAAAAACACCGAGAGCGGGACCTCCGGCTTAATTCCACTGCAAGGCGTTTCTACCCGAGATGTGTTGGCGGTGCTTTCAGAGCATTCGTTTCAGTCACGGTGAGTAGTCAGAAGGAAATATTCATGGCAGGGCAGTAAGTAATGCAATTTAGCCACTTACTAAAATCACGGCTCATTTACACCATTAATAAGCGTTAATATGGGGACGACGTCAAGAGCTTTTGCACAGTTCTCTTGAATTGTCCTTTCATTATCTGGGATTAATTGGTTGGAGATATAGATCAGCCTAAAGCAATGTAAGCATCGCTTTAGGCCAACACACCAGGATAATATTTACTGTTTTCATTATGGCTCGTAAAACTTGCTTCATCTGCACCTCCATATCTGAGTGCCTGAGGATGGAAACTGCAAATAAATGCGAAGTCCTTCATAGAGAAGGACAATACTTTCAGTTATCCACTATAACTTTTCTGTAAAGGCTACTTAATCCACAGTTCTGATATCAGCAGGAACACTTTCTGCTAGACTTGAAATTGAAGGCAAGTAAAAAACTTCTCTGGGCAATATCTTCCCTTTTATCTCAACCCACACTGAAAAACGTTCTCCTAATTAAAATCTCCTTTCTCTTAGTTAAAAACACTTCTCTGCACTTTTACAACAACTGGCCCAGGTACACAGAGCTTTCTCCATATTTCCTATAAAGTAATTCATAAACTGACACAGCAAAAACACACATAGAAAAGTCTACGGAGAGGTATCATTCTTGAAGACCTTAAGTCCTTCTGCATAACAGAAATATTCCAGCCCTCAGGCCACTTCCTTGATCCCTCTGGGAACTCTAGCATGTCCACTGGGATATGGGCCAAAGATCTGCATGCAGTCTATGCTCTCTACAGAAAGAGTTTCCAGGGGAGGCAGGACCTCTCTCGACCTGCCAGGCAGAGTGATTGTCATGCAGTGCAGACACAATTCCAGCAGCAGTTGCCCATGGGCAGCACATGCCCCACCTCATCACCCACCAATAACCCAAAGCACTTCTCTGCAAAGCTCTTCCCTATCCCCCACTCTCTCTTTCAACTGGGGATTGCCCCACCCCAGCTGCAGGACCTTGCACTTTGATCCATTTCATGATGGCTGCACGGGGCCACTTCTCCAGCCCATCCCTGGCTGCCATCTCTGCCCTGCAGTGAATCAGCTCCAATCGGTGTCAGCTGCAAATTGCCTGAAGGTGCCTCAATCCCATTGGCCATGCAGGTGCTGAACAGAACTGGGCCCAGTCTGGGCCCTGCAGGGACAGCACAAGTCACTGCTTTCCACCTGGACATGGAGCCACTGTCTGGAACTCTCTGCAGCTGACTCTCCAGCCTGTTCCTCAGCCATTTGACAGCATCCAGGTGACTGCCCAGCAGGTTCCTCTGGGTGATGGCCTGGGGGACACTCTGTCCACCTTCTCCAACTGGGCCCTGCTCTGTCCATGGAAACCTTGGCTGGCCTGGGTGGTCACTCTGCACTTGGACAGCTGCAGCAGAGATCATCCTGCATGATTACACCACAGACAAAATGTTCCTGGCTGAGCACACCAGGAGTGCTTGTGAAACCCTTCCTCTGTGCAGCTGGAAACATCCCAGGTGTGTGTGGGAACTGCACCTGCACTCGGGCAGCTGGCACAGAGGAGACCTTCCACATGAGATCAGACACCCTGAGCCTGAGCTCATGACAACAAGCACTGCAAGAGTCAGAAACACGTGGAAATGGACAGATGCAATAACATTTTGTAGGTCTGCCTTGCTCTACAGAAGCAACTCAAATCCCACTGGACTCCATCAGGCACAGCCTGGTGTTATCTGTGACATGTGACAAGCAAGGCAATGACCCAGTTCTTCTCCAGCTCACACACAGAGCTCCCCTCTCTGCTTTTTCTTCCATGCCAGGCCACTTAGGTTTTGTTTCTGGCCATCCCCTCACTTCTCAAATCCATAATGAGATGATAATGCACTGCAGCCACATCAAGAAGGGAGGTACAGTTGTCTGCTAATAATAACCATTATGATAAGGAACTGAAGGATTCTAGAGCACACAAATGATGAACAACCATACTGAAACTTAAGCAGTCATCCAACTGAGAATGGCTCATCAAAACTTTGGCTTTGAGGGAATCTCCTCCCCATTTTTATCACATGCTCTGTTCCACAGAGAGGCAAAGTCTACTAATGTCATGCTTACATCCACTTCTCCCAACAGGAACAGTAAGAAAAGCCACTCTCATATCTCCTGCCTTTCTCTCCCCCTGCAACAAGAACAAGGGACCTTGGCACATCATATGTTACTAAACAAAGATGGATTGTGGTTAATTGTAAGTATATCCACATACCATGAAAATCAAGGGAAAACAAAAAACAATAAATAACCCACAGAAACCCTGAAAACATGAATCAGATAAGGGAAGGAAGCACTAGAGGAGTAGAGAGAACCAGAGATGCTCACAGTGAAGTCTTCTAGGCCTTTATTCCAGGCCTTAAAATCCATCCCGGAGACCACAGGAAGTCACTGACATCTCAAGGGGCAAGTGTGGGGCCCTGAGGACTTAAAAAGCACAGCAGGATAGGGGGGTTCATTTGAAGAATTGGTCCTCTCCTCAGCAACTCTTTCTACTGCATGGACTGTTCACCTTGCACAGTTATGAAACCATCATTTTAAACATCTTCTCATCGGCCTTCTTCTAAACATGAAGCTTCTCACAAATCACAACAGATTTCTTTATTGCTTCATCTGCATAAGACTGAACATTTTGTGGGTACTAAGTGACTGAAGTAAAGATGTCCTAAAAAACATCAGTCACTCTTTCATATTTCAAAGTAATGACCAGAATTGTGGAAATGAGCTGCAACGTTCCTGGAAACAAAGACCTGAGTGGAAGTGTAAGTAAAATTCTGTAGAAACTCTATATCATCATATGGCCTACAGATAAAGATAATGGAGGTTTCACAGAGGATTAATTACCTCTTCCACCCAAGAGTTATGGTTCTACATGAATAGTTAATGTGGAAAATGTTCTTGTTAGAAAACTGTAATTATCGTTCATGACAGAGACACCAGAATCAGAACAACGATGGCACTGCCTTACTGCCTTTGGCAGCAAGCATGAAATCAAACCATTTCTCTGCCAAACCCACACTGAGTCCCCCATTTGCCTGGCACAGAACTCAGCTCTCACCCTCCTCACTCTGCATTCACAGCCTTCAGTTTCACCATAAACACAAACGAAAATTTTGATGCCATGTTGGCCCCAGAGAAAGCAACACCTTGGGGAAACATCCATTCATGAAGTTGTATTTCTTGAATGAAATATTCAAGGTCAGGCTGGCTGGGGCTCTGAGCCACCTGCTCTGCTGGAAGATGTCCCTGTCCATGGTGGAGGAGGGTGAATGAGAGGATCTTTAACGTCCTTTGACACACAAACCATTCTCTCATTCTGTGCTTCTGGGATTCCATGATTACAGGTACAGCTACAAGGAATGTATATGAGATATCCTCCCTCCTGGATAATTATATGTTTGGAGTTTGCAGGATTGCCAGACACATTCAGCTTTACTCCTTGACAAAAATACAAGCAACCAAACAAACACACCAACCCAACCCTACCCAACCCAACCCAACGAAACACAACCCAACTCAACCCAAAGAAATTATCCAAAGGAACTAAAATGAACCCAGCCAAGAATGGGAAAACACACAGAAGAGTATCAATCATGGCCTCATATTGCAGACAGGCACAACTGCAGTATATACATAACCCAGCAAACTCAACTGGAACCAATACACAGGGGCCTCACACAGGAGTCACTACAAAGGCCCCAGACTGTCATTTCCTTGGATAGTAAGAGAAAGAAAAGTTTGGAACCACAGCTGGGGCCCTCATCTAAACACCAGGACAGACAGAACTGGACACAATTCATTCATTCATTTTGAACTGTGTCACAGTGAACTCCAGCACCAGCCCTGTCTCTGCATACACAGACTGCTTCTATCTGGCCAAACATAGCATGGAAGCAAATTTTGCAAACAAACATTACAAAAGAAAAGTTGTGTGCACAGCATCTCAGAGGCCAAGCATCACAACTGAGATGATTCTGGCCCTCCATATTACCTAAACAAGAGGGAATTGTCACACAGCCCACAAATTATTACCAGCTCTCTCAAAGACCCACGCATCCAAGTATCACCTCAACAGCACCATCACCATTCTTCAGCACATGGACTCCTCAAAGCATGTGGGACTACCACTCTTGATGCAATGGAATATGGAACACAAACTAGGCCATTGCAGTCCAAACCACACAATTGAAAATCATAAGACTCCTCCTCACTCATTTTCAGAAGGCCAGCAATAGCCCTGGGGATCAACAACACACATACCATGTCTCCAACAGGGCCTCCTCACACACCCCCAACACTTCCGTGTAAACCTGTCACAGCTTCCATGGTGAGAAGAGACCTTCAGAATGTAGAGAGACTCCACCAAGAGGAAAGTTGCTCAGACAGTATCTACTTACTATTGTTAATATTTGACATCTCACCCTAGCCATGGGACAAGAAAAAGCATTTATTACAGAGACATTTTCAAGAAACTTGTCTATGGAATTCTCTCTCTTTTCACCTATAACTGTGAAGGAACCATCTTCAGATCATTGGAAGAATGCGACAGAAAGTTAACACCTGCAGAATTGAACAGCTCACAGCTCTCTTCTAGATTATATAACTCAGAGTATATGATTAATGATGTTGTTTATAGGCACTGAATACAGAGCTTGCAATTCCCATAACACATATAAGTACAAAATTAAGCTTTGCAGTGACACCATTGTGATGACAAACAAATACTTATTAAGAACCTGTCAAGGTTCTCTATGCAGCTGGAATACAGATCTTGTAGACAATTACTTGGGAAAGAAGGACCCCACATTCCTTCATCCTAGAGATAGGAACTGGACAGGGAATGGAGGAAAACATTTCCCTGAGTCTTTCAGCAGACATTCACACACAGCTCACAGCACTCACATTTCCAATGCTTCACACAATGCATGGTATCCTTTCACACATCTACCTTAAAAACACGTGACAGTGGAGGCCCAGCTACCCAGACCATTTCTCTTCCCAGCACCAATTTCACACAGCTGTCTGTACATCGCTGTGCTGTGGAAGATACATTTGCTGCTCACTGGAGTTCTGTGAAGAGACTTTGTAGGTCTCAAATGAAAAACTGAGCAGTCTTCCAAGAGACACAGAGTCAGTGAATATCTGCTCACAGGGAATTATGCCCACCTTGCATCTCCAACTACACCTCGAATCTCTCCTGCCCATCCAGGCAATTCTCTTGCCATGCTAAATACTTTCTACCCAAGGCTCATCCAGCTCATCTGATATAGTTCTACCTTAAAAAACAAAACAAAAAAAAAAAAAACAAAGCAGTACTACCATTTCCTCTTTCACATGCAGCCACCCACAGCCTTTTCAAAGAATTACAACTTCAAGATGATTTTTCATCCCTACAACAGACAGACATCATCAAGGACCACTTGTTGCCTGGTCCAATCCTCTCTTGGCGACAATAACCAAAGGACCGATGAAACAAACACTTTTCCTGCTACCTTCACTATGTATCATAGCGATAAAGGAGAGCAAAAATGGTTGAGAACAACATGCACAAAGGTTCCACACAAAGTCATCAGCATTTTGTTCAAGACACATGCTACCTCTTAAAGCAGACTTACTGTAGGGAAGACACATCAACCTTCTAAAAAATGTTATTTGCTAATACCATTATCCATCGCTTCAGAAGAGCTAACACTACCAGGAAGACAGATTCTACACGGGGCAACTGGTATGGTGGAAGCAGCACCTGGAACAGGATCAAATGCCCAAATTCTGATATCACCAACAACGTGCCAGCAGCAGCCTTCTCCCTCCTTCCTTCTTCATATACTGAAAGGCTGAGGACCCACCCCATGTTCACATAGTGACAGTAAAGGCCAACAAACGTCAGAACAACACCAATGGAACCCTTACCAAGCTTTTACTCAAAGTCTCCTATGAAACACAGAGAACACGCCGAGGATAGGGCAGGGCACTATCAGGAGAAAGCGCCGCGGACAAAATTTGGACAGGGGAACTCACCGAGGGAGGGGCGTGATCTGAGGGGAGGACGGTGGCCGTGTCCTCGTCTCCGAGCAGCGGCGCGGGCTCGTCGGGCGGCGGCCGGGCCGGGAGGGTGTCGCAGCAGCTGGCGGCCGAGAAGCGCAGGTGGCTCTTGCGCGAGTCGGCCGTGAGCGACACGTCGTGCGAGTAGGACTGCAGGAAGGCGCGCACGCCGTCGATGCCCACGAAGTGCGAGACGGGCACGCCGCGCGAGGCGCCGCTGTCCGGCGGCAGCAGCTGCTGGCGGTGGCAGCGGCGCAGGCGCAGCGCCAGCAGCAGCAGCAGGAAGGCCACGAAGAGGCACGAGACGGCGGCCACGGCCAGCACGAGCCAGCGCGTCAGGCTGGCGGCCGGCTCGCCCGGCGCCGCCGCCTCGTGCGCCGCGCTGCCCAGCTCGGCCAGCAGCTCGGCCACGCTCTCGGCCAGCACCACGCTCAGCGTGGCCGTGGCCGACAGCGCCGGCCGCCCGTGGTCCCGCACCAGCACCACCAGGCTGTGGCGCGCCGCGTCGCGGGCCAGCGGCGAGCGCGCCGTGCGCACCTCGCCGCTGTGCAGCCCCACGCGGAACAGCCCCGGCTCCGTGGCCTTGGCCAGCTCGTAGGACAGCCACGCGTTCTGCCCCGCGTCCGCGTCCACCGCCACCACCTTGGCCACCAGCGCGCCGGCCTCCGACCGCCGCGGCGCCAGCTCCACGCCCGACCACGCCGCCGCTGCGGCCGCCGCCGGCGGGTACAGCACCTGCGGCGCGTTGTCGTTCTCGTCCACGATCTGCAGCCGCACCGACACGTTGCTGCTCAGCGCCGGCGCGCCGCCGTCCTCCGCCCGCACGCACAGCTGCAGCTCGCGCAGCTGCTCGTAGTCCAAGGAGCGCAGCGCGTACAGCGCGCCCGTCTCCGCCTGCACCGACACGTACGACGACAGCGGCGCGCCCCGCACCCGCCCCTCCGCCAGCCGGTAGCGCACGCGCGCGTTCTGCCCCCAGTCCGCGTCCGTGGCGCGCACCGTCAGCACCAGCGCGCCCGCCGCGTTGTTCTCCGCCAGCCGCGCGCTGTAGCGCTCCTCCGCGAACACCGGCGCGTTGTCGTTCACGTCCAGCACCCGCAGCGCCAGCACCGCGCTGCTCTGCAGCGACGGCGACCCGCCGTCGGCCGCCCGCACCGTCACGTTGTACTCCGACACGTGCTCCCGGTCCAGCTCTCTCGCTGTCACCACACGGTAGTAGTCTTCATAGGACTTCTCCAGCCGGAACGGGACGCCTCCGTCGAGAGAGCACCGAACGTCGCCGTTGGCCCCCGAGTCCCGGTCCTGCACATGTAAGAGTGCGACAATAGTTCCCGGAGGGGCATCCTCCGAGATCTCATTAAGAGCCGACCTCACCGAAATCTTGGGCACATTGTCATTGACATCGGTCACAGTGATCACGACTTTTGCAGTATCAGAGAGGTCTCCTCCGTCATGTGCCTGAACCTCAAGTTCGTGGGAGGAGATTTCCTCGAAATCCAAGCCGTCATTAACAGTTATTTCTCCTGTCTCAGAATCGAGATTGAAAACTTCTGAGGCTCGGTCGGAAATTTTATGGAAGCTGTATTTCACGTGTCCGTTCGCACCCTCGTCGGCGTCCGTAGCTGTGACGGTGACGAGGACAGAGCCCACGGGCACGTCCTCGGGCACACGCACCATGTACTCCGCCTGGCTGAACACGGGCGCGTTGTCGTTCGCGTCCAGCACCGTCACGCGGATCCGAGCCGTGCCCGTCCGTGCCGGATCGCCGCCGTCCATCGCCCTCAGCACCAGCTCGTGAAACGCCGCCTCCTCCCGGTCCAGCGCCTTCGCCAGCACCAGCTCGGGACGCTGATCGCCGCCGGGGCCCGCCTGCACGGCCAGCGAGAAGTGCTCGTCACCGCTCAGCTCGTAGCTCTGCAGCGAATTCCGGCCCGAGTCAGGGTCGTGAGCCTGGGCCAGGGGAAACCGCGACCCTAGGGCTGCCGTCTCGCTCACTCTCAGTTCTTTTTCTGCCTGTCGAAAGCTCGGCGCGTTGTCGTTAATGTCCGTGATTTCTATTTCGATTCCATAAACCTGCATCTGTCCCTCAACTATCAGCTCACAGCGCAGCACGCATTTGTCCACCAGCCGGCACAGCTGCTCTCTGTCGATCCTCTCCGCCGTCACTAAATGTCCCGTCTTCCTGTGCAGAGCGAAATACTGCGTCGTACTTTCCGAGACAACACGGACGGCATTACCGTTGATCTCCGGCAGCTGTAGCCCCAGGTCCTTGGCCACATCGCCCACGAACGAGCCCTTGGGCATCTCCTCGGACACCGAGTAGCGCAGCTGCCCCCACGCCGCCTCCCACGCCGCCAGCAGCACGGCCCAGAGCAGAGCTCGCTGCCGCCGGCCCCAGCGCCTCCCCGCCGAGCACATCTCGGCCGCGGAACAGCCTGAACCGCAAAAACTCCCGCCGCTCCCTGTCGGTCACGCCGCCGATCCCGCTCCCTCTCTGCTCTCCACTCGCTTCTTCCGACTCCGCCGCCTCTAGCGCAGCACGGTTCCGCAGCACAGGGACGATCCCAGACCTCTCGGTCTCCGAGTCTAATAGGAAACGAGTGACCGAGCCGATCCGCAGCGGGCGGGGCTGCCGGTAGCGCTCCGAGCATCCTCTCGCTCCTCTCGGTCAACAGCGGCGCCCGCAGCCCCTTACCGCCACTGCAGGCACGCAGTGAAATGCAATGTATTTATTTTAATACGACGGACGGAGTATTACGAGTCCTAACACAGTAATATAAACCCAGAATTTTCAACCCAAATATTTGTAGAAAATATGATGGAATGCCCGGCGCAAGGGTAGCAAAAGAAAGCCGTCTCTGATATATAGTTGTAGGTTACTTCATTACTCTGTGCCGACTCTATTTACAGCTACCCAGGAGGCAGGAAAGCACATGAAATGAACCTGTCCAGTTTATACAATTATATTCAATCAGGTCATTCTATAACCCCAGGAAGGGGCTTTTCTCAGAAATTAAGATATAAAGGGTTGACATCATTAGCAAAACCTTGTTCTAATTATTGTGTATTCATATAGCTATGGCACATTTTAAACAAAATACTTTAAGGCAGCACGTAAAGAGAAGTACAGCTGCACACCTTAGACTCTCATGGTCTTTGATAAACTTTCAAGTATAGCTGATTCAAGTGCCTGAAGTGTCAATTGGTGAATCTCTTACACATTTGATATCTATATTTCAATTTTAGACCCTTATTATCCTTTCAAACACACATTGATAAGAAATACTGGGGAGGGAGGGGTGGTAGGGGAACCGACAAACAAGCAAAGAAACAAAACCCCTAGGAGAACGAATTCCCTATACAGGCTCAAAACTCCTCTCCTTTTATAAAAAGATAAGAAAATAGGCTCTGAAACAAACAAACAAAAAAAACCCCACAGCAATATTTCCCCCGTTTGGGACCTCAGTCTTCTTTTACACCTGTGTATGGAGGAAATATTAGGAATGGTTAAAAAAAAAAAAAAAAAAAGAAGTGGGAACTGCCAGGAGGAATGGAAAAAGAAAACTAGTAAAATTTACTCGCCCCACTAATGGTACCAGTCCTGCCATTGCTGCAACAGTGTTAACGCAAAGGAGGACGGTCAGTCTCTTCTTTCTTTTACTCCGGATGGAGAACTGGTCACTTTTCTATCCATGAGAAACGTCTTTCTGGAGTCTAAGACCGAAAAAGTTTTAAACAAGGAGTATGTGGCCAGCTTTTAACCAGGTCCCAAGATACACTTTCAAGATAAACAGACCACTAAGGAAAAATCTGCAGCAGCTAGTATCTGCATTATTTCCCTGATTCCTTCATGAAGAACCACGAATATCCCGCACTCTTATGATTCTCCATCGCAGTTATTCATTAATACGATTTTAGTCAGGTGAAGAGATGCAGACAAAACCTCTTAGAGGAATCGGAAGCTGTGGTCACCGCAGAAACAAGTGCTATGACTAATTACCTGTTCTTAGAAGAAGAAATCATCCCGTTCTTTCATCCCTTCTCGGAGAGGTGGACCAGCCATTCCCACCTACACTAACGGGGAAAACCCAAGGAAAAGAGAGCAACGGTTTGTATAGATCAAAGGGGAACAGCAGGAAAGAGAAGAGAGGAACTTGCGGCTCTGCAGAAAGAACTGCTGAGAAAACTAATAACGGGAATAATTAAGCAACATCGCCTATTACTCCTGAAGAAAACTTATCCCCAAATACACTCGACAGTCTTCCAGAAGGGAGAAACAACCCGTAGTTTTTCCTTTCGTGTTGAAAGTACACAAATCTCAAGAAAAAACCCAAATAACAAGCAAACACATGCCCCATCCTACCCACAAACCAAAAGTACTCATTCCCTTTATTGAACTATGTCACGCAGCATCAGCAGATCTCTTTCTGCAGAGTAGAATCCGCATTCTTCATTGAACTGACAAATAATTGTTAGAAAAAACTTTGAAAAATCATGACTGGGAAGTATTCATCCGTCCCATAAATGCTACCTTTTTAGAGCAGCATTCTCTCAAAACACGGAACACTACACAGAAATTTTGGAAACAGGATTAATATACGGGTTTGCATCAGACAAAGAAAAACAGGAAAAAAAAAAAAACAGTCAGCCTCACTAGACCTACAATATGTGATGCAGCCTCCTTTAAAAAAACGGGGGGGCAAGCAGAAGAGCGTTAGAACAACATGCAACTTCTCAACCATTAGAGCCAGATGCGTGTTCCCTTTGGGAGTAAATACGGAAATAGCATAGACCAACAGATAATGTCCAGATCTCGACAAAGGCATCAATCCAGGGGAAAGAGAAAGCCTGTTAAAGAAAGTATCAAGAAAACAGCTTACGGTTTCACAGACCTCTGGTGCGTCGGGATTGGCAGGCACCTCTCCCTCGCCGGCGCTGCTGTTGGAGGTCGGCTTCTCCAAGGGCTTCCCGCCCAGAAGCTCCTCTGCCGAAAGGATGGGCACCGGCGGCGGCGGCGGCCAAGCGGCCTCGGGCACGGCTCGGGCGGGCGGCGGCACGCACAGGTTGTAGGAGTAGGGCAAGGTGCCCTCGCAGAAGTCGGCCGGGAAGGCGGCGCCGGCCAGCGAGAAGCGCTGCGCGCCCAGGCAGCGCAGCACGGCGGGCGGCCCGGCCCGGCGCAGCCGCGCCAGCACGGCCAGCGCCACGCTCAGCACCAAGAGCGCCGACAGCAGCGCCAGCGCCAGCACCAGGTAGAACTGCAGCTCGGCCGCCGCCGCCGCCGCCTCGGCGCCCGCCGGCCGCTCGCTCAGCTCCGGCAGCGCCTCCTGCAAGCTCTCGGCCAGCACCACGTGCAGCGTGGCCGTGGCCGACAGCGCCGGCTGCCCGTGGTCCTTCACCACGGCCACCAGCCGCTGCTTGGCCGCGTCCCGCTCGCCCACGGCGCGCGCCGTGCGCACCTCGCCGCTGTGCAGCCCCACGCGGAACAGCGCCGGCTCCGACGCCTGCACCAGCTCGTACGACAGCCACGCGTTGCGCCCCGCGTCCGCGTCCACCGCCACCACCTTGGCCACCAGGTAGCCGGCCTCGGCCGAGCGCGGAACCACCTCGAAAGGCGCCGCCGCCGCCCCTCCCGCAGCCTCTCCCGGCCCGGCCGCCGCGGGCCAGAGCACCCTGGGCGCGTTGTCGTTGCGGTCCAACACGAAGACGCGCACCGTGGCCGTGGAGCTGCGCGCCGGCGAGCCGCCGTCCTGCGCCCGCACGGCCACCGTGAACTCGCGGCACTGCTCGTAGTCCAAGGAGCGCTGCGCGTACAGCGCGCCGCTCCGCGCCTCCACCGACACCAGCGGCGCCGCGCCCGCCGCGCCCGCGCTGCCGCCCGCCAGCCAGTAGCTCACGCGCCCGTTGGCGCCCGCGTCCGCGTCCCGCGCCTGCACGCGCAGCACCAGCGCGCCCGCCGCGTTGTTCTCCGCCACGTACGCGCTGTACGCCGCCTCCTCGAACACCGGCGCGTTGTCGTTCACGTCCGACACCTCCAGCACCAGCTCCCTGCTGCTCCGCAGCGCCGGCCTGCCCCGGTCCCGGGCCACCACCGTCACGCGATGCTCCGACGCCTGCTCGCGGTCCAGCGCGCCCGATGTCACCACCTTGTACGAGCCGCCCGACGACGCCACAATCGACAGCGGCGCCTCTCCCGACAACTCACACGTCACCTGACCGTTCTCGCCAGAGTCCCGGTCCCGAACTTTCAGCAGAGCCACCACAGTACCTGTCGGGGCATCCTCGGGCACAGGACTCGACAGGGATAGAACCGTGATCTCGGGCGCATTGTCATTCTCGTCCGTGATACCAATCTGCACTTCGCAGTGATCAGTGAGCCCTCCACCGTCCCTCGCCTCCAGCCGAAAGCCGTATTTACTCTGTTCCTCGAAATCGAGGGGACCCGCCGTCCTGACCTCGCCACTCTCAATATCAATAGTGAACAGCGTGCGGATGCTTTCCGGGACGTTGCCGAAGGAATAAAGGACTCGCCCGTTAGCACCCGCGTCCGCATCCGTCGCCTGCACCCGCAGCACCAGAGACCCCGCTGAAAGATTCTCTGCCACTCGCGCCTCGTAGACACCTTTGCTGAAGACAGGCGGGTTGTCGTTTAAATCAGTCACGTTGATGCGAACCTGCACAGTCCCAGACCTCGTAGGTTCCCCGCTGTCTAATGCTGTCAGCAGGAGTTCAAAAAAATTCTGCTTCTCTCGGTCCAGTGCGCTCTCCAGCACCAATTCCGGTTGTTTTTTTCCCCCACGGCCCTCCTTCATGGCCAATGTGAAGGACGGGTTGCTAGTGAGCTGGTAACTCAAAAGGGAGTTTCTGCCCACATCCATATCGCGGGCCATCTCCAAAGGAAAACGAGCACCGGGAAGCGTCCATTCACCAATCTCGAGGTCCAGAACAGCATTGCTGAAGACCGGAGAATTGTCATTCACGTCCTCAATGGACACCTCGACGTGGAAAATGTTCAGAGGGTTGTGCACCAGCGCCTCGAAGCTGACAGAGCAGGTCGCCGACTCGCCGCACATCTCCTCCCGGTCCAGCCTCTCGTTCACGTACAGGTTCCCGTTCTCCTCATTCACCGTGAAGTATTGCTTCTCCTCGCTCAGTCGCAGTTTGCGCGCCGGCAGCTCGTCCGCGCTGAGCCCCAGGTCCCGCGCCAGCGGCCCCACGAGCGAGCCTCTGCCCAGCTCCTCGGCGATGGCGTAGCGGACCCGCTCGGCCGCCGCCCGGCGCCACACGCACAGCAGCAGCAGCAGCGCGGCCAGCAGCGCTCGCCCGCCGCCCGGCCCAAGCCTCTGCCGCCGCCTCACCGCCATTCTCTGCCCGCTGCGCTCGCCGCGCTCCTGCCTCCTGCCGCTGCCCTGCCTCCCTTCCAGCCGCTCTCGCCGCCCAAAACAGACACCGCTGAAAGCCACCCAGACCGCTCGGGCCGCCTCTCGCCGCCGCCGCTGCTGCTGTCGGTGCCGCTGCCGCTGCGGCCGGCGCCGGGCGAGCGAGCAGCCTGCGGGGGCAGGACGCTGCGGCGGCGGCGGCTCCAGCGGCGCTCGGCGGCGGCCAACAGCGACACCCGGAGGCGCCGCCGCGACACTGCAGCCGCCGCACGGCCGCGCTCAAGGGCGCCCGGCTTTGGGCGGGACATCGACACTTACTGCGATTTTAAACACCTTTAAAACTTAGGAACGCTGATATTTGCTTTTATGTCATCTTTTTGCGTCGCAGTAGATACAGAGAAGAAAATCTTTATGGTAAAGACATAAATTTAGCAACTCAGTTTGTCTTAATTACATCACGGAACAGCTAAGGAGACAGGAATTTGTATATACATCTTAGCAAAGGATATCTATAAGCACCCTGTCATGTATCTTCAATTTTGCTTTCCTGTCTTGGGTCGAATTAAGTTGAGGGATAGTTTAGGCTAAAGCAATGCTTTTATCTTTATGCTAAGCATAACATTCCTCTTTTGTTCCCCATTCAGGAAAGTTGCTTCTTTTGCATCTCTCTATTAAGGTACCTGATGACCGAAATGCAAAGCCACCATGAGTCATTTGCAGACCCAAAGAATTCTCTGGGTTGAATGCACCCTTTAAAATAATTTATTCCACTCATCCATCACGAGCAGTGGCATCCTTCACTACACCAGGTTACTGAAAAGCCCATCTGAACTGTCCTTAAAGCCTTCCAATGGTGGCACATCCATAATATTTCTGGGCAACTCATTCCAGTGACTCACCATCTTTATATTTAAAAAATTGTCTAATCTACACCTAAACAATATCTTTCAATCTTTCTTGTCAGCATTCTTTATTAATTGAAAAGACAAAATAAATTCTACTCAAAGCTTCATTTTCCCAGGCTAAAGGACCTGAGTTTTCTCAGAGCTTCTTCATGGCAGAGATGCTACATTTCTTTGACAATTTATGCAAAGACATGTGGAGGGGGATGACCACCTTCCTCTTCTTGCTGGCATCCTACTTGTTATGCAAACCCAGATGTAAGCTGGGCAGCAAGTGGACATCTCCAGCTCATGTCCCATTCAGCATCCAGCAGTAACCCAAAGCATTTCTCTGCTAGGCTGCTCTCCATCCCCTACTTTCTGTTTAAACTGGCAATTGCCCTGACTCACCTGCAGGACATTGCACTTGGCCTTCTTGAGCTTCGTGAAATTTGCACAGGTCTGCTCCTCCAGCTCATCCATAAACATCACCCCTGACCTGTCACTAATGAACTCAGCTCCATGTCATCTGCGAATTCACTGAGGGTGTGCCTGATCCCATTGTCTGTGAAGGTACTGAATAGTTTTGATCCCAGTATAGACAGCCCAAAACACTGATTTCCACCTGGACATTGAGTCTGGAACTCTTTTGATGTGACTCTTCAGCCTGATCCTCAGCCATTTGACAGCCTCCAGGTGTGTGAACAGCATGGTCTGGGTGATTGGGTGGGAGACACTCTGTCCACATTCTCCCACTGGGCCCTGCTCTGTCCATGGAAACCTTGGCTGGCCTGGGTGGTCACTCTGCACTTGGACAGCTGCAGCAGAGATGATCCTGCATGATTACACCACAGACAAAATGTTCCTGGCTGAGCACAGCAGGAGTGCTTCTGAAACCCTTCCTCCGTGCAGCTGGAAACATCCCAGGTGTGTGTGGGAACTGCACCTGCACTCGGGCAGCTGGCACAGAGGAGACCTTCCACATGAGATCAGACACCCTGAGCCTGAGCTCATGACAGCAAGGAATGCAAGAGTCAGAAACACGTGGAAATGGACAGATGCAATAACATTTTCTAGGTCTGCCTTGCTCTACAGAAGCAACTCAAATCCCACTGGACTCCATCAGGCACAGCCTGGTGTTATCTGCGACATGTTACAAGCAAGACAATGACCCAGTTCTTCTCCAGCCTCACACACAGAGCTCCCCTCTCTGCTTTTTCTTCCATGCCAGGCCACTGTGTGGTTTTCCTGGTGGCCATCTCCTCACTGCTCAAATCCATCATGAGATGATAATGCAATGCAGCAACACCCAGAATGGAGGGACAATTGTCCGCTCACCACCATTATGATAAGGAACTGAAGGATTCCAGAGCACACAAATGATAAAAAAATCATACTAAAAGTTCAGCAGTCATCCAAAGGAAAATGGCTCATCAGACCATTGGCTTTGAGGGAATCTTCTCGCTGTCCTTATCACATGCTCTGTTCCACAGAGAGGCCAAGTCTACTAAAGTCATATTTAAATCCACTTCGCTCAACAAGAACACATAAAAAGTCACTTTCATATGCCCTGCCTTTCTCTCCCACAGCAACTAGAGCAGGAGACATTGGCACATCACGTGTTACTAAAAAAAGGTGTTGCTAATTGGAAGTATACCCACATATTGTGTAAATCAAGTGAAAACAAAACAAAGCAAAAAACCTGCAAGAAAACCCAAAAACATGAATCAGATCATGGCAGGAAGCATTAGAAGAGTAAAAGGCGTCAGAGATGCTCACAGTGAATTCTCCCAGACATTTATTGCAGGCCTTAAAATTCATCCCTGAGAGCACCGTAAAGTCCCTGAGGTCTCAAGGGGCAAGTGTGGCCCTCACATTCACAGCACAGCAGGACAGGGGGGTTATTTACAGAATTAGTCCCCTCCTCAGCAGCTCATTTTACTGCATGGCCTGCTCACCTTGCTTGGCCACGAAGTTATGACACCATCATTTGCACAGTCCTGAAACCATCATTTTAAAAAGCTTCTCAATGGCCTCTTTCTCAAGGTAAATTGTCTGATAAATTACAACAGATTCTCTTATTAATTCTACTTCCTATTCCCCACACACTGTTCAGTCTTAAGTGGCTGAAGTAAGGATGTCCTGAAAAACATCAGTCACTGCTTCATATTTCAAAGAAATTACCTGGTCTGTGGAAATAAGCTGCAACCTTCTGGGAAACCCAGGCCTGAATGAAAGTGGAATTACAATTCTGAAGAAACTCTATATCACAATATGGCATAGAGATACAGATTATGGAGCTTTCACACAGGATTAATTACCTCTTCCACCCAAGAGTCAACATGAACAGTTACTGTGGAAAATGTTACTCTTGGAGGGCTGTCATTGTCTTTCATGACAGAGACACCAGGATCAGAACAGCAATGGCACTGCCTTTGCCACCAAGCATCAAATCAAACCATTTCTCTGCCACACCCACACTGAGCCCCCCATTTGCCTGGCACAGAACTGAGCTCTCACCCTCCTCACTCTGCATTCACAGCCTTGAGTTTCAACATCAACACAAACCACAATTCTGGTTCCATGTTGGCCACAGAGAAAGTAACACCTTGGGGAAACATCCATTCATGAAGTTGTATTTCTTGAATGAAATATTCAAGGTCAGGCTGGCTGGGGCTCTGAGCCACCTGCTCTGGTGGAAGATGTCCCTGCCCATGGCAGAGCAGCTGGAACAAGAGGATCTTCAAGGTCCTTTGCAACACAAACCATTCTCTCATTCTGTGCTTCTGGGATTCTATGATTACAAGTACAGCTACAAGGGATGGATTAGAGATACTCTCCAAACTGGATAATTATATGTTTGCAGTTTGCAGGATTGACAGACACATTCCGCTTTACTCCTTAACAAAAAACCAAGGAAACAAAGAAACAACCCAACCCAACCCAACTCAACCCAAAGAAATTATCCAAAGGAACTGAAATGAACTCAGCCAAGAATGGGAAAACACCAGAAGAGTATCCATCATGGCCTCACATTGAAGACTGGGTCAAATGCAGTAAATACACAACCCTGGAAACCCGACAGTTACCGATACAGAGGGGCCTCACACAGGAGTCATTAGGCAAGTTCTAGACTGTCATTTCCTTGGATAGGAAGAGAAAGAAATAGCTTGGAACCACAGCTGTTGACATCATCTAAACACCAGGACAAACAGAATTGGACAAAATTCATTCATTCATTTTGAACTGTGTCACACTGAACTCCAGCACCAGCCCTCTCTCTGCATACACAGACTTCTTCTCTCTGGCCAAACATAACATGGAAGCAAATTCTGCAAACATTAGAAGACAACTCGTGTGCACATTTTCTCAGAGCCCAACCATCACAACAAAGGTTATTCTGCTTCTACATATTACCAATAAAAAGTGGGAAATGTTATATATGCCATAAATTTTTAACAGCTCTGTCAAAGACCCACACATCCAAGAATCACCTCCAAGGCAACATCACCATTCTTCAGCACATGGACTCCTCAAAGCATGTGGGACTACCACTCTTGATGCAATGGAATATGGAACCCAAACTAGGCCACTTCAGTCCAAACTACACAACTGAAAATCATAAGACTCCTCCTGACTCATTTTCAGAAGGCCAGCAATAGCCCTGGGTATCAACACACATGCTATGTCTCCACCAGGATTTCTTCACACACTACACACCCAACACTCCCTCCCTATCCCTTCCCACCTCCAGTGGATAGCATAGAACTTCAGAATTTGGAGAGGTTTTCCTTTCCAACTTTCCAAGAGGAAAGTTGATCAGACAGTATCACCATAGCATGGATAATATTTGACTTCACATCCTAGACATGCAACAAGAAAAAACATTTATTAAAGAAACATTTTAGGAAACTTGTCTATGGAAATGTCTCTGTCTTTTCACCTATAGAAAGAAAAGAACCATTTTCAGATGATCAGAAGAATGAGACAGAAAGTTTACACCTGCACAACTGAACAGCTCACAACTCCTTTCTGTGTTCTATAACTCAGAGAAGATGATTGATGATGCTGTTTATACATGAATACACACCTTGCAATTCCTATACCCCATAAGTACAAAATTAAGCTTTGCAATGACACAATTATGATGACAAACAAATACTTATTAAGGACCTGCCAGAGTTCTACATGCAGGTGGAATACAGACATTCTAAACAATTACTTGGGTAAGAAGAACCTCACACTGCTTCATCCTAGAGATAGGAAGTGCACAGAGAATGGAGGAAAACATTCCCCTGAGTCTTTCAGCAGACAGTCACACACAGCTCACAGCACTCAAATTTCCAGCCCTTCACACCATCTATGCTGTCCTTTCACCCATCTAGCTTAAAAACAGGAGAGTGGAGGCCCAGTTCCCCAGATAATTTTTCTTCCCAGCACCAATTTCACACGTCTGTCTGTACATCTCTGTCCTATGGAAGATACATTTGCTGCTCGCTGGAGTTCTGTGAAGGGACTTCACAGGTCTCAAAGGAAAAGCTGAGCAGTCCTCCAAGAGACACAGAGTCAGTGAATAGATGATCACAGGGAATTCTGCCCACCTTGTATCTCCCACAGCAACTTGAATCTCTCCCTTGCCATCCACGCAATTCTCTTCCTATGCTAAATATTTTCTAACCAAGATTGATCCACGTCCATTTGATGCAGTACCACTTTGAAAAAACAAGACAAAACCGAAGTAGTTCTGCCATTTCCTTCTGTATTTTCTCCTCCATATGCAGCCACCCACACACTTTACAAACAAACACAACTTCGAGAGGATCCTTCAGCCTCAAAAGTGGAAGACAGTCATCATCAAGGACTACTTGTTGCATGGTCCAATCCTCTCTTGGAGACAAAGAACGAAGCATGGATGTTACAAACGCTTCCTGCTGACCTCCACTACATATCATGGAGAACAATAAAGGCGGAGAACAACGTGCACAAACGTGCCACACAAAGACATCACCATTTTCTTCAACACACATTCTACCTATTCAAGCACATGTGCTCTTGGGAAGACACGCGAGCCTGCTATAAAGTTGTACTTTGTAATAACAGATGCATCGCTTCAAAAGAGCCAATGCTATCAGGAACACAGATACTACACAGCACAGCTGATAGAGGGGAACAATACCTGGAACATGACCGATACCCAAACTCCCAAACAAACCAACATCCTGCCAGCAGCAGCCTTCTCCCTCCTTCATTCCTCACATACTGGAAGACTGAGGACCGTGTTCACATAAGGACAAAAATGGGCACCAGCCTTCCAAAGTTAATCGAAGGAAAATTGACCAAGATTTTGATAAAGTCTCCGACGCAAGCCAGAGAACACGGCGGGGAAAGGGCAGGGCAGCATCACAAGAAAGCGTCATGGAGAAAATCTATACAGAGGAACTCACCGAGGGAGGGGCGGGGTCCGAGGGGATGGCGCCGGCCGGGTCCTCGTCGCCGAGCAGCGGCGCGGGCTCGTCGGGCGGCGGCCGGGCCGGGAGGGTGTCGCAGCAGCTGGCGGCCGAGAAGCGCAGGTGGCTCTTGCGCGAGTCGGCCGTGAGCGACACGTCGTGCGAGTAGGACTGCAGGAAGGCGCGCACGCCGTCGATGCCCACGAAGTGCGAGACGGGCACGCCGCGCGAGGCGCCGCTGTCCGGCGGCAGCAGCTGCTGGCGGTGGCAGCGGCGCAGGCGCAGCGCCAGCAGCAGCAGCAGGAAGGCCACGAAGAGGCACGAGACGGCGGCCACGGCCAGCACGAGCCAGCGCGTCAGGCTGGCGGCCGGCTCGCCCGGCGCCGCCGCCTCGTGCGCCGCGCTGCCCAGCTCGGCCAGCAGCTCGGCCACGCTCTCGGCCAGCACCACGCTCAGCGTGGCCGTGGCCGACAGCGCCGGCCGCCCGTGGTCCCGCACCAGCACCACCAGGCTGTGGCGCGCCGCGTCGCGGGCCAGCGGCGAGCGCGCCGTGCGCACCTCGCCGCTGTGCAGCCCCACGCGGAACAGCCCCGGCTCCGTGGCCTTGGCCAGCTCGTAGGACAGCCACGCGTTCTGCCCCGCGTCCGCGTCCACCGCCACCACCTTGGCCACCAGCGCGCCGGCCTCCGACCGCCGCGGCGCCAGCTCCACGCCCGACCACGCCGCCGCTGCGGCCGCCGCCGGCGGGTACAGCACCTGCGGCGCGTTGTCGTTCTCGTCCACGATCTGCAGCCGCACCGACACGTTGCTGCTCAGCGCCGGCGCGCCGCCGTCCTCCGCCCGCACACACAGCTGCAGCTCGCGCAGCTGCTCGTAGTCCAAGGAGCGCAGCGCGTACAGCGCGCCCGTCTCCGCCTGCACCGACACGTACGACGACAGCGGCGCGCCACGCACCCGCCCCTCCGCCAGCCGGTAGCGCACGCGCGCGTTCTGCCCCCAGTCCGCGTCCGTGGCGCGCACCGTCAGCACCAGCGCGCCCGCCGCGTTGTTCTCCGCCAGCCGCGCGCTGTAGCGCTCCTCCGCGAACACCGGCGCGTTGTCGTTCACGTCCAGCACCCGCAGCGCCAGCACCGCGCTGCTCTGCAGCGACGGCGACCCGCCGTCGGCCGCCCGCACCGTCACGTTGTACTCCGACACGTGCTCCCGGTCCAGCTCTCTCGCTGTCACCACACGGTAGTAGTCTTCATAGGACTTCTCCAGCCGGAACGGGACGCCTCCGTCGAGAGAGCACCGAACGTCGCCGTTGGCCCCCGAGTCCAAGTCCTGCACGTGAAGAAGGGCGACCACCGTCCCTGTCGGAGCGTCCTCAGAAATCTCACTTAGTGCCGACCTCACCGAAATCACCGGCACATTATCATTTATGTCTGTGACGGTGATCGTGACTTTGGCAGTGTCGAAAAGTCCTCCTCCGTCCCGTGCCTGCACCTCCAGTTCGTAAGTGTTGCCTTCCTCGAAATCCAGGTTCTGCAACAGACTGATCGCTCCACTCTCATAGTCCAGGTGGAAGATAATCGATGCTATGTCGGACAATTTTTTCAAAGTGTATTTAACGTGTCCGTACAGCCCCTCGTCGGCATCCGTGGCCGTGACAGCGACGAGGGTGGAGCCCACGGGCACGTCCTCGGGCACACGCACCGTGTACTCCGCCTGGCTGAACACGGGCGCGTTGTCGTTCGCGTCCAGCACCGTCACGCGGATCCGAGCCGTGCCCGTCCGTGCCGGATCGCCGCCGTCCATCGCCCTCAGCACCAGCTCGTGAAACGCCGCCTCCTCCCGGTCCAGCGCCTTCGCCAGCACCAGCTCGGGACGCTGATCGCCGCCGGGGCCCGCCTGCACGGCCAGCGAGAAGTGCTCGTCACCGCTCAGCTCGTAGCTCTGAAGCGAATTACGGCCCAAGTCCTGGTCATGTGCCTCTGTAAGTGGAAATCGCGACCCCGGGGCTGTTGTCTCACTTATTCTTTCTTCCAGCTCAAATTCCTTGAAGCTCGGCGCGTTGTCGTTAATGTCCGTGATTTCCACTTGGATCCCATAAACCTGCATCTGTCCCTCCACTATCAGCTCACAGCGCAGCACGCATTTCTCTACCAGCCGGCACAGCTGCTCTCTGTCGATCCTCTCCGCCGTCACTAAATATCCCGTCTTCCCGTGCAGAGCGAAATACTGCGTCCTACCTTCCGAGACCACTCGGACGCCGCGATCGCTGAGTTCCGGGAGCTGCAGCCCCAGGTCCTTGGCCACGTCGCCCACGAACGAGCCCTTGGGCATCTCCTCGGGCACCGAGTAGCGCAGCTGCCCCCACGCCGCCTCCCACGCCGCCAGCAGCACGGCCCAGAGCAGAGCTCGCTGCCGCCGGCCCCAGCGCCTCCCCGCCGCGCACATCTCGGCCGCGGCACCGCTCGTTATCTTGCAGCTCGCTGCCGCCAACCCAGACAGCTCCGGCTCCGACTCTGCTCCCAGCTTCTGCACGGTATTTCAGCCACTGTCTCCTCCGTCTTGGCACAGAATGGCTCCGCAGCGCGGACACGATCGCAGACCTGCCGGCCGCCGAGCCAGACCCTGAGCAAGCGAGTGATAGAGCCGATCCGCAGCGGGCGGGGCTGCCGGTAGCGCTCCGAGCTTCCTCTCGCTCCTCTCGGTCAACAGCGGCGCCCGCAGCCTCCTCCCGGCACTGCAGGCACCGAGCGCTGCCCAGAGCTGCCCGCCCTGCCTCGCTCCGTACTGGGCACGGTCGCCACCGAGATGTCACTTTTCGTCCAGCGCCGATCTCCTGCCTCCGCATTTCTCCAGCCCATCTCTGCTTTCATCCCCCAGGGTATCACCATCGGGAGAAGGCAGAAACATTCTGTGTGCGAGGTTCTTTAACTGCACGGAAAACTCATTACTTTCCAATGACATTATCTGTTAATTAAAATAGGTATTTTTCCCTGTAGCTTATTATTAATCTTATCCTTTTTGTTCAAAAGCATCTGCAACAACAGGATCGCATAGAGAAAACGGGAAGACTGTATATCACGCAGAAACTAAACTATCAGGTTTATTAACACAAGCGGGACGACAGCGATTGCATGCTTCTTGAAGTCAGGGGGCTAATTGTTACTGGATTCCATTATGTATACAAATAAAGATGCAGTTGAAACTCTCAAAGTAAAGTTTCATTACTTTAAATAGTTGAAATCCTTTCTGAAGATACACTTAGAGTTTCCTTAGTTTATACAGATTTACATTAAATCAAATCATTGTGGCTTTCGTTTTTTCAGAAATCAATGTGTGAAGGACTGAAGCTCGTTAGTAAACGATTCGTCTAAGTATCTCTTAATGACGTTCCTAGGCTCTGTGTTCAAGATAATAATTTTGGAACCATAGAACAAAAGTACAACACTTGAAACTGTGCTGACCACTTATCAATGTGCAAACGGGCTTGACTCAAGTTCCTAAACGCTGCTCTGGACAATCTCCCTGATACGGGTTACATTCATATCTCAGATGTTTATCCTAGTAAACAGAATTGAAAAAAAATCCTGTTTTTCATATATTTGAGATCTACTATAACCTCCAACATCGTTGGGAGAAGACGATAGAAAAATAAAAATCCCTGAAACAGAAATCTTTCAGCACTCTCACCAGTGTATGAAATCAAGATCATGAAGAGTAAAACGGAGCAAACTGCTAATCAGGATGCATAAAGGAAGCCATCTAGCCCCACTACTGCATTCCCTCTTAAAACTGGTGACAATCTCTTCTATCACTCAGTAAAAAGACTCAAAGGAACTTTCCACATTCATTTCCTTTCTAAATCTAACCGGGACAAAACAAATTCTAACGAACGTAAAGCTATGGGTAAAGCTATACGTGAGTTCCAAGCACACCTTTCTGAACAAATCAGTCAGGAAAGAGATATCTCCAACACCAGATGTCCGTGCTATTGTTTTTTTCCTCCACCCCGTTATGCAGAATCAGCCTTTCTCCTTTCACACAATACGAATTTGCTTGCAATGCTGCTCACACATTCGAATTTACGAGCTGAAGTGTTGAATACAAAATCTCGTGGAGGAAGCTCAACCTGTGACCAAGGCAGAACCAAGTGATTCCTGCTCGCCATGAACAGGAGAATAGGAGGGGTAGCCTGGGGAGTAGCCTGCACCTTAAATCAGTCCGTCACGGAGACAAGACCGTGCAACTCACACAAACGTGAAACCGGGACACATGGAGAAATACAGAAAAGCGCTGCTACTAGACGAAAGCAGAGGTACTGCCAAAGCCTGTCACCTGAAGCTGCTAACGAGGAAAAACGAAAAACTTCCGCCGCTGCGTGATGATACGGATTACGAATCCCCACGGACACCATACAAAGAAGACGCGGGAAACAATGGTGACATTCCGGGAACTTTTAAAAAGAGAAGAAGCTCAGGCATTACAGACCTGTGGTGCATCGGGATTGGCGGGAGCCTCTCCCACGACGATGTCACTGTTCTGGCTCGGCTTCCCGCAGGAATCTCCGCCCAGAAGCTCTTCCGCCGACAGGATGGGCACCGGCGGCGGCGGCGGCCAAGCGGCCTCGGGCACGGCGCGGGCGGGCGGCGGCACGCACAGGTTGTAGGAGTAGGGCAAGGTGCCCTCGCAGAAGTCGGCCGGGAAGGCGGCGCCGGCCAGCGAGAAGCGCTGCGCGCCCAGGCAGCGCAGCACGGCGGGCGGCCCGGCCCGGCGCAGCCGCGCCAGCACGGCCAGCGCCACGCTCAGCACCAAGAGCGCCGACAGCAGCGCCAGCGCCAGCACTAGGTAGAACTGCAGCTCGGCCGCCGCCGCCTCGGCGCCCGCCGGCCGCTCGCTCAGCTCCGGCAGCGCCTCCTGCAAGCTCTCGGCCAGCACCACGTGCAGCGTGGCCGTGGCCGACAGCGCCGGCTGCCCGTGGTCCTTCACCACGGCCACCAGCCGCTGCTTGGCCGCGTCCCGCTCGCCCACGGCGCGCGCCGTGCGCACCTCGCCGCTGTGCAGCCCCACGCGGAACAGCGCCGGCTCCGACGCCTGCACCAGCTCGTACGACAGCCACGCGTTGCGCCCCGCGTCCGCGTCCACCGCCACCACCTTGGCCACCAGGTAGCCGGCCTCGGCCGAGCGCGGAACCACCTCGAAAGGCGCCGACACCGCCCCTCCCGCAGCCTCTCCCGGCCCGGCCGTCGGCGCGGGCCAGAGCACCCTGGGCGCGTTGTCGTTGCGGTCCAGCACGAAGACGCGCACCGTGGCCGTGGAGCTGCGCGCCGGCGAGCCGCCGTCCTGCGCCCGCACGGCCACCGTGAACTCGCGGCACTGCTCGTAGTCCAAGGAGCGCTGCGCGTACAGCGCGCCGCTCCGCGCCTCCACCGACACCAGCGGCGCCGCGCCCGCCGCGCCCGCGCTGCCGCCCGCCAGCCAGTAGCTCACGCGCCCGTTGGCGCCCGCGTCCGCGTCCCGCGCCTGCACGCGCAGCACCAGCGCGCCCGCCGCGTTGTTCTCCGCCACGTACGCGCTGTACGCCGCCTCCTCGAACACCGGCGCGTTGTCGTTCACGTCCGACACCTCCAGCACCAGCTCCCTGCTGCTCCGCAGCGCCGGCCTGCCCCGGTCCCGGGCCACCACCGTCACGCGATGCTCCGACGCCTGCTCGCGGTCCAGCGCCCCCGATGTCACCACCTTGTACGAGCCGCCCGACGACGCCACGATCGACAGCGGCGCCTCTCCCGACAGCTCGCACGACACCTGACCATTCTCGCCCGAGTCGGGGTCGTCCACATTCAGGAGGGCTACAACAGTGCCGGCCGGAGCGTCCTCGGGGACAGGGCTCGAGAGGGACAGAATGGTGATCTCAGGCGCGTTGTCGTTCTCGTCGGTGATGTCTATCTGCACTTCGCACTGACTGACGAGACCGCCGCCATCTCTCGCTTCCACCCCAAAGACATATTTATTCTTCTCCTCGAAATCGAGGGGACCCGCTGTCCTCACTTCCCCGCTCTCGCTGTCGATAGTGAACAACGCCCTGACGGAGTCCGGGATGCTGCCCAACGAGTAAGAGATTCGCCCGTTCGAGCCTGCGTCAGCATCGGTCGCTCGTACCTGCAGCACCACGGACTCTAGTGGAAGATTCTCTGATACTCTCGCCTCGTAGAGGCTTTTGTTGAACATGGGTGGGTTGTCGTTGGCATCTGTCACGTTTATGCGAACCTGGACAGTCCCGGACCTCGCGGGATCCCCGCCATCTACGGCCATCAGTACCAGCTCAAAGGAGCTCTGCTTCTCTCGGTCCAAAACTCTCTCCAGGACTAATTCTGGTAGCTTCCTGCCACCCGGCTTTTCCTTCATTGACAGTGAAAACGACGGGTTGCTGGTGAGCTGGTAAGTCAGCAGCGAGTTGCTTCCTGCGTCTGCATCTCGGGCCATCTCCAGGGGAAAATGAGCACCTGGAGGGATTAATTCACCGATCTCGAGGTCCAGAACAGCCTTGCTGAAGACTGGGGAGTTGTCATTCACGTCCTCAATGGACACTTCGACGTGGAAAATATTCAGCGGGTTGTGCACCAGCGCCTCGAAGCTGACAGAGCAGGTCGCCGACTCGCCGCACATCTCCTCCCGGTCCAGCCTCTCGTTCACGTACAGGTTCCCGTTCTCCTCATTCACCATGAAGTATTTCAGCTGCTTCTTGCCGCCAGACGCCACCTGCAGCTTGCGCGCCGGCAGCTCGTCCGCGCTGAGCCCCAGGTCCCGCGCCAGCGGCCCCACGAGCGAGCCTCTGCCCAGCTCCTCGGCGATGGCGTAGCGGACCCGCTCGGCCGCCGCCCGGCACCACACGCACAGCAGCAGCAGCAGCGCGGCCGGCAGCGCTCGCCCGCCGCCCGGCCCAAGCCTCTGCCGCCGCCTCACCGCCATTCTCTGCCCGCTGCGCTCGCCGCGCTCCTGCCTCCTGCCGCTGCCCTGCCTCCCTTCCAGCCGCTCTCGCCGCCCAAAACAGACACCGCTGAAAGCCACCCAGACCGCTCGGGCCGCCCCTCGCCGCCGCCGCCGCTGCTCCTGTCGGTGCCGCTGCCGCTGCGGCCGGCGCCGGGCGAGCGAGCAGCCTGCGGGGGCAGGACGCTGCGGCGGCGGCGGCTCCAGCGGCGCTCGGCGGCGGCCAACAGCGACACCCGGAGGCGCCGCCGCGACGCTGCAGCCGCCGCACGGCCGCGCTCAAGGGCGCCCGGCTTTGGGCGGGGCTCAGCGCTGTACCGGCCCCGGGGGCTCTCCCAGACCAAAAACACCGAGAGCAGGAGTTCCAGCTTATTTCCACTCCAAAGCATTTCTATCTGAGATGTGCTGACGGGTGCTTTTTAGGGCATTCTTATGAGTCAAATTGAGCAGTAGGAAGCAAATATATATTTCAGGGGAGTAAAGAATAGAATTCAGCTGCTCTTAATAAAAAGACGGGCCATCTACAGCAGCAATAAAGGATAATATAGGGAAGACCTCAAGAGCTTTTTCTCACTTTGTCACATGAATTGTTATTCATTATGTTTTTCATTAATTGAGATGAATTAGTTGGACATATAGATCAGCCTAAAACAATGCAAGCATACCCTATCCCAACATAGCAGAATTACATATACTCCTTTCTTTCTGACTCATTAAGGTTACATCTCCATATCTGTCTGCCTGACAATGGAAAGCACAAAGCAATGCTGCGTCCTTTATAAAGTCAAATAATATTTTCAGTTCCCAAGTTAAACTTTCTCTAAAGGCCATGTAATCCACACCTCTGACATGAAAAGTAACACTTTCAGCAAGGCTTGAATGTTGGAGGCACTTCCAACATTTCTCTGGGCAATATCTTCCCTTTTATCACAACTCACAATGAAAGACTTTTTCAAAATCAAAAGCGCCCTTCTCATAGTTAAAAACACCTCTTGGCAGTTCTACAAGAGCTGGGGCGGGTAAACAGAGCTCAGTCCATACTTCCGATGAACTCATTCAAAACTGAAAGAGCAAAAAAATTTTGAAAAGTCTACACAGACGCATCATTTCTCTATGTTTGAAGACACAAATAAATTCAGTCCTTCATCATAACGGAGATGTTCCAACCCTCAAGCCACTTCCATGATCCTTCGGGGGACTCTAGCCTCTCTATTTGGGATATTGGCCCAAGATCCCCATGCAGTCACTGCTCTCACCAAAAGAGTCTGAGGGGACGGAAGGACCTGCCTCGACCTGCCAGGCAGAGTGCTTGTCCTGCAGTGCAGGACACAATTCCAGCAGCAGGTGCCCATGGGCAGCTCATGGCCCACCTCATCACCCACCAATAACCCAAAGCACTTCTCTGCAAAGCTCTTCCCTATCCCCCACTCTCTCTTTCAACTGGGGATTGCCCCACCCCAGCTGCAGGACCTTGCACTTTGATCCAGTTCATGATGGCTGCACGGGGCCGCTTCTCCAGCCCATCCCTGGCTGCCATCTCTGCCCTGCAGTGAATCAGCTCCAATCGGTGTCAGCTGCAAATTGCCTGAAGCTGCCTCAATCCCATTGGCCATGCGGGTGCTGAACAGAACTGGGCCCAGTCAGGGCCCTGCAGGGACAGCACAAGTCACTGCTTTCCACCTGGACATGGAGCCACTGTCTGGAACTCTCTGCAGCTGACTCTCCAGCCTGTTCCTCAGCCATTTGACAGCCTCCAGGTGATTGCCCTGCAGGTTCCTCTGGGTGATGGCCTGGGGGACACTGCACACCTTCTCCCACTGGGCCCTGCTCTGTCCATGGAAACCTTGGCTGGCCTGGGTGGTCACTCTGCACTTGGACAGCTGCAGCAGAGATGATCCTGCGTGATTACACCACAGACAAAATGTTCCTGGCTGAGCACACCAGGAGTGCTTGTGAAACCCTTCCTCTGTGCACCTGGAAACATCCCAGGTGTGTGTGGGAACTGCACCTGCACTCGGGCAGCTGGCACAGAGGAGACCTTCCACATGAGATCAGACACCCTGAGCCTGGGCTTGTGAGAAAAGGCAATGCAAGAGTCAGAAACACATGGAAATGGACAGATGCAATAACAGTTTGTAGGTCTGCCTTGCTCTACAGAAGCAAGTCAAATCCCACTGGACTCCATCAGGCACAGCCTGGTGTTATCTGTGACCTGTGACAAGCAAGGCAATGACCCAGTTCTTCTCCAGCCTCACACACAGAGCTCCCCTCTCTGCTCTTTCTTCCATGCCAGGCCACTGTGAGGTTTTGCTTGTGGCCATCTCCTCAGTGCTCAAATCCATCATGAGATGATAATGCACTGCAGCCACACCCAGCAGGGAGGGACAATTGTCTGCTCACTTCCATTATGATAAGGAACTGAAGGATTGTAGAGCACACAAATGATAAACAATCTTACTAAAATATTAGCAGTCATCCAACTGAGAATGCCTCATCAAACCATTGGCTTAGGGGGAACCTCCTCCGCATCTTTATCACATGCTTTGTTCCACAGAGAGACAAAGTCTACTGAAGTCATATTTATATCTATTTCTCCCAACAGGAGCAGAACACAAAGTCACTCTCATATCTCCTGCCTTCCACTTCCATTGCAACAAGAGCAAGGAATATTGGCACATCATATGTTACTAAGGAAAGCTCCATTGTTGATAAAAGTATGTATACCCAAATACTGAGTAAATCAATGGAAAACAAAAAAAAGGAAACAACACCCAGAAAACCTGAAATCATTAATGAGATAAAGCAAGGAAGCATTAGAAGACAACAAAAAAAAAAGAGATGCTCACAGGGAAATCTTCTACGTCTTTATTCCAGGCCTTAAAATCCATCTCTGAGAGCACCAGGAAGTCATTGAGGACTCAATCTGCAAGTGTGAGGACCTGAAGGCTTACCGAGCACAGCAGGATAGGGGGAGTCAGTTGTAGAATGAGTCCTCTCCTCAGCAACTCATTCTACTGCATGGCCTGTTCACCTTGCACAGTTATGAAACCATCATTTTAAACACCTTGTGATCGGCCTTCTTCTAAAGATAAAGCTTCTGACAAATTACAACAGATTCCCTTCCGGCCTCATCTGCATAGTACCCAAACAATGTTCAGTCTAAAGTGACTGAAATAAGGATGTCCTGAAAAACATCAGTCACTGCTTCATATTTCAAAGAAATTACCTGATCTGTGGAAATGAGCTGCAACCTTCTGAGAAACCCAGGCCTGAATGAAAGTGGAATTACAATTCTGAAGAAACTCTATATCACAATATGGCATAGAGATACAGATTATGGAGCTTTCACACAGGATTAATTACCTCTTCCACCCAAGAGTTATGGTTCAACATGAACAGTTACCGTGGAAAATGTTACTCTTGCAGGACTGTCATTGTCTTTCATGACAGAGATACCAGGATTAGAACAATAATGGCACTACCTTTGGCACCAAGCATCAAATCAAACCACTTCTCTGCCAAACCCACACTGAGCCCCCCATTTGCCTGGCACAGAACTGAGCTCTCACCCTCCTCACTCTGCATTCACAGCCTTCAGTTTCAACATCAACACAAACCACAATTCTGGTTCCATGGATGCCACAGAGAAAACAACACCTTGGGGAAACATCCATTCATGAAGTTGTATTTCTTTAATGAAATGTTCAAGGTCAGGCTGGCTGGGGCTCTGAGCCACCTGCTCTGATGGAAGATGTCCCTGCCCATGGCAGAGCAGCTGGAACAAGAGGATCTTCAAGGTCCTTTGCAACACAAACCATTCTCTCATTCTGTGCTTCTGGGATTCTATGATTACAAATACAGCTACAAGGGATGGATTAGAGATAATCTCCAAACTGGATAATGACATGTTTAGAGTTTGCAGGATTGACAGACACATTCCGCTTTACTCCTTAACAAAAAACCAAGGAAACAAAGAAACAATCCAACCCAACCCAACTCAACCCAAAGAAATTATCCAAAGGAACTGAAATGAATCCAGCCAATAATGGGAAAATGTCAGAAGAGTATCCATCATGGCCTCACATTGAAGACTGGGTCAAATGCAGCATTACTTGACCCTGGAAACTCAACATTAACCAATACAGAGGGGCCTCACACAGGAGTCATTAGGCAAGCTCCAGGCTGTCATTTCCTTGGATAGGAAGAGAAAGAAAAAGCTTGGAACCACAGCTGCGGGCATCACCCAAGTACAACGGCAACGAAATCTGGACACAATTCATTCATTCAGTTTGAACTGTGTAACAGTGAACTCCAGCACCCGCCCTGTCTCTGCATACACAGACTTCTTCTCTCTGTCAAACATAACATGGAAGCAAACTCTGCATACAGACATCATTAGATAGAAGTTGTGTGCACAATTTCTCAGAGCCCAAGCAACAACTAAGGTTATTCTGTTCCTCCCAATTATTTGAACAAGTGGGAAATCTCATATATGCTATAAATTATTACCAGCTCTGTCAAAGACCCACACATCCAAGTATCACCTCAAAGGCAGCATCACCATTCTTCAGCACATGGACTCCCCAAAGTATGTGTGACTGTCACTTTTGATGCAAAGGAATATGGGACTCAAACTAGGCCTTTCAGTCCAAACCACACAATTTGAAATCATACGACTCCTCGTGACTCATTTTCAGAAGGCCAGCAATAGCCCTGAGGATCATCAAAACACATGCCATGTCTCCACCAGGGCCTGCTCACAAACCACACAACCAACACTCTCTTCTAACCCTTCTATCCTACCTCCCACGGATAGCATAGATCATCAGAATTTAGAGAGACTCCACCAAAAGGAAAGTTACTCAACTGCATCTCCTTACCATGGATAATATTTGACTTCACATACAAGACAGCAGACAAGAAAAAACATTTTTTTACAGAGACATTGGAAACTTGTCAATGGAAATGTCTGTCTTTTCATCTCTAAACATGAAAGAACTGTTTTCAGATCATCAGAAGAATGAGGCAGGAAGTTATCACCTGCAGAATTGAACAGCTCACAACACTCTCATGAATTATTTAACTCAGAGTAGATATTGATAACATTGTTTATAGGCACTGAATACACAGCTTGCAATTCCCATAACCCATCTGTCATAAGTGCAAAATTAAGCTTTGAAGTGACACCATTATGATGACAAACAAATACTTATTAAGAGCTTGTCAAGGTTCTCCATGCAACTGGAATACAGGCCTTCTAAACAATTTCTTTGGGGAGAAGAACTCCACATTCCTCCTTCATCCTAGAGATAGAAACAGGACAGGAGATGGAGGAAAACATTCCCTTAAGTCTTTCAGCAGACATTCACACACAGCTCACAGCAGTCACATTTCCAAACCGTCACATCATCCATGGTGTCCTTTCACCCATCTCTCATAAAAACGTGTGAGAGTGAAGGCCAAGTTCCCCAGACCATTTTTCTTGTCAGCACCAATTTCACACAGCTATCTGCACATCTTTGTGCAGTGGAAGATACATTTGCCGCTCACTGAAGTTCTGTGAAAGAGACTTTGTAGGTCTCAAAGGAAACACTGAGCAGTCTTCCAAGAGACACTGACTCAGTGAATATCTGCTCACAGGGAATTATACCCACCTTGTATATCCCACTGCACCTCGAATCTCTCCTTCCCATCCAGGAAATTCTCTTGCCATGCTAAATACTTCCTACCCAAGGCACAATCAGCTCCATCTGAAATAGCTCTACCTTGAAAAACAAGAAAAAACCAAAGCAGTTCTACCATTTCCTCCTCCACATGCAGCCACACACAGTCTTTTCAAAGAATCAGAACTTCGAGAAGATCCTTCATCCTCATAACAGAGAGACAGACATCATCAAGGACTACTTGTTGCCTGGTCCAAGATCTTTGTTGCAGACAAAGACCAAAGAATGGATGACACAAACACTTCCTGCAGACCTCTAGTATGTATCATGGACAGCGATAAAAGCTGAGAAGAATATGCAGAGAAGTTCCACACAAAGCCATCAGCATTTTGTTCAAGACAGATTCCATCTATTCAACTACATGTGCTCTTGGAAAACACATGACTCTTCTAAAAAGCTCTATTTCTTAATAACGTGATCCATCCCTTCAGAAGATCTAATACGAAGAGCAAGACAGATTTCACAAGGCGCAGCTGACACAGGGGAAAAAATGCCTGGAACCTGATCAATACCCAAACCGCCGACCTAACCAACAACGTGCCAGCAGCAGCCTTCTCCCTCCTTCCTCCTTCACGAACTGGAAGACTGAGGACCCACCCCATGTTCACACAATGATAGCAATGGGCACCAGCCTTTAGAAATACACCAAAGGAAACCTTACCATGCTTGTAGAAATAGTCTCCTAGGCAAGCCAGAGAACACGGCGGGGAAAGGGCAGGGCAGCATCACAAGAAAGCGTCATGGAGAAAATCTATACAGAGGAACTCACCGAGGGAGGGGCGGGGTCCGAGGGGATGGCGCCGGCCGGGTCCTCGTCGCCGAGCAGCGGCGCGGGCTCGTCGGGCGGCGGCCGGGCCGGGAGGGTGTCGCAGCAGCTGGCGGCCGAGAAGCGCAGGTGGCTCTTGCGCGAGTCGGCCGTGAGCGACACGTCGTGCGAGTAGGACTGCAGGAAGGCGCGCACGCCGTCGATGCCCACGAAGTGCGAGACGGGCACGCCGCGCGAGGCGCCGCTGTCCGGCGGCAGCAGCTGCTGGCGGTGGCAGCGGCGCAGGCGCAGCGCCAGCAGCAGCAGCAGGAAGGCCACGAAGAGGCACGAGACGGCGGCCACGGCCAGCACGAGCCAGCGCGTCAGGCTGGCGGCCGGCTCGCCCGGCGCCGCCGCCTCGTGCGCCGCGCTGCCCAGCTCGGCCAGCAGCTCGGCCACGCTCTCGGCCAGCACCACGCTCAGCGTGGCCGTGGCCGACAGCGCCGGCCGCCCGTGGTCCCGCACCAGCACCACCAGGCTGTGGCGCGCCGCGTCGCGGGCCAGCGGCGAGCGCGCCGTGCGCACCTCGCCGCTGTGCGGCCCCACGCGGAACAGCCCCGGCTCCGTGGCCTTGGCCAGCTCGTAGGACAGCCACGCGTTCTGCCCCGCGTCCGCGTCCACCGCCACCACCTTGGCCACCAGCGCGCCGGCCTCCGACCGCCGCGGCGCCAGCTCCACGCCCGACCACGCCGCCGCTGCGGCCGCCGCCGGCGGGTACAGCACCTGCGGCGCGTTGTCGTTCTCGTCCACGATCTGCAGCCGCACCGACACGTTGCTGCTCAGCGCCGGCGCGCCGCCGTCCTCCGCCCGCACGCACAGCTGCAGCTCGCGCAGCTGCTCGTAGTCCAAGGAGCGCAGCGCGTACAGCGCGCCCGTCTCCGCCTGCACCGACACGTACGACGACAGCGGCGCGCCACGCACCCGCCCCTCCGCCAGCCGGTAGCGCACGCGCGCGTTCTGCCCCCAGTCCGCGTCCGTGGCGCGCACCGTCAGCACCAGCGCGCCCGCCGCGTTGTTCTCCGCCAGCCGCGCGCTGTAGCGCTCCTCCGCGAACACCGGCGCGTTGTCGTTCACGTCCAGCACCCGCAGCGCCAGCACCGCGCTGCTCTGCAGCGACGGCGACCCGCCGTCGGCCGCCCGCACCGTCACGTTGTACTCCGACACCTGCTCCCGGTCCAGCTCTCTCGCTGTCACCACACGGTAGTAGTCGTCAAAAGCTTTCTCCAGTCGGAATGGGCCCCCTCCGTCAATCGAGCAGCGCACCTCGCCATTAGCCCCGGAATCCCGGTCTTGCACCTGTAGAAGGGCCACGACAGTTCCCAATGGGGCGTCTTCTGAGATCTCGCTCAAAGACGACTGCAGCAAAATCTCCGGCACATTGTCATTGACATCTGTCACAGCCACCACGACTTTTGAGTCGTCAAAGAGGCCTCCCCTGTCATGTGCCTGCACCTCCAGTGCGTAGGAGTCGCCTTCCTCGAAATCCAGGCTCTGTAACAGGGTGATTGCTCCCGTGTCGGCATCAAGCTGAAAAATCTGCGAGGCTTTGTCTGTGATTTTTTGAATGGAGTATTTCACGTGCCCGTTTAGCCCCTCGTCCCTGTCGGTGGCTGTGACGGTGACTAGGACAGAGCCCACGGGCACGTCCTCGGGCACACGCACCGTGTACTCCGCCTGGCTGAACACGGGCGCGTTGTCGTTCGCGTCCAGCACCGTCACGCGGATCCGAGCCGTGCCCGTCCGTGCCGGATCGCCGCCGTCCATCGCCCTCAGCACCAGCTCGTGAAACGCCGCCTCCTCCCGGTCCAGCGCCTTCGCCAGCACCAGCTCGGGACGCTGATCGCCGCCGGGGCCCGCCTGCACGGCCAGCGAGAAGTGCTCGTCGCCGCTCAGCTCGTAGCTCTGCAGCGAATTCCGGCCCGAGTCAGGGTCGTGAGCCTGGGCCAGGGGAAACCGAGACCCCGGGGCTGTCGTCTCGCTCATTCTCAGTTCTTTTTCTGCCTCTCGAAAGCTCGGCGCGTTATCATTAATGTCCGTGATTTCCACTTGGATCCCATAAACCTGCATCTGTCCCTCCACTATCATCTCACAGCGAAGCACGCATTGCTGCACACTCTCGCACAGCTTCTCTCTGTCGATCCTTTCTGCCGTCACTAAATGTCCCGTCTTCCCGTGCAGAACGAAATACTGTGTCCTACCTTTAGAGACAATGCGAACGCCGCGATCTCGGATCTCCGGCAGCTGCAGCCCCAGGTCCTTGGCCACGTCGCCCACGAACGAGCCCTTGGGCATCTCCTCGGGCACTGAGTAGCGCAGCTGCCCCCACGCCGCCTCCCACGCCGCCAGCAGCACGGCCCAGAGCAGAGCTCGCTGCCGCCGGCCCCAGCGCCTCCCCGCCGCGCACATCTCCGCCGCCGAACCGCAACACAGCGTTCCACTCACGCCCCGACTCGTCGCTACCGGATGCTGTCGCCGGCCTTTCTGCCTCTCTGCAGAAGGGCTCTGCACCGCTGGTACGCTCGCAGACCGCCCGCCGCCGAGCCTGATACGGACTGAGCGAGTGATAGAGCCGATCTGCAGCGGGCGGGGCTGCCGGTAGCGCTCCGAGCTTCCTCTCGCTCCTCTCGGTCAACAGCGGCGCCCGCAGCCTCCTCCCGGCACTGCAGGCACCGAGCGCTGCCCGGCGCTGCCCGCCCTGCCTCGCTCCATACCGGGCACGGTCGCCACCGAGATGTCGCTTTTCGTCCAGCGCCGATCTCCTGCCTCCGCATTTCTCCTGCCCATCTCTGCTTTCATCCTCCAGGGTATCACCACCGGGAGAAACGCAGAGGCATTCCGTAGGCGGAATTCTTTAAACACACGGGAAACTCATTACTTTCTAATGCCATTATACGTAAACTAAAATGCATATTTTACCCTGTAGCTTATTATTATTTTATCCTTTTTGTTCAAAAGCACCTTCAACAACAGACTCCCATAGAGAAAAAGGGAAGATAGCATATCCCGAAGAAACAGAGCTCTCAGGTTTATTAACACAAGCCGGATGAGAGCAATTGCATGCTTCTTGATGTCAGGGAGCCATTGGTTGCAGGATTCAATGACGGGTACAAATAAAGATGCAGCTGAAACTCTCAAAGTAAAGTTTCAGGACTTGAAATACTTGACATCCCTTCCTAATGGATGAGCCTAGTATTTGCATAGTTTATATAGATTTACATTTTATCAAACCACTGTAGTTTCCCTTTTCTCCGAAATCAATGTCTGAAGCACTAAAGGTCGTTACTAAACTATTCGTCTAAGTATCTCTTAATGACGGTAGGCCATGTGTTCAAGAAAATAATTATGGGACCGTAGAACAAAAGTACATACATGTCTTGAAACTGTGCTGACCACTAATCAATGCGCAAATGGGCTTGATTCAAGTGCCTAAACGCTGCTCTGGCCAATCTCCCTGATACGGGAACACCTCAAATCTCAGACGTTTATCCTAGTTAAAAAAAATTCCAAAAATTTTCTGTTCTCAATATATTTGAGATCTGCTAAAACCACCAACATTATTGCGAGAAGAGGATCGAAAAATAAAAATCTCTAAATCAGAAATCTTTCAGCACTCTCACCAGGGTAAAAAATAAAGATCATGAAGAGTAAAACAGAGTCAACTGCCAGCCAGGACACATAAACGAAGCCTCACTACTGCATTACCCCAAAACCGGCGACAATCTCTTCTATCACTTAGAAAAAAGACTTAAAGAATTTCCACATTCATTTTCTTAATAAATCAAATCGGGGAAAAAATGATAACGGACGGGTTTGGATACAGCTATACACGAGTTCCAAGCACACACTTTCTGAACACATCAGTCAGGAAAGAAATATCTCCAACACCAAATGTCAGTGCTCTCTTTTTTTTTTCCTCGACCCCGTCAGGCAGAATCAGCCACTCTCGTTCCACACACTACGAATCGGCTTTCAATGTTGATAACACATCCAAATTTGTAGAGCTCGAGTGCTGAAGACAAAACTTCGAGCCCAAAGCTGAACCTGTGATCAAAGAAGAACCAAGGGCTTCACGCTCTGCTTGAACGGGGGACAGCCCTTTGATTAATTCACTCCATCACGAAGAGAGGACAGTGCGACTCACATAAACATGACTCCGAGAAACAAGGAGAAACACTGAAAAACGCTGCAACTAGCCCAAAGGAGAGCTATCATGAAAACCTGTCATCTGAAGCTATTACCGAGGGAAAATGAAAACCTTCCGCCGCTACGTAAGGATACACACGACAAATACCCATTGACACAAGGCAAAAGCCACGCGGGGAAAAAAAGATGACTTTGCGGGAACTTTAAAAAGAGAAGAAGCTCAGACTTTACAGACCTGCGGTGCATCGGCCTCGGCGGGCTGCTCTCCCGCGACGGCACTGCAGTTGGAGGTCGGCTTCTCCAAGGAATCACCGCCCAGAAGCTCCTCCGCCGACACGATGGGCACCGGCGGCGGCGGCGGCCAAGCGGCCTCGGGCACGGCGCGGGCGGGCGGCGGCACGCATAGGTTGTAGGAGTAGGGCAAGGTGCCCTCGCAGAAGTCGGCCGGGAAGGCGGCGCCGGCCAGCGAGAAGCGCTGCGCGCCCAGGCAGCGCAGCACGGCGGGCGGCCCGGCCCGGCGCAGCCGCGCCAGCACGGCCAGCGCCACGCTCAGCACCAAGAGCGCCGACAGCAGCGCCAGCGCCAGCACCAGGTAGAACTGCAGCTCGGCCGCCGCCGCCTCGGCGCCCGCCGGCCGCTCGCTCAGCTCCGGCAGCGCCTCCTGCAAGCTCTCGGCCAGCACCACGTGCAGCGTGGCCGTGGCCGACAGCGCCGGCTGCCCGTGGTCCTTCACCACGGCCACCAGCCGCTGCTTGGCCGCGTCCCGCTCGCCCACGGCGCGCGCCGTGCGCACCTCGCCGCTGTGCAGCCCCACGCGGAACAGCGCCGGCTCCGACGCCTGCACCAGCTCGTACGACAGCCACGCGTTGCGCCCCGCGTCCGCGTCCACCGCCACCACCTTGGCCACCAGGTAGCCGGCCTCGGCCGAGCGCGGAACCACCTCGAAAGGCGCCGCCGCCGACCCTCCCGCAGCCTCTCCCGGCCCGGCCGTCGGCGCGGGCCAGAGCACCCTGGGCGCGTTGTCGTTGCGGTCCAGCACGAAGACGCGCACCGTGGCCGTGGAGCTGCGCGCCGGCGAGCCGCCGTCCTGCGCCCGCACGGCCACCGTGAACTCGCGGCACTGCTCGTAGTCCAAGGAGCGCTGCGCGTACAGCGCGCCGCTCCGCGCCTCCACCGACACCAGCGGCGCCGCGCCCGCCGCGCCCGCGCTGCCGCCCGCCAGCCAGTAGCTCACGCGCCCGTTGGCGCCCGCGTCCGCGTCCCGCGCCTGCACGCGCAGCACCAGCGCGCCCGCCGCGTTGTTCTCCGCCACGTACGCGCTGTACGCCGCCTCCTCGAACACCGGCGCGTTGTCGTTCACGTCCGACACCTCCAGCACCAGCTCCCTGCTGCTCCGCAGCGCCGGCCTGCCCCGGTCCCGGGCCACCACCGTCACGCGATGCTCCGACGCCTGCTCGCGGTCCAGCGCCCCCGATGTCACCACCTTGTACGAGCCGCCCGACGACGCCACGATCGACAGCGGAGCCTCTCCCGACAGCTCGCACGACACCTGACCGTTCTCTCCCGAGTCTCTGTCCCGCACTTTCAGCAGGGCCACCACGGTGCCAATCGGGGCATCCTCTGGCACGGGGCTCGACACTGAGAGTAACGTGATCTCGGGCGCGTTGTCATTCACGTCCAGCACTTCCACCTCCACCTTGGAATGTGCCACCAAACCCCCTCCATCCTTCGCCTCCACAGCCAAGCTAAACATACGCGTGTCCTCAAAGTCCAAAGCCTCCTGCAGTGTGATAGACCCGCTCTCTGCATCGACCACAAACTTTTGAAGTACCTTGTTCGGCATTTTCCCGAAGCTGTAGCTGATGCGGGCATTGTTGCCGGCGTCGGCGTCTGAGGCTGACACGTTCAACACTGCTGAACCTGGTGGCGTGTCCTCTTGTAGGCTCACGTGGTACCGGTCCTGTGCGAATACGGGTGCATTGTCATTGGCGTCCGTCACGTTGACCCGAATCTGGACAGTCCCGGATCTCGCGGGATCCCCGGCATCAACTGCAGTCAGCAACAGCTCAAAAGAGCTCTCCTTCTCTCGGTCCAATGCCTTCTCCAGAACTAATTCCAGCTTGCTTCCGTCCTGGCTGTCCTTCATGGCCAGGGAGAACGACGGGTTACTGGTGAGGTGGTAAGTCAGCAGCGAATTGCTACCTACGTCTGCATCGTGGGCCGTCTCCAGCGGAAACCGAGCACCGGGAGGGATTAATTCACCGATCTCGAGGTCCAGAACAGCATTGCTGAAGGTCGGGGAATTGTCATTCACGTCCTCAATGGACACCTCGACGTGGAAAATGTTCAGAGGGTTGTGCACCAGCGCCTCGAAGCTGACAGAGCAGGTCGCCGACTCGCCGCACATCTCCTCCCGGTCCAGCCTCTCGTTCACGTATAGGTTCCCGTTCTCCTCATTCACCGTGAAGTATTGCTTCTCCTCGCTCAGCCGCAGCTTGCGCGCCGGCAGCTCGTCCGCGCTGAGCCCCAGGTCCCGCGCCAGCGGCCCCACGAGCGAGCCTCTGCCCAGCTCCTCGGCGATGGCGTAGCGGACCCGCTCGGCCGCCGCCCGGCACCACACGCACAGCAGCAGCAGCAGCAGCGCGGCCGGCAGCGCTCGCCCGCCGCCCGGCCCAAGCCTCTGCCGCCGCCTCACCGCCATTCTCTGCCCGCTGCGCTCGCCGCGCTCCTGCCTCCTGCCGCTGCCCTGCCGCCCTTCCAGCCGCTTTCGCCGCCCAAAACAGAGACCGCTGAAAGCCACCCAGACCGCTCGGGCCGCCTCTCGCCGCCGCCGCTGCTGCTGTCGGTGCCGCTGCCGCTGCGGCCGGCGCCGGGCGAGCGAGCAGCCTGCGGGGGCAGGACGCTGCGGCGGCGGCGGCTCCAGCGGCGCTCGGCGGCGGCCAACAGCGACACCCGGAGGCGCCGCCGCGACACTGCAGCCGCCGCACGGCCGCGCTCAAGGGGGCCCTGCTTTGGGCGGGGCTCAGGCCCTTAACGCAATTATAAATATGTTTAAAATTTAGGTACGCTGTTAAATGCTTTTATGTCGTCTTTTTGCGTCGCAGTACACACAGAGGAGAAAATCTTTATGGTAAAGCAATAAATGAAGGAACTTAGTGTGTATTAATAACATCAAGGCACAGTTAAGGAGACAGGAAATTGTACATACGTCTCAGAAAAGGAAATCTATAAGTACCCTGTCATGTATCTTCAGTTTTGCTTTCCTGTCTTGGGTCGAATTAAGTTGAGGGATAGTTTAGGCTAAAGCAATGCTTTTATCTTTATGCTAAGCATAACATTCCTCTTTTGTTCCCCATTCAGGAAAGTTGCTTCTTTTGCATCTCCCTATTCAGGTACCTGATGACCGAAATGCAAAGCCACCATGAATCATTTGCAGACCCAAAGAATTCTCTGGGTTGAATGCACCCTTTAAAATAATTTATTCCACTCATCCATCACGAGCAGTGGCATCCTTCACTACACCAGGTTACTGAAAAGCCCATCCGAACTGTCCTTAAAGCCTTCCAATGGTGGCACATTCATAATATTTGTGGGCAACTCATTCCAGTGCCTCACCATCTTTATATTTAAAAAATTGTCTAATCTACACCTAAACAATATCTTTCAATCTTTCTTGTCAGCATTCTTTATTAATTGAAAAGACAAAATAAATTCTACTCAAAGCTTCATTTTCCCAGGCTAAAGGACCTGAGTTTTCTCAGAGCTTCTTCATGGCAGTTATGATACATTTCTTTGACAATCTATGCAAAGACATGTAGAGGGAGATGACCAGCTTCCTCTTCTTGCTGGTCATCCTACTTGTTATGCAAACCCAGATGTAAGCTGGGCAGCAAGTGGACATCTCCAGCTCATGTCCCATTCAGCATCCAGCAGTAATCCGAAGCATTTTTTGCAGGGTGCTCTCCATCCCCTACTCTCTGTTTAAACTGGCAATTGCCCTGACTCACCTGCAGGACATTGCACTTGGCCTTCTTGAGCTTCGTTAAGTTTGCACAGGTCTGCTCCTCCAGCTCATCCATAAACATCACCCCTGACCTGTCACTAATGAACTCAGCTCCATGTCATCTGCGAATTCACTGAGGGTGTGCCTGATCCCATTGTCTGTGAAGGTACTGAAAAGTTTTGATCCCAGTATAGACAGCCCAAAACACTGATTTCCACCTGGACATTGAGTCTGGAACTCTTTTGATGTGACTCTCCAGCCTGTTCCTCAGCCATTTGACAGCCTCCAGGTGTGTGAACAGCATGGTCTGGGTGATTGGGTGGGAGACACTCTGTCCACATTCTCCCACTGGTTCCTGATCTGCTCATGGAAACCTTGGCTGGCCTGGGTGGTCACTCTGCACTTGGACAGCTGCAGCAGAGATGATCCTGCATGATTCCACCACAGACAAAATGTTCCTGGATGAGCACACCAGGAGTGCTTCTGAAACCCTTCCTCTGTGCAGCTGGAAACATCCCAGGTGTGTGTGGGAACTGCACCTGCATTCGGGCAGCTGGCACAGAGGAGACCTTCCACATGAGATCAGACACCCTGAGCCTGAGCTCATGATAACAGACAAGAGCTACAAACACATGGAAATGCACAGACCAGGTGCAACAACGTTTTATTGGCCACACTTACCGAGAAACAGCAATTCCAATTGCCTTGCACTCCATGAGAAACAAGCACATGGTATGTATGGCATACAGCAGCAAGGGAAATTACCATCTGTTTTTCAAGGCTCTCACATACAGAGAGTTCCTGTCTTCCCTCCAACGCTGCACAGCTCTTGGTTTCCACTGCCCCTTAACATCACTGGCAAAAATTATCATGAGGGAATAAAGCACCACAACCATATCAGGAAGGAAGGTAAATTCATCTCCTCACCACCATTCTGAGAAGAAACTGAAGGATTCTGAACTACATGAATGATAACAGCCAAACTAAAAGATTAGCAGCCATCCAACAGAGAACGGCTTATCTAAGTAATGGCTCAGAAGAAGTCTCCTGCCCTCTTTTATCACACACAGTGTTCCACAGAGATTCTGCTAAGGTGATGTTGACCTCCCTTCCCCCCAACAGTAACAGAACTCAAAGTGCCCTCACCTCTCCTGCCATTCACACCTGCTGCAGCATGAACAAGAGGCACTAACACAGGATGCATTGCTGAATTAAACAAGGCTGATAAATTACAAGGAGGCCTTCACAGAAAGAACGCCAAAAATCAAAAAACCCAAAAGAAAACATATCAAATAGCAAGGCAAGGAAGCATTAGAAGACAAGGGCCAGTTAGAGGAATTCACCAGGAAATCTTCTTGGTCTTTGCTGTGGGCATTGGAATTCAGCTCTGTGAACACCTGGAAGTCACTGAGGCCACAAGGAACAAGTGCAGCCCTAAAGTCTTACACTAGACTGCATTGAAGTGAGGTTCATTACAAAAAACAGTCATCAGCTCTCAGCAATTCTGTTATATGACCTCTTAAAGATATTAAATATCTGAGGCCTCATTGTCAATGTCACCCTTCTAAGAAATTCCAACAGAGTCCTTTTTCCTTTCGTTCACATTCCTCACACACAAAATTCTGGCCCTGGTGGTTGAATTAGGTATGTGCTGCTAAACCAGAGTCATAATTCCAAAAGAAGAAGCACTGACCAGCAATTGGTAAAAAGAGCAAGACTTTACAGGAACCAAAGACCTGAAAGTCTAATTCCAACTATGAACACACAATACATCACTCTGTTCCTGGGAGTTACAAATGAATGATGGAATTTTCATACAGGAATTATAAGCCATTCTACACAAGTATCATGGCTTTACTGGCACAGTTTTTCAGGAGATACTTCACTGCTGGAGGACTGGCATTATCTTTCAGGATAGGGATACCCGGATGAAAGAAACCAGCACAGACCTCGGGAAGGACCTTGGCACAAGGCCTGAAATCAAACAGTTTTCCAGCCAGAGCCACACTGGCCCATCAATTTTCTGCATTTAAATCCACTTTCTTGGTCTCCTATCTCTGCATTCACAGACTGTTTTTGCATCGTGAGCAAAAACCAGCTTCTAATCACATATCAGCCACAGGGAAAAGTGCATTTCATTCAGTCCCATTTGAGGGAAACCTAAATTTAGCTATAACCTTCAATGTATGGATGAAAACTGCTCTACGATCCTGAAAATTATAAGACATCTTTTGGTGTTTCACATTATCACAGAATCATCAAAGATGGAAGAGATCTTCAAAATCATCTAGTCCAGAATACCACCACCATAATCACCCTTGAACAATATCTCCAAGCATCACATCCAGAAGCCACTCAAACACTTTCAAAGATGGTAACTCCACCTCTCTGGGCCTAAGTTGTTCCAGGGCCTAACCATTTCTTCAGAGAAGAATATTCAAATAGCTGATCTGAACCTCCCTTGGCACAAATTATGGTCATTTCCTCTTGGCCTTTCACTTCAGACATGGCAGAAGAGACCAACCCCCATCTCACTACAACCTTATTTCAAGTGATTAGAGGGAGCCATGAGGTCCTCCCAGAGCCTCCTCTTTATTGGGATGAAACAACTCCTGTTCTCCTCATGAGCTTCACCAGCTTTTATTTGTTTGCAGGATTCCAGGCACAATGAGGTCCAGCTTTACTGCTTCACAAGAAACAAACAAAAAACCCCAAATATGAGGCAAAAATATTAAGAAATTGTAAGAAGTGCATTAATCATAGATTCACATTTCAGATCGTCTCAGCTTTCAGAGGCATGCAAGGGAAATTAGTTTGTAGGAAATGTTCAGGATGCTCACACAGCAGCTCACACCATACACCCAGACACAGCTGTACCTTAGACATTGGAAACAAAACACAACCACAGCTGTGGCCTCAACTAAAATCCAGGACAAACTGGAACTTTACACCTTCCTTTCAGCCACTTCCCTCTCCTGCACAGGCCCTGGCTCTGGACAGACGAAGCTCTTTCCCCATCCCAAACACCACACAAAAGGAAAATGAAATCCACAGAGAAATTTTGTTGAAATAGAAGTGGCACACATAACTTCTCAGATCCCAAGCATCACAACAAAGATTATTCTGTTCCTTCCAGTGCTTAGAAGAAATATAAAATGCTTTAAAGACTGTAAGTTATAAGGAGATCTATTAAAGACTCAGTCTTCAGAGTATCAGCTCAAAGGAAATATCACACAGGAGCTCTCTGAAGTCTGGGTGACTTCATCACTCTTCATGCAAAAGAATGCTGAACCCAAAACTAGGCCACATTTGAGTCCAAACCACCCAATGTCAAAAAAGTTCTCCTTCAGAGTTATTTTCAGAAAGTCAGGTTAAAATCCTAGGAATCAACAAAACACATGCCATGTTTCCACCAGTACCTCCTCACACAGTGCACACTCAACAATCCCCTCAAACTCTGCGCAACGCTCATCACAGATCTTCAAAACTGGGCAGAGAAATTTCACCAAAAGAAAAACTGCTCAGATGTCACCTTACCATAGGTAATATTTGACTTTTCATATTGTGCATGCACAAGCAAGAGTATTTATTATACAGACTTGTTAAAAAGAGATCTATGGAAGTCTTTCTATAGCTGTAAACATGAAAGACATGTACAGAACAGCCAGGCAAATACAACAGACCTGATCTTCCACACATTTGCAGAGATAAAGAACCATCTTCAGATCATCAAAGAGCAAAGGAAGGAAACAAACAGCTACAGAAAGGAGATCATGACACACCATTCTTGCTCAGGTAGCTGAGAGTAGGTAATTATTACAGGTGTTAACTAAGCAGTGAATGCACCAACTGCACTTCCCAAAACTCCCAGAACTTTCGTGATTTGCGCCATGAGCACATAATTAGATTGGAAAGTTACACAATTATGTCCACCTACAAACACACACAAAGAACTTCCCAGGGAATTTCATACGGCCAGAATTACATGTCTTCTTTGTGCCAAATATTTAGGGAGGGAGGACATAATATTGAATGATTGTATGGGTGGGTAATGAAAACATACATGAGAAAAGCATTCCCTTCTGTCCTTCAACAGATCTTCATGTAGAACTACAGGACTCAAATCTCCAATCCTTCACAATCCCCAGCGTGGTCTTTGACCCATCCAATTTACATACACATGACATATAAGGCCCAGTTTCCCAGACCACTTCTTTTCACACCACCAGCTTCACACAGATACCTTCACACCTCTGGATAAAGGAAGGTGCTTTTCTCTGCTCACTGCTCTTCTGTGAAGAAACTTCAGACTTCTGAAAGACAAAGGGGAATAGTGCTCCAGGAGAGCCTGGGTCTGTGAATGTCTGTATAGGGGCAACCACCCTCTCCTGATGTCTGACTCTGCACCTTGAATCCTTTCCCTGTCACCCCCGACAAAGCTCTTGCCATGATTTGTATTTCACAGCCGAGGCACACCCAATTCCACCTGACAGAGCTCAATATTTAAAGACGTCAAACCACCAAAGAAACTCTGCCATTTCTCCCTGTATCCTTCCTCCACATTCAGCCACCCACCGGCGGGTGGCTCTCAAGAGGATCCTTCATTTCCATAACAGCCACACAGACATCATCAATGGAGCAGCTGTTCCCGCACATTCTCCTGCCGGATTAGACAAACGCAAGGACATTTTTTACTGATCTCCATTTGTACATAAAGGCATAGAAGGGTAAAAACCATGAGCAGCGAATTTACATTCGGAGCTGTGAAGATTACAGTACAGAGACTCTCCTCCTAGTCAAGCCAATGTAAGCTTGGGAAGACACCTGAACCAGCAAAGAATAAAAACTACAACTTATGACTTGTGCAAGACATCCATTCACAACACCTAATACTGAAAAGATCATGGGCATTACACATGTCACAGGACAGAAGCTACTTGGTGCCTGATGAAAAAACAAAGACTCACACGAACTTCAGGCCACCATCAACCTCACTACATCTAAACTGCCCAACGACTCCAAAAGCAGAGCAAGAAGCCTTCCTTCCTTCACTACCCTGCACCAAGAGGCACCAATGAATCACACACCGATGCTATGCCAAAATTGTCAGAATAGGTCCCTATTCAGGACAGAGACCAGAGGTGAAAAAAACAAGGAAGCAGCAGAAGGGAGGGTCACGGACAGAATTCGACCCGAAAAACTCACCGAGGGAGGGGCGGGGTCCGAGGGGAGGGCGCCGGCCGGGTCCTCATCCCCGAGCAGCGGCGCGGGCTCGTCGGGCGGCGGCCGGGCCGGGAGGGTGTCGCAGCAGCTGGCGGCCGAGAAGCGCAGGTGGCTCTTGCGCGAGTCGGCCGTGAGCGACACGTCGTGCGAGTAGGACTGCAGGAAGGCGCGCACGCCGTCGATGCCCACGAAGTGCGAGACGGGCACGCCGCGCGAGGCGCCGCTGTCCGGCGGCAGCAGCTGCTGGCGGTGGCAGCGGCGCAGGCGCAGCGCCAGCAGCAGCAGCAGGAAGGCCACGAAGAGGCACGAGACGGCGGCCACGGCCAGCACGAGCCAGCGCGTCAGGCTGGCGGCCGGCTCGCCCGGCGCCGCCGCCTCGTGCGCCGCGCTGCCCAGCTCGGCCAGCAGCTCGGCCACGCTCTCGGCCAGCACCACGCTCAGCGTGGCCGTGGCCGACAGCGCCGGCCGCCCGTGGTCCCGCACCAGCACCACCAGGCTGTGGCGCGCCGCGTCGCGGGCCAGCGGCGAGCGCGCCGTGCGCACCTCGCCGCTGTGCAGCCCCACGCGGAACAGCCCCGGCTCCGTGGCCTTGGCCAGCTCGTAGGACAGCCACGCGTTCTGCCCCGCGTCCGCGTCCACCGCCACCACCTTGGCCACCAGCGCGCCGGCCTCCGACCGCCGCGGCGCCAGCTCCACGCCCGACCACGCCGCCGCTGCGGCCGCCGCCGGCGGGTACAGCACCTGCGGCGCGTTGTCGTTCTCGTCCACGATCTGCAGCCGCACCGACACGTTGCTGCTCAGCGCCGGCGCGCCGCCGTCCTCCGCCCGCACGCACAGCTGCAGCTCGCGCAGCTGCTCGTAGTCCAAGGAGCGCAGCGCGTACAGCGCGCCCGTCTCCGCCTGCACCGACACGTACGACGACAGCGGCGCGCCCCGCACCCGCCCCTCCGCCAGCCGGTAGCGCACGCGCACGTTCTGCCCCCAGTCCGCGTCCGTGGCGCGCACCGTCAGCACCAGCGCGCCCGCCGCGTTGTTCTCCGCCAGCCGCGCGCTGTAGCGCTCCTCCGCGAACACCGGCGCGTTGTCGTTCACGTCCAGCACCCGCAGCGCCAGCACCGCGCTGCTCTGCAGCGACGGCGACCCGCCGTCGGCCGCCCGCACCGTCACGTTGTACTCCGACACCTGCTCCCGGTCCAGCTCTCTCGCTGTCACCACACGGTAGTAGTCGTCAAAAGCTTTCTCCAGTCGGAACGGGACGTCCTTGTAGAGCGAGCAACGCACGGAACCGTTGGCCCCCGAGTCTCTGTCCCTCACGTGCAGCAGGGCGACCACCGTTCCCGAAGGGGCGTCTTCAGAGATCTCACTCAGTGCCGAGCGTACCGAAATCTCTGGCACATTGTCATTGACATCTGCCACAGTGACCTCGACTTCTGTCGTATCAAAAAGGCCTCCCCCATCATGTGCCTGTACCTGTAGCTTGTAAGAGTCGTCTTCCTCGAAGTCCAGGCTACGCAATAGTGTGATCGCTCCCGTGTCGCTATCCAGCTGGAAAGTCTGCGAGGACTTGTCTGTGATTTTCTTAAACGAGTATTTAATTTCCCCGTTCAGCCCCTCGTCGGCGTCTGTGGCCAGAATGGTCAGGAGGGTGGAGCCCACGGGCACGTCCTCGGGCACACGCACCGTGTACTCCGCCTGGCTGAACACGGGCGCGTTGTCGTTCGCGTCCAGCACCGTCACGCGGATCCGAGCCGTGCCCGTCCGTGCCGGATCGCCGCCGTCCATCGCCCTCAGCACCAGCTCGTGAAACGCCGCCTCCTCCCGGTCCAGCGCCTTCGCCAGCACCAGCTCGGGACGCTGATCGCCGCCGGGGCCCGCCTGCACGGCCAGCGAGAAGTGCTCGTCACCGCTCAGCTCGTAGCTCTGCAGCGAATTCTGACCCGAGTCAGGATCATGAGCCTCTGTCAGTGGAAACTGCGACCCCGGGGCTGTTGTTTCTATCATTTTTAGCTCTGTTTCTGCCTCTCGGAAGCTCGGAGCGTTGTCGTTAATATCCGTGATCTTCACTTGTATTCCGTAAACCTGCATTTCCCCTTCTACTATCAGCTCACAGCGCAGCACGCATTGTTGCACACTCTCGCACAGCTGCTCTCTGTCGATCCTCTCTGCCGTCACTAAATGTCCCGTCTTCCCGTGCAGAGCGAAATACTGCGTCCTACTTTCCGAGACAACACGGACGGCATTATCGCGGATCTCCGGCAGCTGCAGCCCCAGGTCCTTGGCCACGTCGCCAACGAACGAGCCCTTGGGCATCTCCTCGGGCACCGAGTAGCGCAGCTGCCCCCACGCCGCCTCCCACGCCGCCAGCAGCACGGCCCAGAGCAGAGCTCGCTGCCGCCGGCACCAGCGCCTCCCCGCCGCGCACATCTCGGCCGCGGCACCTCTAGCACCGCAACACGGCCTGCAAGATCCTGGGCACAGATTTGGAGCCGACTCGCCTCTCCAGCCGCCGCCAGCAGTCCGTCCGCCTCGCTTCACCACGGCTCCGCAGTGCCGGGAAGGTCGCAAACCGCCGGCCCGCCGAGCCAGGAGCAGAGCCGATCCGCAGCGGGCGGGGCTGCAGCTCTCCCAGCTGCCTCTCGCTCCTCTCGGTCAACAGCGGCGCCCGCAGCCTCCTCCCGGCACTGCAGGCACCGAGCGCTGCCCTGCGCTGCCTGGCCCACGGAGAGATCGCGGGGGTGACACAGCCGTCACTGAGTCTCGGGGTCCCGTTCAGCAGGGACTATGTGCCTTGTCCTTTTGTCCAATAGATTTCGTCTTTGATCCTCTTTATCTGATCTCGACCAGATGTCAATTAGAGAACTCCTATGATTCTACTACATTTACCGCATTGGAAAATATTCTTGAAATGCTGGTTTATGACAAACATCTTTTAATATGGCATGTAAAATATTACAATTATTACCCCATTCGTTCAAAACCCTCATTTCTGATACGAATTGCACAGCTTTTGCGTCTCTCTTGCTTGATATATTTTATATCTGCCTTTTTATAAATGAAATTGGCATCACACTTGACTTTCATCAGTGCCATTCGTCTACCAAACTCTGCCATACCAGAATGGAGTAATGACAATCCCCGCTCGAAGTGAATCTTTCTAAAGGACTGACCTTACTTACGGACTTCGTAAGTTTTAACCTGGACATCCCGATGCTCTGAATCAACTGCGCTCTTTTACATTCTCCAGCCATCACTCTCCAATTGCTCATTGTAGCCTGGAATACTATAGCTCGTGATTACACACATTACACGATTACACAGTTCCTTCTTAGAGAGCAGCACCAGCCATGCAGAGGAACTCAGAGATCCATGCCAAAATAAACACAAAACCCAGGATAAACTAAATGTCTCTTTGGAACAAGAGGCATACAAATAGGAAACAGGTTCTGAAGTACAAAACAAAGGTTTTTCTTTTGGAGATCTATTCCACTGCTGAGCTCCAGCTAAATAAAGACTGGACAAAAGAAATCCGCCCCATAGTGTAACCATCTGCTCAACGCCCTAAAACATGGGAAAGCACACGGCAGAGAAACAAGCTGTAAATTCCTCTTCACGGATCCCCACGCACCTCCTTTGGAAGTCCAACATCTCAAGAGCATTAAACGATAGGGTTTTGCCCTGCTATAAACCAGGTCCAAGTACATTGCTTCTGGAAAGAAACATCAGGAAGCATTTCATTTTCTGGAGTAAAGCAACTCCTAAAAACTCCGACGATATTCGTAGACAAATATTCTAAGCTGAACCCATATGTTTGACGAATCAAAAAAGGAGTTTCAAAACAATTCTAATATTTTATTCTGCAGAAGTAGAATGGCAAGAATCTCCTCACTGAGCCTACACCTATGAATTTTATATTTTTTCTTTTTCTTTTAATGTCCCACTCTGCACCTTCACTGCTTCCTTCAATACAGAAAACTACAACTGAAGACGAAAAAAAAAAAAAAAAGACAACAAAAAAAACACCCAACCAACAAACCAAATAAACCAAATAAAGAGCAAAGAAGAAGAAAAATATCTGCAGAGAGAAACAATGCGTGGCATCCTGGAAGAAGTAACCTGTCCCGCTCAGGCTCGCCATTCTGCAAAAACCTAACCCCCTAACATGACAGACACTGTATTACATCGTCATGAAGGAACAATCTTTCATGGCAAAAACACCTACATTTCAAGGAAAAAAAATCGCATTCCAAACGTGAAATCCTTTAACAGAAGTCCGCCATTAACCAGAAGTATTCTGTAAAAGGAATTGGCAATCACATGTTACAGGACAAGGAGAGAACTTAACAAAGATCGGGAAAAGCCAGGCCTGGTACAACTTATCCACGCCACTACTGCTACCATTTCTACACCAGCCCTTGCAAAAGACGCACACACAGCCGAAGTTGGAAATATTCACTAGGGAGGAACAATCTACAACACTTACTTGTGAAACAGCAGTGCCACCCCTTTGGCATCATATAAATAATTCCGCGAAAATAATAGTCACCCTCAGTAAAGCTACCATTTTCTACAGCAGTAGCATACCTACAAAACATGGGAGGATAAAGAGAAGAGCGCTGGGGACCATAGGTAACTTCGTGATTCATGGAGTCACGGGAATGGTTTCTTTAGTTGTCCTACACCAAAAGAGTATTACCCACTGGGCTGACAAAAAGGTCAACTATATGAATTTGGGGGAAAAGAGAGAAAGAAAAATCTCCGACACCATTATTTTACCGTGCTCACAGCCGGAAGTACATATGGGAGAGGTAGTAAAAGTCCCTAAACTGAACCAGAAACTGTAACCACCGAAAAAGAGCGACACATCACGGGGAAAGAGAGAGGAAGGAAAATGAATGTTTAGAAATGTTCAACGCGAACGGCACAAAGGCGAGGCTTTACAGACCTGCGGTGCGTCGGGATTGGCGGGCTGATCTCCCACGACGAGGTCACTGTTCTGGCTCGGCTTCCCGCAGGAATCCCCGCCCAGAAGCTCCTCCGCCGACAGGATAGGCACCGGCGGCGGCGGCGGCCAAGCGGCCTCGGGCACGGCGCGGGCGGGCGGCGGCACGCACAGGTTGTAGGAGTAGGGCAAGGTGCCCTCGCAGAAGTCGGCCGGGAAGGCGGCGCCGGCCAGCGAGAAGCGCTGCGCGCCCAGGCAGCGCAGCACGGCGGGCGGCCCGGCCCGGCGCAGCCGCGCCAGCACGGCCAGCGCCACGCTCAGCACCAAGAGCGCCGACAGCAGCGCCAGCGCCAGCACCAGGTAGAACTGCAGCTCGGCCGCCGCCGCCTCGGCGCCCGCCGGCCGCTCGCTCAGCTCCGGCAGCGCCTCCTGCAAGCTCTCGGCCAGCACCACGTGCAGCGTGGCCGTGGCCGACAGCGCCGGCTGCCCGTGGTCCTTCACCACGGCCACCAGCCGCTGCTTGGCCGCGTCCCGCTCGCCCACGGCGCGCGCCGTGCGCACCTCGCCGCTGTGCAGCCCCACGCGGAACAGCGCCGGCTCCGACGCCTGCACCAGCTCGTACGACAGCCACGCGTTGCGCCCCGCGTCCGCGTCCACCGCCACCACCTTGGCCACCAGGTAGCCGGCCTCGGCCGAGCGCGGAACCACCTCGAAAGGCGCCGACGCCGCCCCTCCCGCAGCCTCTCCCGGCCCGGCCGCCGCCGGCGCGGGCCAGAGCACCCTGGGCGCGTTGTCGTTGCGGTCCAGCACGAAGACGCGCACCGTGGCCGTGGAGCTGCGCGCCGGCGAGCCGCCGTCCTGCGCCCGCACGGCCACCGTGAACTCGCGGCACTGCTCGTAGTCCAAGGAGCGCTGCGCGTACAGCGCGCCGCTCCGCGCCTCCACCGACACCAGCGGCGCCGCGCCCGCCGCGCCCGCGCTGCCGCCCGCCAGCCAGTAGCTCACGCGCCCGTTGGCGCCCGCGTCCGCGTCCCGCGCCTGCACGCGCAGCACCAGCGCGCCCGCCGCGTTGTTCTCCGCCACGTACGCGCTGTACGCCGCCTCCTCGAACACCGGCGCGTTGTCGTTCACGTCCGACACCTCCAGCACCAGCTCCCTGCTGCTCCGCAGCGCCGGCCTGCCCCGGTCCCGGGCCACCACCGTCACGCGATGCTCCGACGCCTGCTCGCGGTCCAGCGCGCCCGATGTCACCACCTTGTACGAGCCGCCCGACGACGCCACGATCGACAGCGGAGCCTCTCCCGACAGCTCGCACGACACCTGACCGTTCTCGCCCGAGTCTCTATCCCGCACTTTCAGCAGAGCTACCACAGTGCTCCCCGGAGCATCCTCGGGCACGGGACTCGAGAGCGACAGAATCGTGATCTCGGGCGCATTGTCGTTCACGTCGAGCACCTCCACCTCCACCATGGAGTGTGCCACCAAACCCCCTCCGTCCTTCGCCTCCATAGCCAGGCTGAACGCGTGCATGTCCTCAAAGTCCAGTGTTTCTTTCAGTATGATAGACCCGCTCTCTGCATCGACCATAAACTTCTGAAGTGCCTTGATCGGCATTTTCCCAAAGCTGTAGGTGATGTGGGCGTTTGTGCCAGTGTCGGCATCCGAGGCTGACAGGTTCAATACTGCTGAACCTGGTGGCGTGTCCTCTCGTAGGCTCACGTGGTACCGGTCCTGCGCAAACACGGGTGGGTTATCATTAGCGTCCGTCACGTTGATCCAAATCTGGACAGTCCCGGACCTCATAGGATCCCCGGCATCAACCGCTGTCAGCACGAGCTCAAAGGAGCTCTGCTGCTCCCGGTCCATGGCTCTCTCCAATACCAATTCCGGTTTGCTTCCTTCCGGACTGTCCTTCATGGCGAGAGAGAAGGACGGGTTGCTGGTGAGGTGGTAAGTCAGCAGCGAATTGCTGCCCACGTCTGCATCATGCGCCATCTCCATTGGAAAACGAGTTCCGGGAAGCGTCCATTCACCAATCTCCAGTTCCAGAGCAGATTTGCTGAAGGTCGGTGAATTGTCGTTCACGTCCTCTATCACCACCTCGACGTGGAAAATATTCAGTGGGTTGTGCACCAGCGCCTCGAAGCTGACAGAGCAGGTCGCCGACTCGCCGCACATCTCCTCCCGGTCCAGCCTCTCGTTCACGTACAGGTTGCCGTTCTCCTCATTCACCGTGAAGTATTGCTTCTCCTCGCTCAGCCGCAGCTTGCGCGCCGGCAGCTCGTCCGCGCTGAGCCCCAGGTCCCGCGCCAGCGGCCCCACGAGCGAGCCTCTGCCCAGCTCCTCGGCGATGGCGTAGCGGACCCGCTCGGCCGCCGCCCGGCACCACACGCACAACAGCAGCAGCAGCGCGGCCGGCAGCGCTCGCCCGCCGCCCGGCCCAAGCCTCTGCGGCCGCCTCACCGCCATTCTCTGCCCGCTGCGCTCGCCGCGCTCCTGCCTCCTGCCGCTGCCCTGCCGCCCTTCCAGCCGCTCTCGCCGGCCACAACAGACACCGCTGAAAGCCACCCAGACCGCTCGGGCCGCCTCTCGCCGCCGCCGCTGCTGCTGTCGGTGCCGCTGCCGCTGCGGCCGGCGCCGGGCGAGCGAGCAGCCTGCGGGGGCAGGACGCTGCGGCGGCGGCGGCTCCAGCGGCGCTCGGCGGCGGCCAACAGCGACACCCGGAGGCGCCGCCGCGACACTGCAGCCGCCGCACGGCCGCGCTCAAGGGCGCCCGGCTTTGGGCGGGGCTCAGCGGCTGCACCGGCCCCGGGGCTCTCCCCGACCAAAAACACCGAGAGCAGGAGCTCCGGCTTAACGACAAGTAGGAACCCTTATGATTACAGCGACAATATTCGCGTAATAATGATCTAATTATTTGTAGCTGCAATAGACGTGGAAACACATATTACACCTTGTCAAAGATTTTTTGCCCTCTCTGGTTTGAAATGACAAGAAAATCAGAAACCAAATATGTTTTCCAAAATTACAGATAGGTTCTCTCTTGCACAGTAAAAGAACTGAAGCCAAAACCTGAAAAGAAGATTGCTGAGATGCTTTACAATTTAATTGTGCCAGTGATACCCTAGATATTGTTAGCCCATCATCTGTGCAAAACCGGTGTGAATCAAAAGGACATTTATCCAGTGATTAACAACTGCAGAAAAACGTGAAGCCCAGAAGCAATGGATGTGCTCTCAGATGAATGGCAGTGTAGATACATACGTGGCAGAGAATAAAAAAGTGCAAAGCAGTGCAGACTCTGCCCTATGTCAATCCTTACACTGACCCTCCTTCCATCCAGAAAACCTTCTGTGCTTTTGGTGGAAACTCAAAAATTAGGCCTGCTACAATGACTGATTTAATATTTCCATTGTTTTAATTTTCCTAACCTATAGGAAAAGTCTCAACATCTCCCCAGTCTGTTTTAGGACTGCAAAATCAGCTGAATGGTTTTCAATGAATTCTGAAGGTTCATATACAAACCCCAAACTTCCTTTTGACCTCATCAGAGAGGGGGAGATATTTCAGTGCTGTGATTTTCTGGTGCTTTACCACAACACAGCCTTAAAAATTGTTTCCCAGAACATCTGAGAACTCACTGAGGCTTCAAGGTGCAAGCTGGCAAGCTGCAGGAATATTAAAGGACTATGAGGTATCTCTGACTGGACTAAATGACGTTAGTAAGCAGCAGAACAACAGAAATCCTTGGCACTTATTAAATCAAAGAAGCCAAGCCAAATACCTCCCACTGGCATACACGGGGGAATCATTGGCTACTGTGACACATCAGGGCCTGTGCAGTGCAGGAAACCAGAGAGAGCAGCACATAGCGGTGTAGACCTCAGAGACACAAGAAGAATCCCCAGGTAAGTGGAATTGGACAGCAGCATGTTACAGCTATCCACTGGAGTTAAGCAATTTCTCATTTTCCTCACACACAACATTCTCTCTTTATTTGGTTCTCAAGGGAAGTTACTGTTTCCTGCAAAGCAACTCACAAGTGGGAAGGAAACATGAACCATGGCCTTCCAGGAAACAGAGCCTGAATGGAGATCCAAGGTGGAAAATGTAATTGCCACTCTCACGAACTCTTTATCAAACTATGCACTTCCCCTCTTTTATCATATGCATGGATCCACAAAGATGTGACTGCTCCTAAGGCCAATTTTACATGTCTTAACATGACAAAATTAGAACACTGATGTACCCCCCTCACATGTCCTCATTCCACTTCAGCTGTAATAACATGTCAAGGAAAGAAAACCACACAAGCAATGCATGGATGCATTAGTAGTGTTTTCAGAGAAACTCACCAGGAGGAAATCTCAGGCCTTTCTCTGGGTAAGGGAATTCATTCCCAAGAGCCTCTGGAACCCACTGAGGTGTCAGGCTAGAAGTGAGACCTTGAAATTTTGTTCTGGATTACCAGTGTCACTTCATTTCATAAAACACTCAAGAGCTCTCATCAACTTTTCTACTATGTGGCCTGCTCATCCCCCACAGATTTGAAGGCCCAAGTTTGTAGGCCCAGCTTTCAAGGCCTAAGCTTGAGGGCCTCCGTTTGAAGGCCTCAGTTTGAAGGCCTTAGTTTGAAGGCCTGATTTTAAAGGCCCAAGTTTAAATATCCCAGTTTAAAAATCTATGTTTAAAGGCCTACGTTTGAAAGCCTAAATTTGAAGGTTTGTTTGAAGGCCTATGTTTGCGAGTTTAAACAAGTACATAAGACACATGTCCAATATCTAGAGGTAAGGCACTCGAAGTAATTCTCTCTGAGGAAAAGCAAAGAAAACTGCACAGAACCCATAACTATGTGATCCAAATAACACCTAGGGTTATATGGCTATACCAACCCTTTAGATATTTCAGCAACTCTTCCACCAGCCCTTTCTCTGTGCAGGCACAATGCCCAGACATCACCCAACAGGTGACACCACTGGAAGAAGTTTTCCACACAATTTCTCCTTTTTGAGAGCAGGGATCACAACACAGGTCCACACATATGGACTCTGCTCATCACTGATACTTGAAGAAATGTAACATGTCTAAACAGTCATAAGCAATGCACAGCTTAGCTAAAGACTCAGATCAGAATCAACTCAAAGATGTCTTCATTCTTTGTAAGCACATGGACAGTTTTGAATATCTATCACTTTGGAATCATTAATGTGAAGTTTATGCCTACATCCAAAAGCTACCACTCACAGTGAAGAGCTGTATCAGACATGACAGAGGATGAAATGAGTGACGTTCTGGCATGTGCTTCAAGTGAAATGCCCCCAACCCAGACTTTGCTGCTAAATTAGACTCTTCCCTCCCTACAATCCTACCAATTTCAATACCCACAAAACACCAGCAGTAGCATCAACATGCAAGAGCCATTAATACCATCTGAAGGTTTGCTCAAAGCTTGGAAAAGCTTAGTACAAACACACTGAAACTCTACATCACAACTGTAACAAGGACATATAGCTAGGGAAATGACATTTCCCACAGCATTTCTTAAACACAGAACCCTGAAGCATGCACTTCCCTGGGCATTGCTTGCAGACAAATTCATTGGAGAATTGCCATCCTTTTCTGGATACAGGAAAAGGGCACTTGATCTAAGTGGCACAGGCCTTGGCACGAGGCATGACGTGAAGGCACACACAGATTCGTGGATCACAGAACCCCCTTTTGCCTGCTGAGGGGCCAGTCTCTCCCTGGGAACAATCTCTCCCTGACTGTTCACCATGAGTGTGTTACAAGTAAGATCAGTGACTCTAGAGACATTTCCAGATAGAGTTTTAGGCACACACAGGCCCACCTTTACCTGGTCATGACAAACAAGTCAGCAGTTTAATTATCCTTCACAGAGAGCAACCATTACAGGAAAGCAAATGTATGAATCCACAGCTTGGCCATTTATAATGTGAACATGTTCACTTTATGTAGTCCAGCAATGGACCTTTGAAGTTAAAAACACCCCTGTTTTCTCTCCAACAGTGCTTCCTTACACACTGAATGTCCTTACAGATTGTTTGGTTCTCTCTGATGTTTACCATTAGCAGAGAAAATCCACTGCAAGAAAAGTTGCAGAGAGAACTTACCATAGCTAACATTTCACTTCTTAACATGTGCAAGTCAGAAATATGACAATTGCTCCCATTAAAAAGGAAACACATCTATGAATGTGTTAGTAAAACTGAAAGGCATGTATGGGACAAATATAAGCGATATGACCAGATAGTACCAGATACAAAGGTCCATCTTAAGTCCCATCAATACAAAGAACAAGACAAGAAGATAACATCTGCAGAAGTGAAGGAATCACACTCACCTAGACTAGGGCTCTTGGAGAAAATACATAATCTAGATAATAGAAGTAGGGATGTAATAAATGTCCTTATTGCAAAGCTCCTAATGTGAGATTTATAATTAGAACATATAAGGCTGTTAAATGGATATATTGGCTATGCATTAAGTAAATTACAATAACCTGTAGACACACATGTTCTCAATAGAACTTCAGAAGTATCTGTTAAGGCACACATAATTGGGAAGGAGAAAATTGCATTATATTATACTACAGATCAACACTGAAAAGCCATCCTCATCTATCTTATCTACCTTATCCTATCATCTTATCTATATCTTAACAATCTTTGACACACAGAGCCCACTATTTGCATCTCCTGCCTCTAAAATCTTGCATGTTGTGTCACGGTCTTGGTACTTTGAAAGCAGCTTCTATCAAAATACCAGATATTCAGAAGGTTTCCCTTCAACATGCAACAGGATAACCTACAGCCTTCAAACAGGTATCTTTACAGCTCTGTACTAAGAGGGAAAAAATATTTGTCTGCCAAATACATCTCAGAGAAGGAGCGGGAAGGAGGTGAAACACTACCTGTCCTTCAAAAGATACGAAGGCAGCAAGGATCATATGATACAGAAAAAAACTTCATTTTAAAAACCTTCCAGCCAAGAGCAGTCTCCCTTTTCATGCGTCCGTCGCAAAATGGAAAGCCAAGACGCGACCACCTTTCCACCGTGGTGTAGCAAGAAGCCACGAGATCAGCACGACCCTAAAAGACACTTGGCGTTCCATGTCGGAAAAGAGTAGGGAAGCAATAGAAGAAAGAAGAGTGGATAAAAATTGGTACGGGGAACTCACCGAGACGGAGGCGGGATCCGAGGGGAGGGCGCCGGCCGGGTCCTCATCCCCGAGCAGCGGCGCGGGCTCGTCGGGCGGCGGCCGGGCCGGGAGGGTGTCGCAGCAGCTGGCGGCCGAGAAGCGCAGGTGGCTCTTGCGCGAGTCGGCCGTGAGCGACACGTCGTGCGAGTAGGACTGCAGGAAGGCGCGCACGCCGTCGATGCCCACGAAGTGCGAGACGGGCACGCCGCGCGAGGCGCCGCTGTCCGGCGGCAGCAGCTGCTGGCGGTGGCAGCGGCGCAGGCGCAGCGCCAGCAGCAGCAGCAGGAAGGCCACGAAGAGGCACGAGACGGCGGCCACGGCCAGCACGAGCCAGCGCGTCAGGCTGGCGGCCGGCTCGCCCGGCGCCGCCGCCTCGTGCGCCGCGCTGCCCAGCTCGGCCAGCAGCTCGGCCACGCTCTCGGCCAGCACCACGCTCAGCGTGGCCGTGGCCGACAGCGCCGGCCGCCCGTGGTCCCGCACCAGCACCACCAGGCTGTGGCGCGCCGCGTCGCGGGCCAGCGGCGAGCGCGCCGTGCGCACCTCGCCGCTGTGCAGCCCCACGCGGAACAGCCCCGGCTCCGTGGCCTTGGCCAGCTCGTAGGACAGCCACGCGTTCTGCCCCGCGTCCGCGTCCACCGCCACCACCTTGGCCACCAGCGCGCCGGCCTCCGACCGCCGCGGCGCCAGCTCCACGCCCGACCACGCCGCTGCAGTGGCGCCCGAGCCCGCCGCTGGGGCCGGCGGCGGGTACAGCACCTGCGGCGCGTTGTCGTTCTCGTCCACGATCTGCAGCCGCACCGACACGTTGCTGCTCAGCGCCGGCGCGCCGCCGTCCTCCGCCCGCACGCACAGCTGCAGCTCGCGCAGCTGCTCGTAGTCCAAGGAGCGCAGCGCGTACAGCGCGCCCGTCTCCGCCTGCACCGACACGTACGACGACAGCGGCGCACCCCGCACCCGCCCCTCCGCCAGCCGGTAGCGCACGCGCGCGTTCTGCCCCCAGTCCGCGTCCGTGGCGCGCACCGTCAGCACCAGCGCGCCCGCCGCGTTGTTCTCCGCCAGCCGCGCGCTGTAGCGCTCCTCCGCGAACACCGGCGCGTTGTCGTTCACGTCCAGCACCCGCAGCGCCAGCACCGCGCTGCTCTGCAGCGACGGCGACCCGCCGTCGGCCGCCCGCACCGTCACGTTGTACTCCGACACCTGCTCCCGGTCCAGCTCTGTCGCTGTCACCACGCTGTAGTAGCTGCCATGGGAGCTCTGCAACCGGAATGGGACATTCCCTTCGAGCGAGCAGCGCACCTCGCCATTCGCCGCCGAGTCCAGATCCTGGACATGCAACAGGGCAACCACGGTCCCCGTGGGGGAGTCTTCGGAAATCGCGCTCAGTGCTGATTGCACCAAAATCTCGGGTGCATTGTCATTGACGTCTGTCACTGTGATAATAACTTTCGCCGTGTCAAAAAGTTCTCCTCCGTCATGTGTCTGAACCTCAAGTTCATGGGAGGAGATTTCCTCGAAGTCCAAAGCATTTTTAACCGTTATTTCTCCTTTCTCAGAGTCGAGATTAAAAAGTTCTGATGCTCGGTCTGAAATTTTATGGAAGCTGTATTTCACCTGCCCGTTCAGACCCTCGTCGGCGTCCGTAGCTGTGACAGCGACGAGGGTGGAGCCCACGGGCACGTCCTCGGGCACACGCACCGTGTACTCCGCCTGGCTGAACACGGGCGCGTTGTCGTTCGCGTCCAGCACCGTCACGCGGATCCGAGCCGTGCCCGTCCGTGCCGGGTCGCCGCCGTCCATCGCCCTCAACACCAGCTCGTGAAACGCCGCCTCCTCCCGGTCCAGCGCCTTCGCCAGCACCAGCTCGGGACGCTGATCGCCGCCGGGGCCCGCCTGCACGGCCAGCGAGAAGTGCTCGTCACCGCTCAGCTCGTAGCTCTGCAGCGAATTCCGGCCCGAATCTGGGTCTTGTGCTTCTCGGAGGGGAAATCGCGACCCCGGGGCTGTTGTCTCGCTTACTTTCAATTCCTTCTCCGCCTCTCGGAAGCTGGGCTCGTTGTCATTAATATCTGTGATTTCCACTTCTATTTCATAAAACTTCATTTCTCCCTCCACTATCAGCTCACAGCGCAGCACGCATTGCTGCACACGCTCGCACAGCTGCTCCCTGTCGATCCTCTCTGCCGTCACTAAATGTCCCGTCTTCCCGTGCACCGCAAAATACTGCATCCTACCCTTGGAGACAACACGGACGGCATTATCGCTGATCTCCGGCAGCTGCAGCCTCAAGTCCTTGGCCACGTCGCCCACGAACGAGCCCTTGGGTATCTCCTCGGGCACCGAGTAGCGCAGCTGCCCCCACGCCGCCTCCCACGCCGCCAGCAGCACGGCCCAGAGCAGAGCTCGCTGCCGCCGGCCCCAGCGCCTCCCCGCCGCGCACATCTCGGCAGCGGCACCGCAACACCGTCGGCAGCTCTCCTCCGCCGCTCACCGATCTGGCTCACGGTGTAGCTCCGGCACTCTGCTCCCGAACGTTCGTGTCAGGCCCTTCCCACCCCCTTCCGCAAGTCTCCGCACCTCGGGGACTATCCCAGACTGCTCCGCTGCCACCGGGACCGCGAGCGAGCCGGGCCGCAGCGGGCGGGGCTGCCGGTAGCGCTCAGAGCTTCCTCTTGGTCAACAGCGGCGCCCGCAGCCCCCTACCGGCACTGCAGGCACGCAGTGAAATGCAATGTATTTATTTTAATACGACGGACGGAGTATTACGAGTCCTAACACAGTAATATAAACCCAGAATTTTCATCCCAAATATTTGTAGAAAATATGATGGAATGCCCGGCGCAAGGGTAGCAAAAGAAAGCCGTCTCTGATATATAGTCGTAGGTTACTTCATCACTCTGTGCCAACTCTATTTACAGCTGCCCAGGAGGCAGGAAAGCACATGAAATGAACCTGTCCAGTTTATACAATTATATTCAGTCAGGTCATTCTATAACCCCAGGAAGGGGCTTTTCTCAGAAATTAAGATATAAAGGGTTGACATCATTAGCAAAACCTTGTTCTAATTATTGTGTATTCATATAGCTATGGCACATTTTAAACAAAATACTTTAAGGCAGCATGTAAAGAGAAGTACAGCTGCACACCTTAGACTCTCATGGTCTTTGATAAACTTTCAAGTATAGCTGATTCAAGTGCCTGAAGTGTCAATTGTGGAATCTCCTACATATTTGATAGCTATATTTGAATTTTAGACCCTTATTATCCATTTAAAAACACATTGATAAGAAATACTGGGGAGGGAGTGGTGGTAGGGGAACCGACAAACAAGCAAAGAAACAAAACCCCTAGGAGAACGAATTCTCCACACAGGGTCAAAACTCCTCTCTTTTTATAAAACGATAGGAAAATAGGCTCTGAAACAAACAAACAAACAAAACCCCAGTACGATATTTCCCCCCGTTTGAGACCTTAGTCTTCTTTTACACCTGTGTATGGAGGAAATATTAGGAATGGTTAAAAAAAAAAAAAAAAAAGAGTGGGAACTGCCAGGAGGAATGGAAAAAGAAAACTAGTAAAATTAACTCGCCCCACTAATGGTACCAGTCCTGCCATTGCTGCAACAGTGTTAACGCAAAGGAGGACGGTCAGGCTCTTCTTTTACTCCGGGTGGAGAACTGGTCACTTTTCTATCCATGAGAAACGTCTTTCTGGAGTCTAAGACCAAAAAAGTGTTAAACAAGGAGTATGTGGCCAGATTTTAACCAGGTCCCAAGATAGACTTTCAAGATAAACAGACCACTAAAGAAAAATCTGCAGCAGCTAGTATCTGCATTATTTCCCCGAATCCTTCATGAAGAACCACGAATATCCTGCACTCTTATGATTCCCCATCGCAGTTACTAATTAATAGGATTTTAGTCAGCTAAAGAGATGCAGAAAAAACCTCTTAGATCGGAAGCTGTGGCCACCACCGAATCAAGTGCTACAGCTAATTATTGTTCTTAGAAAAGGAAATCACCCCGTTCTTTCATTCCTTCTCGGAGAGGTGGACCAGCCATTCCCACCTACACTACCCGGGGAAACCCAAGGAAAAGAAAGCAACGGTTTGTATAGATCCAAGGGGAACAGCAGGAAAGAGAAGAGAGGAACCTGCGGCCCTGCAGAAAGAACTGCCGAGAAAACTAATGACTGGAATAATTAAGCAACATCGCCTATCACTCCTGAAGAAAACTTATCCCCAAATACACTCGACAGTCTTCCAGAAGGGAGAAACAACCTGTAGTTTCTCCTTTCGTGTTGAAAACGCACACATCACATTAAAAAAAAAAAAAAAAAAAAAAACCAAAAAAAAAAAAAAAACCCAAAAAAACCCCAAACCCAACTAACAAGCAAACAGATGCCTTCTCCTTCCAACACACCCCGAGTGTTAATATCCTTTCCTTTTCAGAATTCTATGCTGATTCTACGCAGAATCAGCAGATCTCTTTGAGGAGAGCAAGATTCCGTGTTCTCCATTGGACTGACTAATATTTGTTTAAAGAAACTTCGAAAAATCATGAGGGAATATATATATCCATCCCATCAATGCCACCTTTTCTGAAGCAGCATTCCCTCAAAACATGGGACACTACATAGCAGTTTTGTAAACAAGATTAAAACCCGGGTTTGCATCTGACAAATAATAGCAGGGGGAAAAAAAATCAGCCTTACTAGGCGTAAAATATGTGAAGCAGCCTTCTCTCAAAACATGGGAGGGCACGCAGAAGAGGGTTAGAACAACATCTATGTTCTCTATCTGTAGAGCCAAATGCCTGTTCCCATTTGGAGTAAATACCGAAATAATACTGACTAACATATAAGGCCCAGGTTTCGACAAAGGTATCAATCTGAGGAAAACGAAAAAGCCTGTTAAGAAAGGCTTAAGAAGAACAGGAGGAGCTTACGGTTTTACAGACCATCCGTGTGTCGGGCTCGGCGGGCGGCTCTCCCGCGACGGCAATGCTGTTGGAGCTCTGCTTCTCCAAGGAATCGCCGCCCAGAAGCTCCTCCGCCGACAGGATGGGCACCGGCGGCGGCGGCGGCCAAGCGGCCTCGGGCACGGCGCGGGCGGGCGGCGGCACGCACAGGTTGTAGGAGTAGGGCAAGGTGCCCTCGCAGAAGTCGGCCGGGAAGGCGGCGCCGGCCAGCGAGAAGCGCTGCGCGCCCAGGCAGCGCAGCACGGCGGGCGGCCCGGCCCGGCGCAGCCGCGCCAGCACGGCCAGCGCCACGCTCAGCACCAAGAGCGCCGACAGCAGCGCCAGCGCCAGCACCAGGTAGAACTGCAGCTCGGCCGCCGCCGCCGCCGCCTCGGCGCCCGCCGGCCGCTCGCTCAGCTCCGGCAGCGCCTCCTGCAAGCTCTCGGCCAGCACCACGTGCAGCGTGGCCGTGGCCGACAGCGCCGGCTGCCCGTGGTCCTTCACCACGGCCACCAGCCGCTGCTTGGCCGCGTCCCGCTCGCCCACGGCGCGCGCCGTGCGCACCTCGCCGCTGTGCAGCCCCACGCGGAACAGCGCCGGCTCCGACGCCTGCACCAGCTCGTACGAGAGCCACGCGTTGCGCCCCGCGTCCGCGTCCACCGCCACCACCTTGGCCACCAGGTAGCCGGCCTCGGCCGAGCGCGGAACCACCTCGAAAGGCGCCGACGCCGCCCCTCCGGCAGCCTCTCCCGGCCCCGCCGCCGGCGCGGGCCAGAGCACCCTGGGCGCGTTGTCGTTGCGGTCCAGCACGAAGACGCGCACCGTGGCCGTGGAGCTGCGCGCCGGCGAGCCGCCGTCCTGCGCCCGCACGGCCACCGTGAACTCGCGGCACTGCTCGTAGTCCAAGGAGCGCTGCGCGTACAGCGCGCCGCTCCGCGCCTCCACCGACACCAGCGGCGCCGCGCCCGCCGCGCCCGCGCTGCCGCCCGCCAGCCAGTAGCTCACGCGCCCGTTGGCGCCCGCGTCCGCGTCCCGCGCCTGCACGCGCAGCACCAGCGCGCCCGCCGCGTTGTTCTCCGCCACGTACGCGCTGTACGCCGCCTCCTCGAACACCGGCGCGTTGTCGTTCACGTCCGACACCTCCAGCACCAGCTCCCTGCTGCTCCACAGCGCCGGCCTGCCCCGGTCCCGGGCCACCACCGTCACGCGATGCTCCGACGCCTGCTCGCGGTCCAGCGCGCCCGATGTCACCACCTTGTACGAGCCGCCCGACGACGCCACGATCGACAGCGGCGCCTCTCCCGACAGCTCGCACGTCACCTGACCGTTCTCGCCGGAGTCTCTGTCCCGAACTTTCAGTAGGGCTACCATCGTGCCGGCCGGAGCGTCCTCCGGCACGGGGCTTGACATGGACGTCAGGGTGACCTCGGGCGCGTTGTCATTCACATCCAGCACCTCCACCTCCACCTTGCAGTGCGCCACCAAACCCCCGCCGTCCTTCCCCTCTACCAGCAATACGTAGCTTCTTGTGTCCTCGAAGTCCAGTGCCTCCTGTAGCGTGATTATTCCTCGCTCGGCATCCACCACGAACTTCTGAATCACCTTACCCGGCATTTTCCCGAAGCTGTAGGTGATGCGAGCATTGGTGCCGGCATCGGCATCAGAGGCTGTCACGTTCAGCACCGTCGATCCCGGAGGCGTGTCCTCGCGCAGGCTGACTCGGTACCGGTCCTGCGCGAACACGGGTGGGTTGTCATTGGCGTCCGTGACGTTGATCCACAGCTGGGCGGTTCCAGTGCGGGGCGTGTCTCCGCCATCCAGCGCCGTCAGCAATAACCGCAGATCCTGTTCGCTCTCCCGGTCCAGTGCACGGCGCAGAACCAGCTCCGCGAACTTGGTGCCGTCTTGGCTCTCCTTCACCTCCACTGTGAAGTACCCGTTGGTCTCCAGCTCGTAGCCCTGCAGCGAGTTACTGCCCACATCTGCGTCCTCGGCAACACCCACAGCAAATCGGGCACCGGGAGAAGTCAATTCGTTGATCTCCAGCTGGAAACTGTCTTGCAGAAAGCGCGGCGCGTTGTCATTCACATCCTCGATGGACACTTCGACGTGGAAGACGTTCAGCGGGTTGTGCACCAGTGCCTCGAAGCTGACAGAGCAGGTCGCCGACTCGCCACACATCTCCTCCCGGTCCAGCCTCTCGTTCACGTACAGGTTCCCGTTCTCCTCATTCACCGTGAAGTATTGCTTCTCCTCGCTCAGCCGCAGCTTGCGCGCCGGCAGCTCGTCCGCGCTGAGCCCCAGGTCCCGCGCCAGCGGCCCCACGAGCGAGCCTCTGCCCAGCTCCTCGGCGATGGCGTAGCGGACCCGCTCGGCCGCCGCCCGGCACCACACGCACAGCAGCAGCAGCAGCGCGGCCAGCAGAGCGACCCGCCCAGCGCCTGCCCAGCCCTGCGCTGCCGATCTGACCTCCATTCCCTGCTTTCCTGAAGGGTATTCTGTGGACAGGTAAAAATTAGCCTTTCCGGGTAGCTGAACCAGTATTCGTGAGAAATAAATATAATAGATCCCTGTTGCCGGTCGGAGGACGGGCTTAGTCGAGCGGTTCCTGCTTTTCTCTCTGCTCTACGCAGTGCGGAGCAGCGCTACGAGGGCGCCGGGGAGGAGCCGACGGCTGAGCAGCTTCTCCGCCTTGGCCAACAGTGACACCCTGAGTCCGTGCCTGAGAACCGCAGAGTTCAAGGGAAAGAAACCAGCCCGAATGTCCTGCCCTGCATTCCCTTGCATCGGGAAGGGTTGGCAAGTACAGATATTGTCAGGAGCGAGAAACAGAAAATCTATCAGTACTGAAAAAGTGCAACTAGGAATTCCTGCTCTCTGAATTGCTTACACTTACAAGTCTTCTGAGGGATAGATCGTCTCCATTTTCTTCACAGATGTGCGGCAGGATCTTGGTCTCTGCCCCCACTGTCAGCTTACTGATCTCTAGGGTGGGGTGCTCGGTGTGCCCGCTGCCATCGTGCCTCCTCCGTGAGGGAAAAGGCAACGCGGATGGAACACTCAAACACTGCTTTGGGTAGGGGGTTCATTTAAGATGGTTGAGATCCCCAGCTAACGCTGAACTTACCAGCTTTGAGCAGTGGTCGTTAATGGACAAGCAAAGCCGGAATTCCAGGCTCTGAGAACACCACAGAGATCACATTACATCTGATCTCATCTCTTTTGACATTCAAAGCTGAGCATCATCTTATCAATATCCATACAACCCAACGCCGAATTACTTTTGTGTGTGTATCCCACTCCCTGATATCCTAAACAGGCAGTTGCTGTAGCTGGTCTCAGGCATTAAAGAACATTTCCTGGGAAATGTCGGCAGCAGCTGTGGTTTTTTGAACAACCAAGAGTAAACAGATAGATTCCTTGCAAAAATCCGTTTTATTTTTCATTTTTATTAGACCCTCGTCTCTTTTACAGTAAAGAAAAAAATCGCCAAAGCCACAAACAAAAAAAATAACAACAAAAATCCTGAAGGAACGCTGCGTGTCATCACAGCCCCTTATGCAGAAGACAAGGAGAGGTTAGAAAACTCTCCACACTGTCTACTCGGTCTGACACGTTCTCTAGTCTTGGGTCTCTGAGGTGCCAATGTCAAGCTATCCTCACTGCATCGGTAATGTCTCGTTAGACTCGTTAGAAAACATATTTTCTTGCTAACTATGGTAGTTCATAAAGTGAAGGATAATTCCTTTCCATCCAGCTGAACCCATACACAACTTCTGGTAAGAAATTAACACTCATAGCGGAACAGGACGTGGATTTGAATTTGTAATGTTTCAGAAGCACGCAGGGCTGTGAGCACTCTGCAAGATATTCGAGATGGATGCGATTTTTTACATGGGAGCAGGGGAATTCTATTGAAATATTTAGCAGTTAATTCACTGCCTCCTCTATGGCGAGAATTGCCTGTAACAACCCAGACACACATTTTCATGTATCATACACTGAAACACTGCCAAATCCGTGTTTTCAAGATTAACTCGCATTCCAAAATTAGCTTTACTATAAATAGATAGTGATCAATCGTACTTTGCATTTAAGTATTTTTTCATCTATATGCTAATAAGTATAACTTTATTTCGAAGACTATGCCTGCACAGTAATCGACCATTTGTATCGAATCCAGAGGCTAAGACATGAAACTCAGGTGTGGGAAAAAACCTCGATCAGAGGAATTCTTCACCAATTAATAGAAGTCTCTTCAAATGCCCTTAAGAAGGATTGAATAATTCGTTCGATGAAGGTGGATATAGAAGAAATCTGGGACTTCAATGTGTTTGCTTTCAAGAGACAAGATCCCCTAATTCAACCGGAATTTGGGAGCTGATACAGGGAATTAGCTGAATTGCTTGGAAACAGTTGTTAGCAAGTATTTAAAAAATTCACAGAATGGTCAGTAGAGGACCAAGAGAATGAGATTTCCTTATGAAGTTACGCCTGCAACAGAACCTTCCAGCCTTGGGGAAAGCTAGGCAAAAAGATCTCTTACAAGCGTTAAAGAACACGGCACGTAAAACACACAAGGCAGGCTCAGCACGCATTCATTCAGATGACATTCATGAGTAGATGACTATCTTAAAACATGGTTTCTAAGCCTGTGAATCAGCTGTGCCTAGCCTAAAAATGCTAAACACCGCGTCCACTAAACACAGTTTAAAAATTAACGTACCTGAGAGGGAACTTGCCCACCGCTTTCGGTAACTTGATCTCCTGAAGGGACGAGATCACCCGAAGCCTCATCTGGTGGTCGGGCCGGGAGGGTGTCGCAGCAGCTGGCGGCCGAGAAGCGCAGGTGGCTCTTGCGCGAGTCGGCCGTGAGCGACACGTCGTGCGAGTAGGACTGCAGGAAGGCGCGCACGCCGTCGATGCCCACGAAGTGCGAGACGGGCACGCCGCGCGAGGCGCCGCTGTCCGGCGGCAGCAGCTGCTGGCGGTGGCAGCGGCGCAGGCGCAGCGCCAGCAGCAGCAGCAGGAAGGCCACGAAGAGGCACGAGACGGCGGCCACGGCCAGCACGAGCCAGCGCGTCAGGCTGGCGGCCGGCTCGCCCGGCGCCGCCGCCTCGTGCGCCGCGCTGCCCAGCTCGGCCAGCAGCTCGGCCACGCTCTCGGCCAGCACCACGCTCAGCGTGGCCGTGGCCGACAGCGCCGGCCGCCCGTGGTCCCGCACCAGCACCACCAGGCTGTGGCGCGCCGCGTCGCGGGCCAGCGGCGAGCGCGCCGTGCGCACCTCGCCGCTGTGCAGCCCCACGCGGAACAGCCCCGGCTCCGTGGCCTTGGCCAGCTCGTAGGACAGCCACGCGTTCTGCCCCGCGTCCGCGTCCACCGCCACCACCTTGGCCACCAGCGCGCCGGCCTCCGACCGCCGCGGCGCCAGCTCCACGCCCGACCACGCCGCCGCTGCGGCCGCCGCCGGCGGGTACAGCACCTGCGGCGCGTTGTCGTTCTCGTCCACGATCTGCAGCCGCACCGACACGTTGCTGCTCAGCGCCGGCGCGCCGCCGTCCTCCGCCCGCACGCACAGCTGCAGCTCGCGCAGCTGCTCGTAGTCCAAGGAGCGCAGCGCGTACAGTGCGCCCGTCTCCGCCTGCACCGACACGTACGACGACAGCGGCGCGCCCCGCACCCGCCCCTCCGCCAGCCGGTAGCGCACGCGCGCGTTCTGCCCCCAGTCCGCGTCCGTGGCGCGCACCGTCAGCACCAGCGCGCCCGCCGCGTTGTTCTCCGCCAGCCGCGCGCTGTAGCGCTCCTCCGCGAACACCGGCGCGTTGTCGTTCACGTCCAGCACCCGCAGCGCCAGCACCGCGCTGCTCTGCAGCGACGGCGACCCGCCGTCGGCCGCCCGCACCGTCACGTTGTACTCCGACACCTGCTCCCGGTCCAGTAGTTCGGCAGTCAGCACACGGTAATAATTATCGAATGACTTCTCCAGCCGGAACGGGTGGCTGTCGCTGATGCTGCACTGCACCTCTCCGTTCGCTCCAGAATCCCTGTCTTGGACGCTGAAAATTGCTATTACTGTTCCCACCGGTGTATCTTCCGGAACCGGAGTGAACACGGACATGACGACAATCTCGGGAACGTAGTTGTTTACATCAACGACCTTGATGAGTACCTTGCTGTGGGAAGAGAGTCCGCCCGCATCCCGAGCTTGCACAACCAATTCGTAAAACTCGTGCTGTTCGAAATTCAAGTTCTCTGTTATGACAATTTCTCCACTTTCTGGATCCATCTTAAAAGTCTTATCGAACTTCTCTGGGATCTGAAAGAACGAGTATCTTACCTCGGCATTTGGCCCTTCGTCTCTGTCAGTTGCTGTGACCTGTAACACCCGACTTCCTACAGCCATGTCTTCTCTCACGGTCACCTTATACACAGACTGAGTAAATTCGGGAGCATTGTCATTTCCATCTAACACAATTATTTCTATTGTTGTCGATCCTGATTTCACTGGATTCCCGTTGTCTGTTGCTGTCAGGATCAAATGATGAGCAGCCTTCTGTTCCCGATCCAAAGATTTCACCAATAATAATTCCGGATATTTCACACCATCACCTCCAGTTTTCACGTCCAAGGTGAAATAGCTGCTCTCGCTACATTTGTAATTCTGTAAAGAGTTCACTCCTATGTCGGGATCATGAGCTCTCTCTAATGGGAAGCGAGCACCTGGTACAGTATTCTCGCTGATTTCTAAGACATTTCTTCTTTCTGGAAAACTGGGAGGATTATCGTTAATATCCATTATTTCTACCTCCCCTTTGTAAATGTTCATTGGACGCTTTACAAGAATTTCAAAGTTTAAAACACATTTAGCGACAGCTGCGCATATTTCTTCTCTGTCCACCTGCTCCATCATAGATAAGTGGCCGTTCTGCAAGTCCAAAAAAAAGTACCGTGTCCTACCTGTGTCAAAAACGTGGGCTTCGCGGTCTCGGATCTCCGGCAGCTGCAGCCCCAGGTCCTTGGCCACATCGCCCACGAACGAGCCCTTGGGCATCTCCTCGGGCACCGAGTAGCGCAGCTGCCCCCACGCCGCCTCCCACGCCGCCAGCAGCACGGCCCAGAGCAGAGCTCGCTGCCGCCGGCCCCAGCGCCTCCCCGCCGCGCACATCCCGGCAGCGGCACCGCAAACACAGCGAGCAGTTCTCCCCGCCGACCGCAGATCCGCAATCCGCTCCGGCTCCAGCTTCTGCTCTAATTTCTTCCTCGTCTCGGCTCCCGGCCGCTGCCGCTGGCCCTTCCGCCTGGCTGCGGCACCGATCCGCACTGCGGGGACGATCCTAAGCCGGCGTCTGCCGAGTCAGAGAGGGAGCGGGCAGGGGATCCTGCCCGCAGCGGGCGGGGCTGCAGCGCTCCGAGCTTCCTCTCGCTCCTCTCGGTCAGCAGCGGCGCCCGCAGCCTCCTCCCGGCACTGCAGGCACCGAGCGCTGCCCGGCGCTGCGCTCCTGCCTTCCCACGGGCAGCTCGCGGGGACAGCACGGAGCCACGGAGATATCGGGTCCCAGAGGGGACCTCCTGCCTCTGCTTTTCTCCTCCCATCTCTTCTTGGAGAAGCTGATCAAGACCGGTAGGAAGGCAGAGGCGTCCTAGTACTGTTTCTAACGCACAGGAAAATTTTTTTGTAATGGTGATCCGATATTGATAGAAACTTCTCTTAACAAGGAAAACTATTACGAGTCGAAGTCTATTAGTTCAAAACCACAATTTCCCCCACTAATAGCCCAGCTTTTTCACCAGTCATGGTTGGATGATCTTTTTATTCCCCTCACCTTATCTGCCAATATATCTTAATAATGGAATGCCATTAGCAACCTCAGATTTCCAAACCTCAGGTGATAGCACAAGCCAGCAGCCGACTTTTCTTGAGTTGCCAGCAGCAACTTGTTCAAGTTGCTCAGGTGGTCTCGAACCTGATCTTCTCTTACAGTGGGAGGGACTTTGCCCCCTCAGTCCCTGCCTTGAGCTCCATCCATTTGACAGGCGTGGGAAGGGACCTTGTCAGTGATGACTGAGGCAAAGATATGGCTGAGTACCTCAGCCTTCTCGTGGTCTGTTTTTATCAGATTGTCAGTTGTGTTCCTCAGGAGACATACAACAGGAGACATACATTTTCAGTTGTGTTCCTCAGGAGACAAAATATGCTTTCTTCAGTCTGACTTAGCTGTAGAAGTCCTTCTTGCTATTGTTTACAGTCCTTGTAGAGTTCAGCTCCAGCCTTGGCCAACCTGATCCTGTCCCAACACAACCAGCCAGCATCCCTGTACTCTTCCCTGGACACCTGTCCCTGATCCCACCGCTGCTCATTTCTTTCTTTCCCCTTTATTTAGACCAGAAAATCTTCCCTCAGCCATGCTGTTCTGTCCTCTTCTTTTCCTGTTTTCCTACACATGGGTTCTAGAGGGCACACGATGTATGGAAAGCATCCCTAAAGATCTGCCAGGTCTGTTCTGCTCCCTTGTCCTTCAGGGCACTTTCCCCTGAGGCGCCCCATTGACTAAATCCTTTAAGAGCTGGAACTTTGCTTTTCTAAAATTCACGGTCCTGGTTTTACTCTTTGCCTGGTCCATATCCCTCAGGACTATGAACTTGACCAGTGAATGACCATGGCAGCCCATGCTGCCTCCAGTCTTGGTATCTCTGATTAGCTCATCTGTGTTGATGACCAACAAGTCCAGAAAAACATTTCTTTTGGTAAGGAGGGCTGGACTAAGGTCTTAATCCTTCCTGAAGGGCGCCTCTGGTGAGCTTCTTGGGAGAACTCAGCAGTGTGTTCAGGCCTTTCAAGACAGGACACTGTCTCCCCCTCTCACAGGGTAAAAGCAATAATAAACCAACTGTTTATGAATGTCCTCAGACCCTTGAAGCTTCAAATTGGAATGACTCAAACCCCAGAAGTTTAACTACAGAAGGTGATGGTCCCTAGTGATCTCAGTAAGAGGCACAGAGCAATTCTCTTTAATACCACACACCAGTGGAAGAGATTTGCACAGGTAATCTGGCATCCCTTTAGATGTGGAGAACATTGAGTAAAAGTAGCTTCACACAGGAATTCAGCCACACACAGAATGCCAAGCAGATCCTGGTCCTGGGAATGGAGGTGTGCCCCTGTTCCACTCAGTCAAGACACTACAGGACTTTCACAGAGTAAACCAGTTTTATTCTTAATTTTTCCAGTTCCATTAAAAGAAGTTTGCGTGCAGACTTCTTGTTTGCAGGTGGCTTTCTCACCAGTGGGAAGGGGGATCTGCCTGCAGGTTCCTTGGTTAAAATGAGATTAATCTAGCCCTCCACCAGCGTATTTGTGGAGCAGAACACAGCACAGCAGAAACCCTGTGTCTTCCCAGATTAACTGGATTATGGATCACTTGATCCTTGCTGTTCATCAGTTTTCCGGTCTTCTTCAGCATCACAGCACCATTTCATCCCCAGGACTTACCTTTTCATCTGGGCCTTGTGAAAGTAGTCCTGCTGTAGTCCTTGGCATTTCACTATACCAAATCTTCTCCCTGGTAGCAGTTTTTATTCTTTTATTGAATTGCCAAATTCCCACCTCCAGGCACTCCCTAAAAATACTTCCCAAGGTAAGTACTTACTGGTTCTGTGCCAGTCTTTCCCAAAATTCCTGCACCTGAAGTGTTACAAACACCTCGTCATTGCCATCTGTGGATGGCAGCTGTCAGGAGATTTGAGAAGGTCACTCCCCTGCATCACAGCTTTATAGAGACAGAGCACACCAAGGGCCTGTTTGGAGCTCGGGCCCAGTTTCCCCTGACCTGCCTGGGCTCCATCTCAGCCTAAAGGTCGATTCTCATAGAGGCCTGATAACAATTCCATTCCCAATGTTCCTGAATGCTTTATCAGCTGCATCTTGAAACTGGAGAGATATGCCCACTCACCCACTAGGTAGGCCAAAGGAAAAAACAAAAACTGTCTCCACACAAGACATTCTGGTGATCTCTTTATTTAAGTTTTACACTCGGGGATACTCAAGTTTGTAATATTAAACTTTATAACTTCAACAAAACACAGCGTGAGGCTCTCTGAATATTCCGTGCATCACAGACATCATTCAAGTAATCAATTATACATGGAGAGCCAGTCCTTAAGCAGAAAAAGAAAGACAATGCTGAAACTCAGTTCAGAGAGTAGCAGGAGAAAGAGAAAAAAGGAGAATGCAAATGCTCTAACACAACTGGAGAAAATAATAGCTTTCTACTATTGGGGATAGTAGATTTCTACTGGGAATAGCTTTCTACTCCCAACAAGAAAGTACTGTATACAGGAACAATAAGAAGACCAGCATCAACCTCCTTTTTACCACAGGAACAATTAGATGACCAGCATCAATCTCCTTTTTATCATTTCATGTTGATTCTACCCTTCAGAAAATGGCCTCTGAAGCACATACAGAGTTTTCATCAAATATAGCCAAAGGAAAAGAACATTTTTTAAAAACTTTGTACAGTTATAGTAAACCAAACACCATTTGTGCTGTTATATTTCTGTATTTCAAGGAGACAGAACACCGAGCAATGCTTTATAGGGCAAAAAGAATATTTTTTCATACTTTTTACTTCATATTTTTTCATGTTACTGCTCTTCTCTGCCCTGGAGAGGATGAGACTCCTGTACTCAGAGGGTCAGAATACTCTTCTTGGCAGCTGAGCTTCAACTGCCTGCATTGCAGAGGTTGGATGGGAGCAACTCCACCAGGCAGCACTAGTGAAAGATAGGCAGACACTCAGCGTCTGTACAGACTGACGGAAACCAAAGCACATAGAACCCACCTCATCTCAGACAGAGCCATCCAGAACCCAGGGAAGAAAGAGCCCAGTCCTCACAAAACGCTGTGACAATGTATTCTCAACATATTTGCTTTCCTGAGCTGGGAAAGGGGTTTTCTAAATGTTATGAAGGAGAAGATCTGGAAGAGTCTGCCAAAGTGTGCGTTTGTGTCATGAGACAGAAGAAAAGCTTGACTGCCTAGTTACAAAGAAAGAGAGAAAACAGCATAGCTGGAGTGCTAACCCCACTCTTAAACACTTCCCAGAAATTACCATAACAGCTGAAACATAGAATTGCCTCAGTGTGAGAACCTGAGTGACTTTTCTTTCTTATTTGTGCTATGGAGGGGCAGAAAATATTTATTCTGAAATGAGTTTTGAAGGAAGTTGATTACACCAATTGAAAATACAAATTTACTCTAGAGGTACCACTGCCACATGCTGTGGCCTGGATATCTTCCTTCCCACATAGGCCACGAAGCCGCTGGCTGTGCAGACCCCAGCTAGTCAAAGGAAAGAGCGTTGAACTGTCCTGCAGAGAGTGTGCCAGCATTGTCTGGGGCCATGTCCTCGCTGCTGACAGGGACACCGGGGAAATCCTGTTCCTCATTGGGGCCCTGGCCCACGGCGCAGTGCTGTGGGGGCAGGCTGGGCAGGATGGGCTTGAGGAATCTGAACTCGCTGTTGCCCGAGCCCGTGGTGAGGCTGATCTCGTAGCAATAGGCGCGGGGCAGGGTCCCTGCAGCGGCTGCATCGGCCAGGCCGCTCTGCAAGGTGTCGGCAGCATAGAGCACAGGGCCAGCCTTCAGCTCCTTCCTCCTGCACACCTTGCGAGCCACGAGGACTGTGGTGGAGATGAGGAAGAGGAGGGAGACAAAGACCAAGGCAATGATTAAATAGGTGGTCAGGGAGGCGGCGGCCTGATCCTCGCTGGCCGGGCTGCTGTGCGGGAGGCGCACGTCGGAGAAGTCCTTGAGCAGGAGAGCGCTGAGAGCTGCCGTGGCTGACAGCGGGGGCTTGCCGTTGTCTCTGACCAGCACCACCAGCTTCTGCTTGACGCTGTCTCTCTCTGTCACCGGCCTCCTGAGACGCACCTCGCCGCTTTGCAGGCCCACGGAAAACAGGCCTGGGTCGGTGGCCCTGAGCAGGTGGTAGGAGAGCCACGAGTTCTGTCCCGAGTCGGCATCGACGGCCACCACTTTGCTGATGAGGTAGCCCGCCTCAGCCGACACGGGCACCAGCTCACTGGAGGCCGGGCCGCTCTCCTGGGCCGGGTAGAGCACGAGCGGGGCGTTGTCGTTCTCGTCCAGCACCACCAGGCGCACGGTGACGTTGGCTCTCAGCGGAGGAGAGCCCGCGTCAGAGGCACTGACCGTCACCTCGGTCTGCCTCAAGCGCTCGTAGTCCAGGGGCCGCAGCACAAACACGTGTCCCTTCTCTGAGTTCACCGAGATGCAGGAGCACCAGGCCCGCTCTGGCCCTTGCTCTGCTGCCAGGGAATAGGTCACCTTGGCATTCAGCCCCACGTCAGCATCTGCAGCGCTCACGGCTCCCACAAACACCGTGGGCACGTTGTTCTCACGCACGTACATGGTGTAGGAGGTCTGGTTGAAGACGGGGGCATTGTCATTGACGTCGGAGATGTCCACGGTGAAAGTGTGCGTGCTGGTGAGAGGAGGCGAGCCCGCATCTGCTGCCGTCACACTGAGGATGTACTGAGGCGTCTCCTCGCGGTCCAGCGCGCTCACTGTCACCAGCTCATAGTAATTCTTGTAGGCTGGCCGCAGGGAGAAGAAGAGCTGATCCTGCAGGGCACAGGAGATCTTCCCGTTGGCACCAGAATCCCGGTCCCTGACCGTAAACAGGGCAACCACCGTGCCGGGCACTGTGTTCTCGGGGAGGGGACTGCTGAAGGAACTGACCACCAGCTCTGGGGCATTGTCATTCACATCCACCACCTCCACCAACACCTTGCAGATTGCTGACAGCCCTCCACCATCTGTGGCTCTCACACGGATTTCATGATTCTGTGCTGCCTCAAAGTCCAGTGGTTTTGTGAGTTTAATTTCACCAGTTATGGGATCAATCACAAATGCAGAATCACTCTGTCCCACTGCCTGGCTGATTTGATAGGAAATCTCACCATTAACTCCTGCATCTGGGTCAGTTGCCAGCACAGTCAACACCACTGAACCTTCTGGCATGTTCTCCCGAATCTTTCCTATGTACTCCTCCTGTGTGAACATCGGAGAATTGTCATTTACATCTAGAATGACAACATTGATTTCAGTGGTCCCACTTCTGGGTGGAGAGCCCCCATCTACAGCAATAAGTCTGAAACCCATCTCTTCCTGCTCCTCTCTGTCTAGTGGCTTCTCCAAAACAAGTTCAAGATACTTCTTCCCTGTAATCCCAGTCCCATAGGAGACACTGAAATGCTCATTCTCGGGAGTAATGCTGTAAACCTGGACAGCGTTGCTGCCAATATCTAGATCCTGAGCCTCCTCCAGTGGGAAACGAGAGCCTGAATCGCTCGTTTCAGGGATCCTAAAAGTGACTCTTTCCTCGGGGAAGACAGGTGAGTGGTCATTTATGTCCTCCAGATCTACCTCGACCCGAAAGAACTGCAGGGGGTTGGAGAGCAGCAACTCGAAGGGGAGCATGCAGGTGTCGGACTGGGCGCACAGCTGCTCCCGGTCCAGCCTCCCCGCCACGACGAGGCAGCCGGAGGCGCGCTCCAAGCGAAAATGCTGGCGGCCGTCCTCCGAGACCAGGCGGGCGCGGCGAGCCGAGAGCTGCGCCGGCGTCAGCCCCGCGTCCTCGGCCAGCTCGCCCACCAGGGAGCCGCTTTCCGCCTCCTCGGCTACGGAGTAGCGGATGGGCTCGGCGCCAGCGAGCGGCAGCCCCAGCAAAGCACACACACAAAGCACTTGCCTTGCGAGCGCCATGGCGCGGCGGCGGCGGCGGCGGCCCGTGTCGGTGACGGTATCCCGGCGGGTGTCCCGGGCGACTGTGGGCGGAGAGCGGCGAAGTGCGGGGCGGGCGCCTTCCCTCGCTGTCTCAGATTCCGGCCGGCGCTCCGTAAGGCAGCCGGGGTGTGCCGGCAGCAGGTGACACGGGGCAGCGCTCGCTGCCGCAGCCGCTGCCACCTCCGCCCGACTGAGCTGGGCTGCTCTAAGCTGAACTGAGCTCAGCTGGGCTGGGCTGGTTCTGGTCTGAGCTCGCTCGGGCTGCGCCGCTCCGGGCCCGGCCGCCTCCGCTGCCGCAGCCGCTCGGCGCCGCCTTGGCCGAGGGCACCACCCAGCGGTGCGCGCTGGGACTGCAGCCGCCGCCGCCCGCAGCCCGCGCTGCCGCTCGGCCCGGCCCGCGATCCCCAAGGCAGCGAGACAGCCGGGGCCGGCAACGGAACGCGGCCTCAACCAGGGCAGCCCAAAGACGAGGCACAACCCAGGAAGACAGAGCCTCGGCCCTCAGCAGGAGAATTCGCACAGTGACAGTGCCATGGTGACAGCATCGGCCTGCTAATGAACACTGCACTGGCTGCATCTCCACACTCAGGCGCTGAACCCACCCCTCACTGCATCAGACAGAGGACACAGTGAAACAGTTAGTCGCATAATTTTGATAAGTCTTGTCAGGGCATTCCCAGAAGGAACATATCTACAAAAATTCTGTCTCCCCAAAGTAGTGATGTTGTTCACTTTATTTCAGTCTAACTCTATTTTTCAGTTTCTAACCCCAGAGTTATACCAATTTACAACACTTGAACTGTATCACTTCAGCATATAAAATCCTGAGGGAGGCTTTCTGAGCATTTCATGCATCATAGACATCAATCAAACAACAGTTATTCTACATAGGGTGGTAGTTGTTCTCTAGAGGAACAGGCTCAGTACAGTGCTCAGCACATTTCAGAGGAGAAAGTGCAAACGTGGGAATGCAAATGCTCTGATACAAACACAATAAATCGTATGGGGACAGCTTTCTAGTGCCATCAAGAAGCCTTGGGATTCAGGAACAACAATGAAAAGACTAAACTCAATATCTTTTCTTTTGAAGCTCTCTTCACTCTGTCTTATATAAATTGTGATTTAGTATATGTGAATTTTTTCTTCAATGCAGTAGATGACTATGAATATGTTTCTACAATTCTGTTCAATTACAGTCTACTCTAACACTGTTTGTGCTCCTGTAATTCCAAGGCAATTCTGAAGTGACAGAACATCCTGGCCCTTCTTGTGTGCCAAAGGAAATTTTTGTGCATTTTGCTGCTCTGCTCTAAACCAGATAAGGAAGATGAGTCTGCTGTTGTGAAAGGGTCCAAATCACCTCCTTCCCTGCTGAGCTGGCATTGCCTGTGTTGCAGTGGCTGGGTGGGAGCAACTCCCTGGTTCACCAGACAGCACTACTGATGCATCTGTAGATATTCAGTGTCTGCATGGACAAACAGAGTGTCAAGAAGGCAAAGCACACAGAGCTCCCATCTCAGACAGAGACATCCAGAGTCCAGGGAAGAAAGGGCCTAGTGCTCATTTGTCATTGTGATTCAGAACTCAAATCTTCCTGGTTTTCCAGACGTGGGAAATTCTTTTTAGATATCAGTGTGGATATGATTTGTTTGGTGAATGATGATACTGCCTTAAAGATCAGAATAAAATGATCCTCAGTCTTGTTGGAGAGCAGGAGAATGCAGATCATAGATTGAGAACGAACCACATACATAAGCTAATTAGAAAAGGCAGTAGCAAAGGTGAAACACATTAAAAAGTAAGCAAGAAAACCTTGGCTTATTTTATTTCCATTCATCGCTTTTTGAGTAGCAGACATTGATTTCAAAGAGAATTTGCAAGAAGCTGGGCAAACCAATGAAAAACGCAAATTTCTATAAAGGCAGCATTGTAACACACTGTGGCTCAGGTCCCGTTCTCCCAAGTGCAATGAAGCCTCTGTCTGTGCAGACCCCAGCTAGTCAAAGGAAAGAGCGTTGAACTGTCCTGCAGAGAGTGTGCCAGCATTGTCTGGGGCCATGTCCTCGCTGCTGACAGGGACACAGGGGAAATCCTGTTCCTCATCGGGACCCTGGCCCACGGCGCAGTGCTGTGGGGGCAGGCTGGGCTTGAGGAATCTGAACTCGCTGTTGCCCGAGCCCGTGGTGAGGCTGATCTCGTAGCAATAGGCGCGGGGCAGGGTCCCTGCAGCGGCCGCATCGGCCAGGCCGCTCTGCAAGGTGTCGGCAGCATAGAGCACAGGGCCAGCCTTCAGCTCCTTCCTCCTGCACACCTTGCGAACCAGCAGCACTGCCGTGGAGATGAGGAAGAGGAGGGAGACAAAGACCAAGGCAATGATTACATAGGTGGTCAGGGAGGCGGCGGCCTGATCCTCGCCGGTCGGGCTGCTGTGTGGGAGGCGCACGTCGGAGAAGTCCTTGAGCAGGAGAGCGCTGAGAGCTGCCGTGGCTGACAGCGGGGGCTTGCCGTTGTCTCTGACCAGCACCACCAGCTTCTGCTTGACGCTGTCTCTCTCTGTCACCGGCCTCCTGAGACACACCTCGCCGCTTTGCAGGCCCACGGAAAACAGGCCTGGGTCGGTGGCCCTGAGCAGGTGGTAGGAGAGCCACGAGTTCTGTCCCGAGTCGGCATCGACGGCCACCACTTTGCTGATGAGATAGCCCGCCTCAGCCGACACGGGCACCAGCTCACTGGAGGCCGGGCCGCTCTCCTGGGCCGGGTAGAGCACGAGCGGGGCGTTGTCGTTCTCATCCAGCACCACCAGGCGCACGGTGACGTTGGCTCTCAGTGGAGGAGAGCCCGCGTCAGAGGCACTGACCGTCACCTCGGTCTGCCTCAAGCGCTCGTAGTCCAGGGGCCGCAGCACAAACACGTGTCCCTTCTCCGAGTTCACCGAGATGCAGGAGCACCAGGCCCGCTCTGGCCCTTGCTCTGCTGCCAGGGAATAGGTCACCTTGGCATTCAGCCCCACGTCAGCATCTGCAGCGCTCACGGCTCCCACAAACACCGTGGGCACGTTGTTCTCACGCACGTACATGGTGTAGGAGGTCTGGTTGAAGACGGGGGCATTGTCATTGACGTCGGAGATGTCCACGGTGAAGGTGTGCGTGCTGGTGAGAGGAGGCGAGCCCGCATCTGCTGCCGTCACACTGAGGATGTGCTGAGGCATCTCCTCGCGGTCCAGCGCGCTCACTGTCACCAGCTCATAGTAATTCTTGTAGGCTGGCCGCAGGGAGAAGAAGAGCTGATCCTGCAGGGCACAGGAGATCTTCCCGTTGGCACCAGAATCCCGGTCCCTAACTGTAAATAGGGCAACCACCGTGCCGGGCACTGTGTTCTCGGGGAGGGGACTGCTGAAGGAACTGACCACCAGCTCTGGGGCATTGTCATTCACATCCACCACCTCCACCAACACCTTGCAGATTGCTGACAGGCCTCCACCATCTGTAGCCGTCACACTGAGGTCATGCATTTGTGCTGCCTCAAAGTCCAGAGTTTCTGTGAGTTTAATTTCACCAGTTATTGGATCAATCCTGAATACAGAATTGCTCTGACCGACTGCTTCATTGAGTTGGTAGGATATGTCCCCATTAACTCCTGCATCCGGATCAGTTGCTAAAACAGACAGAACCACAGAGCCTTCGGGTATGTTCTCTAGAATCTTCGCAATGTAACGCACTTGCGTGAATATGGGAGCATTGTCATTTACATCCAGAATGATAATAGAGATCTCGGTTTTCCCACTTTTTGGAGGAGAGCCACCATCTACAGCAATTACACTGAAACCCATCTCTGCCTGCTCCTCTCTGTCTAGTGACTTTTCCAAAACAAGTTCAAGATATTTGTCACCATTACTCCGACTTCCATAGGAGACACTGAAGTAGTCATTTTCGGGAGAGATGCTGTATGCTAGGACCGTATTGCTGCCAATGTCGAGGTCCCGAGCCACCTCGAGTGGAAAACGAGAGCCCGGATCACTCCTTTCCAGGATCTTAAAAGTGACTCGATTTTTGGGGAAGACAGGCGAGTGGTCATTTATGTCCTCCAGATCTACCTCGACCCGAAAGAACTGCAGGGGATCGGAGAGCAGCAGCTCGAAGGGGAGCATGCAGGTGTCGGACTGGGCACACAGCTGCTCCCGGTCCAGCCTCCCCGCCACGACGAGGCGGCCGGAGGCGCGCTCCAAGCGAAAATGCTGGCGGCCGTCCTCCGAGACCAGGCGGGCGCGGCGAGCCGAGAGCTGCGCCGGCGTCAGCCCCGCGTCCTCGGCCAGCTCGCCCACCAGGGAGCCGCTTTCCGCCTCCTCGGCTACGGAGTAGCGGATGGGCTCGGCGCCAGCGAGCGGCAGCCCCAGCAAAGCACACACACAAAGCACTTGCCTTGCGAGCGCCATGGCGCGGCGGCGGTCCGTGTCGGTGTCGGTGTCGCGGCGGGTGTCCCGGGCGATTGCGGGCGGAGGGCGGCGAAGTGCGGGGCGGGCGCCTTTCCTCGCTGTCTGAGGTTCCGGCCGGCGGTCCGTAACACGGCCGGGGTGTGCCGGCAGCGGGTGACACGGGGCAGCGCTCGCTGCCGCAGCCGCTGCCACCTCCGCCCGGCTGAGCTGGGCTGCTCTAAGCTGAACTGAGCTCAGCTGGGCTGGGCTGGTTCTGGTCTGAGCTCGCTCGGGCTGTGCCGCTCCGGGCCCGGCCGCCTCCGCTGCCGCAGCCGCTCGGCGCCGCCTTGGCCGAGGGCACCACCCAGCGGTGCGCGCTGGGACTGCAGCCGCCGCCGCCCGCAGCCCGCGCTGCCGCTCGGCCCGGCCCGCGATCCCCAAGGCAGCGAGACAGCCGGGGCCGGCAACCGAACGCGGCCTCAACCAGCGCAGCACAAAGACGAGGCTCAACCCACAATGGCCAAGCCGCATTCCACGAGAGGAGAAACAGCACAGAGGTAGGACGATTGGTGACAGCACGGGCATGCCAATGAACACTCTGCCGGCTGCATCTCCGCACTCTGGTACTGTACGCACCTAACATTCTTCAGACAAGGGACAGAGTGACAAATAATACGCAGAATTTTGAAAAGCCTTGAAGGATCTTTCCCAGAAGGAACGCCTCTTCAAAGTGTTCTTTATCCACTAAAGCAGTCACAGCTTTCTCTTTATTCCAGTTTAACACCTTTTTTTCTGTTTCTAATCCCAGAGTTATACTCCTTTGCAATGGGAAACTGTATCACTTCAGCACAATACAGTGTGAGGCCGGCTTTTGGAGTATTTCATGCATTGCAGACATTATTCAAACAGCCAGTTATTTTAGAGGGTGTGACAGTCCTCTAGAGTAACAGGCTCAGTAGAATGCTCAGTACATTTCAGAGGAGAAAGGGTAAACATGGGAATGCAAATTCTCGGGCACAAACACAGAAAATCAAGCAGGGACAGCCTTCTAGTCTCATCCAGAAATCTTGAGATTCAGGAAAAGCAATAAAAAGAGCAATCTCAATGTCTTTTTTAAAAAGCTCTTCTTCATTAGAGCCTGAATGGGAGACAAAGGACTCTAGGAAGCTCTTCAAAGTGCAGTTTATTTTATCCAAGATGTTACAACAGGCAAAGGTCATAGCTATCAGGGCCTGTGCCTACTGCTGTCATCTCCAGCTGCAGACAAGGCTGAAGACCCTTTAATTTTGGTTTCAATGCATAATATCGTTTTCTTTGCAGAGCATCTTAATACAAGAACCAACCTATATCTTAACTTTTACCTGTAGCCTATCATAACGACTATAATTACCATATTCATGTAACTAACCTCCAATCACTTGAAGTTAGTCTGTCACAGCTTAAGCTAGAAGTTGTTTTTCAGTTTTCTTGCTGTGCAAAATTCGGAGACCTTTTTTCCATTTGCAACATCGCCATGTCTGTTTGCCTCTGGTATTTTTCTGCTTGGTAAAAACATCTTATGTTTGAGGTGTGTTTATCCTTTGCTCTTAGCCATAAAACCCCATTCAGACGAACACACCATTTGCCTCCTTGGTTATCCAGTAAGACTGGCTCAGCAATTCTTTTCTTCTGTATCAAAACTTGTTTTCATTTCTCTTCATTCTTCAGAGGATACATTCAAAAATCTTTCTACCAAGCACACAGAACTGTGAGACTTTCTTGTCAAATTTGCATCCTTCCCAACACTTCTTGACTCCACCTTCCAATAATTGTGTTTCAGTATTTGTTGATTTTTCCTTCAATGCATTCATTGACAAGGAACATGTGTCTGTTACATGTTACAGCTCTGTTCAGTTCTATAGTCTACTCTAACACTGTTTATGCTGCCATATTTCCAAGGCAATCCCGTGTGAACAGAACATCCAAGCCCTTCTTTAAGCCAAAGTAAGGTTTTGTTGTGCACTCTGTGGCCCTGCTAGATAAGGAAGATGAGACTGCTGTTGTCAAAGGGTCAAAATCACCTCCTTCCCTACTGAGTTGGCAGTGCCTCTGTTGCAATGGCTGGGTGGGAGCAACTCCCTGCTTCAGCAGGCAGCACTACTGAAACATGTGCAGATATTCAATGTATGAATGAAAAGGAAAGCTTTTCTAGTCTTGTGACAGTGACAAGAAAGCAAACCACAGAGAGAACACATCTCCGACAGCGGCATCCAAAATCCAAAGAAGAAAGGGTCTTGTGCCATGTGACACTGCGTCTCAGTACTTGTAAATCCCTTGCTTTCCAGAAGCACAAAAAAGGCAGCTGAAAGGCGAGGCACAGCCTACAACGATCAATTCTACCAAAGGAAAAACCTCACAGGGATAGGGCGATGGTGACAGCATTGGCATGTAAATGAGCACTCTCCTGGCTGCATCTTCCCTATTCAGGAGCTGTACACACCTAACATTGCTTCAAACAAAGGACACACTGAGTAAGTAACTCCCAGAATTTTGGGAAACCTTGACAGGGCTTCCCAGAAACAACGACTATACAAAATATTCTGTCTCCACTAATGCAGTCAGGGTGTTCTCTTTATTTATGTCTAAAATCTTTTTCTGTTTCTAATCCCAGAGTTACACCAATTTACAACATTAAACTGTATCACTCCAGCACATCACAGCATAAGGGAGGCTTTCTGATCATTTCATGCATTGCAGACATTACTCTAACAAGCAGTTATTCTAGATGGGGTGGCAGTCCTTCTCTGGAGGAACAGGCTCAGTACAGTGTTCGGTACATTTCAGTTGCTAGAGGGAGAAAGAGCAAACATGGATATGCAAATGCTCTAACACAACACAGAAAATCATGTGGGGACAACTTTCCAGTCCCATCAAGAAGACTTGGGATTCAGGAAAAACAATGAATGGAGCAAACACAACATCTTTTTTTAAGTTCTTCTTGATTCTTCCTTCCTATAACTGTCTTTTAATAACTGTGGATTTTTCCTTCATTGCATTCAATGACAATGAACATGTTTCTGTTACATATTACAGCTCTGTTCAATTACAGTTTACTCTAACACTGTTTGTTCATCTTTATTTCCAAGGCAATCTTGAGGTGACAGAATACCCAAGCCCTTCTTGTAAGCCAAAGGAAGGTTTTGTTGTGCATTTTGTGTCTGTACTCTCTGCTAGATAAGGAAGATGAGACTGCTGTTGTCAAAGGGTCCAAATCAACTCCTTCCCTCCTGAGCTGGTGTTGCCTGTGTTGCAGTGGCTGGGTGGGGGCAACTCCCTGTTTCACCAGGCATCACTACTGATGCATCTGTAGATATGCAATGTCTGCATGGACAAAGGTAGAAATAAAAAAGCAAAGCACACAGACCTCACATTTCATAAAGAGACAACCCAAATTGAGGGATAAAGAGCCTAGTGCCCACATGATGTTGTGACTTAATACTTAAAACTTGCGAGGTTTCCTGAACCACAAAACGGGCCTCTTTCATTTCAGTGAGGATATGATTTGATATTGTCCAAAGCTCAGAATAAAGGATCCTCTGTCTTGTCAGACAGCAAGAAAAAAAAGAGCAGAGCTGTGATTGGTAAGCACACACTTAAAACATGTTAGAAAGGGCAGTGAGAGAGCTGAATCCAATTACTTAATAAGTGAGAGAAGCTTGGCTTCTTTAAGTTCATAATTCTTCTTGGAGTGGAAGATATTACCTCTAAACAGAATTTTCAAGAAATTGTTTAAACCTATCGAAAAAAAAAATATAATCAGGAAGAATCATTGCCCAATGCACCAGCCTGGATCCCATCCTGTCAAGATCCATGAAGCATCAGTCTGTGCAGACCCAGCTAGTCAAAGGAAAGAGCGTTGAACTGTCCTGCAGAGAGAGTGCCAGCATTGTCTGGGGCCATGTCCTCACTGCTGACAGGGACACCGGGGAAATCCTGTTCCTCATCGGGGCCCTGGCCCACGGCGCAGTGCTGTGGGGGCAGGCTGGGCAGGATGGGCTTGAGGAATCTGAACTCGCTGTTGCCCGAGCCCGTGGTGAGGCTGATCTCGTAGCAATAGGTGCGGGGCAGGGTCCCTGCAGCGGCCGCATCGGCCAGGCCGCTCTGCAAGGTGTCGGCAGCATAGAGCACAGGGCCAGCCTTCAGCTCCTTCCGCCTGCACACCTTGCGAGCCAGCAGCGCTGCCGTGGAGATGAGGAAGAGGAGGGAGACAAAGACCAAGGCAATGATTAAATAGGTGGTCAGGGAGGCAGCGGCCTGATCCTCGCTGGCCGGGCTGCTGTGCGGGAGGCGCACGTCGGAGAAGTCCTTGAGCAGGAGAGCGCTGAGAGCTGCCGTGGCTGACAGCGGGGGCTTGCCGTTGTCTCTGACCAGCACCACCAGCTTCTGCTTGACGCTGTCTCTCTCTGTCACCGGCCTCCTGAGACGCACCTCACCGCTTTGCAGGCCCACGGAAAACAGGCCTGGGTCGGTGGCCCTGAGCAGGTGGTAGGAGAGCCACGAGTTCTGTCCCGAGTCGGCATCGACGGCCACCACTTTGCTGATGAGGTAGCCCGCCTCAGCCGACACGGGCACCAGCTCACTGGAGGCCGGGCCACTCTCCTGGGCCGGGTAGAGCACGAGCGGGACGTTGTCGTTCTCGTCCAGCACCACCAGGCGCACGGTGACGTTGGCTCTCAGCGGAGGAGAGCCCGCGTCAGAGGCACTGACCGTCACCTCGGTCTGCCTCAAGCGCTCGTAGTCCAGGGGCCGCAGCACAAACACATGTCCCTTCTCCGAGTTCACCGAGATGCAGGAGCACCAGGCCCGCTCTGGCCCTTCCTCTGCTGCCAGGGAATAGGTCACCTTGGCATTCAGCCCCACGTCAGCATCTGCAGCGCTCACGGCTCCCACAAACACCGTGGGCACGTTGTTCTCACGCACGTACATGGTGTAGGAGGTCTGGTTGAAGACGGGGGCATTGTCATTGACGTCGGAGATGTCCACGGTGAAGGTGTGCGTGCTGGTGAGAGGAGGCGAGCCCGCATCTGCTGCCGTCACACTGAGGATGTACTGAGGCGTCTCCTCGCGGTCCAGCGCGCTCACTGTCACCAGCTCATAGTAATTCTTGTAGGCTGGCCGCAGGGAGAAGAAGAGCTGATCCTGCAGGGCACAGGAGATCTTCCCATTGGCACCAGAATCCCGGTCCCTGACCGTAAACAAGGCAACCACCGTGCCGGGCACTGTGTTCTCGGGGAGGGGACTGCTGAAGGAACTGACCACCAGCTCTGGGGCATTGTCATTCACATCCACCACCTCCACCAACACCTTGCAGATTGCTGACAGGCCTCCTCCATCTGTGGCTGTCACACTGAGCTCATGCATTTGTGCTGCCTCAAAGTCCAGTGGTTTTGTGATTTTAATTTCACCTGTTATGGAATCAATCACAAATGCTGAATCGCTCCGTCCCACTGCTTGGCTGAGTTGATATGAAATGTCCCCATTTGATCCTTCATCTGGATCAGTTGCCAGCACAGTCAAAACTACAGAGCCTTCTGCAAGGTTTTCCAAAATCTTCGCAATGTACACCTCTTCTGTGAAGATGGGAGCATTGTCATTTGCATCTAAAATGACGATTTTCACTTCAGTGGTGCCACTCCTGGGAGGAGAGCCCCCATCCACAGCAATTACACTGAAACCAATCTCTGCTTTCTCCTCTCTGTCTAGTGGCTTTTCCAAGACCAATTCAAGATAGTTCTTCCCTGAAATTCCAGTCCCAGAAGAAACAGTAAAGTACTCGTTCTCAGGAGAAATGCTGTAGTCCTGGACTGTGTTGCTGCCAATATCGAGGTCCTGAGCAACCTGAAGTGGGAAACGGGACCCGGGCTCGCTTGTCTCTGGGATCTTAAAAGTCACTCTATCATTAGGGAAGACGGGGGAATGGTCATTGATATCGTCTAGGGTGACCTCTACCCGAAAGAACTGCAGGGGGTTGGAGAGCAGCAGCTCGAAGGGGAGCATGCAGGTGTCGGACTGGGCGCACAGCTGCTCCCGGTCCAGCCTCCCCGCCACGACGAGGCGGCCGGAGGCGCGCTCCAAGCGAAAATGCTGGCGGCCGTCCTCCGAGACCAGGCGGGCGCGGCGAGCCGAGAGCTGCGCCGGCGTCAGCCCCGCGTCCTCGGCCAGCTCGCCCACCAGGGAGCCGCTTTCCGCCTCCTCGGCTACGGAGTAGCGGATGGGCTCGGCGCCAGCGAGCGGCAGCCCCAGCAAAGCACACACACAAAGCACTTGCCTTGCGAGCGCCATGGCGCGGCGGCGGCGGCGGCGGCGGCCGCTGTCGGTGTCGGTGTCGGTGTCGCGGCGGGTGTCCCGGGCGATTGCGGGCGGAGAGCGGCGAAGTGCGGGGCGGGCCCCTTCCCTCGCTCTCTGAGATTCCGGCCGGCGCACCGTAAGGCAGCCGAGGTGTGCCGGCAGCTGGTGACACGGGGCAGCGCTCGCTGCCGCAGCCGCTGCCACCTCCGCCCGGCTGCGCTGGGCTGGTCTAAGCTGAGCTGATCTGGGCTGGGCTGGTCTGGTTCTGGTCTGAGCTCGCTCGGGCTGTGCCGCTCCGGGCCCGGCCGCCTCCGCTGCCGCAGCCGCTCGGCGCCGCCTTGGCCGAGGGCACCACCCAGCGGTGCGCGCTGGGACTGCAGCCGCCGCCGCCCGCAGCCCGCGCTGCCGCTCGGCCCGGCCCGCGATCCCCAAGGCAGCGAGACAGCCGGGGCCGGCAACGGAACGCGGCCTCAACCAGCGCAGCCCAAAGACGAGGCTGAGCCCTGAAGGGCAGAGCCTCATCTCTCAGCAGGAGAAATGACACAGTGATAGGGCGATTATGATAGGATGGACATGCCAATGAACACTCTTCCTGGCTGCATTTCCACACTCAGGCCCTGTACCAACCAAACATTGCTTCAGTCAAGCGACACAGTGAGAAAAGACTCCCACAATTTTGAAAAACCTTGAAGGATCTTTCCAGGTAAGCACGTTTCTAAACAACTTCTGCTTTCATAAAAGAGTAAGGACCTCCTCTTTATTCTGTCCCACACATTTTTTTATTGTTAAACTCAGAGGTATATCACTTTACAATATGAGTTTCTATAACTTTATGAGAATACATCGTGAGGGAGTCTTTCTGATTATTTCATGCATCACAGACTTTATTGAAACAACTCATTATTCTAGATGGTGTGGCAGTCCTTCTCTAGAGGAGCGGGGTCAGTACAGTGCTCAGTACATTTCAGTGGCTAGAAGGAGAAAGGGCAAGCACGGATATGGAAATGATCTAGGACAATCAGAGAAATTCATGTGGGGACGACTTTTCTGTCCCATCAAGAAGCCTTGGGATTCAGGAATAACAATGAATAGAGTAAACTCAACATCTTTTTTTAAGTTCTTCTTGACTCTACCTTCCAGTAATTCCCTTTTAATATTTGTGGAATTTTCCGTTAATGCATTTAATGACAAGCAACATGTTTCTGTTACATATTACAGCTCTGTTCAGTTACAGTCTACCCTAACCCTATTTATGCTCCTGTAATTCCAAGGCAATCCTGAGGTGACAGAACACCCAAGCCCTTCTTGTAAGCCAAAGGAAGACATTGTTGTGCCTTTTGCTGCTCTACTCTAAGCTAGATAAGGAAGACGAGCCTGCTGTTTTCGCAGAGTTAAAATCACCCTCTTCCCTGCTGGGCTGGCATTGCCTGTGCTGCAATGTTTGGGCGGGACTAACTCCCCGCTTCACCTGGCAACACTACTGAAGCATCTGCAGATATTCAACGTCTGCAGGGCCAAACACAGTGGCAAGAAAGCAAAGCACACCGAGCTCACATCTCAGACAGAGACACTCAGAATCCAGGGGAAAAAGGGCCCACTGCTCACGTGATATTAGTACTCAAAACATCCTTGCTGTCCAGAGCTGAGATAAAGAGCTTTTCTATTTCAGTGAGGATATGATTTGTTTGGGCAACAGTGATATTGTCTTGAAGGTCTGAAGAAACAGATCTTCTGTCTTGTCAGCCAGCAAGAGAAAGCCGATCATAGATTGAGTTCTAAACACATACATAAAGCCTGCAGGAAAAGCCAGTAGCAAAGGTGAAACCCATTAAAAAATGTGACAGCTACTTGTCCTCTTATATTTTCTTCATTGCTTTGTGAAGTGGCAGACATGTATTTTAAAGAGAATTTACAGGAAGTGGGTTAAACCAATTGAAAATACAAATTTCTATAGAGAAACCATTTCCACATGCTGCAGCATGAGTCCTCTCCTCCCATGAATCATGAAGCCTCAGTCTGTTCAGATCCAGCTAGTCAAAGGAAACAGTGTTGAACTGTCCTGCAGAGAGAGCGCCAGCATTGTCTGGGGCCATGTCCTCGCTGCTGACAGGGACACAGGGGAAATCCTGTTCCTCATCGGGACCCTGGCCAACGGCGCAGTGCTGTGGGGGCAGGCTGGGCAGGATGGGCTTGAGGAATCTGAACTCGCTGTTGCCCGAGCCCGTGGTGAGGCTGATCTCGTAGCAATAGGCGCGGGGCAGGGTCCCTGCAGCGGCCGCATCGGCCAGGCCGCTCTGCAAGGTGTCGGCAGCATAGAGCACAGGGCCAGCCTTCAGCTCCTTCCTCCTGCACACCTTGCGAGCCACGAGGACTGTGGTGGAGATGAGGAAGAGGAGGGAGACAAAGACCAAGGCAATGATTAAATAGGTGGTCAGGGAGGCGGCAGCCTGATCCTCGCCGGCCGGGCTGCTGTGTGGGAGGCGCATGTCGGAGAAGTCCTTGAGCAGGAGAGCGCTGAGAGCTGCCGTGGCTGACAGCGGGGGCTTGCCGTTGTCTCTGACCAGCACCACCAGCTTCTGCTTGACGCTGTCTCTCTCTGTCACCGGCCTCCTGAGACGCACCTCGCCGCTTTGCAGGCCCACGGAAAACAGGCCTGGGTCGGTGGCCCTGAGCAGGTGGTAGGAGAGCCACGAGTTCTGTCCCGAGTCGGCATCGACGGCCACCACTTTGCTGATGAGGTAGCCCGCCTCAGCCGACATGGGCACCAGCTCACTGGAGGCCGGGCCGCTCTCCTGGGCCGGGTAGAGCACGAGCGGGGCGTTGTCGTTCTCGTCCAGCACCACCAGGCGCACGGTGACGTTGGCTCTCAGCGGAGGAGAGCCCGCGTCAGAGGCACTGACCGTCACCTCGGTCTGCCTCAAGCGCTCGTAGTCCAGGGGCCGCAGCACAAACACGTGTCCCTTCTCCGAGTTCACCGAGATGCAGGAGCACCAGGCCCGCTCTGGCCCTTGCTCTGCTGCCAGGGAATAGGTCACCTTGGCATTCAGCCCCATGTCAGCATCTGCAGCGCTCACAGCTCCCACAAACACCGTGGGCACGTTGTTCTCACGCACGTACATGGTGTAGGAGGTCTGGTTGAAGACGGGGGCATTGTCATTGACGTCGGAGATGTCCACGGTGAAGGTGTGCGTGCTGGTGAGAGGAGGCGAGCCCGCATCTGCTGCCGTCACACTGAGGATGTGCTGAGGCGTCTCCTCGCGGTCCAGCACGCTCACCGTCACCAGCTCATAGTAATTCTTGTAGGCTGGCCGCAGGGAGAAGAAGAGCTGATCCTGCAGGGCACAGGAGATCTTCCCGTTGGCACCAGAATCCCGGTCCCTGACCGTAAACAGGGCAACCACCGTGCCGGGCACTGTGTTCTCGGGGAGGGGACTGCTGAAGGAACTGACCACCAGCTCTGGGGCATTGTCATTCACATCCACCACCTCCACCAACACCTTGCAGATTGCTGACAACCCTCCACCATCTGTGGCCTTCACACTGAACTCATGACTGTCTGTTGCCTCGAAGTCTAGTGGTTTTGTGAGTTTAATTTCACCAGTTATGGGATCAATCACGAATCCTGACTTGCTTTGTCCCACTCCCTGGCTGAGTTGATAGGAGATGTCTCCATTAACTCCTGCATCTGAATCAGTTGCCAGTACAGTCAGCACCACAGAGCCCTCTGGCATGTTTTCCTGAACCTTCCCAATATAACGATCTTGTGTAAATTTGGGAGCATTGTCATTTACATCTAGAATGATTATAGAGATCTCAATGGTTCCACTCCTTCGAGGAGAGCCACCATCGACAGCAATAACTTGGAAACCCATCTCTGCCTGCTCCTCTCTGTCTAGTGCCTTTTCCAAAACAAGTTCAAGATATTTATCACCAGTAGTACGACTTCCATGGGAAATAATGAAATACTCGTTCTCGGGAGATATATTGTACTCCTGCACTGTGTTGCTGCCTATATCGAGGTCCTCAGCCACCTCCAGCGGGAAACGTGAACCTGGGTCCCTCGATTCCACGATCTTAAAAGTGACTCGTTCATCGGGGAAAATTGGCGAATGGTCATTGATATCGTCCACAGTCACCTCGACCCGAAAGAACTGCAGGGGGTCGGAGAGCAGCAGCTCGAAGGGGAGCATGCAGGTGTCGGACTGGGCGCACAGCTGCTCCCGGTCCAGCCTCCCCGCCACGACGAGGCGGCCAGAGGCGCGCTCCAAGCGAAAATGCTGGCGGCCGTCCTCCGAGACCAGGCGGGCGCGGCGAGCCGAGAGCTGCGCCGGCGTCAGCCCCGCGTCCTCGGCCAGCTCGCCCACCAGGGAGCCGCTTTCCGCCTCCTCGGCTACGGAGTAGCGGATGGGCTCGGCGCCAGCGAGCGGCAGCCCCAGCAAAGCACACACACAAAGCACTTGCCTTGCGAGCGCCATGGCGCGACTGCCGCGGCGGCGGCCCGTGTCGGTGTCGGTGTCGCGGCGGGTGTCCCGGGCGATTGCGGGCGGAGGGCGGCGAAATGCGGGGCGGGCGCCTTCCCTCGCTGTCTCAGATTCCGGCCGGCGCTCCGTAAGGCAGCCGGGGTGTGTCGGCAGCGGGTGACACGGGGCAGCGTTCGCTGCCGCAGCCGCTGCCACCTCCGCCCGGCTGAGCTGGGCTGCTCTAAGCTGAACTGAGCTGGGCTGGGCTGGTCTGGTTCTGGTCTGAGCTCGCTCGGGCTGTGCCGCTCCGGGCCCGGCCGCCTCCGCTGCCGCAGCCGCTCGGCGCCGCCTTGGCCGAGGGCACCACCCAGCGGTGCGCGCTGGGACTGCAGCCGCCGCCGCCCGCAGCCCGCGCTGCCGCTCGGCCCGGCCCGCGATCCCCAAGGCAGCGAGACAGCCGGGGCCGGCAACGGAACGCGGCCTCAACCAGGGCAGCCCAAAGACCAGACTGAGCCCACAATGGCCAAGCCGCATTCCACAAGAGGAGAACCCGCATAGGGATAGGGGGATGGTGACAGCACTGGCATTCCAATGAACACTCTTCCCGGATTCATCTCCCCACTCAGGAACTGTACGCACCCAACATTGCTTCTGAGAAGGGACACAGTGAGAAATAATAAGCAGAATTTTGAAAAGCCTTGAAGGATCTTTCCCAGAAAGAACGACTCTTCAAAGAGGTCTTTATCCACTAAAGCAGTCAGAATGTTCTCTTTATTTCAGTTTAACACCTTTTTTTCTGTTCCTAAACCTAGAGTTATGCCAATTTCCAATGGTAAACTGTATCACTTCAGCACAACACAGTGTGAGGCCGGCTTTTGGAGTATTTCATGCATTGCAGACATTATTCAAACAGCCAGTGTTTTTACAGGGTGTGACAATCCTCTAGAGTAATAGGCTCAGTAAAATGCTCAGTACATTTCAGAGGAGAAAGGGTAAACATGGGAATGCAAATTCTCGGGCACAAATACAGAAAATCAAACAGGAACAGCTTTCTAGCCTCATCAAGAAATCTTGGGATTCAGGAAAAGCAATGAAAAGAGCATTCTCAATGTCTTTTTAAAAAAGTTCTTCTTTGTCAGAGCCTGAGTGGGAGACTAAGGATTCCAGGCAGCTCTTCAAAGTGCAGTTTATTTTATCCCAGATGTTACGACAGTCCAGGGTCATAGCCATCAGAGCCTGGGCCTACATCTTTCGGCTCCAGCTGCAGACATGTCTGAAGACCCTTTAATTTTGGTTCCAATGCTTTATATCATTTTATTTGCTGAGCATCTTAATACATAAGAACAAATTTGTACCTTAACTTTTACCTGTAGCCCATCATAACTACTACAATTACCATACTCATGTTACTAATCTCCAATCACTTAATGTTAATCTGTCACAGTTTAATCTAGAAGTTGTTTTTCAGTTTTTTTGCTGTGCAAAATTCTGAGTCCTTTTTTCCATTTGCGACATTGGCATGTTTGTTTGCCTGTGGTATTTTTTGCTTGGTAAAAACATCTTTTGTTGGAGGTGTGTTTATCCTTTGCTCTTAGCCATAAAACCCCATTCAGACGAACACACCCTTTGCCTCCTTGGTTATCCAGTAAGACTGGCTTAGCAATTCTTTTCTTCTGTATCAAAACTTGTTTTCATTTGTATTCATTCTTCAGAGTCTACTATCAAAAATCTTTCTACCAAGCACACAGATCTGTGAGACTTTCTTGTCAAATTTGCATCCTTCCCAACACTTCTTGACTCCACCATCCGATAACCGTGTTTCAATATTTGTGGATTTTTCCTTCAATGCATTCATTGACAAGGTACGTGTGTCTGTTACATGTTACAGCTCTGTTCAGTTCTATAGTCCACTCTTAACACTGTTTGTGCTGCCGTATTTCCAAGGCAATCCCATGTGAACACAACATCCAAGCCCTTCTTTAAGCCAAAGTAAGGTTTTGTTGTAAACTTTGTGGCCCTGCTGTGAGCTAGATAATGAAGATGAGACTGCTGTTGTCAAAGGGTCCAAATCACCTCCTTTCCTACCGAGCTGGAACTGCCTGTGTTGCAATGGCTGGGTGGGAGCAACTGCTTCAGGAGGCAGCATTATTGAAGCATGTGCAGACATTCAATGTATGAATGCAAAGGAAAGCTTGTCTTGCTTATCATGGCGACAAGAAAGCAAAGCACAGAGAGAACACATCTCAGACAGCATCCAATATCCAGGGAAGAAAGGGTCTACTGCAATGTGACAAAGAGTCTCAGGAGTCACAGAAACCCTGCTTTCCAGAAGCACAAAAAGGGCTTTTTGCATTTCATTTGTTTTACTGCAGGGAAATATGAATTGTTTTGCCAGCTGTGACTTTATTTAAAGATTAGAAAACATCCTATGGCTTTTCAGACAGCAAGAGAAACAACAACATAGCTGTGAATACTAAACATAGACATAAAGCCTATCAGAAATAGCAGTAAAAGAGCTGAAACAAATTAATAAATAAGTGAGAGAACCTTTGCCTCCTTTACACTCGTTGCTGTTCTTGGGAGTGGCAGATTGTGAATATTATGAAGAGAATTTGAAGAATAATGGTTGAACCAACTGCAGAAAAAGATTAATTCAGGAGGAACCATTTCACTTGCTGAAGACTGGATCCCATCCTCTCAAGATCCAAGAAGCATCAGTCTGTGCAGACGCCAGCTAGTCAAAGGAAAGAGCGTTGAACTGTCCTGCAGAGAGAGTGCCAGCATTGTCTGGGGCCATGTCCTCGCTGCTGACAGGGACACTGGGGAAATCCTGATCCTCATCGGGGACCTGGCCCACGGCGCAGTGCTGTGGGGGCAGGCTGGGCAGGATGGGCTTGAGGAATCTGAACTCGCTGTTGCCCGAGCCCGTGGTGAGGCTGATCTCGTAGCAATAGGCGCGGGGCAGGGTCCCTGCAGCGGCCGCATCGGCCAGGCCGCTCTGCAAGGTGTCGGCAGCATAGAGCACAGGGCCAGCCTTCAGCTCCTTCCTCCTGCACACCTTGCGAGCCAGCAGCACTGCCGTGGAGATGAGGAAGAGGAGGGAGACAAAGACCAAGGCAATGATTAAATAGGTGGTCAGGGAGGCAGCAGCCTGATCCTCGCCGGCCGGGCTGCTGTGCGGGAGGCGCATGTCGGAGAAGTCCTTGAGCAGGAGAGCGCTGAGAGCTGCCGTGGCTGACAGCGGGGGCTTGCCATTGTCTCTGACCAGCACCACCAGCTTCTGCTTGACGCTGTCTCTCTCTGTCACCGGCCTCCTGAGACGCACCTCGCCGCTTTGCAGGCCCACGGAAAACAGGCCTGGGTCGGTGGCCCTGAGCAGGTGGTAGGAGAGCCACGAGTTCTGTCCCGAGTCGGCATCGACGGCCACCACTTTGCTGATGAGGTAGCCTGCCTCAGCCGACACGGGCACCAGCTCACTGGAGGCCGGGCCGCTCTCCTGGGCCGGGTAGAGCACGAGCGGGGCGTTGTCATTCTCGTCCAGCACCACCAGGCGCACGGTGACGTTGGCTCTCAGCGGAGGAGAGCCCGCGTCAGAGGCACTGACCGTCACCTCGGTCTGCCTCAAGCGCTCGTAGTCCAGGGGCCGCAGCACAAACACGTGTCCCTTCTCCGAGTTCACCGAGATGCAGGAGCACCAGGCCCGCTCTGGCCCTTGCTCTGCTGCCAGGGAATAGGTCACCTTGGCATTCAGCCCCACGTCAGCATCTGCAGCGCTCACGGCTCCCACAAACACCGTGGGCACGTTGTTCTCACGCACGTACATGGTGTAGGAGGTCTGGTTGAAGACGGGGGCATTGTCATTGACGTCGGAGATGTCCACGGTGAAGGTGTGCGTGCTGGTGAGAGGAGGCAAGCCCGCATCTGCTGCCGTCACACTGAGGATGTACTGAGGCGTCTCCTCGCGGTCCAGCGCGCTCACTGTCACCAGCTCATAGTAATTCTTGTAGGCTGGCTGCAGGGAGAAGAAGAGCTGATCCTGCAGGGCACAGGAGATCTTCCCGTTGGCACCAGAATCCCGGTCCCTGACCGTAAACAGGGCAACCACCGTGCCGGGCTCTGTGTTCTCGGGGAGGGGACTGCTGAAGGAACTGACCACCAGCTCTGGGGCATTGTCATTCACATCCACCACCTCCACCAACACCTTGCAGATTGCTGACAGCCCTCCACCATCTCTTGCCTTCACAATCAGCTCATGCACTTCTGCTGCTTCAAAGTCCAGAGGTTTTGTGAGTTTAATTTCACCAGTTATGGGATCAATCACAAATGCAGAGTCACTCTGTCCCACTGCTTGACTAAGTTGATAGGTAATGTCCCCATTAACTCCTGCATCGGGATCAATTGCCAAAACAGTCAGAACCACAGAGCCCTCTGGTGTGTTCTCCAAAATCTGCCCTAGGTACTCCTCCTGTGTGAAGATGGGAGCATTGTCATTTACATCTAGAATGACAATTTTGACTTGGGTGGTCCCACTTCTGGGAGGGGAGCCCCTATCCATGGCAATAAGACTGAAACTCATCTCTGCCTGCTCCTCTCTGTCTAGTGACTTTTCCAGTACTAGTTCAAGATACTTCGTGCCTGTGATATGACTTTCGTCAGAGACTCTAAAATAATCATTCTCGGGAGTAATTATGTACTCCTGGACTGTGTTGCTGCCAATATCGAGGTCCTGAGCAGCCTCCAGTGGGAAACGTGAACCGGGATCACTCTTTTCAGTGATTTCAAAAGTGACTTGTTCCTCGGGGAAGACGGGTGAATGGTCATTGATATCCTTCACCGTCACCTCGACCCGAAAGAACTGCAGGGGGTTGGAGAGCAGCAGCTCGAAGGGGAGCATGCAGGTGTCGGACTGGGCACACAGCTGCTCCCGGTCCAGCCTCCCTGCCACGACGAGGCGGCCGGAGGCGCGCTCCAAGCGAAAATGCTGGCGGCCGTCCTCCGAGACCAGGCGGGCGCGGCGAGCCGAGAGCTGCGCCGGCGTCAGCCCCGCGTCCTCGGCCAGCTCGCCCACCAGGGAGCCGCTTTCCGCCTCCTCGGCTACGGAGTAGCGGATGGGCTCGGCGCCAGCGAGCGGCAGCCCCAGCAAAGCACACACACAAAGCACTTGCCTTGCGAGCGCCATGGCGCGGCGGCGGCGGCGGCGGCCCGTGTCGGTGTCGGTGTCGCGGCGGGTGTCTCGGGCGATTGCGGGCGGAGAGCGGCGAAGTGCGGGGCGGGCGCCTTCCCTTGCTGACTGAGATTCCGGCCGGCGCTCCGTAAGGCAGCCGGGGTGTGCCGGCAGCGGGTGACACGGGGCAGCGCTCGCTGCCGCAGCCGCTGCCACCTCCGCCCGGCTGAGCTGGGCTGCTCTAAGCTGAACTGAGCTGGTCTGGGCTGGGCTGGTCTGGTTCTGGTCTGAGCTCGCTCGGGCTGTGCCGCTCCGGGCCCGGCCGCCTCCGCTGCCGCAGCCGCTCGGCGCCGCCTTGGCCGAGGGCACCACCCAGCGGTGCTCGCTGGGACTGCAGCCGCCGCCGCCCGCAGCCCGCGCTGCCGCTCGGCCCGGCCCGCGATCCCGAAGGCAGCGAGACAGCCGGGGCCGGCAACGGAACGCGGCCTCAACCAGGGCAGCACAAAGACCAGGCTCAACCCTCAACAGCCAAGCCGCATTCCACGAAAGGAAAACCGCATAGGGATAGGGCAATGGTGACAGCACGGGAATGCAAATGAACACACTCTCGGCTACATCTCCCCACTCAGGAACTGTACCCACCCAACATTGCTTCAGACGAAGGACACAGTGAGTAAGTAACTCCCAAAATTTTGGAAAGCCTTGATAGTGCTTCCCATAAAGAACGACTCTACAAAATATTCTGTCTCCATTTATGCCGTCAGGGGGTTCTCTTTATTTATGTCTATCATCTTTTTCTGTTTCTAATCCCAGAGTTTTAGCAATTTACAACATTAAACTGTATCACATCAGCACATCGGAGCGTGAGGGAGGCTTTGTGATAATTTCGTGCATTTTAGACATTACACAAAAAAATCAGTTATTCTAGATGGGGTAGCAGTCCTTCTATGGAGGAACAGGCTCAGTGCAGTGCTCAGTATATTTGATTGGCCAGAAGGAGAAAGGGCAAACATGGATATGCAAATGCTCTGACACCAACACAGAAAATCATGCAGAGACAACTTTCCAGTCATATCAAGAAGCCTTGGGATTCAGGAAGAACAATGAACAGAGCAATCTCAACATCTTTCATCAGTTTTTCTTGACTCTACCTTCCAATTATTTCCTTTCAATAATTGTGGATTTTTCCTTCATTGCCTTCAAAGACAAAGAACATGTTTCTGTTACATGTTACAGCTCTGTTCAGTTACAGTCTACTCTAACACTCTTCTGCTGTACTTCCAAGGCAATCCTGAGGTGACAGAACACCCAAGCCCTTCTTGAAAGCCAAAGGAAGGTTTTGTTGTGCATTTTGTTGCTGTAGTCTGTGCTAGATAAGGAAGATGAGAGTGCTGTTGTGAAAGGGTCCGAATCAACTCCTTCCCTCCTGAGCTGGTGTTGCCTGAGTTGCAGTGGCTGGGTGGGGACAACTCTCTGCTGCATCTGTAGATATGCAGTGTCTGCATGAACAATGGTAGTGATAAGAAAGCAAAGATCACAGACTGCATATCTCATAAAGGGACCACCCAAACCCAGGAAAGAAAGGGCCTAGTGCCTTCATGAAATTTTGACTCAATATTCACAACTTGTGAGCTTTCATGAAGTACATAATGGGCCTCTTTCATTTCAGCGAGGATATGATTTGACATCCTCCCAAAGCTCTAAATAAAGGCAATGTAATTATTATATTTTCAGACAGCAAGAAAAAAAAGAGCAGAGAAGTGAGTGGTAAGAACACACTTAAAGCCTGTTAGAGATGGCAGTGACAGAGCTGAATCAAACTACTTAAAAAGCGAAAGAAGATGGACTACTTTTACATCATAATTCTTTTTGGAGTGGTAGACATTACCTTTGAAAAGAATTTTCAAGAACTTGTTTAAACCAATCGCAAATACCGACATAATCTTGAGAAATCATTATCCGATGCACCAGCCAGGATCCACTCCTCCCAAGATCCATGAAGCCTCTGTCTGTGCAGACCCCAGCTAGTCAAAGGAAAGAGCGTTGATCTGTCCTGCAGAGAGAGTGCCAGCATTGTCTGGGGCCATGTCCTCACTGCTGACAGGGACACCGGGGAAATCCTGTTCCTCATCGGGGCCCTGGCCCACGGCGCAGTGCTGTGGGGGCAGGCTGGGCAGGATGGGCTTGAGGAATCTGAACTCGCTGTTGCCCGAGCCCGTGGTGAGGCTGATCTCGTAGCAATAGGCGCGGGGCAGGGTCCCTGCAGCGGCTGCATCGGCCAGGCCGCTCTGCAAGGTGTCGGCAGCATAGAGCACAGGGCCAGCCTTCAACTCCTTCCGCCTGCACACCTTGCGAGCCAGCAGCACTGCTGTGGAGATGAGGAAGAGGAGGGAGACAAAGACCAAGGCAATGATTAAATAGGTGGTCAGGGAGGCGGCAGCCTGATCCTCGCCGGCCGGGCTGCTGTGTGGGAGGCGCACGTCGGAGAAGTCCTTGAGCAGGAGAGCGCTGAGAGCTGCCGTGGCTGACAGCGGGGGCTTGCCGTTGTCTCTGACCAGCACCACCAGCTTCTGCTTGACGCTGTCTCTCTCTGTCACCGGCCTCCTGAGACGCACCTCGCCGCTTTGCAGGCCCACGGAAAACAGGCCTGGGTCGGTGGCCCTGAGCAGGTGGTAGGACAGCCACGAGTTCTGTCCCGAGTCGGCATCAACGGCCACCACTTTGCTGATGAGGTAGCCCGCCTCAGCCGACACGGGCACCAGCTCACTGGAGGCCGGGCCACTCTCCTGGGCCGGGTAGAGCACGAGCGGGGCGTTGTCGTTCTCGTCCAGCACCACCAGGCGCACGGTGACGTTGGCTCTCAGCGGAGGAGAGCCCGCGTCAGAGGCACTGACCGTCACCTCGGTCTGCCTCAAGCGCTCGTAGTCCAGGGGCCGCAGCACAAACACGTGTCCCTTCTCCGAGTTCACCGAGATGCAGGAGCACCAGGCCCGCTCTGGCCCTTCCTCTGCTGCCAGGGAATAGGTCACCTTGGCATTCAGCCCCACGTCAGCATCTGCAGCGCTCACGGCTCCCACAAACACCGTGGGCACGTTGTTCTCACGCACGTACATGGTGTAGGAGGTCTGGTTGAAGACGGGGGCATTGTCATTGACGTCGGAGATGTCCACGGTGAAGGTGTGCGTGCTGGTGAGAGGAGGCGAGCCCGCATCTGCTGCCGTCACACTGAGGATGTACTGAGGCGTCTCCTCGCGGTCCAGCGCGCTCACTGTCACCAGCTCATAGTAATTCTTGTAGGCTGGCCGCAGGGAGAAGAAGAGCTGATCCTGCAGGGCACAGGAGATCTTCCCGTTGGCACCAGAATCCCGGTCCCTGACCGTAAACAGGGCAACCACTGTGCCAGGCACTGTGTTCTCGGGGATGGGACTGCTGAAGGAACTGACCACCAGCTCTGGGGCATTGTCATTCACATCCACCACCTCCACCAACACCTTGCAGATTGCTGACAGCCCCCCACCATCTCTGGCCTTCACACTGAGCTCATGAGTTTGTGCTGCCTCAAAGTCCAGCGGTTTTGTGAGTTTAATTTCACCAGTTATGGGATCAATCACAAATGCTGACTCACTCTGTCCCACTGAATCACTGAGTTGATAGGTGATGTCCCCATTAACTCCTGCATCCGGATCTGTTGCCAGTACAGTCAGAACCACAGAGCTTTCTGGCATGTTCTCCAAAACCTGCCCTGTGTATTCGTCCTTTGTGAATTTGGGAGCATTGTCATTTACATCTAGAATGAGAATTTTTACTTCTGTAGTTCCACTTCTAGGAGGAGTGCCCCCATCCACAGCAATTACACTGAAACTCATCTCAGACTGCTCTTCCCTGTCAAGCGGCATTTCCAAGACCAGTTCAAGATGCTTTTTGCCTGTGCTTTGACTTCCATAGGACACTCTAAAATACTCATTCTCAGGATTAATGCTGTACTCCTTGACTGTGTTCCTGCCAATATCGAGGTCCCGAGCAACCTCCAGCGGAAAACGGGAGCCTGGCTCGCTCGTTTCCGGGATGTCAAAACGGACTCGATCCTCGGGAAAGACAGGCGAGTGGTCATTGATATCCTCGAGGTCTACCTCGACCCGAAAGAACTGCAGGGGGTCGGAAAGCAGCAGCTCGAATGGGAGCATGCAGGTGTCGGACTGGGCACACAGCTGCTCCCGGTCCAGCCTCCCTGCCACGACGAGGCGGCCGGAGGCGCGCTCCAAGCGAAAATGCTGGCGGCCGTCCTCCGAGACCAGGCGGGCGCGGCGAGCCGAGAGCTGCGCCGGCGTCAGCCCCGCGTCCTCGGCCAGCTCGCCCACCAGGGAGCCGCTTTCCGCCTCCTCGGCTACGGAGTAGCGGATGGGCTCGGCGCCAGCGAGCGGCAGCCCCAGCAAAGCACATACACAAAGCACTTGCCTTGCGAGCGCCATGGCGCGACTGCGGTGGCGGCGGCCCGTGTCGGTGTCGGTGTCGGTGTCGGTGTCGGTGTCGGTGTCGGTGTCGGTGTCGGTGTCGGTGTCGGTGTCGCGACGGGTGTCCCGGGCGATTGCGGGCGGAGAGCGGCGAAATGCGGGGCGGGCGCCTTCCCTCGCTGTCTGAGATTCCGGCCGGCGCTCCGTAAGGCAGCCGGGGTGTGCCGGCAGCGGGTGACACGGGGCAGCGCTCGCTGCCGCAGCCGCTGCCACCTCCGCCCGGCTGAGCTGGGCTGCTCTAAGCTGAACTGAGCTGGTCTGGGCTGGGCTGGTCTGGTTCTGGTCTGAGCTCGCTCGGGCTGCGCCGCTCCGGGCCCGGCCGCCTCCGCTGCCGCAGCCGCTCGGCGCCGCCTTGGCCGAGGGCACCACCCAGCGGTGCGCGCTGGGACTGCAGCCGCCGCCGCCCGCAGCCCGCGCTGCCGCTCGGCCCGGCCCGCGATCCCCAAGGCAGCGAGACAGCCGGGGCCGGCAACGGAACGCGGCCGTAACCAGGGCAGCACAAAGACCAGGCTCAGACCTGAACTGCAGAGTCTTATCCCTCAGCAGGAGAAATCCCACAGGCATAGGGCGATGGTGACATCACGGGGACGACTTTGAACACTATATTCTCCATCTCCCTACTCAGGCAGTGTACCCACCGAGTATTGCTGCAGACAAGGGACACAATGAGAAATAACAGGCAGAATTTTAAAAAGTCTTGTCAGGGTTTTCCAGGAAATAACGTCTCTCCAAATATTTTTGTTTCCAAAATGAGTCAGGATACTCTCTTTACTTCAGTCCAACACTTTTTTTAAATTTCTAATTCCAAATTTATATTGATTTTGCATTCTTAAACTCTATGCGTTCAGCACATTCCAGAGTGAGGGAAGTTTTCCACCTATTTCATGCATCACAGACATCATTCAAACAACCAGTTATTTTTTATGTGGTGGCAAGTCTTCTCTAGATTAACTGACTCAGTATCATGTGCATTACAGTTTAGAAGAAAAAGGTTTCACATGGGAATGCAAATGCCCTGAAGCAAACACAGAATATCATGTGGGAATACCTTTTCACTCACATCAGAAAGTCCTGGGATTCAGGAACAACAATGAAAAGACCACACTCAATGTCTTTTTCTTAAGTTCTTCTTAACTCTACCTTCCAGTAGTTATCCTTTAGTTTTTCTGGAATTTTCTTTTAATGCATTCAATGACAATGAACATGTTTCTTCACCTCAGTTCACATAAAGTCTACTCTGACAACGTTTGTGCTCCTGTATTTCCAAGGCTATCCTGAGGTGAACGAACACCCAAGAACTTCTGGTACTCACAAGGGAGATTTTGTTGTGCATTTTGCAGCCCTACTCTAAGCTAGATAAGGAAGATGAGACAGCTGTTGTGAAAGGGTTCAAATAACCTTGTTCGTTGCTCAGCTGGGACTGCTATGTTGCAATGGCTGGGTGGGAGCAACTCCTTGCTTCACCAGGCAGCACTACTGAAGCATTTGCTGGTACTCAGTGTCTACATGGACAAACATAGGGACAAGAAAGCAAAGCATGCAGAGCTCACATCTCAGAGAGAGACATCCTGAATCCAGGGAAGAAAGGGCCTAGTGCTCGGGTGACATATTGACACAGTAATCACAACTTCTTTGCTTTCCGGTGGTGGGAAAAAGACTTTTAGCTTTTCAGTGAGGATATGATTAGTTTGGGACACAGTGATATTGTCTTGCAGATCAGAATAAAAAATCCTCTGTCTTTGTCAGAGAGCAAGAGAAAGAAGATCATAGATTGAGGGCTATCCACATAGATAAAGCCTATCAGAAAAGGCTGAGGGAATGGTGAAACCCATTACAAGCTAAGTGAGAGAATCTTGGCGTCTTTTATTTCCTCCATTGCTATCTGCAGTGGCAGACATGGATTTCAAAGACAATGTGCCAGAAGCTGGTTACACAAATGAAAAACAAAAATTTTCTACAGAGGAAAGATTGCCACATGTTGCGGACTGGATATTTTCTTCCCAATATCCATGAAGCCATAGTATGAGCAGACGCCAGCTAGTCAAAGGAAAGAGCGTTGAACTGTCCTGCAGAGAGAGTGCCAGCATTGTCTGGGGCCATGTCCTCGCTGCTGACAGGGACACAGGGGAAATCCTGTTCCTCATCGGGGCCCTGGCCCACGGCGCAGTGCTGTGGGGGCAGGCTGGGAAGGATGGGCTTGAGGAATCTGAACTCGCTGTTGCCCGAGCCCGTGGTGAGGCTGATCTCGTAGCAATAGGCGCGGGGCAGGGTCCCTGCAGCGGCCGCATCGGCCAGGCCGCTCTGCAAGGTGTCGGCAGCATAGAGAACAGGGCCAGCCTTCAGCTCCTTCCTCCTGCACAGCTTGCGAGCCAGCAGCACTGCCGTGGAGATGAGGAAGAGGAGGGAGACAAAGACCAAGGCAATGATTAAATAGGTGGTCAGGGAGGCGGCGGCCTGATCCTCGCTGGCCGGGCTGCTGTGCGGGAGGCGCACGTCGGAGAAGTCCTTGAGCAGGAGAGCGCTGAGAGCTGCCGTGGCTGACAGCGGGGGCTTGCCGTTGTCTCTGACCAGCACCACCAGCTTCTGCTTGACGCTGTCTCTCTCTGTCACCGGCCTCCTGAGACGCACCTCGCCGCTTTGCAGGCCCACGGAAAACAGGCCTGGGTCGGTGGCCCTGAGCAGGTGGTAGGAGAGCCACGAGTTCTGTCCCGAGTCGACATCGACGGCCACCACTTTGCTGATGAGGTAGCCCGCCTCAGCCGACACGGGCACCAGCTCACTGGAGGCCGGGCCGCTCTCCTGGGCCGGGTAGAGCACAAGCGGGGCGTTGTCGTTCTCGTCCAGCACCACCAGGCGCACGGTGACGTTGGCTCTCAGCGGAGGAGAGCCCGCGTCAGAGGCACTGACCGTCACCTCGGTCTGCCTCAAGCGCTCGTAGTCCAGGGGCCGTAGCACAAACACGTGTCCCTTCTCCGAGTTCACCGAGATGCAGGAGCACCAGGCCCACTCTGGCCCTTCCTCTGCTGCCAGGGAATAGGTCACCTTGGCATTCAGCCCCACGTCAGCATCTGCAGCGCTCACGGCTCCCACAAACACCGTGGGCACGTTGTTCTCACGCACGTACATGGTGTAGGAGGTCTGGTTGAAGACGGGGGCATTGTCATTGACGTCGGAGATGTCCACGGTGAAGGTGTGCATGCTGGTGAGAGGAGGCGAGCCCGCATCTGCTGCTGTCACACTGAGGATGTGCTGAGGCGTCTCCTCGCGGTCCAGCGCGCTCACTGTCACCAGCTCATAGTAATTCTTGTAGGCTGGCCGCAGGGAGAAGAAGAGCTGATCCTGCAGGGCACAGGAGATCTTCCCGTTGGCACCAGAATCCCGGTCCCTGACCGTAAACAGGGCAACCACCGTGCCGGGCACTGTGTTCTCGGGGAGGGGACTGCTGAAGGAACTGACCACCAGCTCTGGGGCATTGTCATTCACATCCACCACCTCCACCAACACCTTGCAGATTGCTGACAGCCCTCCACCATCTGTGGCCCTAACAATCAGCTCATGCATTTTTGCTGCCTCAAAGTCCAGTGGTTTTGTGAGTTTAATTTCACCAGTTATGGGATCAATCACAAATACTGACTCACTCTGTCCAACGACTTCATTGAGTTGGTAGGAGATGTCCCCATTAACTCCTTCATCTGGATCAGCTGCCAGCACAGTCAGAATCACAGAGCCTTTTGGCGTGTTTTCTGAAACCTTCGTAATGTAAGGCTCTTGCATGAATTTGGGAGCATTGTCATTTGCATCTAGAATGATTATAGAGATCTCAATGTTTCCACTCCTGGGAGGAGAGCCCCCATCTACAGCAATAACATGGAAACCCATCTCTGCCTGCTCCTCTCTGTCTAGTGCCTTTTCCAGAATAAGTTCCACATATTTCTCAGTACTACTCTGACTTCCATAGGAGACACTGAAATACTCGTTCTCAGGAGAGATGTTGTACCCCTGGACAGTGTTGCGGCCAATATCGAGGTCCCGAGCCACCTCCAGCGGGAAACGAGAGCCCAGGTCGCTCGTTTCGGGGATCCGAAAACTGACTCGATCTTCTCGAAAAACGGGTGAATTGTCATTGATATCCTTCACAGTCACCTCGACCCGAAAGAACTGCAGGGGGTCGGAGAGCAGCAGCTCGAATGGGAGCATGCAGGTGTCGGACTGGGCGCACAGCTGCTCCCGGTCCAGCCTCCCTGCCACGACGAGGCGGCCGGAAGAGCGCTCCAAGCGAAAATGCTGGCGGCCGTCCTCCGAGACCAGGCGGGCGCGGCGAGCCGAGAGCTGCGCCGGCGTCAGCCCCGCGTCCTCGGCCAGCTCGCCCACCAGGGAGCCGCTTTCCGCCTCCTCGGCTACGGAGTAGCGGATGGGCTCGGCGCCAGCGAGCGGCAGCCCCAGCAAAGCACACACACAAAGCACTTGCCTTGCGAGCGCCATGGCGCGGCGGCGGCGGCCCGTGTCGGTGTCGGTGTCGCGGCGGGTGTCCCGGGCGATTGCGGGCGGAGAGCGGCGAAGTGCGGGGCGGGCGCCTTCCCTCGCTGTCTCAGATTCCGGCCGGCGCTCCGTAAGGCAGCCGGAGTGTGCCGGCAGCAGGTGACACGGGGCAGCGCTCGCTGCCGCAGCCGCTGCCACCTCCGCCCGGCTGAGCTGGGCTGGTCTAAGCTGAACTGAGCTGGGCTGATCTGGGCTGGTCTGGTTCTGGTCTGAGCTCGCTCGGGCTGCGCCGCTCCGGGCCCGGCCGCCTCCGCTGCCGCAGCCGCTCGGCGCCGCCTTGGCCGAGGGCACCACCCAGCGGTGCGCGCTGGGACTGCAGCCGCCGCCGCCCGCAGCCCGCGCTGCCGCTCGGCCCGGCCCGCGATCCCGAAGGCAGCGAGACAGCCGGGGCCGGCAACGGAACGCGGCCGTAACCATGGCAGCACAAAGCCGAGGCTCAGCCCACAACGAGCAAGCCGCAGTTTCCGGCAGGAGAAACAGCACAGAGATAGGACAGCACGGACATGCAAATGAACACGGAATCTCCACACACAGGCATTTTAGCCACCCAACATTGCTTCATTCAAGGGACACAGTGAGAAAGTAACTGGCAGCATTTTGGAAGTCTTGTCAATGGTTTCCCAGAAATAACTTGAGTACAAAGTATTCTGTATCCTCTAAAGCAACCTATGTTCTCTTTATTTCCTTCTAACCTTTTCCATTTCTAAGCTTAGAGTTATAGCAATTTACAGTATTAAACTGCATCACTTCTGCACATCACAATGTGAGGGAGGCTTTCTGAGTATTCCATGCATCACAGACATCATTCAAACTACCAGTTATTCTAGATGCGGTGGCAGTCCCCTAGTGAAACAGGCTCAGTACATTTCAGAGGAGAAAGAGTAACCATAGGAATGCAAATACTCTGACACAAGCACAGAAGATCATACAGAGACACGTTTCCATTCCCTTTAAAAAGCATTGAGATTTAGGAACAGAAATTAAAAGACAATTTTCACTGTATTTTCCTAAAATTTCTTATTGACTTAACCTTCCAATAAGTGTTTTAGTATTTGCAAATTTTCCTTCAATGCATTCAATGACAATGGACATGCTTCTTGAGCTCTGTTCAGTTACAGTTTACCCTAACACCCTCTGTGCTCCTGTATTTCCAAGGCAATTCTGAAGTGACAGAATACCCAAGCCCTTCTTGTAAGCCAAAGGAAGATTTGGTTCTGCATTTTGCTGCTCTACTCTGAGCAAGATAAGGAAGATGAGACTGTGCTTGTCAATGAGACCAAGTCACCTGCTTCCCTGCTCAGCTGGCACTACCTGTGTTGCAGTGGCTGGGTGGGAGCAAGGCCCTGCTTCAGCAGACAGTAATTCTGAAGCATCTGCAGATATTCAATGTTGTCTGCATGGACAAACAGAGTGATAAGAAAGCAAAGCAGACAGAGCTCACATCTCATGAAGAGAAATCCAGAAGCCAAGTAAAAAAGGGCCCAGTATTCATGTGACATTGTGACACCGGACTCAAAACTTCCTGGTTTTCCAGAGTTGGGAAAATCTATTTCACATTTTAATGAGAGTATGAGTGGTTTGGCCAACAGTGACACTGCATTAAAGATCAGAAAAAAAAGATCCTCTGTCTTGTCAGCCAGCAAGAGAAAGCAGACCATAGTTTGAGAGCTAAACACATACATAAGCTTATTAGAAGAGGCAATAGCAAAGGTGGAACCCCTTAGAAACTAAATGACAAAACCTTGCTTTCTTTTATAACCTTCATTGCTTTTTGGAGTCGTATAAAATTATTCCAAAGAGAATTTGCAGGAAGTTAGTTAAACCAGTAATAAATACATATTTACGATGGAGGAAGCATTACCACATGCGCCCAGGCCAGTCCTCACTTCAGAAGATCCATGAAGCCTCTGTCTGTGCAGACCCAGCTAATCAAAGGAAAGAGCATTGAACTGTCCTGCAGAGAGAGTGCCAGCATTGTCTGGGGCCATGTCCTCACTGCTGACAGGGACACAGGGGAAATCCTGTTCCTCACCGGGGCCCTGGCCCACGGCGCAGTGCTGTGGGGGCAGGCTGGGCAGGATGGGCTTGAGGAATCTGAACTCGCTGTTGCCCGAGCCCGTGGTGAGGCTGATCTCGTAGCAATAGGCGCGGGGCAGGGTCCCTGCAGCGGCCGCATCGGCCAGGCCGCTCTGCAAGGTGTCGGCAGCATAGAGCACAGGGCCAGCCTTCAGCTCCTTCCTCCTGCACACCTTGCGAGCCAGCAGCACTGCTGTGGAGATGAGGAAGAGGAGGGAGACAAAGACCAAGGCAATGATTACATAGGTGGTCAGGGAGGCAGCGGCCTGATCTTCGCTGGCCGGGCTGCTGTGCGGGAGGCGCACGTCGGAGAAGTCCTTGAGCAGGAGAGCGCTGAGAGCTGCCGTGGCTGACAGCGGGGGCTCGCCGTTGTCTCTGACCAGCACCACCAGCTTCTGCTTGACGCTGTCTCTCTCTGTCACCGGCCTCCTGAGACGCACCTCGCCGCTTTGCAGGCCCACGGAAAACAGGCCTGGGTCGGTGGCCCTGAGCAGGTGGTAGGAGAGCCACGAGTTCTGTCCCGAGTCGACATCGACGGCCACCACTTTGCTGATGAGGTAGCCCGCCTCAGCCGACACGGGCACCAGCTCACTGGAGGCCGGGCCGCTCTCCTGGGCCGGGTAGAGCACGAGCGGGGCGTTGTCGTTCTCGTCCAGCACCACCAGGCGCACGGTGACGTTGGCTCTCAGCGGAGGAGAGCCCGCGTCAGAGGCACTGACCGTCACCTCGGTCTGCCTCAAGCGCTCGTAGTCCAGGGGCCGCAGCACAAACACGTGTCCCTTCTCCGAGTTCACCGAGATGCAGGAGCACCAGGCCCGCTCTGGCCCTTCCTCTGCTGCCAGGGAATAGGTCACCTTGGCATTCAGCCCCACGTCAGCATCTGCAGCGCTCACGGCTCCCACAAACACCGTGGGCACGTTGTTCTCACGCACGTACATGGTGTAGGAGGTCTGGTTGAAGACGGGGGCATTGTCATTGACGTCGGAGATGTCCACGGTGAAGGTGTGCATGCTGGTGAGAGGAGGCGAGCCCGCATCTGCTGCCGTCACACTGAGGATGTACTGAGGCGTCTCCTCGCGGTCCAGCGCGCTCACTGTCACCAGCTCATAGTAATTCTTGTAGGCTGGCCGCAGGGAGAAGAAGAGCTGATCCTGCAGGGCACAGGAGATCTTCCCGTTGGCACCAGAATCCCGGTCCCTGACTGTAAACAGGGCAACCACCGTGCCGGGCACTGTGTTCTCGGGGAGGGGACTGCTGAAGGAACTGACCACCAGCTCTGGGGCATTGTCATTCACATCCACCACCTCCACCAACACCTTGCTGATTGCTGACAGCCCTCCTCCATCTGTGGCTCGCACAGTCAGTTCATGCATTTGTGCTGCCTCAAAATCCAGAGTTTTTGTCAGTTTAATTTCACCAGTTATTGGATCAATCACAAATGCAGAATCGCTCTGACCCACTACTTCACTGAGTTGATAGGAGATGTCCCCATTAACTCCTGCATCGGGATCAGTTGCCCATAAAGTCAGAATCACAGAGCCCTCTGGCATGTTCTCCAAAACCTTAGCAATGTACTCCTCCTGAGTGAATATGGGAGCATTGTCATTTGCATCTAGAATTATAACAGATATCTCGATGGTTCCACTCCTGGGAGGAGAGCCCCCATCTACAGCAATAACACTGAAACCCATCTCTGCATGTTCCTCTCTGTCTAATGGTTTTTCCAAAACAAGTTCAAGAGACTTCTTGCCTTTAATGCTACTCCCATAGGAGACACTGAAGTACTCGTTCTTGGGAGACATATTGTACTCCTGGACTGTGTTGCTGCCAATATCGAGATCCCGAGCCAACTCTAGTGGGAAACGTGAACCTGGCTCGCTCGTTTCAGGGATCCTAAAATTGACTCGATCTTCTCGAAAAACGGGTGAATGATCATTGATATCCTTCACAGTCACCTCGACCCGAAAGAACTGCAGGGGATCGGAGAGCAGCAGCTCGAAGGGGAGCATGCAGGTGTCGGACTGGGCGCACAGCTGCTCCCGGTCCAGCCTCCCCGCCACGACGAGGCGGCCGGAGGCGCCCTCCAAGCGAAAATGCTGGCGGCCGTCCTCCGAGACCAGGCGGGCGCGGCGAGCCGAGAGCTGCGCCGGCGTCAGCCCCGCGTCCTCGGCCAGCTCGCCCACCAGGGAGCCGCTTTCCGCCTCCTCGGCTACGGAGTAGCGGATGGGCTCGGCGCCAGCGAGCGGCAGCCCCAGCAAAGCACACACACAAAGCACTTGCCTTGCGAGCGCCATGGCGCGGCGGCGGCGGCCCGTGTCGGTGTCGGTGTCGCGGCGGGTGTCCCGGGCGATTGCGGGCGGAGAGCGGCGAAGTGCGGGGCGGGCGCCTTCCCTTGCTGACTGAGATTCCGGCCGGCGCTCCGTAAGGCAGCCGGGGTGTGCCGGCAGCAGGTGACACGGGGCAGCGCTCGCTGCCGCAGCCGCTGCCACCTCCGCCCGGCTGAGCTGGGCTGCTCTAAGCTGAACTGAGCTGGGCTGATCTGGGCTGGGCTGGCTCTGGTCTGAGCTCGCTCGGGCTCTGCCGCTCCGGGCCCGGCCGCCTCCGCTGCCGCAGCCTCTCGGCGCCGCCTTGGCCGAGGGCACCACCCAGCGGTGCTCGCTGGGACTGCAGCCGCCGCCGCCCGCAGCCCGCGCTGCCGCTCGGCCCGGCCCGCGATCCCGAAGGCAGCGAGACAGCCGGGGCCGGCAACGGAACGCGGCCTCAACCAGGGCAGCCCAAAGACCAGGCTCAACCCTCAACAGCCAAGCCGCATTCCACGAAAGGAAGACCGCATAGGGATAGGGCAATGGTGACAGCACGGGAATGCAAATGAACACACACTCGGCTACATCTCCCCACTCAGGAACTGTACCCACCCAACATTGCTTCAGACGAAGGACACAGTGAGTAAGTAACTCCCAAAATTTTGGAAAGCCTTGATAGTGCTTCCCATAAAGAACGACTCTACAAAATATTCTGTCTCCATTTATGCCGTCAGGGGGTTCTCTTTATTTATGTCTATCATCTTTTTCTGTTTCTAATCCCAGAGTTTTAGCAATTTACAACATTAAACTGTATCACATCAGCACATCGGAGCGTGAGGGAGGCTTTGTGATAATTTCGTGCATTTTAGACATTACACAAAAAAATCAGTTATTCTAGATGGGGTAGCAGTCCTTCTATGGAGGAACAGGCTCAGTGCAGTGCTCAGTATATTTGATTGGCCAGAAGGAGAAAGGGCAAACATGGATATGCAAATGCTCTGACACCAACACAGAAAATCATGCAGAGACAACTTTCCAGTCATATCAAGAAGCCTTGGGATTCAGGAAGAACAATGAACAGAGCAATCTCAACATCTTTCATCAGTTTTTCTTGACTCTACCTTCCAATTATTTCCTTTCAATAATTGTGGATTTTTCCTTCATTGCCTTCAAAGACAAAGAACATGTTTCTGTTACATGTTACAGCTCTGTTCAGTTACAGTCTACTCTAACACTCTTCTGCTGTACTTCCAAGGCAATCCTGAGGTGACAGAACACCCAAGCCCTTCTTGAAAGCCAAAGGAAGGTTTTGTTGTGCATTTTGTTGCTGTAGTCTGTGCTAGATAAGGAAGATGAGAGTGCTGTTGTGAAAGGGTCCGAATCAACTCCTTCCCTCCTGAGCTGGTGTTGCCTGAGTTGCAGTGGCTGGGTGGGGACAACTCTCTGCTGCATCTGTAGATATGCAGTGTCTGCATGAACAATGGTAGTGATAAGAAAGCAAAGATCACAGACTGCATATCTCATAAAGGGACCACCCAAACCCAGGAAAGAAAGGGCCTAGTGCCTTCATGAAATTTTGACTCAATATTCACAACTTGTGAGCTTTCATGAAGTACATAATGGGCCTCTTTCATTTCAGCGAGGATATGATTTGACATCCTCCCAAAGCTCTAAATAAAGGCAATGTAATTATTATATTTTCAGACAGCAAGAAAAAAAAGAGCAGAGAAGTGAGTGGTAAGAACACACTTAAAGCCTGTTAGAGATGGCAGTGACAGAGCTGAATCAAACTACTTAAAAAGCGAAAGAAGATGGACTACTTTAACTTCATAATTCTTTTTGGAGTGGTAGACATTACCTTTGAAAAGAATTTTCAAGAAATTGCTTAAACCAAGCGCAAATACCGATATAATCTTGAGGAATCATTGTCCGATGCACCAGCCAGGATCCACTCCTCCGAAGATCCATGAAGCCTCTGTCTGTGCAGACCCCAGCTAGTCAAAGGAAAGAGCGTTGATCTGTCCTGCAGAGAGAGTGCCAGCATTGTCTGGGGCCATGTCCTCGCTGCTGACAGGGACACAGGGGAAATCCTGTTCCTCATCGGGGCCCTGGCCCACGGCGCAGTGCTGTGGGGGCAGGCTGGGCAGGATGGGCTTGAGGAATCTGAACTCGCTGTTGCCCGAGCCCGTGGTGAGGCTGATCTCGTAGCAATAGGCGCGGGGCAGGGTCCCTGCAGCGGCTGCATCGGCCAGGCCGCTCTGCAAGGTGTCGGCAGCATAGAGCACAGGGCCAGCCTTCAGCTCCTTCCGCCTGCACGCCTTGCAAGCCAGCAGCACTGCTGTGGAGATGAGGAAGAGGAGGGAGACAAAGACCAAGGCAATGATTAAATAGGTGGTCAGGGAGGAGGCCTGATCCTCGCTGGCCGGGCTGCTGTGCGGGAGGCGCACATCGGAGAAGTCCTTGAGCAGGAGAGCGCTGAGAGCTGCCGTGGCTGACAGCGGGGGCTTGCCGTTGTCTCTGACCAGCACCACCAGCTTCTGCTTGACGCTGTCTCTCTCTGTCACCGGCCTCCTGAGACGCACCTCGCCGCTTTGCAGGCCCACGGAAAACAGGCCTGGGTCGGTGGCCCTGAGCAGGTGGTAGGAGAGCCACGAGTTCTGTCCCGAGTCGGCATCGACGGCCACCACTTTGCTGATGAGGTAGCCCGCCTCAGCCGACACGGGCACCAGCTCACTGGAGGCCGGGCCGCTCTCCTGGGCCGGGTAGAGCACGAGCGGGGCGTTGTCGTTCTCGTCCAGCACCACCAGGCGCACGGTGACGTTGGCTCTCAGTGGAGGAGAGCCCGCGTCAGAGGCACTGACCCTCACCTCGGTCTGCCTCAAGCGCTCGTAGTCCAGGGGCCGCAGCACAAACACGTGTCCCTTCTCTGAGTTCACCGAGATGCAGGAGCACCAGGCCCGCTCTGGCCCTTGCTCTGCTGCCAGGGAATAGGTCACCTTGGCATTCAGCCCCATGTCAGCATCTGCAGCGCTCACGGCTCCCACAAACACCGTGGGCACGTTGTTCTCACGCACGTACATTGTGTAGGAGGTCTGGTTGAAGACGGGGGCATTGTCATTGACGTCGGAGATGTCCATGGTGAAGGTGTGCGTGCTGGTGAGAGGAGGCGAGCCCGCATCTGCTGCCGTCACACTGAGGATGTACTGAGGCGTCTCCTCGCGGTCCAGCACGCTCACCGTCACCAGCTCATAGTAATTCTTGTAGGCTGGCCGCAGGGAGAAGAAGAGCTGATCCTGCAGGGCACAGGAGATCTTCCCGTTGGCACCAGAATCCCGGTCCCTGACCGTAAACAGGGCAACCACCGTGCCGGGCACTGTGTTCTCGGGGAGGGGACTGCTGAAGGAACTGACCACCAGCTCTGGGGCATTGTCATTCACATCCACCACCTCCACCAACACCTTGCAGATTGCTGATAGCCCTCCACCATCTGTTGCCCTCACACGGATTTCATGATGCTGTGCTGCCTCAAAGTCCAAAGGTTTTGTGAGTTTAATTTCACCAGTTATGGGATCAATCACAAATGCTGACTCACTCTGAACCCCTGCCTGGCTGATTTGATAGGAAACGTCCCCATTAACTCCTGCATCCGGGTCAGTTGCCAGCACAGTCAGCACCACAGAGCCTTCTGGCATGTTTTCTAAAACCTTCCCAGTGTAACGCTCTTGTGTGAATATGGGAGCATTGTCATTCACGTCTAGAACGATAATAGATATCTCGATGGTCCCACTCCTTGGAGGAGAGCCCCCATCCATTGCAATAACACTGAAACTTATCTCTGTATGCTCCTCTCTATCTATCGACTTTTCCAAAACAAGTTCAAGGTATTTGTCATCATTAGTCCCACTTCCATAGGAGACACTAAAGTACTCATTCTCGGGAGAAATGCTGTACTCCTGGACTGTGTTGCTGCCAATATCTAAGTCCTGAGCCACCTCCAGTGGGAAACGAGAGCCCGGGTCGCTCCGTTCCAGGATCTTAAAACTGACTCGTTCCTCGGGGAAAATTGGCGAGTGGTCATTGATATCCTTCACAGTCACCTCGACCCGAAAGAACTGCAGGGGGTCGGAAAGCAGCAGCTCGAATGGGAGCATGCAGGTGTCGGACTGGGCGCACAGCTGCTCCCGGTCCAGCCTCCCTGCCACGACGAGGCGGCCGGAAGAGCGCTCCAAGCGAAAATGCTGGCGGCCGTCCTCCGAGACCAGGCGGGCGCGGCGAGCCGAGAGCTGCGCCGGCGTCAGCCCCGCGTCCTCGGCCAGCTCGCCCACCAGGGAGCCGCTTTCCGCCTCCTCGGCTACGGAGTAGCGGATGGGCTCGGCGCCAGCGAGCGGCAGCCCCAGCAAAGCACACACACAAAGCACTTGCCTTGCGAGCGCCATGGCGCGGCGGCGGCGGCCCGTGTCGGTGTCGGTGTCGGTGTCGCGGCGGGTGTCCCGGGCGATTGCGGGCGGAGAGCGGCGAAGTGCGGGGCGGGCGCCTTCCCTCGCTGTCTCAGATTCCGGCCCGCGGTTCGTAACGCAGCCGGGATGTGCCGGTAGTGGGTGACACAGGGCAGCGCTGGGACCGCAGCCGCTGCCACCTCCGCCCGGCTGAGCTGGGCTGCTCTAAGCTGAACTGAGCTGGGCTGGGCTGGTCTGGTTCTGGTCTGAGCTCGCTCGGGCTGTGCCGCTCCGGGCCCGGCCGCCTCCGCTGCCGCAGCCGCTCGGCGCCGCCTTGGCCGAGGGCACCACCCAGCGGTGCGCGCTGGGACTGCAGCCGCCGCCGCCCGCAGCCCGCGCTGCCGCTCGGCCCGGCCCGCGATCCCGAATCCGCGGCGAGGGCTCCTGCGGGAGGATGCGCTCACATTCTCCGGGGAGAGAAGTTCTAGGGACTGTGGGGTGTATCCCTGCCAGAGTTTCTGCGCTGGAGCATCCACGGCAGCTCCTCCACTTCCAATCTCCTCCCCTCTCTGGCCCGATTTCGCGGGCTGGTGCGCTCTTGTTAAGCGATAGGCACGTCCGCGGCTTTCGAGAAAAGCGGAGGGAAGAGAGGACTACGATTTTCCACGGCGGTGTGAGACAGAGGCCGAACTAGGAGGGACAGAGCCGCCTTCTGCGGCAGGAGAAACGGGCCAGGAGCCTACGCAGCGAGATTACACCTATAACAGCAGGGAACGGCCCTACTGCTACTGGGGAATCTCACCTGTGGACGGGGAAGGGAGGCGCGTCTCAGCACGGCTCAGGCATGAACACGCACGCCTACTGGTCGATCTTTCGGCTAAAAGGGAGGAGTGACTGGGCTCCCCGCCTGGGCTTCCCGGTCGTAGGCGGGTTGCGAGTGGTGTAGCGGTTCCTGGTCTTTGTCCAGTCCCGCCTCAGCATTGCTATGAAGGCTGGGCAGGATGGGCCTCAGGAACTGGAATTCGCTCCTCCCCGAGCCGCTGGTCAGACACATTTCGTAGCGGTAAGCCGGCGACAGAGTTCCTGTGCTGCCCACGCCCACGCCGTCGCTGGCGACGTCTCCGTCCGCGTAGCAGCTGGGAGAGGGAGGAGGAAGTTCTGCCCGGACGCGCGCTCTGCAGAGCGTGTTCGCTGTTAAGACGAGGACGGACAAGAGGAAAAGGGACGAGACGCAGCACAGGGAGGCGATGAGGTAAGTGGTGAGCATTTCTTCCTCGGCCACCTGCGGCTGCTGTCTGCCTGCGGGATCGTGGCCAAGCTGGTGGAAAGCATCGGAGAAATCGTCCACCAGTGCCACGGCCAGGGTGGCGGTGGCAGAGCGCGGCGGCCGCCCGCGGTCCCGCACCAGCACAATGAGCCTCTGCCGGGCCGCGTCCCTCTCGGTCACGGCCCGCGCCGTGCGCACCTCGCCGCTGTGCAGCCCCACGCGGAACAGCCCCGGCTCCGTGGCCTTGGCCAGCTCGTAGGACAGCCACGCGTTCTGCCCCGCGTCCGCGTCCACCGCCACCACCTTGGCCACCAGGTAGCCGGACGGTGCCCAGCGCGGCACCAGCTCTCCGGCCGCGCTGCTCTCGGGGCCCGGGTGCAGCAGCACGGGCGCGTTGTCGTTCTCGTCGCGCACGATGATGCGCAGCATGGCCTGGGCGCTGAGCGGCGGGGAGCCGCCGTCGGCTGCGGTCACTGTCACCTCGAAGGCAGGAACCTTCTCGTAGTCCAGTGGGCGCGAAGTCCGGACGGTCCCACTCTCCGCGTCCACTGACACGAATGATGCGGCGGCGAGGGTGCCCGTCGGTGGCGGCACTAGCGAGTATCTCACGCGGGCGTTCTCTCCCGCGTCAGGGTCCGTGGCACTGAGGCGGCCAAGGCTCCTCCCCGCGGGCTCGTTTTCGCTCATCACCATAGTGTAAATGGCCTGGGTGAAGGTGGGTGCATTGTCGTTCACATCCAAGAGCCTCACGAGCAGGGTTTTGGATGTCGAGAGGGCGGGGGAGCCCTCGTCTCGAGCTCGCACCGTCACGTTGTATTCCTCCACCTGCTCCCGGTCCAGCGTCTCTGATGTCACCAGCGCGTACGCGTCGGCTGCCAGCAGCGTGATCCTGAAGGGTTGCTCTCCTGTCAGCTCGCAGGTCGTCCTGCCATTGTCCCCCGAGTCCCGGTCCCGCACGTTGAAGAGGGCCACCACGGTGTCCGGCGGGGCCGCTTCGGAGAGGGTGCTGGTGAGCGAGGTGATGATCACCTCGGGGGCATTGTCGTTCACGTCCTTTACCTGGACCTCCACATTGCAATGCGTGGACAAGTCCCCTCCATCTGTGGCTTGGACGTCTATCTCATAGCTCTTTTTTTCTTCATAATCCAAAGGCTTTTTGAGTCGAATCTGGCCCGTCTCTGGGTTTATTTTAAACGTTTGGAGATTTTCCTCTGGATTTTGAACTATGGAATACACTATTTCCCCATTCGTTCCTGCGTCTAAATCGCTAGCAGACACTACCACCACTATGGTGTCCTCTGAGCTATTTTCCATTACAGAGACTTTATACAGAGTCTGGGTAAATACCGGGCTGTTGTCGTTTATATCCAGGACTACCACGCGGATTAAAGCTGTGCCAGACCGCGGTGGATTCCCACCATCCACAGCCGTGATGCTGAAAGCAACTTCTGCCTGCTGCTCCCTGTCCAGAGCTCGATCCAACACCAGCTCGGCATACTTCCTGCCATCACTCCGCCGCCGGGTATAGACAAGGAAATACTCGTTCGAGCTGATACTATAATGCTGAAGGCTGTTGTTCCCCACGTCTGGATCGTGAGCTCTTTCCAATAAAAATCGAGTCCCGAGCATTGCAGATTCCGGGATCTTTAAAACAATCTCTCTGTTTAAGAACACAGGAGCATGATCGTTTATGTCGATGAGTCTTACCTCAGCTCGGAAGGACTGCAGTGGGCTCTCCAGTAGCACCTCAAAACGCACCAAGCAGGGCTCGCTCTGTCCACACAGCTCTTCCCGGTCCATTTGCTCTCTCACCACCAAATCCCCGCTGTGCTGGTTCAGCTGTAAATACTGCTTTTGTCCTTCAGGAACGACTCGAGCCCGACGAGCCAATAATTCCTCACGGGTTAGTCCCAAATCCTTAGCGATATTCGCCACAAAAGAGCCTCTCTCCGCCTCTTCGGGCACAGAGTACCGAGCGGTTTCTGCTCTCATCCCCGAGACGCAGAGGACAAGCAGCAGAGCCGCCGCTCGCCCCGGGAGCTGTTCCTCGCTCTTCCTCGGCTTCATTCCCTCCCAGAGACCCGGTCTCCCCTCCTGTAAGCTGGATGGAGCTGCCGATGCAGCCTGCCGCCCCCTGAGCGGAGCAGCCCGAGATGGTGCAGCCCCGCCCGCCCGAATCGCGGGGCCGGCGGAACTCGGAGCTGCGCGGAGCTTCCGCGGTCAACAGCGGCACCAGGCGGCCGAGCTGGGGAAGGATTCCAAGATTTCCCAGCCCAAAGCCTGGAAAGCAGAGATTAACGGCTCGTTTTCTCCTTTCCTAGGTCAAAGCATACAGATTGAAATGTCCCTGTAACTGTATTCAAAGTATGGCCACTGGCTCAATGAGCAATGCCTCTTTTTACCTTCTGCTTCAAAGTGGAGTTTATTTAAAGCTGGGTCGTTCCTTTTGTTTTGGTTCCCCCTCACTTTCCCCAGTATGAACGCTTTGAATAAATGACTTTACGGCCGTTCAGCTAGAACAGCTGTGTATTGTTACAGAAGTCCAGCAACCAGGTAAGCTGGTCTTTTGACCACAGCAGCAATCGCCATGGTCGTTCTCGGAATGGACAGAGATTGTTCCAGCAGTTCATGACCTCTCCTGCTGGGAGCCTTTGGGAATGGGCTGGAGGCAGCATCTCAGAGCTCAGCTCCTCTCAGAAAAAAAACCTCGTCCACCTTGCTCCGACTTCTGAGATCGCCCTATTTCCCAGGTCGTTCTGATTTCCCTGGCATTAATTCCATTCCAGATGCAGGGATTTATTCCCGAAATCCTGCTCTTGAGTTGGCTTTTTCCTCGGCCATGACTGTAGCAAGTGATCTCGAGACAGTATACTCACCCGAGGGAGTTCCAAGCAGATTTTATTGTTTTCTGTCATTACTCATTTGACTCTTTAAAATGGCTCAACAACAGGAATTATCACATAACTTTATAATTCAATACCGACTGATGAAAGAAAACCAGAAAGCTTCTTGACACCCTATATTCTACAGTGTCCTAAGCTAATTGGAAATGGTTTCGTCTGTTTTACTGAAGAACCACAAATAATACTTTTAATCATCTTGGTTTTTAAAAACGTGAAATAGTGTTTTCAACTTCATGAAAAAAAAGAAGAAAGGAAGAAAGAACACACTATTCAAAGCCCCCTCTTTATAATTAGGAGAGCCTGTAAATTCCTTGTCATATATGCCAAGTGTGCCAATGCCAGCAGTCCAAAATGTAAACAGCTTCTGCCTATTTTGTAAGAAATTCCTTTGCAAGCACCACTTAATTTTACATATTATCTGTTTCACCTGATGTTGAATACATGGCAGAAAATTAAGATATTATTACAAAGTTCTCTCCATAAAAAGAAAGAAACAAAGCACAAAAGGAAATCCCCCAGAGAAGGCGGTGTAAAAAGAAGTTGAAAATCTGCTGCCAGTTTTCAGTATTTCTCGAAGTATGCAGCACCTGTAGCACTCTCACAATCATACATTATTATGTATGATAATTACTGATTACTATGATAATAATTGATTATTATGTAATCAACATGCAGCACGGTTCTCCTCCATCGACAGCACAATTACAAAATAGCTACATGAATAAAGTACTGCACAAGGGGAAAGTACTCTCATTGAGAAGGTTTCATGTCCCTGGTACTTTTTAGGGAGGTGCTTGGTCTCTGTTTTCCCTTTTCCCTGTGAGGACAGACAAACTTGTCTTTCTCTTCACTTACTGATGGGCGAGCCAAGGGTTTTGCTCAGAATTGACATTGGGCTCCAGCTCCCTGTTTGCAGGGCAAACTGCACCTGCAGCTCTGGGCCCCATATCTTCAGAGAGGGAAGCATTGCCCTGCAAAGAACAGAGAGAGCAGTTGTCATTTGGAGTTGAAGGAAAGCAGGCGTCACCGAGAAGCTCAGAGGGCGTGTCTTACACCACTGCCCGTGTCACACCCCTCCTCTCTACCGGGAGGCAAAGAGAAAGCAAGACCTGGTGAATCTCTGACCTGAATGGAGAACACCTGAAGTCAGAAACCATCCTCCAAAAGGGTACTATTGCAAGATCTTAATGAGTGTCTGTAAAACCTTTATGAGTTTTGGGTAATGTGAAGTGGTGAGAGCCCCAAACAAAAACCACATTCTCGCAAAACAAGAAATGTGGTTTAATGTTGATATATCAAGAAGGGTCCTTGTCTTCCCTGAGGCTACTGTGATTCTGACACTCTGCAGTAAAGTGAGTGCAAGACATCGGTGGTTTTGAAATGTGAAAATATTAACTGACCCTGATGGTGTTTGTGTTTCTCCAGCCTCATTATATGTTCATCATCCTGTCTACTGTGAAATGCTAGATGGATCCTTGGACACTCACCATAGAGTCCCTACAGAATCCCTTATTAAGAGGTGACTGGTGACCACACTTTTCTGGTCAACGCTATCCATGCAAGTCACAAAACCATAAAGGAATTTAATGGCAGAGGCTCCTACCTCCGTAGGCTCCAGCAGTTTGTAAGCTTGAGTTCAGCATTGCCACCACCCTGGTGAATGGCACAGGGCAGCACCAAGCACCAGCTCCCAACAGCAGTGCAGGGGACATAGTTGGTGACACCCTTTGCACAGCTGTCCCTGCAGTCCCATCTGTAGCTGGACAGGCCACTACATTTCTGTTACTGCCACCTCTGGGAGGATGTACCCCTAGGAATGGTGTCATTCCTGCTCCAGGTCTCTACACAGTGCATGGGCAGGACCCATGTGTCTGTAGGCACAGGGTTTGTGGTAATTGGGAGTGGGGCTGCAGCCCAGCGTCATCCCCAATGGGTTACAGCTGTGCAGGAACAGGTGAACAGTACTTACTGAATGTAATGAGACCTGGAGTGCCCAGATGCACTGACCAACCACAGAAAGGTAGAGAGGACCCACAGGTGCCATACATGAACATGAAGGGTATAAAACGTTGGGCTAAAGAACAAGAAGGGCACACTCTTGGAGCTTTCTGAAGTGGTGTGGGGCTGATGGTTGAAGCCTTCTGACATTGTATGGTGATACTCTGTGTATTGTGGCCAGATCAGATGTGACACATCTCTACCTGTACTTTTCACCTTCTCACGGCCTAAATCCTCCCCTTTGAAGTGACACCAAAGACTTGATCTATCACGAATACTCAGCATAGATATGGACCCTGCTGCCCAGAGAGGTGGTGGGTGCCCCACCCCTGGAAATACCCAAGGTCAGGTTGGATGGAGCTCTGAGCAACCCGGTCTAGTAAGGCATCCATGCTCATTGCATGAGGATTTGGACTTAATGGATTTTAAAGATCCATTCTAACCCAAAATGTTCTATTCTTCTATGAAGCGGAGAGGCGTGGTTAGTCAGCATTTGGGGAGCAGCTGAGCCCTGCTGGATCCTCCTGGGAGGCTTCTCCAGCAGTTCTGAGACCCCCTTCTATCATCTCCTCCCACCCCAGGGACTCCTCCACTAGCAGCTCTGCAGCTTCAATAGTCCTTCCTCCCAGGGCTTCTCACACCTCCCTCCCGCCTGCCCGAGGGCCCTGTCAGTCCCTCACCTGCGCAGTCCAGTCTCCCTCGGCCCCGAGGTTGGCGGCATCCTGCGAGCACACCGAGCTCCGCTGCTCGCCGGGCCCGGGGGGCAGCCCGGCGGGGAAGCAGGGGAAGAGCGGCCTGAGGAAACGGAACTCGCTGTTGACGGTGCCGGCGGCGAAGCAGACGTCGTAGAGGTAGCTGCGGGGCAGGGAGCCCGCGCTGCTTTCCGTGGCAATCGTCGGGAACGTGGGCAAAGTCTCCGTCTCTCTCCGCCTGGCCCGCCGCACCTTCAGCACCAGGGCGGCCACCGCGGTGGCGAGGAACAGCGCCGACACGCAGACCAGGGAGGCGATGAGGTAAAGAGTAAGCGGCCCATCGGGCTCGGCGGCCGGAGCCTCCTCGCTCACCCGTAAATGGGCTTCGGAGAAGCCGTCCACCAGTGCCACGGCCAGGGTGGCGGTGGCAGAGCGCGAGGGCTGCCCGCGGTCCCGCACCAGCACGATGAGCCTCTGCCGGGCCGCGTCCCGCTCGTTCACGGCCCGCGCCGTGCGCACCTCGCCGCTGTGCAGCCCCACGCGGAACAGCCCCGGCTCCGTGGCCTTGGCCAGCTCGTAGGACAGCCACGCGTTTTGCCCCGCGTCCGCGTCCACCGCCACCACCTTGGCCACCAGGTAGCCGGACGGTGCCCAGCGCGGCACCAGCTCTCCGGCCGCGCTGCTCTCGGGGCCCGGGTGCAGCAGCACGGGCGCGTTGTCGTTCTCGTCGCGTACGATGATGCGCAGCACGGCCTGGGCGCTGAGCGGCGGGGAGCCGCCGTCGGCTGCGGTCACTGTCACCTCGAGGGAGCGCACCTTCTCATAGTCCAGCGGGCGGAGGATATAAACATCCCCGTTTTCAGCGTTGACTGACACTTCGGGCTGCTCGTTGCCCTCCTGCCGCACCAGTGCGTAGTTCACACGGGCATTTATTCCTGCGTCAGCGTCCGTGGCCTTCATGCTGCCGATGCGGAGCATGGGGCTGTTGTTCTCCGTGACAGACATGGTGTAAATCTCCTGGGTGAACTCTGGGGGATTGTCGTTCACATCCGATATCTGCACGAAGATGCTTTCCTGAGAGCTCAGCCGCTTCCTGCCCCAGTCTGTGGCTGTGATGGTGATGTTGTACTCTGCCGTCCTCTCCCTGTCCAGAGCTGCGTTTGTTCTCAGTTCGTAGTAATTATCAAAAGTGGGGGTGAGGCTGAACGGCAAGTCCGCGTCGATGGAACACTCCGTCCTGCCATTGTCCCCGGAGTCCCGGTCCCGCACACTGAACAGGGCCACCACGGTGCGTGGCGGCGCGTCCTCGGGAATGGAGGCGCTGAGGGAGGTGAGCGCTATCTCCGGGGCGTTGTCATTCACGTCCAGGACCTCCACCTGCACTTTGCAGTGCGCAGACAGCCCTCCGCCGTCCGTGGCTTTCACCACCATCTTGTGGGATTTTGCTTCCTCAAAATCCAGTTTGCCTGCGACTCGGATTTCACCGGTGGTCGGGTTCAGCTGGAAGAGCTGCCGGGATCGCTCCGATGCCTGGGCAAAGGCATAATTCACTTCCCCGTAGGACCCTTCATCGGGATCCGCGGCAGCGACTCTGACCACCAGCTGCTCCAGGGGGCTGTTCTCAGCCAGGCGCACCTCGTAGGTCTCCCTTTCGAAGACAGGAACGTTGTCATTGGCATCCACAACCACGATCCGGACCTGAGCCGTGCCCGACCTGGGTGGTGACCCTCCGTCGGTGGCGGTCAGAAATAAATTCATCTCTCCCTGCTCTTCACGGTCGAGCTGATGCTGTAGGACAAGTTCCAAGTATTTTACTCCATCTTTCGCTGTTCCAATAGCGAGGGAAAAATGAGGATTGGGCACAAGGCTGTAGTTCTGCAAACCGTTAATGCCCATGTCCTTGTCCTGGGCACTTTCCAGGGGGAAACGGGAGCCAGGAGATGCTGTTTCTAGAATTTTTAAAACCATCTCCTTCTCCGGGAACACGGGCGAGTTGTCATTTACGTCACGAATTTCCACCTCCCCTCGGATAAGCTGCAACGGATTTTCAAAGAATATCTTAAAGACGAGCGTGCAGGTATCGCTCTGAGGACAGATCTCCTCTCGGTCCAGCGATTCCTTTGCCGTCAGGACTCCGGTGTTTTGATTGAGTCGGAAAAGCTGCTCGTTCCCCTCGGACACAACGCGGGCTTTGCGAGCCGCCAGCTGGCTCAGAGGAACCCCCAGGTCCTTGGCGATATTGGCGACAAAGGAGTCCCTCTCCATTTCCTCCGGCAGGGAGTAGCGGAGGGTTTCAGCCCCGCTCTGACACACGCAAACACACAGAATAAACAAGATCACTTGCCTCTTTCTGTCTCCGCTCCGTCTGCCACAGGCCATCACTCTCCAAAAAAGCCATCCACAGTCCTCGGCGGCTCCCGGCATCTTTCAGTAGAGTCCGAAAAAGAGTGGTGTGAGCCAGCAATCCTGGGGTGAAGGAATCTGGAAGCCCCCGAGTGCTCCGACTCCTTTGCGACCAGCTCAGCTCTCACGGTTTTTTGTCTCCCTGTGTCTGCAAAGCCGGGGCGGACCGAGGAACGCTCCGGTCCGCGGCCAACATCCCCACCCAGCGTCGGAAGGGGGAATATTTCCTCTCCATCGGGGCAGCGCTGCTGGCTCGGGGTTTGCTGCTTGAACCCGCGCTCTTTGTGCCAAAGAGGATAAAAATGATGCGGTGTAAAACTCTCCTCTCTCATAAGTGGGATCCCTACCCATACACAGAGCGCTGCTCTGGGTATCACATCCCAACTCGCAACCACGAGCGCTTCATACACAGCTTTTGGTTTGCCTTGTGCAGACACGGCGAGTTCCACTGCCACAGAAGAGTTTTTCCTTCTCTTCTCCACTTGTTAATCAGCACAGGGCGATTAGTAGGCGTGGCGAGTCAGAGAAGCTATTGAAAGCGAGAGCTGGTGCCAGAGAGCTGACAAGGAATTGTCCTTAAGTAAAAGTTTCATTATCACCACAGCTCGCCATCACATCAGGATGACAAAGCTGTCCTAGGACACATCAACATAATGCTGTTTTTTTCTTTCTGGGTATCACACCTGGCCCGACTTCTACACTTTTCTATGTCAAAAGATGCTATACTTGAAGTCTTGTATCTGCCTAGGGGTGTATGGCCAAGAGCCGGTTAATAGGAAAGACAAGGAAACAAACAGGGAGCCCCTAATTAAACTCAGCAATACACAAACCATGACGAGGAGATAACGGAGACAATAGCAAAGATAAAGCTCTCATCACACTAACAGACGGGCCATTAAAAGAATAATCTGTTGAACTCAGAGGTTCGACAGAAACTGTAAAAGGTAAAGGTAAAGAAAAAAGTTCTAAAGATTCTCACGGATTATCAGGAAAAGTGTCATGGAAAAGAACTAATTGATCATGAGGTGTTTGAGGGGGGAACTCCGGGAATTTGCAAGGCTTATTGTGAGATGATTAGAGGCAGAACAAAACTCGCTAAGAGGGAGATGTCTACAGCAGACCTGTTAGGAACAGCCGCGGGAAAACGGAGGTGGAAGGGGATATCAAGGGGTTCTGAACACAGTCGAGTACTGTGAGGCAGAATTCATGCCAGAAACCAGATAAAAAACTCAGTGTCAGGCAGGCATGGCTGGGCCCGAAGACAGATTTACACCTCGACTGCTTCTGCGACGAATGCACTGAGGATGTGCACAGCTGCCTGAGAGCCCAGCCCAGCCTTTCTCTTAAAAAATTAAAAATTGAAAGAGGAAACAAAATAGTGCTTGCATTATTTACCTGTGTCTCGAGCATTTTTGGTTCGGATTTTACTATAAAAGAAACTACGCTATTAAAAATTATTATTATTATAAAGTATCATAACCCTCTTGGGTTTGGTACCCTTTCTTTAATTTCCTAGACGTTTTCCCCTTATTTTTGTTTGCTAAAAGGAGTGACGCTGTCAAACAATACTCAAGAGGTCAAGTCCTAAAAATTCTCTCATGTCTTCATTTGTTTTAAAGTAAAAACTTCGTGCCTGTATGAGTAGGAGAAAGAAACAATTAGGGTTGACTTCAGGATTCCCGGAAACTTTAGCTACTAAAAGATCTTGCACGAACGAAATAATTTTCGGCGACTTCCTCTTATCACCCCGTGACTTGGAAGCGTGATAAGATCTAAACCACTGCAATACATCAAAGGGCAGCTCTTGTCTTCCCTTCGAGGGGCACGTCCATCTCTCGCGCTGCGGTCATTATCACCAAAAGAGAAGTCAAACCATAGGCCAAGCACAGCAGCAGATGTGCGGCGAAAGTGACTTCTCTTTTTTTTTTTTTTCTTTTTTTTTTTGCCACACAAAAACAACTCTGACACCTGTAATCCACTTGCTTTCTGTCCGTTTTTCCACCTCCGAGGGGGAAATGTGTATTTCCTTCTCCTTCTCCTTATCCTAATCTTCGGCATCGCTGCGCAGCAGGGGGAAAGACAGGAGAAAAGCCTCCGCAGACATTTCCTACCCTGAGTGCAGGAGCCCAATTATTGTTGCTGCCATCATTTCAGCAAGGAAATGGTTTCCTTCAGCTTCAGGTGTAAGAAGAACAGTGATCCCTAACGGAGCTCTTGGCTGCAACAATATCTTTGCTCATCAGCAGATGCTGCTCTTCCACCGACGTTTATATTCTTTCGGAGTAAATTCAGAATTCTTTTGGAGAAATGAAAGAGGGTTACTTACCGTGCAGCACTAGAGAGCCAATGCTGGTGTTTTCCTTCGGGTCACAACTGTGAAATGGGTGGGTATTAATTAAAAAAAAAAGTTTGAATACTGCCAGACGGAGGCACGCTGTATTTTAAGACAAAAGAAAGAACTATACCCATAAAAAGAAAGATTTGCATAAATGTGCCAAAGAATTCACGTATCTCCTCAGGCATACAGTGGTATTGCAGCTTCCTCATCTTTTGTTTTACTGACGACATCTTTATTCTCAGAAGAACAAAAAAACCCAGTTCTATTCACTCTGTCATTTAAAACTGTGCTAGAAAAGCATTACAGCAGCATATCCTGCTCAGTTCCTGGTATGGCTTCGTGTTTCAGAACACAGCGGTGCTAAAACAAAATTCTGCCCACACTTCTGAAGCAATTTCAATTTCCAAAATCCTTCCTGGTCCTTCATCTGGAAATTCAGATCCGCTGAATGAAATCTCAGAGGTCCCATGGAGGTTTTGTGGTCCCCTCGGATGAAGGCTCCTTCTCCATCCCTGGAGCCACCGTCCGCTCCCCTTCAGCACACCCTGAGGATAGGATGGCTCGGGAGGAGCCTGCAGAGCAGAGGAACAGACATTTCCCTGAGTCACAGCGTTTTCCACGCCTGAGTGCAAGGACGGACCAACACTCCCGACCTCTCCTTCCCGGACAGCTCCCAGGATGGATCTCTTCTTCTGTCCCTGTAACAATCAGGCTGCATCCCAAATTCCCGGCTATTCCGCGGAACTGGGGCCGGAGCTCTCAGCTGGCTGCAAACGTGAGGAAAGCTGGGAGAATCATTGCTAACCTTCCGGCTCTCGGTTGTGTGGTAAATACCACGGGTACCTGTTCGGAGGCTCATTGTCTGAGACACACACCAGCCTCCTCCCTCTGTCTGCACTCGGAACAGCGAGTGCTTTCCCCATCAGTCTGTTAAAAGCAAACATTCATTTCTCCCAGCAGTAACTCTGTGCTTACCAACCAACCGACCCTGAGCTACCCCAGACCTCCGGAGAAATCCACCCAAATCCCGCAGGGGTGGCCCGGGGAGGCGATCTCCGTCCTTCACACTCCCTGTTTCACTTTGTGCTCTCGGCTTTTCCAGGCGCGTCTCGATGCGGCGATTCCCAGCACATCCTTTGGAAAGGCTTTAAACCAGGGCGTATTCCGGAGCAACCGGGGCGTTTCTGCGGGCTCTCACCCGGTGCCAGCCCCGCAGCATCCCACTGGTGTGACACTGGTGTCTCACTGGTGTCCCCGCTCCACCCAGCAGCAGCAATGCGGGCCGAGAGCGCCGCGGGGCGGCCAGAGCGGGAACTGCACCGGGGGCTGCCCCGAGCCTCGGCTGGAATCTCCTCTCTCGCCTCCCGGCTACTGCAAGGACGAATTCTGAAATGTATTTCCCACCTGGACTCTTTGGCACGTAAATGCGCTGCCTTGGTATTTGTTGAGACGTTTGGTTTGGCATTAATAATCCAGCCAAACGTGAAACGTTCTACACAAACCTTCCCTCAAGTGTGCTTAACAAAGACACAGGAAAACATAGCAAACATTGCTCGTGTGCTGTGCACTACATTTTCCAGGAAATAAAGGCGTTTTCAAGCACAGGCTGTTTGTGGGAGGCTGAGTTTTGAATACTTTCTCTTTCAGAAGGAGAACTCCAACTGTTGTCTGTCCTCTCCTAAAGTTAAGAACCAATTCAGTGTTCTGCTGCCCCTTGGATCAGCTGCAATAGATTTCCAAAGAATACCTTAAAGATGAGCCTATAGGTATTGCTGTATGGCCAGATCTCCCCTTGTTCCAGTGACTCCTTTAAAGTCAGGGCTTCAGTGTTTCTGTTGAGGCAGAAATGTTGCTGCTGCTCCTCAGACACAATGGACAACATATTTCTCCCTAGGCAGGAGCATTTCCTTTCAAATGACACCAGTTCTTGAGTCCATATGCTGTAAACCTTCCTGTGTACATTCCACCTTCAAAGGATAAAGGAAAATCTCCTGCTTCAAAATTCTAAGTTCGTGGATTTCCTCAGAGACATTCTACATTCTCCAGTCTCCAAAGACTCTTTTAAATTCTGGACAGAAGATACCTGTCAGATTGACAGAGAGCAGGTTTAGATGAGACATTAACAAGGAATTCCTTACTGTGAGGATGGTGAGGCCCTGAGGTTGCCCAGAGAAGCTGTGGTCCCTGGCCAGGTTGGACCTGGGAAAGTGGAAGGTGTCCCTGCCCACGGCAAGAGGTTGGAACAAGATGATCTTGAAGGTCCTTTCCAATCCAAACCATTCTGTGATTCTCTGTGTGCTTAGATCTTTTGCATCCTTCAAAGGCAAAAAATTCTCTCCTTTCTCTCTATCCATGACAATCTCAGTACTTCTCATTTGGAAACGAATCCTCTCAGCTGCAAACTTTTCTACCATGAATGCCTTTTGAAGGCAAGTAAGTATTTTTATCTTTGTAAATTTTTTGCTTAGTGGGATCCAATTTTTCCACCTTTTATCTCACTCCTAGGTCAAATATGCAGAAATTTTCTCCACGACTTCCTAAAACCAGGTGGGTTTTTTGTGTCCTGAGGTCTCAAATGTTCAACAAATAATATTTCAATTTCTAGAAGTTGTGGGGCAAGTGTCATCTACTGACATTTTTTTCCCATGTTCTTTTGTTCAATTTCTTTATGACTCCTTGCACAGTTCCCTGCAGTGGCTGTTTCAGTTGACTCAGAGGAGAAATTCAAATGGAAACTCACGTGTTCAACAGTCAAGCAGCACAAGGTTTTCAGGTAACTCAAGTTCACTGGGTAAATAACCTTGGTTTTCTCTTTGCTTTTCACAAAACAACAAAGAACAGGATGATTTTCTCAGCAACATTTGGAAAGCCTTAAAAAAGACATTTCAGGGATGGAAGTGCCATACAGGCATTCATGAACAAGGGCAAGAATCCTCAGGCTTCTGGAGAAATCTTTCTATGATTGACTCGCCAAAGATAGGAATTAGAAATGTTTGAGCATTATAGTAAGAAAGTAAGAACCAGGCAGACCATGTGCTGCCCAGGGCAGAGAAACAGCACATTTGGCCTTAAAAGGACATGTCAGGAAGGAATGGATGTGGGAAGAGGTTGGCTTTGGACAGGCTAATTCTGGAAATCTGTCTGGTCATCTGGCAAGAAAACAGGGATTCAGCTGAGAAGCAAATTTGAAAGTGAAGGAGAGAAGAAGAAGGGGACAGCCAGCAATAATTAGAGGAGGGAAAGATGCTATGCAAGAGGAACCAAGAGAGGACAAACATGAAGCTGTTTGGCTGTCAAGGCTGACCAAGCAGAGTAAGGACAAAGAAACATGGGTAGGACCCATCCTGAAAACAGCTTAGGAAGGGCTGGTTGATGTGACACCTGTAAGAAAGGAATAACAAAAGGCATTAAAGGGAAAGTGGGGTCCAATCAACCAAGTAAAAGGGTATTGGGAATTCTGTGGAGGAGCAGGAAGGGCAGTAAATGCAATTTGAAGTCAAAGCAGATGCATGGATCAGAAAGGACACAAAGGAGGAAGAAATAAATGAGTTAGGTAGGAGGAAGAAAGTGTATATATGATCCTGTAAGCTTGCACTGGTCTTTCTTCAATTCTCAATATCTGGCTTAAGACTTGGATTTCCTCACTTCCACTTTTCTTCCTCAGAATGCCTTTCTTTCCAATGGGAGAGAAAAAAAATTATCAGAAGGTGGCAGCAAACCAAAAGGAACCCTTCTATCTCAGCCAGTGTAACAGGACGTGTCCAGTACCCAACTTTCTGTCTCCTGGTGCCAGGTCTGGCCCTTCTGCAAGCCAGGTTGCAAATCCTGTACCCCATGGATGGCATGAGCATCTGAGATGAGCTCTGGAAACCAGGGCCCAGTGGTACCTGAAGGGAAGGTGAGTGGAGAAGGGATTCAAACACAGACTGGTCACTGCCTGGAAGGAAAGCAGGAGTTCTGAACTGAGATTTTCAAAGGAGACTTGTTTTGGTGTGGATCTTTTCCCTTTTCACAAATGGGAGGGGCTGCTGGGATCTGTTCCTGGAGCTTTATTTGCAGCATCAGCCTCACAGCATGGCTGAGACAGTAGGAAGATGGCAAAGCTCATGTACAGCCAGCAGCAGCCAAAGATTTCTTTTTTACAGAACATTTAAATAACTTTTTAGCCAATGGCATATTGCTAAAGCTTACAGACAGTTGGTTTAGCCAATTATTAAAAAACACTCCTACACCTGCTTCACACAAAGCTTGCTTGTCTTCTTTCTATTAACAATACACAATACTCCAGTATTAAGCTTAAAACCTTCTACTATCTTGCTAAGCATCTTTTTTTTCTGCAATCTTAAGGTCTGTCTTAGCCAAGCCTAAGATTCAAGCCATTGTTCAATGTCCTTGCTTGCTGTACCATTGTAACTTTTTCTGCTTTCAGGTTTTGCAGCTGCAGCTAGCTCTAAATTTTCTGTTCTTTCTGTTTCTAAGGCCTGCTTTCCCAGCTTTCTGAAAATCTTCTTACCTTTGCTAATTCCCACAATGTTAGCATTCGGGAATATACAATCACAGAATGATTCTGTGCAGGTGCTTTTATTGAAGAGCTCTGGGTGTCAGGGGCACAGACCCAAATCTGACTCCAACATGGGTTTGGGATGAACATGTTTTTATACCTTTACCATTATATAACTACATATTAATTATTAAACTTATATTGTTCTATTTTATTACATTGATTTCATCCAAGATGGATTCTTGTAATTTCCATCAACCCTCCCCAAACATCATTTCTCATGATTCTTGTTACAATTAAACAATAATTATATCCAACTACCAAACAATCATCACATTTAACAATCATATAATTTATCATAGTCATCAAATCATATACAAATGCAGCCTAACATTTTCCTAGGGCCTACCTTACAATTTTCCCAGGGCCTACCAGGCCTACCCTTCCTTTCTGACTCCTCTGAATATTCCATGATTTTAGAAACATTTTATCCCTATACTATCAGCAAGGCAGAGATCAAGGAGTGACGGTGTTTGCTCATGGCACAGGTGAACACAGATGCACCAACACAAGGGCCTTACCCCTCAATTCATGTCTACAGCTTCTGAAGGCACTGGGACCAGTTCAGCTGTGAAATAAGTGGCCAACACTTTTTCTAAACCACACTCAGCTGAGTGGTAAGAGCTGTGTAAACCCAGCACAAGGGAAATCTGGTTTATGTTTTACTGAAACAGTGGAGATGTCCCTTTTTAGGAGGATACTTGGGAAAGCAAAGGACTTTGGGGCCCTCAGTTTAACTTCCTTTGGCCTCAGCTGCAGATCACTTTCTCCCACATGACTCCAGCAGCAACTGCAAACCAGGCACTGTCTGGGATCACAGGATGGTCCTTGGGCCTCTGAAACAGCTAAACCATCCCCCAGAATACAGAGTGGCCCCTGAACTACCCAGGTCATCCTTCACACAAAGCAGTGAATTTTAGACTCTTCTTAACCCACTTGTATCTTGTATTTTATTTTATTTTTAAATACTTTTGTATTTTGATGAAGTTGAGGAGTGAATACCCGTCTTTCTTTTGGATGATCCTTTGACATGCTCAGTGCTTTTGACCAACAGCATGTAGATACTCTGAAAGAAAAGATCCTTCCAGAAAAAAAGAGACTCACAGAAAAGAAAACATCCATTCTGTAAGCAGAAATCCAGAGTTTATCCACTGTTTAGGCAACAGACAGGTACTCATCTCTGTATCATATTTTCTAAAGGAGGGGACACATTGGCAAAGGCAAACTGAAAACCAATTTCAGGTTTGACAGGTGCACAAACTGTTCCTAGTGAAAAATAAGGTAAACAGATACAAACCCAACATTTTTAGCAGGTACCACTAAAAGTGCATTACAGCTAATTTATTTTCCAAAGAATTTATATCTGGAGAGGTGAAACACAATCCTGATGTCATGATACTCCTACTGCCATGTTCATACATTTGGGAGGGGGGAAAAAAGTGTTTTTATAACTCCTGGCTTGCATCAATGATGGGGAGAGCTAATAGAAAACAGCCAGTAGTCCCTGTATATCTGTCATATATAAAACTATTGCCACTTTTTTTTCGTCAGGCTTGACCAGATGAGACTTGGACGCTCCTTGGCATCACTTAAATGCAGTTTATTGACCAGCAGCAAGTTGCTTCTTGCCCTGGGAGCAGCAGAGGCGGCGGGGTCGAATCCAGCGGCTGCAATTCGCACATTTTCCCACCAGATAGCAGCCGCCACAAAGAAAAAACCCAGCGGAAAAGATGCAAGTCACGGGGAGGAGCAGCGGGGCTGGACCAGGAACAGCCGGGCTCGGCAGCATCGCGGGGCCGGCTGGGAAGGGACAATCCCCCGGAGAGGCAGGTCTCTGTATTGTCTGTCTGTCTGTCTGTCTATCTATCTATCTATCTATCTATCTATCTATCTATCTATCTATCTATCTATCTAATCTATCACTCCATCTCTCCATCCATCTATTTCTATATCCATCTATCTATCTATCTATCTATCTATCTATCTATCTATCTATCTATCTATCTATCTATCTATCTATCTATCTATCTATTATCTATCGATATTTTTTTCATTTATAGCTCTACCTATCGATTTATCCATCCATTCCTCCATTTATTTCTCTCCCTACCCATCCATTCATCTGTTATCCACCCACCCACCCACCCAGCAGCATCCTCGTCCACAGGATCTGGGTTCTCTTCCTGCCCTGGGGAAAGGAGCCCACACTCACATCCAGAGGAACCATTTCAGATCACACTCAGACTCAGAGCAAGAGGCTGGGGAGAAGGGGGAGATGTGAGGTCATGGGTGAAGCAGTGAGATTGAGAAGGGGGGATCCAGAACACTGGACTGAGTGGGGTTTGGGAGGGGATGTAGGTCATGGAGCAGCCACAGGGTTCAGTTTATCCCTTGGGGTCCCCAGTGCTGCTTTCTGTCCTTGCCGCTGAACAGAAATTAAATTGCAGCAGTATTGAGCAGTGTGCTGGTTTCTCCCAGCACTGGGGCTGCAGGGCAAGTGAGGACAGCAGCCAGCTTAAACCCTGGGAATCTGGGATTGGTGTGGGAGACACCAGCAGCTAAATAATCTCCTAACTTGCTTCCCTGTCAAGCCAGAGTCTCTAATCCAGAAAGTACTTGTACCTTTTAAAACATGCTTAAAGAACTGTGCCCACATTCATTACTACATGCTTGTCTTCTGTTTAATCTTTACAGGAGACAAAGAAAGGGGTCAGAGGCACCTCTTCAGAGAGGCTGTTGTCAGGAATACATGTATATAAAATATTTCTCATTGCATGACTTAGTTTAAAGTAAAATTCCCAGGTTTGTCCATGACTGTTATAGTGATTTAAAATATATTTTGAGAAGCAAGCATATCCTACAATACTGTAAATCTCCCATTTATAGCTTAGAGATTTAACAAAATAGTTTGTCTCCTTTTTCTTCTTCTTAAAGTGATACCTACAGAACGTATCACCTCTGGATATCTGATGGCAGGAACTTCAGCACAGGACTGGAGTGATTCTCATCCTTCCACTCAAAACATGCGTTACACTCATTAGCAAGTGGCACTTAACAACTGAATAAGTGTCTCTTTTCTTCCTCATTTTTTTTCTTTCTTCTATATCATTCTATTTCTTTATGTATTAATCAAGGTAGCTAAAGAAAGAAATACTCAAAAATAAAGTCCTTAAATCTAGTACAAAGTCATAGGTGATTCTGAGAGAGGTTAAGAATTACTATGGGCAGCCTGGGTGAATAAATCCCTTAAATCGAACTTTTTAATCACAAACTCCAGTGAGTATTCTTTGGAACATATGGGGGAAAAAAAGCTCTGTGCCCAATACACAAACATCTGCCATTCTGAGGGGAAAACTGTGGTACTGAATACAGTGACAGGAACAGACAAATGTTCTCTACAGTGTTGCTCACTAGATGGAGTACAAGTTATTTATATTAAAATGCTAAACCAAGTCACTCCCACTTCCTACTAAATGCTCATAAAAAAGCGTCACAGAATCTACTTGGCAAAACCTTTAAGATGAACAGAATAAACCTGTGTTCCTGCCTTGTACATAATCTTTACTTATTTATGCATGTGGTTCACAAGTAAAACCTCAGAAAAATCAAGACAGATGTTGAACTGCGCAGATAATTGAGATCCAGCATCACCAGACACAGCAAAAAATTTCTTAGGAGCAGTCTTGCCTAAAGGTGAACTGCAACAGCAACAAAACAAGCAAATATGCTAATACTGTTTTCATTTATGTAGTATTCAGAGTGATGGCTCAGATGCTCAGCAGCTTTGGAACAGTGAGACAGCTGGCTGGAAACACAGCTTCCACAAAGAATTACCCAAACAGGGTGTTGCAAGGGAGAAAAGCAGTGAGGCCTGGCACCAACAATAAGAGGTGAGTTAAAGTAACAGCTCTAATGTGATACGACTGAAAATCTTATTTCATTTCAAACCACCAACAACTAAAAAACAGGCCTGTTTGTAGTTGATGAGAGAAGAAATTCTGAGAGATAATCACACAAACCTAGTAATACTGACAGCCCTTGTTCAGCAGCTTCTGATTTACACTGCCTTTAAGAATAGATAAATATTTTAGGAAAGAGATACCATCTTCTGAAACACACTCCTGCTTTCTGCTCTTACACAGAAGCCATCCATCTGTTGTCAGCTCAGTAATTTGAAATCTAGTTTAACATTACCACAGTGCACATGCTATGTATGGCACATGGGAGCAGCCACCTCGATGCTGGACACAAATTTGTGTCAGAGATCCATGACCCCACCCCAGAGGTCAATAGCAGTGAGCACAATCCACTTAAGGAATTCCCGAGTGGAAGATGCATCACATAATGCAGCCTTCTGCATGTGTTGCAGGGAATTTATAAAGCTTATAAAGCTTTGCAGAGAGCTTTGTATTGGATTAAGATGATGAATAAGAGATATAATAAAGTTTTGTCCAGCAGAGAGAGCACGTTATCAATTCCAGGTAGATAATAGCCAGTGGGTCCTCAAGACGAATAAGGAGGAAATGCAGGTTACCATCAGAACAGTTTTTGCAAAGGTGAATCAACAAAACCCTTAAAGCTTCCCCTGGGAATAAACTCTTCTGAGCTGACAGCAAATGATAAAATCAGAAAACCTCCCACTGACTGCCCCTCCCCCTGTACCTAACAAAAGCAACCCCCAAGCTGGTGTAGCTACCAATCCACCTGAATACCCAAATTAAAAAGACTCACTAAGAATGGTCAAATGCATTTCTTTCAAAAGCCAAAGCACTGCTCCAACAAAAGCTATTCATGCATCATTTGAAGTTTCACATCAAATTAGAGGGAGGGAGAGATGAGAAGAAATCCTTCCTGTTGGACAGACATTTGCACTTGCCTCTAAAAGACAAATGTGTGAGACCATACATAGTAAAATCTCTTGGAAAGGGATTCTCCTGTCAGTTAATGGAATGGTGAGAGACACTGAGGACATCTCAGAGGGCTGCAGGTGCTGCTTTCTTGGCCCATGGGAACAAATTCCTGAGTCTACTATAAAGCTTTAATAATTAACATTGCAAATTTCCCTGTATGTACATATATACTCTAATTACATATTCTTGAATCACAGCAGAATATATACAAATAAATATGGATAAGATTTTTATTCCATACTCATTCAGAGAAACTGGAAATGGCTGTTTTTTTTTTTAATGAGGTATAAATTTCCTAAATTCTTAGAACCCTTTGGTTTCTTAGGACTCAATAAGAAACAAAAAGTAGATAAACATTTTTGTTACTTGTGTTATCTGAAGGAGTAGAAAAGTTAAGACAGTAGTCAATTATTTTAGAATGTTACAAAAGCAGGTCAGTTTAAACATGATATTTTGGTGGTTGGGCCCAAAGTGATCATCATACTTTGGAAAAATATGCATGAGAATAATAAGAAAGCCATGCTGGCAAAGACTGCATACTTCAGAGGAAAAGCACTTCATATTGTGGGTTCTTTCCCTTTCTGCTCCATTGAATGTTTATCTATAATTTTTAATTATAGGAGTGGCTGTGTCAGTGCTGAGATCACCCTGACTTTGCCTCTACTGCCCTTGGCCTACCAGTGCCTTGGAGATTTCCTGGCTCTTGTCATGGATCCCTACTCAGAGATCCACAAAAAATTTACCATTGCTCTGCTCCTGCCTTTCTACCAGTGCTGGAAGATCCCCTGTTCAAGTATTATGGGATTGCACCATTAGAATCACATTTCTGAAGCAGATTCTGCATAGAAAACTTCCAGTTCTCTGTGGATGTTCCAGTTACTGCTGTGTGTGGTACAGACTGTCAGCCAGTAGACAAATAATAATAATCAAACAGATCAGGTTCATTTATCTGTTTATTTATTTGTTATTTAGGTGTTGCTAGCTGGATGCCCCAACCCTGAAACTGTTTAAGGCCAGGCTGGGTGGAACTCTGAGCAACCTGCTCTGGTGGGAGGTGTCCCAGTCCAGGGCAGAGGGCTGGATGATCTTTAAGGTCCCCTCAAATCCAGGCCAATCTGTGATTTCCAAAACACAGCTGTGGGACTTGCACACAAAGGCAAATGTCACAAGCAAGGGGAAGGAAGTGTTTCAGCCACCAGGAAGCAGAAGCAAACAGGCCAGCCCCCAATTCCTACTCTATCATATTTATTGCTTTGTTTTAGATATTCCTCTCATTATGTGGCAACAGCTTAAACCCATCACAAGCCTAACGAGGAGAGTGCAGCTTAATGGAAAGCAGATTATGCCAAAGAGATTTGATATCTTTCTCTGACAAGATTAAAAATAGGAATCATAATGGAGACTATATTGTTGATATAATATAATCAGACTTCTGGCTTTTTAGACTTCTGGATTTGTGCCTCTAACATTCAGATAAAAACTTAAAAACAAGAGCATCATGAAAAATCAGAATGGCACATATTAAATCAAATTTAATGTGTCAAGCTGATAGGCTCCCTGCAATTAATGTGAATGCATCAAATAATTGCAATGAGACTTGTAATGTCCTATAAATACTGTTCTATTGTATGCATATAATCTTATTTTACAATGATACAGAGACATAATGATAGTGTAACCATACATTTGTTCCTGGAAAGTTTTCAGATTACGTAAACATTGAGATGTGATAATCAAGAAAGCCTGTGAGCAGATCACAGAGCTGTGAAATGTCTGGCATTGCATACCAAGGCATTTTTAATACAATAAATCCCCTTTCTTCCTACAGGAAAAAAAATCACGTGCAGAGACCTGGCTCTGGACAGGCTGGAAAATTCTGTAGGCAACCTCTTGAACACCACTGGGATGGATGACAAAATGCATGATAACAGAAGAGCACTGAGGAGAAAATGAGCATTTCTTTGTAGCTGTTGTGACTCAGCTTCCACGTGTGCCCTTCAAAACTGTCTCTGGTTCACAGAGGAGCAGTCAGAGCAAAAACTGGTCTGGAACAGGACAGAGACCTAAGTCTCCAGCTTAACATTGGGAACTTACAGGTGGTTGGGTCAGAGTCAGATGAACAGAAATCTGTCAGATGCCTCTTTAACCCTGCAAGGACATCTGACACACCCCTGTTATTACCCAGCAGTTTAAAGAAATGGAAACAGGGAATGAATCACAACTTACAACACCCAAAGGACATGGCCAGACATATGCTGTGTCATCTCTCATTTGATCCCTTTAAATCAATAGGTGGGGTCTTTCTAAAGGTGGTTTACATTCTGTCATGGTCTTGTTGGAGGGAGAAGTGCATGTGAATATGCACAGAGCAGGTTAGATGATCACAAAATACATCCTGAATCTATGAAATATAAACTTTGGATCTAACATCCTCCATGTCAAATATAGCTTCTGTATTTGCCTCTCCACGATTGATTCCCAAATTCCAGATAACTGCTCGCTTTCAAAAATAATCTAATCTACTAATTAACTCTCAGAATGTCCAGAAAAATACATTTTTAAGCAATAGCATAAATCAAGTTCAGCTTTTACTCCACTTTGTGCCCCTAGCAGTGACATAGAACTGGAGACCTTTTCACAAGTTACAGGAACAGCAAAGTTTAATAAAAGTTCAGATTTCATACATTTGGAAACACACAGAAATCCCTGTCCTTCTGCTCAAGACATATGTGAGCATCAGATGCTGCTTCCTGGGAATCCATTTCCCACAGGATTCTCTCAAATGACAGAATCTCTGTGTTATCCCCCAGGGACTGCACACATGGGTATTAAGTAGAATAAGCTGCTGTGGTTTTCTTTTTATTCTGTCATTTTTGAAATATAACTTAACAATTCCAATGATCTTCTGAAATATAGATACAAATATAGCTGTTTCTTCAGCTATTGCTTCTGCTATTTATTTTCCCCTTTGAGATCTGCAGAGCCAGTTCTGCTCTGCCTTTCAGTATCACAAATATGAACTGAAGTGTTAATGAAAATGCATCTGCAGTGCCAGATGTTGGCCTCAGCCATGGCTGGAGCCAGCTCCTTGCCTCTCTGCCATGGTATATTCTGAAATTATGATTTTTAAGAAGATGAAAATTAATGGGGTGTGTTATATAATATCTTCCTCTGGCACCTGCCCATCAGAGAGTGCAAAGAGTCTGACTTTAACCAGGAATGGTGTTTCCTGATGAGAGAAAGCATGTTCCTGGCTTATATTAGGAATATGTTTGCTCTGTGTTCAGCCAGTATAAAAGGGATTCTTTAACCCTGCATTTACAGCCTGGAAGAATCCATCTGCCCAACCCTCTGCTGTAAAAGTTCCTCTGTTTCTGAAAAGTCAAAAGGACAACACAGCGACAGCTTCACTGTTCCAGCACGGCCTGATAGAATCTAATAACTTAAATTAATTAAATTTGCAGCTGAAGTAGTCCAGAAGGTGTGAAAGAGCAGGCAAGGAAGGTAGCAGAGCTTTGGATATGAGGCTGGAAAAGAGAATGTCTGGGGCAGAAACCCTGTTTGAGAAACCCCCAGAGCGGTTCACAAGGAGAATATGAGGCAAAACCAGCACCCCTCGGGAAACACTTCCTTGCATAAGGCTTTTGATGTCACATTTACTGGGCTAAAAGGCACTCTGAGATGTGAAAACTCAAAATGAGGGAAATATCTCACTAAAGATAGATACTCTTCAAATGTTGGTAGTTATCACTTGGAATTTCAGCTGTTTGTCCAAATTCTGTGTTTGTACCTCTCTGGGTCTATAAGGTATGAGCTCCAGGATGTGATTTTCGGGTAAATTCTTCTACCACAACATAACTACTTCTGAATATAATTATTGTTTTTTCTAGTCCAAAGGAAATCCAGATTATTAAGCCATTTTTCAGTGTAATATAAAATTAATATAATTGTTATTTTTAGTTAAGGCAACGCAATTAGTTATTGAGCCAGCTCTGTAAATATTGATTTTGGGAAGCATTTTTTATTATCTCTGAAATAATGCATTAACATTACATAATATAATCATATAATATAATTATATGATCTGTTTATCTCTGAAATAGCCTGAAAAGCAGCATCTCCTCTGGGCTGCCAGCATGGTTTTAGCTGGTGTAATCTAAGGTAAAAGGCAATGCACTCTGCAAGTCACTTGTGCACTTTGGCAATTTTTTACATCACTGCTTGCTGCTTTGTTTGAGTATTTTTTTAACCATCTACTCTAAATTAAAAATACAAGGAGTTCAAATACACTCCTGCATCTCTGTACTCTGGTACAATGATTTTCCAGAAAGCTTCCTATTTTCTAAACAGCAGTCATGAAGCTTTTGTTATACTTTTAATTAACTCCAGCTCCCAGATCCATGTGCAATTCCAGCTGATTTGTATTCTTTCTGTTTCTCTAATATCCGGGTGGCCACATCACACAGGAGAGCTCAAATGCAACATGTTCATAAACTAAGCCAGACCAAAGAAATATTATCAACTGATGAAAGTCCTGAAGGAAATTAAATGTAAGGCAAGAGAGTTTAAAATGTTTAGCTTAGGGAGAAAAAGATGAGAAAGTGTGATAAAAGTCTGCAAAAATCAAAAGTGTGCCAAGACTGAAGCAAGAAGCAGCAGAGGCACAGGGCACAGAGCTAAGCATGTGCACAGACTTACAGGAAAATGTAAACTGAATGCTAAGGAGCTGTTGGGTTTTATTTACATATAGATCCCTGCAAGTCCAAACACTATCTCCATATAAAAGCACATTCTAAAATCGGTTATAGCATTTTTTTGGTGAATATTCTGGAGTGAAATAGAGACCATGAAAGAAAACAATCAATCTTCTTGACCCACGTGATCATTTCCCTTCTAATACCTATTCTCCAGCTGCGTATTATATTAGAAAAAATTAAAATTTAGAGGGAAGCACCTAAAATTTAAGAGGAACTGCTGCAATTCCTCAAACAACTAAGCATCCTTAATATTGAAATTCTAGGCTGAAATTTATCCAGCTATACAAAGAGAAGGAAAGGCATGAATAAAAATGATGAAATTTTATCTCTGCCTTATAGCTGTGCCTTGTATATGTGTCTCTAATTAAATGATCAGCATAATGCAGAGGATGTTTATGTGCTGACCTTGTTTTTATCACCAGCAAGCCCATAATAGTTCTGAACAACTTTGTTTTTGACCAGGTTGCATAAGGTTTTGACAAGGAGCACATGGCCTGTGGCAGCTCAGAAGTAATCAAGATATCAGCAAAACTGGCAGCAGCATTTCAGCCACGTGAGAAACAAGAGCACCCATGGGAATGACTGAAGAAATGGAGTCATTAAAACAAGCCACTTTTCCCAGGAACAGCTGGTATTATTTTAGAAAACAAAACTTGCTGAAGGGAACTGGAATCTTGCCAGATCTGGTACTTAAAAAGAAAGGCAAAAAGAAGATAATAAAGGAAAAAAAATTAGAGCATTTGAAGATTAGCAACTGTGCAAAAGGAGAAAACCTCCTTTGCAGCATCCTGAGGCAAGCACCAAAAAAATGGGCCAATATTAGCATATGCATTCAGCACACTTCTGGCAGCAAGGACGTGTTTGGAAAGATTCATGTGCAATACCTGTCTTTTGTACTAAGGAAAATACAAGACTAGAAAAAAGCAGAAAGGGTAACAGAGGACACCACTAAGGCGAGATGGAGCAGGCCAGCTGGACTGTTATGATTTAATTAAGGAGAGTTTGACTCAGTGGGATTCACACATGGGAGATTATTCCTATCAAATCTGACAGAATTTTTCACAGTGGTAACATATCACAGAGGGAAGCTGTGGACATAAAACCAATTTGACACTGTACTGCACACTGTTAAATTAGAAAGTTAATGATTAGGGTAGATACAGCATGAAAAGCTTGCAAAAGGAAAGAGCTGACTTTGAAATCTAATACATGAACTAAAAAGATACAGTGTAGACCACATTTTAATTCATTCAGCTTCATCAAATTACATGTATCGGCCTACTCCTAATATCTTTTGGTCAACCAACCATAGAGGCATAATACTCCATTTCCAGCAAAACATGAATTCCCATCTTCTACCTAAAAATGCATAAATTGCATATTATCTAAATGTGGTGAATTATTTCTTGGATTCCGGTCTTGTCTTTTTGTCCTAGTAGCTCACTGTCAAGCACCTTTGTTAAGAACTGTTCTTCCTTCACAGAGCCAAAGAATTATTGAGGTTAGAATGGACCCTGTGGAGATTGTCACCACATCACACCCACTCCCTCCACCCCCCAAATCCTGGGGGCCGGAGCAGGTTGCTGAGGTTCTCAACAAATTGAATTTTGAATACATCCAGGAATGCAGACCTGTGGTCAACTATCATCAGAGCAGGAAAGCTTTTTCCTCAATTTACCTGAATTTAGTATATTTCCATTCCTGTCTATTGTCCTGTTGGACAACCTGTCTGCTTTACTCCATCTTTACTGCCCTCCCAGCTATTTGACTGATTTTTAATTCCCCCCTGACTCTCCTCTCTCCTCTCCTCTCCTCTCCTCTCCTCTCCTCTCCTCTCCTCTCCTCTCCTCTCCTCTCCTCTCCTCTCCTCTCCTCTCCTCTCCTCTCCTCTCCTCTCCTCTCCTCTCCTCTCCTCTCCTCTCCTCTCCTCTCCTCTCCTCTCCTCTCCTCTCCTCTCCTCTCCTCTCCTCTCCTCTCCTCTCCTCTCCTCTCCTCTCCTCTCCTCTCCTCTCCTCTCCTCTCCTCTCCTCTCCTCTCCTCTCCTCTCCTCTCCTCTCCTCTCCTCTCCTCTCCTCTCCTCTCCTCTCCTCTCCTCTCTTCTCAGTTCACTTCCCGGTCCCCTTATCTAGGCTGTAATCCATCCCTTTGTCTGTAGGAATGTTTCAGGAATAAGCACTGAAAGCCTTACTCAGGTCAGGGTAAACAAATTCCACAGTTCCTCCCCCATCCAGTGATCTAGTCGTGATTGTGGAAAGACATCAGTTTGATTAAACGTGATTTCCCCTTCATAAAATCATGGGTACAACCACAAACACTTCCTTGTCCTTCATATGGTTCAAAAGTGCTTACAGGGTTATTTGCTCTGCATCCTGCCAGGGACTGAGGTGAATCTAATGAGCTCTGGTTCTGTAAAACCTCCTTCTTAGCACCTTGATCTTTGTCACCATCTCCCTCACGTCACTCAGCAGTGGGTCTGTGCAAACCCAGAGCGCCAATAATATTTCTCTGTCTGCTCTGGGATGCCCTGACCCCCAGGGCAGTGCTGACTCTGACCCTCATTCATGGAGAAAGTTTCCTGCACTTCAAGATATACTGGAATCCACAAAAGTGTGAACTAGATTATAGAGAGTAGTGTAGCTGTATCACTTGGTGAGAAATTTAGGTTTTGGGATTTTCAGTATGTAGTGGATGGAAGCAAGGTGGAGGGCACAGGGTGTTGTCCTGGGTTTCTTCTTCATGCTTCTTCTTCCTCCCTCTTCTTCATGGGTTTGGGTGGCATTTTGTAATTGGGCAGAAAAGTCCCCATTGCAGCCCTTTGGGACCAGTAATTGGGTTAAATGGGAAAATAATCCAGGTGTCAGTTCTTAATTGGATAGTTTAGACTTAAAAGACCTTGCACCAAGAGATTGTTGGCCATTTTGTGCCTTTTAATGAAAGACTGCTGAACTCACAGTAGTGAGACTGTTCACTGATAAGAAATAATAAACACTTGAGTCTGAACAGGAAATGCTGTCTCAAGTGCCTTCAATCCAGACCCAGAGAATCCCACACTGGTACTGCCACATGGGCCCTCAGTTTATTCATCTTCCTCCTGCTGCCAACACACGTTGCCTTTTCATTCAACTCCAGCTGAGCTTTGGCTTCCTTGTCCTACACTTGCCTGAATATTGAACAGCTTCTCTGTATTCCTGTGAGGTCTCTCATCCCTTCTTTCACCTTCTATACGCTTATTTTTGATATTAGAGTTGAGCCAGGAGGTATTTGACTATCTATGCAGGTTTTCTGCCACTCTCATCTAATTTTCTGGACATTCTGGAGCTTGGAGAAGGTAAAACTTTGAAATCTCCAGAGCCATCTTCTACATGGTTCTTATTTCAGCAGTTCCTGAACAGGCCAAAGCCCACTCTGCTGAAACCTGGGAGGCCACTCTGGGGTTCAGAGGCTCCTTTCTGCCCAGTTCCCTCCTCCCAAAATCCTTCCCTCCATTGCACAATCCCTAAACCCAAGGCTGACCCAGCCTTCACACTCCAGACCAGTTTTTCTTGTCTTTAAACATCAGGTCTAGCAAAGAACTTCCTCTCCTTGATTCCTCAATCCCCTGTATCAGGGAGTTTCTATTGGGGCACTCCAGAAACTTCCTGGCTTGCTTGTGCCTCCTCTGTTGCTTTTTCAGCAAAAATCAGAGAATGGTTTGCTTTGGGAGGGACCATGGGCCACCTTCCACCAGACCAGGAAACTCAGAATCCCATTCAATCTCGTCTTGAACATTCCAGGGATGAGGAGCCCACACCTCTCTGGACCCAGAAAGTAATTTTAGAGAAACTCCAGGACATTGCTTGTTGAAAAAGTTTAGAGATTGCTCCTAAGCTCCCTGCTTGGCTGAGAATGAAAAGTTTGGTGATTTTGGCCCTGAAATTGCACTTGGCTAAGGCTGAAGTTATTTGTGCAAGTCCACAATATTTCTGGATAAAAGTTTAGAGTTGAAGGCAGTCACTCTAGATATTATCACAAAAAATAACAAAGAATGGTAAAGTTTTAGAATGACTCATTTATTTTACCCAGTAATGTTTACAGCAATGTAATCTGTTACACAGATCACTCCAAAATTGCCTAATATTTGGAAGGAAATTAAAAGCAGGCTCTGACAGTTATCTGTTCTGAAGATCAGAACTGGGGCCACACATATTGATTCTCTGTAATAACATTCAGACTCTCAGAACTCTCAGCTTGGCAGCAAGAAAGCAACATGTTTATCACTGTCAGACGGATAGTGTGGTTATTTCATAGACAAAAAAAAAAAAGAAAAGACAGTAAGCTTCTTAGCAATAAAATGTAATAACATGTCTAAATTAAGTAATGTCTGGAAAGTTGAGTCCTGTGTTTTCATACACATTGTGAGACACTTTATAACCCACACTCTGGTGTGGTATTTAGGGGCAGATCTCACACGTGTGTGAAAGTGGCATCACACCCTGCATCATGGGATCCCTGAGCTGGAAGGGGCACAGAGGGGTCAGTGAGGAAGGGGCACACAGGGATCACTGAGGAAGGGGCACACAGGGATGGATCACTGAAGTCCAGTTCTGTCTCTGTGCCTGAGAGCGCTCTCCAAATGCTCCTGGAGCTCTGGCAGCCCTGGGGTTGTGCCCATTGACTGGGGAGCCTGGGCAGGGCCCCACTATAGCAATGCTGTGAGGACCCCGACGAAGGAGGAATGATGAGGGGGACTCCATTGATATCAGAAGGCTAATTAATTACCTTATTATACTATATTATTCTATGCATCTAAAACTGAATCTGCCAAGCACCCAACCCTGCACACAACTGCGCTGAATCTCGTGATTGTCACCCAACATTCCCAACACACACACACTTGGCCCTGACAGGCCAAGGAAACAAACCACCATCACTTTGGGTAAACAATCTCTATATTGCATTCTATACCACAAATAGAAGGGGATATTTTGCACATGGGCTGTAAGTATAAGGCAACTAGATTTCAAAATTATTTTTCTTATTATTATTCTTATTTTTCTGCAGGCTAAATCTCTAAGGAAAGCTTTATCTTGTATGTGGATATTTTAGTAGCTCTCTGTCCTGCTGGTACATCATCATCTACATGAAAATGATATTAAAGCTGCTCCTCACAGTATCTCACTGCAGCATTTGTTGTTCTCACTACTTCCTGGAGCATGGACTCTGGAGTCGCTTTGTCAAACCAGGCCAAGCTCAGGCTTGTTGTTGGGAATGCCAAGAGTCAGCACTGCCCATCCCAGAGCTGTGCCACTCTTTCTCTACTCAGAATTACACAGCTCCTTCAAACCTTGCTGTTTCTGGGCCTTCCCCATTACTGCTCTTCACAGCATCTGCATTGTGACAAAAGGCTGCAAAAATCTGCACTTTGGGCTCTAGGCACACCATCTCTCCTTGAATAACCCTCTTTTTCGCAAATCTCATTTACCTGATACCCCCACAATGGCCTCTACCAGTGCCCAAAATAATATCAGGGGAAACTTCCCAGTTCCCAAAATGTCTGGATGTCTCGGTTGGCCCCTTGTGACATTTATATAACCACTTCCTTATTTCTCTCTTCTTACAGAACCTTATGTGCCCTTGTATGTGTGTCTGAAGAGCACCTACCTTTCTTACAGCTACTTATTTATGCACAGAGACGGAGTTTGTGCTGACTGGTGCCCCAGAAAGCAGACAAAGACAACCTAAAGGCAGGCTTCAGTGAGCTGAAATCCAGATTCAACTCTTTCAGCTCTCAAACACAACTGAACTACAGCAAAGCATCAAAAGAAGGAGGATGTAGATTTCTTTAAGTAAGAACAGAAAGCCCTTGAGCAAGAAAGGGATGCAGAGTGAAGGAAGCATGAGCAGAACAGAATGATTCACACATGAGAGAGGCTGTGCAGCAAAAGGTGATTCTTGTGCCCAGGAGCATCCAATCACACAGGCACCCTTGGGCTTGGCTCTCCCCTCTGTGCTGTCAGCCTGGGGTACACAGAATTCAAGTGACAGGAGATGTACAGGGAAATCCCAGACTGCTGTGACACAGAGAGATGGCACACAAAGGAGGGGCTGGCATCATGGGGAGTGGTTACCCAGTGAGGTTTTGGTTCTTTACACATCCATTCAGCTTTAAATACCTCTGCTGACTGGGCTCTCCACAAAGAGGTAAATCAAATACAGCTTCTCCAAGGGTTAAACTCCTTAAAATCTCCATGGTTTATCAAGACAGCTTTGAAAAACCCTCTGTGAGTTAAGCTTGCACTGTGCATAATCCATCTCAATTCCCATGTTTGCTATAGTGAGCACCATCTATTTTTGGAGAAGATAAACAAGTATTTATTATCTCCTACTGCTCTTTCCCTTCATCTGGTTGTTTACCTGCTATCCACATTTTCAATCTCCTCTCAGAGCCCCCTCCTGCCCCACCTCTGAGGTTACTGCCCTGTTTTCTCTGCTCTCCTTCTATCCCAAAGGGAGTTGTTTCCACAAGCAAGGCTTGGGGTCTACATCCCAAACACATTTCTGCTTTAGCCCATGATGTTTATATTCTGAGTTCTGCAAGAATTTGTCTTTTGGTGATGTGATCTGTCTGCTTTCCAAATTAATTTTGTTCTTCAAATCTGGTCCACTCCTGACTAAAGAAAACTCTGTCTCTGTTCACATTTTCTTCTCAACCTTCAGGATGTCTGTTACCTGTCTGCTGATATTCCTCTGTTCCTCTTCTTCCAGAAAACCTTTGTGAATCCTTGTGCCGGGCCTCATTTTCCTTTTCTCCAGTACATTTTCATTTCTTCTCTTTTGCTGACCATGTAGGTCAACAGTTCTTTTAATGACCTTTTCCTCCAACTCTTCTTCCTTCTCCTCTCCTCAAACTGAAACTTAAACTTTATGTACTTGAATTTGCAGATGGATTTCAAGAAGCAACCTGGTTATATCCTAGAAATGGTGTGGATTAAATCACCACAACACTGATAAAAAATTGGCTCTGAAAAAAACCCAAAAAACTAAATCCAGTGTTTAAACTATGGTTTATGTCAATCTGGGATGACATTTAATTCATACTCCTGCAGGGATCTGTCATGCATCCAACTCCACAAAATTATTTTACTAGCACCTTATATGCTGCTGCCATGCCCACAAAATCTTGGCTGATGCCAAACTAGGAGATGGAAATAGAGATACTTTCTGGAATTCATAAGAACCCTGTCAATTTGGGAGGGGGAGTTTGAAATAAGACGAAATTTCCTAATGACACATTCAAAAAGGTACAGTCAGGAAGGGCAGAGCAAATAGAGCAAAATGAGGAATTATTAAATGAGTGAGCAGTACTGCAGAAAATATCTGGGGTTATAGTGGTTCACAGGCCATAAGATGACACTTCCAAAAAACCAGAAAATCTCATTCTGGAGTATATTATCAGAAGTGCTGTGTGTAAGACAAGGGAGGTAATTATTCTGCTCTACTTGCTACTAGTGAGAGCTTGGTTCCTTGCTGTGAGTACAGCATTTAAAGAAGCAAGAACATAAAGAATATCCAACAGAGAGCAAGAAAGATAAGGGTTTTATCCAAAATCACAGTCCTGAAGATTTGTTTAGATGATAAATAAGGAGACTGGGGAAAGGTGAGAAGAATCTTCCAGTTTATTAAAGGTTTCTGCAACAAAACCAGTGATCCATTGTTCTCTGTGTCCTCTGGAGGAGGGCAAGAAGTAATCTGCTTAATTTGCAGCAAAGAGGATTTACATTACACCCCAGAAACATTTGCCACTCCAAGGATGGTTAAGCTCTGGAAGAGGCTAACTGGGGAGTTAGTGACATCCCTTAAGAACAGGTTTGACTGGTGTGGCAGGGATGGGATCCGCATGGATTTAAAGTTTCAAGTGAGGTAGGAAAACATTTGGTCATCTCTCGCATCTTCATTTCATTTCTTCTATTCATTTTACACTGCACCTACACAAACTCTGCATGTTTTACCACTGGGCCAGGCTGTGCCTCTGACCTCACTCACACTGATCAGCATTTTCACTGCAGAGCTAGCAGGAACTCCTGTGAGAGGCCTGCTGAAGTGTTTGCTAAATTACATCAAGATCTATTTCAACCATCTCTGATATAATTTGTTATTTACACACATGCTGACAAGTTTCATTAGCAGCATTATTTGATGACAACATTTTATTATGAACCAGAACAGAATACAAAAATAAATTATTACAGGACAGATCCTGCTAGAGCAGCCTGTGGCTGTCAGCAGGTTGCTATAGGATTTTTGACACTGGACTTCACTATTTTCTAAAATTCTTTTGTCGAGTAATACCCACAGAGTACGCCACACCTGTATTTTGAAGTGCAATATTTTCCCATTTGAAAAATATAACTTTTAATTTATAAAGCTTAATTTGTGGTTTTTTCCTTTGAAATCTGCTTTTTCCCCACGTGACACTGAGTGAATTCCTAGTTCCTGAGCTGCTTTGACACACAACAACCTTTTCAAATGGCAGAAACCCATTAGCCTGATATTTTCTTTTGTGACCTGCATGTAGAATTCACCTCCTTCCTAGATATGACAAGACACAATGTTAGTCTCTCAACACATAATGTGGTTAGTGGGTTTAATTACACTGAGCCTAGGAGCTTTAGATTTGCAGAAGAATAAAGTATTTTTAAGGACAGAAAGTTTGCTGGAGTTTTACATTTAACAAACTTATAAAACTGTCCAGTGGTCCAAGTTAAGTGCTTTGAGTAAATTACATTTAAATAAACAGCTAAACAATATGCTTATACTGAGCTGTGATAGTGACCTAACATTTTTAAATTTTCATAATCTTTCACTTGTATTTGGGACTTGTATTTTTTCATGACATTAAAAGAATAAGAGTTGTTAGAATTTCAAAATATACTACATGTTTTCTTTCTGAAGGATCAAAAATTGCGTGAGTTCCTTTCAAAATCCCAGTTCTTGCTTTTGTGCATTATTTGAACAGGCAAGCAGTGATGCACACTGCAAGGTGAGAAACCTGCACCTACAATGAACACACGATCCAGCAACCAAAACACAAAACCTGGGAGAAAACAGGCAAGAATTAACATCCACCAATTATTATTACACTAGGTTGGAGATGATAAAAATATTGATAATGCAGACTTAAGACAGTTACTTAACATAAAACAGATCTATCAGGAATAAAACCCAAAAAAACCAAATCCCAAGAATTACAAAGTGAAGCAACCTGAACCAAAGGTGTATAAAATATTCTAGAACAGGCTGGCCCAAACATAAGCCAGTTAAATTGCTACAGCAGTTAATGACTGAGAAGTTCAGAATTTTATCTGTCTCCATTGCTTTAAACTTGTGAGAAGAAATGTGCCCCATCAGGTGCTTTCAAAGGTCTCAGATTTCCAATTGGAGAAAAGGAAATAAAAATGCTTTTTCCCTACTACTGTAAAAAAACCCAAAACAACAACAGCAAAAAACAACAAGCAACCCAAGAAAAAAACAACAAAAAATACAAAACCACAACCACCACCAACAAAAAAAAAACAAACAAAAACCTAAAAACAAAACAAACAAACAAACAAAAAAAAAACCCCAAACAAACCAAAAAACCCCAAGGAAACCCCTTTAACAATTTTGTCCTTCCCTCTGGGCCTGGGTAGGAAAGGATTGCTTTTTAATGCTGGACTAGCCAGGTGCCAGTCTCTTTTTATTACATTGAGGAACAACCACTTGGTTCCAACACAAAGTTTTCCACTTTTACCTGGTATTTCAAACTATTAATTCAGAAAACCCCAGCAGAATCTCAGGAATAAGAGTGGCACAGGATGGGATGTGTTCTCTTCACTCTCACATAATAACAGAGCCAGTTCCAGGGTATTTGCATGATGAGAGCAGAAGAACACACCAAAATCAGCACAGGCCACAGTGGATCTGCCTCAGGAGCCCTGGGAAAAGCAGACTGGGACACTCTGGAATTGCTGGGGGAGCTGGAATTGCTCAGGGGATACAAAGGCACACTGCTAGCCTGGTGACTGAGAAGAAAAGAGAAGGGGACACAAAATGTTCTACACCATTTTTTGTCTTTTACTGGCTGTACCTTCATGTCATGCTTGCCGTAATTTAGATTTAAAGCAAATGGAGGCACCTTGCATCGTGTTCCTAATTTGTCCAGCAGGTCAGGGAGATGGTGGTGGAGCTGGAACACATGCAAAAGGGACACAACTTTTTTTTTTCCATTGAGTCAGCAACATGCAGCCAGTGTAAACCACTTGTGTTTGTTCCATGCCTTTAATCTGTCTGCAGTCTGCAGAAGAATACATCCCTAGAGTCTTTAGCAGACCTTGAATTCGAGCAGCTGTCACTTTAAATTTATTTCTTCCTCTGTCTGGGAGCTATTTTAGTGCAAATGCAAGCACACATGCTCTGAGCACAGCTCCCAGGAGCAGCCACCATGACAGGCACACTCCCACATATCTGTGTTATCTTCTTTCAACAGGCTTGAAGCTGGTGGCAAATATTTTTCCTTTTAAGTGTATTTTTTGTCTTTTGTGTATTTTTTGGCCATTTGTGGTGGTCCTTTTCCTCACTGTTTCCAAAATCATCTTCTGAGGCATAAAGCCTTGGGTGCAGCAGCTTTGCGGAGTTTGGGGAGGTTTTGGGCTCACAGCAGCCAAAAGATCCTGGGGAAAGAGGAGCACAAGGAACTGTTCCAGGGCTCAGATCTGTTGCAGATTTCTCCACTGCAATCCTCCATGCCTGCATCTCTTGAGGTCCAGCCTGTTCAGTCAGCAATTGTTTTTCAATGATGAGAAAAGGAAATCTCAGGCTCAGGAGTCACACTGCCTCATTTCTGGCTTTTCCATTGTTTCCTGAATCCCTATGGCCAATTCTCCAGCTATGCCTTTTTCTTTGCCTGTTTGTGCTTCATTACAACATAGTGATCTCTAGAAGAGCCTGGATTTCATTCCATTAGTCACTTTCTCTTTTTAACCTGTATAAATTGTGTTGTCATCATCCCTTGCTCCCCAAAATATTTCTAGTTTTAGAATTAGGAAGCCGAAGAAGCATGGGAAGCTTTAAATTCTAAAAATCAACCCCACTTGATTTGCCTGGTGTTAACAATAACCTTTAATCTTTTCACCAACCTAGAAACCTGCATTTCTTCTACACTCAAACAATAATCTGCATTTCTCCCCCACTCAAACAATAATCTGCTTGGATTCAAACTGGAAAGCAGAGCAGGGTGTGGCAAGGCTTGGGGAGAAGGGAGGCTGGAATGAATTTAACCAAGGGGAAAAAAACCCACAACTCATTTAACTTAGTCACTCAGGACTTATTAATGACTAATCAATAACTATTTGACTCCAAAATCTGAACTGCTTGAAGAAGATTAGAAATAACAAAAAGTAATTTTGCTGGGCTTTCTTGCTCTGTCTAAATCAATATTTTAGTAGCTTTGCCCTGTGAAGAGACAGAAGAGGAACCTCTGGCTAGACAAGCTTCTAGGAGCAGACATCCCTAATAGCCAAAGGGTGAGATTCCCCTGTCAAAAAGGAGATGTTGGTGGTGCACACTGTCACCTTGGAGCTCATTGTCTGGGCTGCCTTGACAAGGAGACAGAAATAGGCCTTTCAGGGGTCACCTCATCTCACTCAGAGATGGGACAAATGACTAGAATTTCAGAAGAATTTATTTCTCTCCAATGGATATGAAAGGAGACTTCAAGATTAGATCAGATGCAGATATCTGTGATGCAAACTTCTCAGATTAGCTGAGATGAGTCTCACTAGACTTTGTAAATCTTGCCCACACGCTTCCCATTTCTCCTATGTAACATGAAATACATAAATACTAGACACAATATTAAATATTAGATATTTTATTCTTTCTCCAATGAGAATATAATTCCTTACCAGATCCCTTACCATGCTGTAACTGAATACAACTGTGCTAATTAGGGAAAAGGAGACTGCTGCCATAGGAACATTTAGAAGGCAGATAAAAGAAGATAGCCTTAAATTCTAAAAAATCTACCCCACTTGACTTGTTAGGTATTAACAATGAACACAATGAATGTTTGTTGGTACTTGCTATTAATAATCATCACCACACAGTCATACAGATTATTTCAACAACCTTATTCCAATTTAGCTGTAAGTGGCCAATGCCACGGAGAGGGTGTCATGTAGGCAGGGCCAAGAGCTGCAGTTCTTGATGATCTCTCAGTCCATGAGGTGAAGGTGATCAGTTCTGAGAAATAATTCCCCTTTCTTTACAACCCACAAATCCAATGTTTTCTCCTTTTATAAGTGTTTCATTTTCTAGACAGTTCTAAGCCATTCACTGTTCACTGCAGGGTGCTGGGGGTGGGACTTCCCCAGGCAACTAAATGTGTCTTGGCCTGTGACTTGTTTCTTTCTTGGTGCTAGCATTTATGGTTTTTTTTCTTTTTTAATCCCTTGATGAGCTGCTGCTCTTGCTGCCCTGACCACCCCCTCACAGCCACAGCAGTCCTTTCCCAGCTTTTCAGGGTGTGTTTAATCACCAGTGGCTGATCAGCAATGATCAGTTCATTGCTGGGGGCTCTGCTTCAAAATGTGCCTGCATTTTCAAGGCCTTCACTGCTAGCCTGTGTTTAAATTCTGTATTTAGCTGAAGTTCACACAAGGTTCTTGTAGGAAGGATTGCAGCCTGGCACAATTCATATAAAGCCTGTGAGATGTTCCTGGCAATGCCATTATTACTTTTACTGGAACACCAAGCACAAATATTCTTCTCCACTGTTTGACATGAATGTTTGACTGTGCAGTTTTATCCACTATAATATGAATGTCTTCATGTTTGAATTCAAAACAAAGTGGTATTAATGATATCCTGCCTGTGGACTTCCTGCAAAAAGTTTCCAATTTGGCTACAGAATGTTTTGAAAGCTTCATCTTCTCTAGAAAGAGCTATCAGTCTCAAGTGCCTTGTCCAAAATACAAGTACTCATTATACTAATGAAGAAACTGTAGCCTTATTTACCATCTAAAGAACTTCATTCTTCAAGCTGCTCTGTTTGAATTAGTGGCTCTTACTCCACTTATTTTTCAGTGAGATTTCTTGCTTGAAAAAGAAGCATAAAACGTTCAGTGGAGATTAAATAAGACTGTTACAGGAAAGAATAAAGAGCCTCATCTGGAAAGTCTGCTAAGTCTTCAACAGAATAATTTCCAACTTGTGATTTGGAGTAAAACTATTCATGACAGTTTGCAACACTGGGGACTAAGAAAACATGGATAACATTTCACATATTTGAAAACAAGCGATTTTCTTTTTGACTGAGTTTTCAAAAACAGATAAGATTTTCTTACCTGGTACTGTTCAGGAAAAAAAGAGCTCAAAAGGCAGCATTTAGACCAACCTCCAACAATGTGAGGTCTCATCTTAGAAATGCCTTCCTAAAATTTTCACAGGGAAAGAAAACAGGTTTCTTGAAGGAAATAAATTTTGCATAACAAGGATCATAACTAACACCAAATACTACTTGATTTTTTTCTGCATCAGAGAGTTGGTGCTTTATTGATTACAATTCTCTGAACCTACTGGGGAAAAAGTAAATTAGAATAAAAAGGCATAAAGAAAAGGCCAGCTCTCCTAACAAGTGAGAGAGCATCCCCTCCAATGCAATAAGGAAACTAAATACTTTTCCAGCTGTTTCATCAGGCTCCACTCAGTTTTCTGGACTTCTTAAGCTGACAACTACCAAAATTTGCCAGTTCTGGACAATTTCTCTAACAGCAGTAGCACCATTTCTTGTAGGATCTGGTGTGGTTACTGCCCAGGCAGGCACACACAATGAACAAACACTTTTATTAACATTACTCAGGTGGAAAAGGAATAGTGCCTGTAAATGCCTTGAGTCTGCATGAGCCTTTTCTTACCCAGACTCAGAGTCAGCCATGATAATCTTTTATTTGCAGGGGAAAAGAGTGGCCACAGTGACCTTGTTGGATGTGTTTGAGGAAGAATCCCAGATATGAGGCTGCAGCAGAAAATGTCTTGTACTGACAGAAAAAAGAAGTGTATGCAATAATCCACTTTTTCCAAAACATGCAGGCAAGGTCAAACTTGCCCCCAGCTTTTATTGGGGAATGCTACATTTCATTACTGTTAAAAACTAGAGGTTGATGAAAGACCTTGTGCCATTTGCCCACTGCACGATCAAATTCCTGTTTTATTTGTTATTTCCTGCTTGTCCTTGTCACACAGAAGATGAACTTGACAGGGTGTCTCCATTTTGAGGGCTTGTCCTGAGTTGCCAGTCAGCCAAAGAAATGTGAACTGCCACATCTCAAATAGCTGAAAAAGGTGAAATGAAACATTCATAGTTCAAAAATCAATGCCTTCAACTCTTTCATTTTTACAGAAAAGCTCCTTTATCTACAACTCTCTCCCACATTTTTTTCATGTGCTAAAAGCTCCAATTCTTTTCTAATAATTTTTGACACTTTTTCTGAGACTGTTTTCTGAGAATAGGACAATCAGGGCTCTGGATAAAAAAAAAAGAGAAAGTGTGTCATGTATGCAATTTCATATTAAAGGAAACAGTTCAGAAGAACTGTACTGATTATGTGAGCAATTGAAAAAGAAACCACTGCAAAATTTCTCATCTTTTGCACCAGGGAACTGTGGAATGAGCTGATTGAAAGTAGGATTTAGGACTCTGTTTGCTGCAGCATGTACATGGCCTTGACAATTAGATTTGTGACGTTTCCCTATCCTACACTAAACTGCAGTTGGCAGTGGCATTATTTTGATTATTACACGTCACTGTGGCCCAAGTAAAAGATTTCATCAGAGTCCAAGCTTCAGTACACCCCACTGTTAATAAAAGGGTGACTTTCATGAGATAAGGAACAGGCCCTGAGAAGCTGTGAGAACATTGAAGGGAATGAGAAATTGCTAGATAAGTATCTGTCAAAAATGACTGCAAGAAATGAGAACATTTCTGGACAGGTTTCTTACGTGTTGTGCATGGATTTTCATTAGTGATTGTTATTTTATCAAAACATTGGCCCATGGGCTTCATCTAAAATGGCTGTTCTTCTTTGTTAGGTATAAAATAGACCTTTGGTGTGATGACAGGCTGAGAAAGTTGGGGCTCTTGAGCCTGGAGAAGAGGAGGATGCATGGAAATCTTAGAGCAGCTCTCTGGTGTCAGAAGGGGCCTACAAAGAATTCAGAGAGGGAGTTTTCATCAGGACCTGACTAGAACTAGTGGGTTCAAAGTGAAAGTGGTGAAATTTAAGTTAGATTGATAGAAGAAATTGCCCCCCTGTGAAGGTGGGCAGGCCCTGGCACAGGGTGCCCAGAGCAGCTGGGGCTGCCCCTGGATCCCTGGCAGTGCCCAAGGCCAGGCTGGACAGGGCTTGGAGCAGCCTGGGAGAGTGGAAAATGTCAGGCCTATGGCAGGGATTTGGAACTGAATGGGCTTTAAGGTCCCTTTCCCCCCAAACCATTCAGTGATTCTGTTCTATGATTCTTTATCTTCATTCAAGTGCAATACAAGAATTGGCTCAGGCACCTTCAGTGACTGAGTATTTTTAACACCTCTTGGAACTCAGGAGACAGACCTGTGAAAGAGACTGAGCCACTTTGCTAAATTAATGGGCAAAGAGCCTGAAATCTGTGTCAGGGAAAAAAAAAAAAAAGGAAAGACTGGAGTGGTAAGTAAACTGTAAAAAGCAAAACCATGGTTTTATGAAAAATGAGTCTTGTCAAATAAGTGTAATACAATTTTTAATCACTCATTGGCCTGATTTATATAGAAAAGTGTGTTGACAAAAAACCCAATCAATTTCTGTGCCTTAGTTTTCCACAACAGTGATGATATATAATAAAGCTGAAATTGAGTATCCCGAGTTGGATGCTACCCACAAGGGCCATTGAAAGATTCTGGCTACAAAATGTCTTACAACAGCTAGAACATGACCAGTGTGAATTTTTGGGATCTTCTGTACATCCTCAGGGGATTTCTTCTTCACCAAAGGCTGCTAACTGAATAATGTATGAGAAGATACAAAATGATTTAAGGAAAAACATGCAGATGGCACACACTATCAGGAATGGGACACTTAGGTCAATCACACAGACTGAACTCAACTGGTTTGGAAGGTGGAGAGCAGCAGAGACACATCTCCTTTATGACATCCAAAGGCATTATCTTATATGATCAGGAATGTAGGTCATGTGTCTGAGTGGAGGAATCACATCCATAACAGGCAGGCCTGGAAAGGGCTTTGGAGCCGTCACTGCATGAATCCAGGGGAGCTCATGCTGAGCATGGCAGGGACTGTCCTGGATGTGTTGGTGTTGCTAGGGAAGGACTGGGACACTGCCTATTGGACTCTGGGGATGTTTGACTTTGTGTCAGCCATTGGCCACTCAAATTTACAAATGGCTAAAAATCCATGAGCCAGCTGTAGCCAGGAAGGAGGGACATGGCATTTCAAAGCACTTTTATGAGTTTTCTGGAACAGAACTTGGGGTGGGTGGGAGGGTAGGACAACAGAAGAGAAGCCAACATGATGGGCTTAGACAGGAAGTGCTTGGACAGTTTTTTCATTTTAAATGTGTGTCTAGACATGGCAGAAGTCCATTCTTGCTTAATAAGCCCAGTTCTGCCCTTCAGGGGAGCTGGAGCAGGGAAGGAGAAGGAAGCACATAGAAAATACAGGAAGATGTGGTTTCCTCCATGCATTTAAAAAGGCCACAGGACTCATGGTTGAGCTACCTTATCAGAGCAGAGGAAATGGCCTCATCCAGCTGCACAGGCAGGAAGAAACTTGGTATCTTTCAGGATGGGATGAACCAGATCATTATTTGCCCTGTGGGTGGGTAAGCATCAGATCATCTATCCCATTTGCCATCATTGATTAGCTGCATGTATGGATTTTGGGGCCAGCCCTGTGCCGTTACACAGAGCTGGTACCAGCAGCCCAAAGCCCAGTGGCACCTCCAGCCAACAATATGAACACTCCTGGTGCAGTGTACACATCCTTCCTCACTGAGGTCAGGCAGCATGGCCAAATGCCCCTGGGGTTTAAGAGACTTTAGTGCAAACCTCTCTGCAGGGGAAGGACAAGACTGGGCACTACAGAAATGACCCTGTGGGGTGCGCAGCCCTCCTGTGAGCACTCACTGCACGGTGGAACATCTGGGCTGCACACACACCTGCAGTCTGACCTATTTCTCATCCCCCACAGCTGCATGGGTCTGGCAGCTTCACCACAGAGCTCATTTACCAGAGGGGTTTTGCTCTGGAAGTTAATCAATGCAGAACTAACTGCACCATCAATATTGATCAGGCTGTGGAGGCTTTGGCATTACAGCTCTGCAATACCCTGCTCCTTCCAGGCTGCTTTGCAGGAGCCTCTGTGCATGTTAATGACTGAACACACATGGCCTGGCAGGTTCACAGAGGAGCTCAGCAGGGCACAGCAAAGGCCTAGGCTAAAATGCTTCATAGGAATTTTAATGTTTTTCTTAGATACTAAAAAAATGGAGCAATACAACTCACAGGTCAGCAGTTCCTGCCACGAGCCCAACAGCATATCTGACAGCTTTAAAGATGCTATGGGCTGTGCATTTGTGAAAGCCTGCTTGACCCAGGGGGCCATTAGCAAACTCTGTAAGCAGACCAGCCACTCCCTGTGACTGAAAGTAAGTGCATTTAGTGACCTGGACTGACCTATCACACTTCCAATCTCTGGTACCTTCTAATGTTGTGAAAGAATTCAGTCACATAAACCTTTTATCACTTTCTAGCTAATAAATATCTCTTTGCTGGTGCTGCTGCTCAGAATCTGACTCAATGTGGCCAGATGAGACCTACTCTTGTGCATATGAAGGGAGCCTGAGGATAAAATAAAACTGGTTCCACCTTTTCGTGTCATTTGTTCCTTGAGAACAGAAGGAGGTATTTGTGCCTGCCATTTTCAGTGCAGTCACCCTTCAGGGTAAGATGCAGCTCATCTTCAGGATTGTATTTGTATTGTGGCTGCACTAAAGTAGATTAACAAGAGATTGTTACATGTGGCTTTGGAAAGATTAAGGTAGCTTTTGTGATGCTTGGTGGCTGCTTATGTTTGTACAAAGAACTTCCCGAGCCTACAAGTAGCTGGACTAACACAATTTGCACACCCTTGGGGTTTGGCAGATCCTCTTTATTGTGTAAACACCCATCAGGAGCTTTGTGGATCATTTCCTCCAATGTCAGTACCTAAGTGTTGCGTAATCCCTTTTTAAAGCATGTAAGAAGACAAGCAGATTTCAGTCCAGATTTTTCATTATTTTAGGCTTGTCTTTTATCTAGCACACACCTCAGGGAACTTCTGTCCTGAGGGTGAAAGGTGAGAGCAAGTTCAGCAAAGTTAAGCCCCTTATCCTGTCACCACGAGGTGCTGGATGAAAGTGCTCACAGCGGGGGTCCAGAGCATGTGGGGAGAGCCAGGCTGAGAAAGCTGCTCTGAACAGGTCCTGAGCCTCTTGTGGCAGCCCATGGAACGAGATCCTGGCTCCTCACTGAGCCCAAGGCTGTTTGCACCACGGGTGGTGATGAGGAAGTTGGACATCAGCCAGTAAAGGCTTGAACAGTGTAGATAATTTGGGGGTTAGAGTGGGAATGTATGGAAGGCCTTAAGTGCCAACTTACAGAGTTGATTTGGTTTGTAATTGCTCAGCACATCACTCCACTGAGAGACTTCAGGCAGGATTCTTTCAACACCCACAGAAGGAAGTTCTTCAAGGTAGGGAGTGAGTCATGCCTCCCTTCGTGGGGGCTAAGACACACTGGGGGCTTGCTTAGGATATTTTCAGTCTAGCTTCCCCCAAACCACACACATTGCTCCCACTGAGTCTGCACTAAGTAGAATTTGAGCCACTGAAAAGCAGAAGGATTTATCTAACAGGAAAACTATTGCAGGATTAAAAGTCTAGGCTGGCTGTGATTGATGTGTTTTAACAATTACTACATCTTGTCAGCCTCGCTGTGCAGCACCATTCCTGTAATTAATGGGCAAGGACTTTCTAATTCTCCTCAGTGCAGCTCAAGTGTTGCCAAGACACTCGAGGTGTCCATAAAATATTGCCAAAGGAGCTGGAATGGGGCTGCCAGGGCCAGCTCTGTCCCCCAGCTCGGTGCTGAAACCTGAGATCACATCTGATGCCCCAGCAGTGATGCACCAGCCACTGCTGAGCTCCCAGGGAGCCCTTCAGGGCCTCGCACTTGGTTCAGTTCAGGCATGACTCCTGCTGGGATGGCACCTTGGTGACATGGTCACCCTTCACCTTCACTGTGCCCCTCAGGTGTGCCCATGCCCCATAATTTCTGTGCCTGGAGGAGAACATTTCCCATCTGGCAGCATAAATGGGATTTTCTCTTCAGGATTCCTGCTTCCCACAGGTCCCCCCACCACAGTGAAGGAACAAGGGAGCTGAGGAGTGGCAGTGACACAGACTCAGGGCTGCTCCATTTAGTGTGAAGGCCAGCTTGGTATTTCTGACCCTCTGATAAGGTTTTAAATCTGGTTTTCAAGCCTAGCATGTCTGTTTGGTAATATGCTTCAGACATCAGTTCCTGAATGTGGATGAGTCACTCGCTGTCTCTTTGCAGACAACAGTGACACAGCTCTGGGCACCACTGCCAGGCAAACATTTTTAACATTTTTAATATTTTCAAGCTGTGTGGCGTTCTGAGAGATGTTTACTTCACCACATCTCTGTCATCTTTTGATGTTAACACCTGTGTCAGAGTGATTTCATGCAGACTGTCCTGGGATATGAAAGGGAATCCACGGTGCAGTGTAAGATATGCTCTTCTTATGTGGCAGAGATAATTCTGTGGTGCTTCATGCTGGAGGATTTCATTCATTAGTTCTCTAAGCCCGCCTAAGGCACCTGGACTACAAATACTCCAAAAGTAGGTGCCTAATGTCACCATATTAGAATCACTCTGAAAAATCAGATTTTCATGATACCTAAGCAGTATTATCACTGACAGTGGGTATTGAAATGTTCTGTACAACAACATAACCATGTCCCATGCAATCATAGAATGGTTTGGTTGGAAGGGACCTTAAGTATGATCTAGTTCCACCCCTCTGTTATGGGCCGGGACACATTCCACCGGACCAGATTGCTCCAGATCCCATCCAGCCTGTGCCAGGGCCTCCCCACCCTCACAGGGAAAGATTTTTCTCTAACATGTAATCTAAACTGACAATCTCTTAGTTTGAAGCCATTTCCCTCGTCCTGTCCCTCCATCCCTTGTCAATTGTCTCTCTCCTGGTTTCCTGGGGCTCCTTCAGGCCCTGCAAGGCCACCCTGAGCTCCCCCCAAAGCTTCTCCTGTGCAGGTGAACAATGGCAGCTGTGCCAGCCTTTCCTCCCAGCAGAGCTGCTCCATCCCTGGGATCATCCTGGAGCCTCCTCTGGCCTGGCCCCAGCAGCTCCAGCTCCTGCCTGGGCTGGGGCAGCTCTGCAGGTGGGACAGAATCCCCTCCCTTGGTGGCCACACCTTGGGATGAGCCCACGACAGGGTTGTCTCTGTAAATGCTTGGATGCCCACATCTCCCACCCTGCAAAGGCAGAGCAGTGACACTGGATCCTGCAGGGATCCCTCTGGGGATCCACAGAGAGCAGAATGAACCCAGGAGAGTAAAGCACAGCATCCCCATATCCAGAGTTAATGGGAAATTAATGTATGTGCCATCAATATTGGTTCCATAGCATGCTGGTTAAAGCTGTGCAAGGTCAGTCCAATGTGCTGAAGCATTTGTTTTGTCAGAGCTGTGCTCTGCATTTGCTGTCTGCTCAGTTTTGGTGCAGCCAAGCCACCCAGGCATGTGTGAGCCTAATTCTGATTCCAGCCACCACAGGAAGCCCTTCCCATCCAGGATTTATCATTGCTGTGCTTGGAGCCCTCAGCTCTGCTTTCCAGAGCAGCTATTTGCTTCACGCAGGTTCAGCTGTGTGTGATACCAAAACATTGTCAGCTGTTCACTCTTTTCTCCTTCAGAGACTTGTAAAGGAACAAACTAAAGGACTTCAGGGTATACTCACTTACCAAAGCCAAACTTTTGATTAAAGTGTGATATTTCTGCATATTTACAGGAGCCTTAACAGAACACAGGGCTCTTGGCTCTGTCTTAAAAAGGTGTTTGTGTCATGGAACAGTCAGTAGTTTATAAGCAATGAAATAACAACAAAACTGAGGACACTGCTCATTCTTTAGGACTCAAATGAGGAAAATGGTTCAGGTCCTTCCTTAATATTTGTTTTACACAAGATCCACAAAACTGGTGCTAGGGGAGAATTGGATTTGGAAGGAAAATTGTACCTGGTTTATTTTACCCAGTTGTTGACACAAGCAGGTCTTGAATGAGTGAAGTAGAAGCAGAAATGAAAGAAGATTCTAAAAGGTATCAAAACTACCTGCAATTATTTTTTACTGATCTTCATATATGAAATTTGGGAAAGGCATTTTGTGTTCTGTGTTCTTCCCCTGATGTGAGATGATTGGAAAACTTTTAATCAGATCCCTTCATATGATGTGCAATGACCCATGGACTGAGCAGAAAGAAACTGCACAAGACCAATTCTTAGAAGCCTAATGTAAAATGAGATTTTTTTTAATGACAGGATGTAATTAATATACAACATAGCTCAGGTTTATTGTTATAAAAGCCCAATAGTTTTCATCACTGATCTTGTATGCATAGAAACCAGACTTCCAAAGACAATATGCTCACAGAGGGTATATATGGATTCTGAAAGACATAAATTGTTCAAGTGGTAAAAAGCCTCAAAACTGTAATTTCCTTGTTAGCAAACTCTGCAGTGTATTTTGTTGTGCTCAGTTCATTGTCAGCAGGAGGATTAAAGAATTTTTTGTTCTTAATTTGTGATGTTATTGGCCATCTCTGGTTCTCAATTTCCATTGTTGTGTGGTGTTAGAACAGTAGCCCTAAACTGTGGTAAAATGTGCAGATCCTGCCCCCATCTACCCCTGGTCCTCCAAACATTTTTCTTGCCAGGGTTTCTGCTCCTGGACACCCAAAATAAGGATGTCAATGGTATCATTTGTATATTAGTTATGAAACAGCCAAATTTCACTGTAGACATCTCAGCATTCCAGTTGTCCCAGAGGGTCCAAATATGGAAAAATCTTTATAAATTCTGGTGAGGTGCCTGATTCAGTATTCAGACAACACACTGATTGTGCGGGATGTATACCCTCCTAGTGCATCCCAGCCTCTTTTCAAACAATTCCAGCAAGAGCTCCTCCTCTCCTCTGAGAGGTTTTTCTCTGTTCTATCAGCTCTCCAGACTGGAATGATTATCATTATTGATAATCATGCTGGAATGATTATCTTCAGATTTTGTTTTGTCTCTCCAGGCACTCAAGCATACAGTCCCCCTGCAGTAAGCACCTGCAATAAAGGCAGCATTGGTAAATGTAATATTGTGTTAAAACCAGAAAATTTGAGACATGCTGCAGCTCTTGGTTCATTTTAACAGATGCAAGCCTTGGAAAACCAGCTGTGTATGGCCACTGATGAAAAATGAATGAGTCAGACTGGCTTGCATAGGGGAAAATGCAAGCACTCAAAAGAAAAACCAATATTCAATTAAAATCTAAAAATAATCAAGTATAGAAGATTCCTGTAAGAATTAAATCTTTGTACTGAATTTTTGCCAGAGGCATTGAGAGAGCTATTTTATGATGACTACATAACAACAGTATTCTTCTGTGTGTTTAAGCTACCACTGTAACTACAGTTGATGAACGTTTTGGGAGCTGTTGGATTAGTCACCAAATAAAAATAAACACCTAAATGTACTTGCATAGCACATTTGCATAAAAGAACAGTTCCCTCCCCAAAGCTTAAGATTTTTTTCCTCTTGTCTAGCCTTTAAAAGTGAATCCAGGATTCTCTTTCTCAAGTAGCACCTTTTTATTGCCAGTAAAACAAGACTGGTAACAAAAGAAGACTCTAAATAGACCACATGAGGCCATTGGTGGTTCATGCTTTGAGATATGAATTCTTTTATTAGAGCTTTGCTGTGATGTTTTAAGATTTGCTGCAGGTTCTTAAAAATGAATAGGAATTATTCTGTTCTGAACTGTCAGCAGTTTGGAAACTTAAAACATCCAGGACATGTCTCAAGAAATCCAGTTGTTCTCTTTGATCCTAGATTAAAGGGCCTTTGGAAATTTCAGAGCTATGTAGTTTCTTACACAGTTCCAATTAACACGACACTTGAGCTTTATTCTGTGAATGTACAATAATGTAGAAAACTCCTTGGAATTCCCTCATCAGCCATATTCTATTTAAAAATACATGTATTGGTTTTAAATCAACATCCTCAACCACATTCAATACTCCATTTATACCCTTAGGTTTAGTAATTCACAGAACTTCAGCTTCACAGATTCTTACCAATAAATCCCAAAATGCATGCATGGCTTGGTTTAAGAAAGATATTTTACTTGTGTTTCATACACAAAAAAAACTGATAATCAACAGTGGCTTAAAAAATTAACACTACTCCACTTTTCCACGAGTGTACAAAAAAGAAATAATGAATTTACATTCAACGGTAAAGCTTAAAGTCCACTCTAATAATAGTTGCATTGACATTCACATACACAAGCACAGAATAAATATTTCAGGATTCTTATAAGAGCATACAGCATACATACAGTACTTGAATTTTACATAAGGGGTGTTAGTAGGGTCAGGAATTCATAATCTCATAGAAAAGTAAAACTAAAGTCAGAAAAGGTCGTGTGGGAGGTCACACCAAGGTACTGCACAGAGCTAGCAGGTTAGTAGTAAATCCATCTGTGTGAGGAGTTTGCTTCTGCTTCTTCATATTAGGACAGTTTGTTTGCAAAGGTGTATTCAAAGTGCAGAATAATGCAAAAAAAAAAAAGAAAGAGAAGATATTCTTGTATTTATTAATACATGCAAGAGGCAGCCCCCAAGTCACCCGACAGAATAAAGCTGTGATTGGCAAGTGGCCGATATAATACAGATGTTTCAGGCAATTTTTCTAAAGCACTTTAATAGCAGCAATTGTAATTTATAATGGCTCTAGATTGACTTCTGTTTGGGTTAAAGGGCATCATATTTCTTTAACATTTACAGCTATATTTCTTTATAAATAAATATCTCAAATAACAAATAGCATAGTTAATGTTACTTTTTTTCTCTCTTTTGCATAAGTGTCGTGGAAAAACTCTGACCTTTTCAGAGACATAATGTGCAAAATAATGTGGAAATAGGGACACACAGCATCACAGTTACATTCCTGGGATGTCAGCCCAGCCCTTGTTACTCTCTGAGGGCTAGCCTTACCAGGGCAATGCAGGGCTTTAAGGGACAATTTTTCCAATGGCTTGCTTGGTAAAGAGATAGAATTTATGGTGTCTTAAAGAGCTGTAAATGTGAGGTTTCATTTGAAGCAGTGTGTACAATACGTCATGTATAGGAGTCAGTATTTCCACACAGTGACTTCTCAGGATTTGGTAAGTCTGCTCATCTCTCTTTCAGACATTTTCTCCCCAGCCTGAACATCTTTGAACATTTGTGTTCATTTGGTGTTTCCTCTGTTGCATATTTACCAGCTCTTCTTGCATTTTATAATCTGATCTCATATCACCTAGCTGACATCTGCACACAAATATTTCCAATCAGATAGAGGGTGCACAACATTAAAACTTTTAAACCTGTCCTGTAAGTGTCATCAAGACAGGAGCACAGGAACCACAGTGCAGAGTCCAACCTCTCACTGGCTGTACTGTGAAGATTCTCCTTTTCGGCGTAGGAGAAAGGAAACTTGTGTCTGCTTTTTAGATTCTGAAAACAAGCCAGAGTGGAGAAAAAGAGTTAACACCAGACTTAATAAAGCTTTTAAGACAAAACCTGTTAAGCAATTTAGACAGACACTGAATTTCCTGCTGATTTTCTCAAGTCTGTACATACAGGAAATTTGTTAACAATAGGAAGAAGTTGGGATTTGCTACATAGGAGAAATCTGCCATTATTACAAAAACTGGCTAAGAGGGTTTTTTCAGTATAACTCCCTCACTGGTCACTGTTCTCAGTGGTGCTGTTGCCCTTTTCTTTTTTCTCCTGAGTCTTGTTCCCCTTCTTCTTTTTCTTCTTTTTCTTGGTCTCTTCTTTCTTGCCAAAGGTTATGAAGTCACTTTTGTCAATTTGGCTGTTGGGTGGCTCCTGCCGGATGGAGATGATTGCAGGAGATCCTGGGATAATGAATTTGTCTGGCAACTCACCAGGACCACCTTGTTTGGAATTGCCGGGTCCGAATTTAAAGGTCCAGCTGTTGCTGTTCACACCAGCTCCCACTGGGGGGGACACCTCTCCCGCCTCAGGTTCTGAAAAAGTCAAAACAGCAAGAAAAGCTTAAAGCATCTTTAAACACAGGCACTCAGTGAGCAGCAGCTTTCTGTTTGAAAGGCTTCAGCCTACAGCGACTCTCGTTTGTCTGGCTGCTCATGTGGGGGTTATCCACTGGTTCTCATCCAGTCTGCTCAGTGTTTGCATGCACTCACCCCCTCCTCGTGCTCTTGGGTGCAACAGGCTCTGGATCCCATTTTGTTCTTTTGGATTTGAAGCGTTTGGAGTAAGAGATCACTGTGATGCAGCCCATTGTCATGTTTTATAGCAGAAAACACAGGCATGTGCACTGCATGGCAAAAGGGCGTGTTTGAGGGTGTTGAGCCTTTTGGGACAGGGTTAGAGGGGTGGCCTTGGCATTATACACATCCAGGTGGGTATTTTAGCAAACCATCCTGTGATGGATGTGCCCAGGAACCCTCATGCAGGGAAAGAAGGGAGAGTGTCAAGAGGCTGGAATGGAGCCAGGCTCGGCTTGGTGGTGCTGAGCAGCAGGACAGGAGGGGACAGGAATGGATCAGGACAAAAGGGAACAGGAATGGATCAGGACAAGAGGGAGCAGGAATGGATCAGGACAAAAGGGAATAGGAATGGATCAGGACAAGCGGGAGCAGGAATGGATCACGACAAGAGGGGGCAGGAATGGATCAGGACAAAAGGGAATAGGAATGGATCAGGACAAGCGGGAACAGGAATGGATCAGGACAAGAGGGGACAGGAATGGATGCCCAGGAAGTTCCACCTGAACATGAGGAAGAACTTTCCTGTGCAGTGACTGAGCACTGAACAGATTGCCCAGAGAGGTTGTGGGGTTTCCCTCACTGGAGATATTCCAGAACCATCTGGAAGCAATGCTGTGCCATGAGCTCTGCTTAAACAGAGGTTGGACCAGATGAGCTGCTGTGGTCCCTTCCAAGCTGACCCACTGTGTGACCCTGAGCTGGTGCATCCCAGAGAGGAACCTGAGGCCAGCCAGCATGTGTGTTTGTGTGTAGGTATGGATGCAGTGTGGCTGAGCAGCAGACACAGCAAAAGCAGAGTAAACTGAACTGCCTGGGCAGAGCCACTGCAGGATTGCTTCCATCAGGGTGTGCACAGTCTGGTCTCAGAAATATTCATGGTCTTCAGAGAATCAGAGAATACCCTGATATTCTCTCTAAATCACAGTATTTTATACAGGCAAATACAAAGTGAAGTTCTATCCCCAGTTTTAGGCTTGCAGGATGAAGTCAGTTTTAATTTTGTTTCCATTATTCTGATTAGATTGAGTTAATCAGATTGAAATGTTTGCATATGTTGCTCTGACAAGGATGAATTTCTAGCAATAAATAAAAATGCTACAGAATTAGGTTTTCCTGTGAGAGAAAGCCTTAAGACTTGGTTGTTTTCTTTCCTTTTATACTTTGAACATTTGTTGTAATTTACATAACTGCCAATTTTGAATAGGAACAGCATATCTATTTTAATGTATCATGGTAAGTGTTTTAACAACTGTGATGAGGGGGAAACTCAGTGTTTATGCTCTGATGCTAAAGCCCTCAAATCAGATGAAAACTTTCTAAAAGTTCAGTAACAAAACATGGGACTCTCACCCTTGTAACATTCCTAGCCACACACAAACCCACAACACCACACAAACAATTCCAACACCACTGATCTGATTAAATCTCAGCATCATGTATCAGAGCTGTCCAGCTGAAGAGGCAAAGATGTTTGGAGTAAAGAAGGAGGGGGAACTGTGTTGGAAAACCATTTCAGAGGGGGGATTCCATGTCCCTTGGAAGAGGAGATGAGGACACTGGATGGGGGAGAAGAAACTGAGAAGTCTAAGGTCTCCTGCAGGTTAAAGAGGGCAGGAAGAAAAAACAAACATTCTAGAGGGAGAGCCCCAATGTTCTGCCAGCAAACACCTGGTACTGGCTGCTCTGTACCCCTGCAGCTGTAGTGAAAAGTGCTGTATTAACTTCAGCAGCTCCTGTATTTCTTAGTCTTTAACAATTCTTCATCTTCTGTTACGTTGTTTGTACAGTTTTCTATTTTATGAAATAAATGGTGTGTGGTGCATGCAGACATAAGGCTCTGCTTTTAGGTTCAAAAGCTGAAAAGAAAATATTTTGCTGCCTGACAACCTTTCTCCTGCCTGGCAGCAAAACAAGGCTGGGAATCAGGATTTCTTTTTTAAGCTATTCTGTAGTGATGCAGCAGGTCCATGTTACAAAACCCAAGAAATGTGTTTACAAAACACATCAGAACCATCTCTGAACCCATCAGAGTTAGAGGTTTTGGCACATGAAATCTTTGGCATCTCTGAACCTCCATGGCACATGGACATGACATGACTGCTTTTACAATGTGATATTTAATCAAGAACTAGAAAACACTGTAGACTTCTTTCCCCCCTAATACTGTATTTAATGATGAAGGAGCTTTGACTTTGTGTTCTTTCCAGGAGCTGCTGATGTTGTTTTAGTGACCTTAACAACTCTAGTCTCATATAGCTTTTCTGAAGTTATTATTAATGTAAGAGCTCCTCCATTTTACCAGTTGTAGCTCTTCTGTACATTTCCTATGGTCCTAAGTATCAGCTTCTGATTTTTTACGTTTCCTGTAAGTAACAACAATGTCCTAGAAATACATTTCTTTCATAATAAATACATTAATATGAACCAGCTTTCATTTCTGCTTAATGAATTGTTTTATTCAGGTACCTTTCATATCACTTTTGTTTCTCTGAGATGACAAATTACAAAGGTGGAAAATGTGTGTCTTGGCCTTTTTCCAAATTATTAATCAATTGCCTTTCTGTTGCAATACAAAAATGTGAGCTTTCCTATTGCACATAATAAATTAAGCCCTATTTGACAAATAAATCCTCTCTTTCTCCCAGCAAACCCCCACAATATGCATTCCAAACACTGGCCCAGACCCAATGCTCTTTTTCTGTTCCTGGCAGGAAAAAGACAGCTGAAGGTGACCTCAAATCATTGGACCCACCCTTTCCCCAAGCTCAAGTTTTCTCAACAAGAATTTTGTTATTTTGCCTTTTATTAAAACTTTTCTGTTTCCAACACTACCTCAGAAGTCATCCTACTAATTTCATACCCTTTGTAGTAGCTAGGCTATCTCAGGTATGATGGATTCTCGAAGAGCTCATAAGACCTAGCTCAAAGAGAAAACTCAAAGAGAAAACTCATCACTGAAGCTTCTTTTCTGCAGGCTGAGCAATCCCAATTCCTTCAGCCTTTCCTGGACAGGTGCTCCAGTCCTCTGATCAACTTTCGAGGCTGAACACAGGCCATGGGACGATGACAGTGACTTGATGTTATCCACTTGACCACACAAATTCAGCAATGTGCAAGAACCCAGGGTATCCCTGAGGCAAAGAATCTCCTGTATGAAACCTCTTGCCAGACTAATGGGGTGCACATCCACATCTGCACTACTGAAATCTAATTCAGAGCAGGAAAACAACCCTTTAATCTGGTTCTGACTTGACAAATCAGCTCACTGATGAAGTCAGTAACATTTGTCACAAAAACATCTGACTTCATGCATCCAAACACAACAAACCCACCCCACCTACCCTGGAATCAGGATTCTCTCAGTCTGTGGGGGTTTGCTTGCACCTATGTCTGGTTTTGTCCCAGCTCCTGAATATGTTTGTTGTCCATATGAACTAAGCATTTTAATACTCCTTAATACTCACTAAGCCAAAGGAAACTAATTATCCTTACATCTGTGTGGAGAGCTTGCATACAAAGAGGCAGAGACACAGAGAATCTAATGAGTTAATAACCATAATTTCCTACAAGTGGGGCTTCTCCAGTCCTCAGGAAATGTCTCTTCTGCATGACTTACCTGAGAACATGTGTGTTTATCTGTATTGGCAGGCTGGAAGGTCACAGTTCAGCTGCACTGACAAAGTTGTATGTTTAGGCATTTCAGATCAAGGATAAATGTCATTTACTACCTAGTTTCCAAGGCTTCCTTAAATATCTCCTGTTTCTTATCAGCAGGGATTCAACAACAAAAGCTTTCTCCTTATGTGTCATTTTACATTTAATGGGATTAGTTGTACTTCTTTTGCATATTTTCTGCATCTTTAATTGAGTGCTTCAAATTTGTTTATTAAACTTAAATGAAAATCTAAATAAAACAAACCTCCTGGTTATATTTATAACACTTAATTTAAAACATTACATTTTTCTTCCTACAGCTAGAGAGGGGGGCTGTCAGAGTTCATACATAAAAGCTCAGTCTGGTCATTTCCTGGGGTAATTTTTGGGATTACTTTGAACCTTTTCTTTTATTCTCAAGGAATACTTTAGACTTCATTTTCAATGACCAAATAATTAAATTTTTAAATGCTCGCATGCAGCAGAACCCAAAATCCAGGCTGCACCTGCAGGTCCTGATGCTTCTTTGCCTGTGTGTCTGCAAGCTAAAATGGGAGATGAACTTTTCACCCCCATCCCTTTCCTACTCTCACCGAAATACAAATGTCTCAGTAGACTTTAAATGGAAGCCAGAGCAGCAGAGACTCTGCAGTTGAGTAGGTCACATATTTAGCTGGCATGAAAGGACTTCTAGGCTGTCTTTCAAAATACTTCTTTTTCCATCCCGTGACTGCTGTCTGAAGTGCACAGGCAAACTTACACAGAAAAAAACCCCTCCATATCCTCAAATCACCTATGTGAAAGCTGGAGGGAATATGGTATGGTGCAGAGCTAATGCTTTTTCTCTTCCAGAGGCATTTAATGGTCATGTATTGCAGCTCTCTACCTCTCACAGGACTTGAAAAATATAAAAACCTTGGTCAACAGGCACTGCTTCAACAAGCTCTAATTGCTCTGGAACACCTGATTTCCTACACACTGTCAGATATAGAGGGTCATGTCTGCCTGGAGAAGCTGTGGCTGCCTCTGGATCCCTGGAAGTGTCCAAGGCCAGGCTGGACAGGGCTTGGAGCAGCCTGGGACAGTGGAGGGTGTCCCTGCCCATGGTAGGGGTGGCACTGGATGAGTTTTAAGGTTCCTTCCAATCCAAACAATTTCAGGATTCTATGTATATGTCACTGATTCCAGAAGGGGAGCAGGCTGCAGGTGAGCTGTGTCCCCTCACTGATCCTCACCTACATGCTCCAGGCAGTCCTGCTTTCAGCTCACAGCTTTTTCAGAGGTTCCCCTGCTCTGTGCAGGACACCAATAAGGAACCAGGTCCCTAAAATTCAACATGTAATAACTGTAGGTACCTACATTTCTTTTTTTAGAGAGTTAAACACCCCTTTCTTAAATCCAGACACCAGAAATGCAGGCATCCAATCTACCGTGTATAATTTAATTCATGCTATAGTCTACAAACAAGCAACCTGGTTTAAATGCTTGGTTTGAGAGGTATTGAATTGGTATCAAGGTATTGAATCCTTATCACTCTCTTTGGAGCCTTTCTTGCTTTCTATAACTCCCAGACAGGAGGTTGTAGCCAGGTGGGGATCAGCCTCTTCTCTCTGGCAACCAGTGGCAGGACAAGAGGATGGCCTCAAGCTGCACCAGGAGAGATTCAGGTTGGACATTAGGAGGAATTTCTTCACAGAAAGGGATGTCAAGCATTGGGAGGAGCTGCTCAGAGAGGTGGTGCAGTCACCACCAGGAGGTGGTGTTCAAGAAATGACTGGACATGGCACTCAGTGCTTTGGTGTGGTTAACAAGGTGGTGATCAAAGGCTGGATGTAATGATCTTGGAGGTGTTTTCCAACCTAAATGATTCTGGTGAAAAAAATCAAAATTTTCTTTGTTCCTCTCCTCTCTGTGCTGGAGACAGCTAACTTTTGGGTAGCTAGGAAAAAGGAGCTGAATTCTACCCTCAGGTGCCAGGTAAGCAGCACCATGGCTCAGTAGGTGTTGCACTAATGACCATGCCAGAGCATTTCAGAAAAAAGAAGATGCTTGAAACTAATCTCTTTAACAGTGGCAGCCACAAAAAATCCTGTGCAACTGTTTGCAACCTCCTTCAGCCCTAATCCTTTCACAGGATTTTCTCTTAGGTAGGCATTGGCATCTTCCGTCCAAAAATGCCTGAGAGAGCACAGCCATATTCTTGAGGTTACTCCATTTCCACCCCTTCAAAGGCCACATTTTAGTTATGACAGCAATGCCCCAGTACAGCTCAGAAGGTCTGGCGCAGAACTCTGAAGTACAGGTCTGTCACTGAGATTTAAGGTGCTGTCTTTCAGATGTGGAATTTGCAAATTCACTCAATGGAAGGGCTGGCTTTCACCAGCCTGTAAAACCATCCAAGCTGAGAGGTAATGCTGAACGATGGGTACAAACAGCCTGAAATTGAGATGTCTCATACATTTGGGGCAAAATATCTGCTCACGGAACATATCATCACTCAGCCCAGGAATCAATATCCCACCAGGTCTGGGCTATCCCATCAGGCTGCAGTTTCTATCTCACTGACATTTTTCTCCCTTTTGGGGAGGCCACATGGTTTTCCCCCGACCCTGCAGAGCCCCACAGCTCCAATCTGCTGTTTACTGAGAACAGGTGGTGCTCACTTCCCATAATGTGAGCTGCCCATGTATCCTGAGTGCCATGAACATCCTCCCCACCTCCTATGGCTCTGCTGCTTTCTTAAGGAGCCTTTGTCAGAAGAGGGCTAACTCGTGTTGGAACAGATGTGCCCCTGCTCAAGGGGGAGAAGAGGAAAGCATTTCTGTGCAGCTCTGTCTCCCTGCAGAGACATCTTTGACTGTGTGACATGCTCAGCCAAGACAGCAGCTTGTTTTCACTCTATTCCACCCCTCCCCACTTTGTCCCTGTCTTTAAAAATTCGGTAGCACAAGGAATCAGAAAATATAAAAGCTTTCAATCGAAATTAAATTTAAAGGAAATATTTTTCAGTGTTCTTTTCTAGACAGCAGGACATGAGGGCTAAAGCCACTGTAAGACTCAGAACACCCCATCATTAATCACAGCCCCTTCTGTCCGCAGGTCAAAGTAGCAAAACACATTAATTAAATGAATTTGTTTAAAACTGAGATCAGGCAATAAGCAGGAAGCAAATTGCAGGGAAAGCTAGTCATTAACCTGATTTCTCTCTTCCCTGCCTCCTCTGCTGATGCTGTACTGACTGCAGCTCCTGCCTCTGGCAGGCTTAATGAATATTCACCATGATAAAGAGTCTGAAACAGCACATCCAATGCAAACAGCGTGCACTGAAAAACCCTCTCTGTGTCATTTGGAGGATCTCTGTGGACATTCTGGCTTCACTGATCATCCCTAAGCCTTTTTGGGATTAAAAAATCCATTTAATCTTTCTCCTTTTTTTTTCTGAAAAAACAAAACAAACCAAAAACTCAAGCTCACAAAAAAAGAAAGCGAATAAAAATCCATCATCAGCATGAAAAAATGACAGAAATAGAACTGAAAGACAAAAACACTATTCAATCAGAACAAAATTGAACCAGTTTAACTAACACTTTGCTAAATAATCCCAAACATCACTAATGACTTCCTCAAACTGGAGTATTAAACAAAAACCCAAATAATTCTCACTGTCTGCCCCCCCCCATCTCTTTGACCTGTTCTGCATTAATGAATCTGGAGGGATGAACAAAATGGAAACTTCTCCCCACCAGGAGCCTGCAGCTTTAGTCCAGTGCTTGGGTTTAAAGTCAGTATCATTAATCAGGGTAATTATAGCACAAATGTTGTGGGAGATTTGTGGCCCCCCACTGCTCCAACATCCAGGCACAGAGGTCACTTCCAGCTCACTCTCAGGTTACTGTCCATGCTGACACTGACAATTAATTTAAATTGAAATTATTTACCTCATTATAAAAACCAATCTTACATGGCTGAGTATTAAAGGAATTGTCTCAGCTATCTAATAGCTCTGCCAGCATACTCTGAGATATGTGAAAGCATAATTTGATTTGCTGGCTACCACAGCCTGCTGGGGCCAGAGCACAGCCCAGGGTAAATGGCTTCCTGCAGCTGCTGAAGGAGCAAACAGAGCACGGAGTCTGCAGCTCCCCTCACTCTTCTTTGGCTAAAAAAACACTTTTCTTACCATAAAAATATCAACTTTTCCAGGTAATATCCTTCTACTGATGTATTTGTGCCCAGTCCTGCTCCCACAGGTAGAATTTTACCCCTTTCCTCCCCAAACTGAGGGTTAATCTGCTGCATCCCTGAGACTGCATGTGCACACATCCAGGCTCCTCCTTATCATCTTTTGAGCTCTAATCCAATGTTGGACCTGGGGGATGCAGCACTGAATGTTTGTGCTGCATGAAGAGGGGATTAGAGAGACATTACTCTTGCAATCTAAGGAAAAATATTTTTGGGGGGCAATTTCCCCATATCTGCAGGTTCACAGTGTCTGTTTTTAAGAATTCATAGCTGAAAACAGACCCCCTTCCCCCTCAAAAAAAACCAAAAAAAAAAAAAAAATCCAAGATCCAAACCCAAACCAACCAAACAAAATAACCCCAAATTATTTTCATCTTATAAATGTGTTTTTAACACAATGTGGGCAGTTAGAGCACCAGCCATTCTGCCTTTGTTTTAATGTGCACAGAAAGGTAAAGAGCAGTGAATAGTGCAGGAAAACTGAAATTGGAGCTGGGGGGGACTGCTCTGCCCTTCAGTACCCGGGAAGGGTGCAGGCAGTGGCTGAGGACAATGCTCCCCTGAAGATCTGTGGTGGGTTGGTCTCGGTACCACAAAGGAAACGCTTTTCTTTGCTTTCATGTCAAACCAGGTGCTGTGCAGCCTAAATGTCCTAATTAAACGTCCTCAAATGCCCTAAACTGAAAGACTGGAGCAGCAAGCAGCTTCCCAGACCCCTGCTGAAAGCTGATTTTAGGAGTGCTTGGCAACACATCCCAAAAAGGTGGTCTTGGAGTCAGAAATTTAAAAATTTTTGAGCTTTGTGGCTCGCATCTTTTGTATGTGACCAGGAGTGGGGATGGCACTGTAACCATTTTCAGGAGGCTGCTGCTGTGGGTGGGGTTTGCCTCTGTTATATAAGGACATGAAATATGGTAAAGAGAGAAAAAGTCACCGCAGAAGACAAAGCCCTGAATGTCAGGAGGATAGAACATGTCTGTGCACTGCTTAATCTGCATTATGGAAAGCCAATTCTGGTTACTGTCTTCTGTCAAATTTAAATAAAAAAATAATTTTATTCTAACATAGAAGCTCTTTTATGCGAGAGACAACAGGCTCACCGAGCACCATAAATCCTGCTGTGAAGGTGAAAAGGAGGAAGCATTTCCTGGCTGCTGCTGGAGCTGTAACAGTGCCCTGCAGGCAGCCAGCCCCCTCCTGCCCTGGCTCCCTCAGCTGCTGAACTGCAGCCAAAGCACAGACGTGCATCCTCTGCAGGCGTCTCCTGCCACTGGGGGCCACTGTGCCTCTATGGGGCGACACAGGATCCACCTGGGCTCCTCTCCACAGCCCCAGTGCCTGGCTCAAAGCCTGGCTGGGATTGATCCCCAAAGAAGGAAAATTTTCCTGAAGGGAAGGGAGGATTAAATGTTTGAGTGTTGGATTTCTATGTACAAGGGCATTGAGTGGCAGGACGAGGGGAAAGGCTTCAAACTGACAGAGAATAGGATTAGATCAGATATTGGATAAAAATCCTTTACTGTGAAGGTGGTGAGGCCCAGGCTGAGAAGCTGTGGCTGCCCCTGGATCCCTGGAGTGTCCAAGGCCAGGCTGGATGGAGCCCTGAACAGCCCAGGATTGGGGAAGGTGTCCCTACCATGACAGGGGGTGGAAACAAGACCTTTAAGGTCCTTTCCAACCCAGGCCATCCCATGATTTTGTGATTCCATGTTTTCCTGGACAAGGCTTAGATTGGTTTTGTTTGTGTCCCTCTTGGGGAGTGAACACTGCTAAGAGAATTGACTTCAATTCTGTCCCTCCCTCCTGCTTCCCCTCAGCAAAACTTCAACAATTATGAACCTTTACAGCTCTGAAGAAGCTCTGAAACGAATTACCAGCTTTTTACAGCTCTTACACCTTCCACAGGTACCTTACCTGAGCACAGCCCACTTTACTGCAGGTGCACAAAGAGTGCAGCACAGCTCCCAAAACCCAGTGGGGTGAGCAAGAGAGAATCCCCTCCATTTAACTGAGCACAATTAATAGAAAGACAGTAACTATGGAAACTTGAAGCATCAATTTTAGCCTTTCAAGGCAGAATCTAATTTTACCCAACTAATTGGGTGCTTGAAGTGGTAGTGAAAGAAAAAGAGACACATTTTTGTCAGTGCTCTTGGAGGCATCTATTTTAAATACGAATGAATGTGTGAGCTTCACCATTTAGAGAGGACAGAATAGTAATGGAGCAGGGACACATGAGAAATGGTCTTGAAGATAATTTTTTCTTACTTTCTTCATCATCTCTCTTTAACTTACAGACTTCAACCATTCCTTTTGGGCTCTCATCCCTGAAGCCCAAACCATTGCGATCTCTAGGCTAGAGGATTACAGAGTAAAGCTTTCTGTTTGGATATTCTTAAAAAAAAACCCAAACACACAAACCTTCAGACAGTGGGAAATGCAGTTCCTTGTCTGTCAGAGGCTGGAGATGGCACTGAACCTCAGAGCTGACACATGTTCCCTGGATCCCTCTGGCTCTGATCTCAAATAAAGGGATAATTTTACCAGTATTTTATAGATGAAACCTTAAACTGGCATTTTCTCTATCTATGAAGGGGGAAAAAGGGTACTATTAATGTTTGATTTTGTTTGATTTTTTTTATCCCCTACTGATTTCATAATATTAAAACTAAACTATACCGTACGGGTACATAAAATTCATTTAGACCTACAAATACTTTAGCTGACCTACTTTGACTAGTTTATCACTAAACCTCTGCAAACTTCTCCTCCTCTGAAAGCCAATTAACCAAATACTCACCAATGTCTATTTTGATTCTCTGTTAGCCAGGAACCTGCCCTAAAAGACATCTGTCACTGTAATACCTTCCACAAAATGGGGCTGTAAAACTGAAGACATCAAAATCCTCAAAACAGATTCTGGCAGTCACAGCACTCCTTCTCTTTCCCTTCCACAATATATATGTCACATTAGCAGCTCCCCATCATCTCCTGTTAGCATCACATCCCATTATTATTCCTTTTTACTGATATGGGATGAATGGAGCTAATAATATTCCACATCAGTTAAAAAGGAATCTTAATTAAACGTGATGGGGAAGTGCTAATACAATATAAGCCCCCTGGATAAGCACATAATTTCTCTCTTTTCCAGAATCCTTTAAACATTCCTCGAGAAGAAAAGGGAGGTGACCTTGCAAAGACTTTTCCTACTGCAGAAAGAGTTTTGCTCATTCAAGTGCTTGCAAGGCCCACATTTGGAGGATTTTTTCCCAGAATGTAGGTAAATCCAGGTGTTATGATCACTGAGAGTCACCTGGGCCTTTAAAGCAGATTTTTTGGTGCTGATGAGATGAACCTGCCCGACTGCTCTGGAAGTCTGGACCTCCTGGACCATGGAGCAAAACCTTCTGTTTGTCTTCTGCTGCAGCTAAAGGTGTCCTCTCAAAACTGAGCCAAATGATGAATTAGGCTTTCAAAGGATATTTATAGGTGTAATTCTGCATGCAGATCTATCACATATCAAACCTCAGCTCTGGATGGTTGTTAAAATCCCATTTAAATGTGTTTATGAACCCCCTAACTTGGTCAGTGCTTTATTCTACACAAACTGAAATCACAAACTGCAGGTGATGTGCTGTAAAGGCCACATAATACTGAAAAATACTAAAATAAACTTTACAAAATGATAACTTGAAGGGGGGATAATACACAGCTAGGGAATATTAAGGTGTATTTACCTCAGTAAAACTAAGATCAAAATTGGCAGCTGCTGGAAATGGATGGCAGCACATTGCAAAAGGCACTTTAGCAGCTGCAGCAGCCTTTGTGACTTGTCCCAGACCACATTGTCTTAAATATTCATCAGATGTTGAGTATTAATTCTGGGAGGCTCTTGGAAGTCTAACACACAAAAAGTGGGTAGAGCTATCTCACTTGATCACTATAACCACTTCAAAATAGACTACTCATAATCCCAGTGTACAAGTTAGTAAATTATATGCTTTCTGTTTCAATATTTTGATTTTAGTTTTACGGTCCCAGTCATGCTTTAAGCCAAGAATTGTTCCCTCAATGGAACAATTGGAGAAGTGGCTCAGACTTGTCCTTCCACATAAAATAATCCCTTACATTATACTCAGGAACTGCTCATTTGTTAATGAGCTCTCTTTCAAGAAAGGCTCAAATAGTTGTAGTAAAATATCCAAAATTTATTTATTTAATATTCCTGCCATTTCACTTTTCTGAAGGAAATATTAAAAATGGAAGAACTGACTCGAAACAAACAGGAATATCAAATCTGGGAAAATAATTATTGCACAGAGATTGTAATGGATATAAAGTGGGTATCTGAGAGCAAAGAAGGGGAAATTAACTTTATTTCCACATTATTGCTTAATGGAGGCTGACTCTGAAAAAAAATCCTATCCTGGTTAAATTGGAGAACATTTCTTTTACTTGTGATCCCTTTAAATGAATAGGCAGGGAAAAAAAATCAAGGACAGACTGTATCTGGATTGATAGCATAGTTATTTTCCTTCCAGGAAATGTGTCACATGCTCAGGTAACTAGGACAAGCTGTCAAAGAATAGAAACATTTAAAAGATCTTAGTGTTCATAAAGGCTAAAAGGTGATGTTATTACTTCTTGAATCCTTCACTTCAAAAGGAATTTTAATTTGCCATCTGCTGGAATCTACATGTAGAATATTATAAAACTATTTTAAGACAGAATTAAAGCTTACACTTTCATTTTCCTGCTGTAATTGTGTGTATTACACATGTCCATGTTAATATAAAACTGGGTCATTTGTTTTGAGTTTCTGCAATTCTTGAGGTGGTGACTGACTCCTAAATTTTACACATCCGAGTCTACTTTCCCAGTACCTTTTTCAGTCCCACCACTACTAGGTCAAGTCACAGAGAAAAAAGCTTCCTAAATTATCAATTCTGTATCTGGAAGTAGCTGAGTGGGTGCTGTCACAGAATTTTTAGGAGTGAAAGGGAGCTCTGGAGACCACCCAGTCCAACCCTCTGCCAAGGCACCTGGAGCAGGTGACACAGGAGCGTGTCCAGGTAGGGTTGGAATGTCTCCAGAAAAGGAGATTTCCTGACCTCCTCAAGCAGCTGTTCTGCCAGGTTCCACTGTTCTGCCTCCTCAATGTGATGAAGTTCCTCCTCATGCTGAGCTGTAACTTCATGTGTTTTAGTTTGTGGCCATTGCTCCTTGTCCTGTCACTGGGCACCACTGAAAAGAGCCTGGCACCATCCTCTGACACCCCTGGGAGATATTTATGCGCATGAATGAGATCCTCTCTCAGCCTTCTCTTCTCCAGACTAAACAGGCCCAGCTTCTGTGGTCTCCCCTTATAAAAGGGATGCTCCAGACCCCTCATCATCTCTGTGGCCTCCACTGGACCCTCTCCAGTGGCTCCTTGTCTTTCCTGGACTGTGAGCCAGGTCTCAGCTTTGCTGTATGAGCTGGGAACTCCTCACTGCAAAGGTGAAAGACCAGCATGTGTCAGAAAGGGAGCACAAAGTCAAAAATGCTTCATCCTCAGCCTGTGCAACCTGACAGTTCCATGGAAGGGGATTTTTTTCAGCAATTTCAATATGTTCCCCTACTGGAAAGGGAAAATAAAAAAACCAAGCCAGGCAACTCCTGCAGCCAAATGCCAGTTGCTTGGACAGAAGCAAGAGCTGCTGATAGTATAGGGATAAAATATTTCTAAAATCATGGGATATTCAGGGAGATAGGAAAGAAAGGTCAGGCCTGGTAGGCCCTGTGAAAATGTTAGGTTCATGCAAAACTACAGTTGTATAATAATTTAATGACTATGATAAATGATATGATTGCTAAATGTGATGATTGTTTGGTAATTGGATATAATTATTGTTGAATTGTAACAAGAATAATGAGAAATGATGCTTGGGGGGGTCTGATGGAAATTATAAAATCCATGCTTGGATGAAATCAATGTATACAATAGAATAATATAAGTTTAATAATTAATATATAGTTATATAACGATAAGGGTATAAAAATGTGTTCATTCCAAACCCATGTCAGAGTCAGATTTGGGTCTGTACCCCTGTCACAGACACATTTTATGAAAAATCCTTTCCTTAGGATTTTTTCTCCTGAGAAGCTGAGAGGCCTCAGAAACAAAATGTAAACAATGGTTATCTGCTGCTGTGGAATGCAACAGGTGCATCTGGGATTGGTCTCATGTGGTTGTTTCTAATGAATGGCCAATCACAGTCAGCTGGCTTGGACTCTCTGAGAATCAGGAGCTTTTGTTATGATTCCATTCTTTTTCCTTTGCTTGCAAGCCTTCTGATGAAATCCTTTCTTCTATTCTTTTAGTATAGTTTTAATATAATATAGATCATAAAATAAGAAATCAAGCCTTCTGAAACATGGAGCCAGATCCTCATCTCTTCCCTCTTCCCGGGACCCCTGTGAACACCATCTCAATTGGTGACCCTGAGTGAAGCAAATTTCCACATGCCCCTGACACCCAGAGCTCTTCAATAAAAGCACCTGCATGGAATCATCCCATGATTGTGTGTTCCTGAACACTACCACTGCCATTCATTAATCCTGATGTGCCTTGCCCCACTAAGCACTAGGTGTAAATGGCTGCAATCCTTAAATTCCTTCATATGCTCTCCATGATCCACAGCTGCAGCACCAAACATCACTTAAATGTAAGGGAATACTTAAATGTACTCCCTTGACAGCAGACTTGAAGAAGAAATAGCTTGGGGTAGCCAGCAGAAACACAGACCATGACAACAAGGAGGAAAAAAGCTCTATTTTTATCTCTTCCTGCTGACACATGGAGCAGCACACACTTCATTCAAGCATACACACAGCTGCTCAGTGGCTGGGATTTCTGCAGCAGCTCTGAGGCTCCAGGAAGTGCAGTCAAAGCAGATATTCTCTGCTCTGAGGAGGAGAGACAGCACAAGGATGCTTTGAAATGCTCTGCTTGATCTAGTTCATTCTACTCTCCAGGGAGGCACCACAATTCCATATTCAAAAACATGTGTGCATATTTCCTGAATCTAGCACGAATATTTAATACCTCTTCTTGCAAAAACAAGATAATCATGCCTGCAGATCTTCCACAAGCAGCTATGGAGCATTTTTGCCTCAGCAATCATTCAATTTGCATCTCTAGTGAAACAACTCAGTGAACAGGCAAACAGATTTTTATCTCTGTGCTTGGGCAGATCTGCCAATTGCTTAAAGCTTCAAGTGTCAGTCTTCAGGCAGGGATAATACCTGGAGAGAGGACAAATATTTAGGCTCAAGAGCTAAAACCAGAGAGAGACTCTTCATCAGGAACTGTAGTGATAGGACAAGGGGGAATGGATTCAAACTGGAATAGGGAAAATTTGGGTTAGAGGAGAAATTTTTCATTGTGAGGTGAGGGGAGACCCTGGCACAGGGTGCCCAGAGCAGCTGTGGCTGCCCCTGGATTCCTGGAAGTGCCCAAGGCCAGGTTGGATGGGGCTTGGAGCAACCATGGGACACTGGGAGTTGTCCCTACCCATGGCAGGGGGTGAAACAAAATGATCTTTAAGGTCCCTTCCAACCCAAACCATTCTGTGTTTCTATGCTTTTACCGATATGAGAACCATACAGCTTTTAGCATCTGAGAGAACCAATTAACAAAAATTAATTATGATGGCTTTACTTTTTTTTTTTTTTTTTTAAGGGGCCAGAGCTTTCCCTTGGCACATATTTTTTAGAGATACAAACAAAACTTAAAAAAAAGAAGTGAGAGGGAAAGCCAACAATATGACAGCAAAACAACTGTTTGCAACTACTGAAAATACTGTGTTAATTGCTCAGCTGCTCTCTTCAGGGCCTCAGACTTTCACCAAAATATACCAAGTGGTGTAAGGGGGGTGGCTTCACCCTCACTGAGGAAGCCCAGATAAACTCATTAATACATGGACAGAGCAGGAATCTTCTGCTTCTCCTTCCACCCAAAGTCTCCTCTTTGTACAAATATATCTGCAACTGCACCCAAACCTGCAGAGGCTTCTTAAGGCAAAGCCCACTCTTCCCCCCTATAAGTAACTCAGGAATCAGTTCATACTCCTCCCAAATATCCTTCCCACTCCTGCCTGCAGCTTTGATTTCACGCTTGTCCTCAGCAGCCAGAGTGAATCGCCCATTTCCTGCCTCCTAATCCTCACTCTGCCACAAAGCTCTGCAGCTTTTCTGCTGCTCCTCCAGGTATTTCTGCTTTGGGCTCAGTAAGAAAAGCTACATTAGGATAGAAAAATTCTGAGCAGGTGGCACTACCATAGTCTAACACACAGAGAAAGGAATCAAGCTTGTTCCCTCGTGGCTGTTGTATTTTAAACACAATTAAATAATGAAAGAGTATAAATTACAGCCTGGTTTTTCTCACATAGCTTTTTTCTCCCCATGTGGGGTGGAGAATTCCATGTGAGGTTTTAGTGTCTCCAGTCTTTGCCATGTGGAATTGCGTCATACCCATTCAACCTTGACAGGTCACTTTATTTAAATACCAGTAGTTTTGTGAGAATCTCAGGTTTCACATGGGAATTAAGAAACCCCAAACCTTAAAAAAGTGAATTTTGGCTGTTAACACACCAGGAAGCAAATATAAGGAAGTCACTTGAAGCTTAAATTTTGAATGTTTGGGATTGGCAGCATAGGACTGACCCAATGCAATTTCATGGTCTGTTTATCCATCCTGTTCTCTAGACCATCATGAATTTTATAACAGGTGCTTTCCCTTAGCCAGGCATCTGTGACAAACAGAACATGCTGCAGAGAAAGCAACTGCCTTCATAAATCTAATTCCAGTCAATGAAGAGCTCGTGGCTGAGAATCACAGAACTGCATAATCAATAATCATGGTCTGCAAGACAGAAAAATATCTTCTGATGGCTTTCTCCAAAGCTGTGCACCAGATTCTGGATTGTTTTTCAGTATTTCAGGATTATGCAGCTTCCCTAAAGGCTGTGTGGACCAGCACTGCTATCCTGCATAACTCTATCTGGCACTTGACCTGAATATGTTTCTCCCGATTAGGCAGTGACATTCTCATCTGGAAACTCTGTTTGTACATTCAAATTGTTGTCTCAGCATAAAGGTGTGCTGCAGTTATTCTGAAAACACAGATGTGTGGCACTGTCTGCATTTCAAAAATTTTAGTTATTAGCCTGATTTGGAAGCTTGCACTCCCAGATTCCAGGATCTGCTGCCCCTGATTTCTCCCAGCATGTGTGTTATGAAGAGATGGGTCTCTGTCAAGGGGTGGTGCCAACCTCAGCAGAGAAAAAAAGATTTATTAACACCTAAATAAGATTTAGCCAGTAGCTGCTAGCCTGGAATCTTCCAGATGAAGCAGGTCTGCAAAGGAGGTAGAATTTCTGCCCAGTACCTCTTCTGTACAGCAAATAGGGGACCTCACTGTCAGTGCAACAATTTGTTCCTTTTTACAAATACTAAACTGACCTCAACACCCAAATATCTCATTTACCTTAATTCACGCTGTATATTTGTCATATCTGCCATGAGAATTGCACAGTCTCAGATCAAATATTCTGTATGGATAAAAAGTCCTGCAACAGCTGCCACTCTGCAGATCAAATAAAGGGCATTAAACCAAAATCACCTCCTGTCTCCTCAGTCCCCCTGGGAAAGTGAGATTTGGTATACTGACCAGAAAGGCAAAAACTCAGCACATGGCAGGGCAGAAAGCAAGCTCTGCTCCACAAGAACAATTATTTGCCAGTTTCAAGAGTCATACACTGAGTATCTGACCTAACCTTAACTATTACTCTAACACAGGATGTGAGCAGTTGTGCTTCCAAAAGTTGCAAAATGTTCACAAAAATAAATACTACAGAGTTAACACAGCTCCATTTTTTTACTAGTAATTACTCTGAAGTGCAAAATGTCCAGCTCTCTCATTTTATGCATGTTACATGCTGGCTGCTACAGTTTTTGAAGGTTCAAAAGCTGCTCCAGCGTTACATAATCACAGAATTAAACAAAATCAAATCTATAATCTCTACGGCTTTAGAAAAAGCTGGGCAAGGGGGGAGGGGGGGAAGGAAGAAAAAAAATCACAACTCTAATGATGTAGAAAAAACAAATAAGTTTAATTTTTAAAAAATTAGATTAACTATTGAGCTCTGTACATGGGGTTGGTAATAATTACTTTTCAAGGACCTTCTCAAGTGTAATGCTCTGCACAGCTCAAAGGAAAGGTTATTGCCATGAACTCAAAATGGCAGAGCAAATATTTAATTACTGTTTACTCCAACTCCCAGGCTGTTCCTCAGCAGACCCCAATGCAATCCTGCCCACTTTGGCCAGAATCCATCAGTATATTATCTAAATCCCAAGCAGTAGTATCAAAGACTGATGAATTATTTGGAAATAAAAAGTTCTTTGGCTTTCTAGGCACCATGTATCATTTTGGAAAGGCATCAGCTAGGTTGGGTGACTGAGCTAAAAATAAAATTTAAAAATATACAGATAACTGGGGTCTTCAATTAAGAGTCTCCTCACCACAACCGCAGCATTTTAGTTTTTAACAGGAGCATGTGCAGCTCAGAGGATGAGTGGTCAGGAGGGAACAATCACTTGCTCGAGCAGCCTCACTTTCCATGGCAAGCTCTGGATAAACATTCATGGAAGATTTTCCCTCATTTCCAGGACTCCTGTTCGCTACAGACCCCCTACAGGCACTTCTAGGGTGTGAGATGAGGATTTTTCTCTGAGCTTGCTATCTTTCCAAAGGTAATTCAGTGACATTGGGTGATATTTAGATGTCTAGTTCCTCTATTGTCTGCATATAGCAACACATATTTTTCAAGCCCTTAAGCACTTACTCCCAGAAATGGCTCCTAAAAGCTGAGGCAAAGACAGACAGACAGACAGTTCTGTCTGACAGAACTGAGTCCTGGCACCACAGTCAGGAAATCCTGCCTTGGGCAGATCACTTTGTCCTCAGATGATGGAAATAGCTGACATTATTATCAAAGGGCTGCCAATGATGTTTCTCAGCTTACCCACAAATTTTACAGTAATTATTTAGTTCTGGGTTTGCTTTCTATTGTAATGAATATAACACTTCCCTTTCCTCACACTCTGTTCTTTCTGCAGTGCCATTACTGCATCTGATGGCCACTGCATTTCAGCAGTTCCATGAAATGTTTTTCATGGATCTGTTTTGACTTCAGCTTGCTCTTAGAAACATCTTTAGAGGGTGTGGGAAGGGGAGAAGAACACAGATGAGTTCTCCCTTCTCTCCTGTGAATATTCTCAGGCAACACTGCAGCCCCATGCAAGAGTGACTCTGCCTGCTGGAATAAATCCCAAATAATGGAGTCTCCTGGTGCTGGGTTTCTTCCCCTCATTCTGCAATTGCCCAGCAGCCATTCAACATTAATCCAACACTGGTTCTCCAATCTAGTATTGCTGCCCATCAGCATTGCTGATGATACTGCAGCTGGCAGCACAACCCATCTGCAGAGGAACTGGGCATTGATCAGGCTGCCCAGCTGGCAGCTGGATGCCTGCAGCTCTTTGTGCTGAGGATCTGCTGAGGCTCTCTGGGTCTGCAACATCATGCCATGGGTGTCATCCTCATCCTACACTTCCACATTACCAGGTGGGTTCTTGTACCTGGTTTGTCCAAGACTGGATGGCTGCTGTATCCAGACTTGGAGAAAATATTTTTCCATACCCAGATCACTGCTGGTCCTTCCCAGGAAAGGGCAAAGGTTACAGTCATGGGTCTGGCTATTTCCACTTCCAGCTGCAAAACAGCATTTCCAGTAGTGATGGTAAAACTACTCAAATAACAGTGAAAAAGGAACTTGGTGAACATAGTTCAGCTGATCTCTTTAATTAACTGCTCGAGCAAATGACAAATTGAATGTGACACATTACTTCTCTCCACCAGAACTTGCTGGAGTTTGTGAGACCAACTGGGATGTTATCATTGACAAAAACTCAATCATCTTCTTTTTCTTCCCAGATGTTTAGTTCCTTACTTGTCTAGTTTGTAATAGCGTAGCTGTGACCAATCTGAATTTCATCTGTAATTTCTAAATTCGATGTATTGAGTGCTGCAGTTCTATATTCTTCAAGCAGATTTCTATTCAACATTCTAGTTCATAAATACACTTCAGACCCAATAAATTTTAGAAGGAGTAATATCTTCAGGGGGTTACTAAACTTCTCAAACCCCTTATCAAATGCTTTATTATTCTTAGACATAGTATCTCTTTCATTGTTTGTGTTTTACTTACTCACATAATGAAAGTCCTTATCTTTCTTTGCTTTTCATCATCTGTTCTGATCAACTCTACAATAAGATCAGTTGTTCTTTCCTCTTTCTGCCTTGTTTTCACAAGTCTGACTCTCTACAAGCGCAGCAGCCCTTTGTTCATGCAGTCCCACCCATTGAGTTTGTGGTACCCCTGACCCCCTTTGTGCCACTCTGAGCTCTCAGCAGCAGCTGAGTTTAAAATGGAGCCTCCACAAACCTCTTCAGGTAGAGTGGTTGCCTGAACCAGCTAATTCCATATCAGAGGAGATTTGATAGAGGACTGGAATATTTGGCAAGAACTAACAGAAAAAGCAAAACAAAAAATCCCAATATTTCATACAATAGCCTGGATTAGAAGGCACCTTAAATCTCATCTCATTCCAAACCTGTGCCATGGGCAGGAACATCTCCTCTACACCAGGCTGCGCTGAGCCCATCCAACCCTAAACACTTCCAGGAAGAGACCTAGACAGGTACAAGCTGATAGAGAACTACATAAAGCCATTCCTTTAGTATACATAATCTCCCTGAAATGCATGCAAGCTCTTCCTGCAGTTGAAACACAGCTATTTCTAAAAATTAAAATTGCTTGCAGGTAGGACTACAGGCATCAGGACAGAAATCAGCTTTCTAATGTTTTCTTCAAACTGGTTTGTGCAGCTTCTCTCCATCCTCCACCAAGGAAGGAAAAAAAAAAAAAAGAGGAAGAGCAGCAAAAATCTGTCATGCTCATGATATCTGTGCAATACAGACTAGGGATTTGTATTTTGGTTTCCTAGCAACTCTGAAGGCCAATTCAGCAGTGATTTTATACCGAGCACCAGTTCCAGGGTTGCTTCAGCTCTTTTCACAGAGAGATTTCTGAATCTTTAACTGCCTCCTTCTCTCCTTTAATGCACAGGTAAAGTGCAATCCTAGGCTGACTGCTAGATTAGTAACACCTACATTTTACTTTTATCTACATTCCATCCTCTGATGATTTTATTATTCCACATGAAAAAATGATGAAGAGCTCTTAAGCTAGTGTTTAATCAAATTGGTCAGGGGAAATGAACAAATGGAAAGGAGAATCTGCAGATTAAAATGAAGCTATCATCAAAGAAGATCAAAGCCAGAGCTGACCTCACATCATAGCTATGAAGGACCCAGATGCAGTTTCTGCAATGTCTGTTACAAAAACTTGCCATCTGTGAATGGTAAAAGGAGAAAAACCAGGCAAGAGTAACAAGGTTAATTCTAGACCTTGATGAGCACTAAGCTTTTAAAATTATAATTTCAAAATTCATAAAAATGCATCAAGAAATAAACACTGGGAGCATCAGTATTTATGGCTGGGAATATATTTTCCACTGAGAAGAGCTCCAAAGCTGGCAGGAATGCTCCAAGCTTTCCATCACACTGTCTGGCCAAGATGCCTCAGAGAAGATCAGAAGTTGACCTGCATGGATTTAGTCTGCATATCCCACTGGCCTCCCTGCTGGGGCTGCCAATTAGTTTCAGTTGTGAGAGTGTTTTCTGCAATGTGGCAAGTTGCCAGTGGGGAACTGGATTAAGATCACCAAATTACTTTGCCTGCCAGCCCAGAAGTAAAACAGTTCTCTTTTCCATTTACCTCTGGATATGTTCAGCTGCAGTTTGGAAGCCTGTGCTCCAGGATGGATGCACTGATTCACAGTGTGGACCGGCAGAAATGTGCTTTGTTCTGCCTCCACAATTCACTGCTGAAAATAGTTTTATTGTCTAACTGCACCTGCACTCTTCAGAGGGGAAAAGGCAGGGACCCAGAGCAGTCAGCAGCATGTGTGGTCCTTGAGGAACTCTGTCACCTTTCTTGCCCCACAGAAAATCAGTTCAATTAAAAGCAAGAGGTGATGTTCCTCACAGTGCTTTATTTCTCGTAACTAAAGCTCTGGGAATAAATGAAGCAGATAATCTGTCACTAATGTTATTAATTCATTTTAATTCTTTGGTTTGCAGCTACACATGTGGGAGACTCTGCTACCTACTTAGCATAAATTTGCAGCAAGATAATAATCTACTGAGAACAGGTAATTTTCCCTGTGAAGAGATGACATATTCATGGGAACTGAGAGAACAAATCACCTGGAAACTGAATCAGCAGGGTGCTGCTGGCCCACTCCTCCTGCTGATAGTCTGTGCCTGCTGCAGCCACAGGGGTTTGAGAGAATTTATCCTCCACATCTGACTGAAGACATTTAACTCCAGGCATTTGGAAAGGACACTGTTACCATGAGGGTCTGTCTGTTATACTGTCAGAGATGACAACAGAGTGTCTGAAATGGTGCAGAGTGGACAATTCAGCTGCTGTAGTTATTAATTAGGACCACTTCACCCCACTATGGGTGTGCAAATTGATTCACCACTAAAATGACATCTCTTGCTCCTGGGAGCAGAGTGGATCACGAATGCAGCACGAGGTAGTGAAAAGCACAGAGCAAGAGGGAGGAGAATGTACTTTGTAAATCCTGAGATGTGTTTAATGCAGTGTTCCTTGGTAAAGAAAATTCCAGTTTGGATTCTTGTTTTTTAAAATCAAAGTTGTAAGGTCTACAGGCAGGGTTTGAAGGAAAATTGGGAGAGGAATCGTTGGCTCTGCATTTTTCAGTATCATGATAATATGTTTATTATTTATTTTGCAACTTTTCACTCACTTCCTTTGGTCAAAGCATCTTTCATTTTATTCTGTCTTACAACATTCTTCCTTTAAACTCAGCCACCACATTCAAGTGATTATGTGGAATAAAAATATCAGAAAATTTAATCAAAGGGACTAAAGAAGGCTCATGGCTTTCCTTATTGTTTATAAGCATAGTCTGTGTTCTGGATTTTCAAGTGCCTCCCAATGCATTAAAAATCTGCATATGAAAAAACTGCTGAAATTACTTGAAGATCAGAGCTTGCATATTGGAAATAACTGCTTCTTTTTTCAAGGTTTGAATAATTTAGTTAGAATAAGCTATCCAAAGGCTCAGGCACCAGGCCAAGGAGGTGTGGTTACAGGATAAGAAGGCACAACTTCAGGCAAAATCCCTTGGCCAGCTCAAGTAACCACAGGGACAAAGGCAGAGAGGAAAGGGCAGAGGACCTGTCTTGCCCTTAATTGTCTAAATGAGCCTAAGGAGATTAGCTGCACAATTAGGGATCTAATTAGTGCCACTCCCAGCCAGGACAGCAGCCTGTTTTCCATGTGCTTCAGTGTTATACACCTGAGGTCTGACCTATAAATGGAGTTTGAGCTCCCTGTGCAGCCCCTCAAATCCCACCTCACACCCACACCTCCAGAGAGTCTGGGGATCCACGGGCACAGGATTTGCTTGGCAGGAAACAAATCTTTCTTTTTCAAAAACCCCTGCTCAGAACAGCCCAAAAAGAAGTCATGCAAGACAGGCATGAGACAGAACTGGGATACAAACAGCAAATTGTAGAAGGGCTTGTGGTGGAAAGGACCTTAAAGCTCAGTTAGTTCCAAACCCCTGCCATGGACAGGGACACCTTCTACCATCCCAGGCTGCTCCAAGCCCCATCCAGCTTGACCTTGGGCACTTCCAGGGATCCTGGAGCAGCCACAGCTTCTCTCGACAATCTGTGCCAGCCCCTCACCACCCTCTCAGGGAAGAATTTCTTCTTAACATCCAACCTAAACCTACTCTCTAAGTCTGAAGCCAATCTTCCCCTGTCACTCCATGCCCTCATTCTTTTGAAACACTTGTCCTGTTCCTAGTAACCAACTCAAGAAAAAGATAAAAAATTTAATTTCATCATATTCAAACCACTCTCAGTCAGTTCTGTTCTAGCTCCAGCCTCCACAGCTTTGTGGTGGAATGACCTGCTGCTGTTCACTGGTTTGTTCTGGTCACCTCTTGGTGTCTGACCCCAGCTCTGGATGCTGAGTGGGGACACCCAGGCTGCACCACATCTCCTTTGTGATCTCTGAACCTCTTTTATCCCCCTACGCAAACAGAAACAGCACACTCTTTTTCTCAGCATTAACACATAGGAACAATTTCCACAAGACCACAAAGGGTTTCTGGTGTGGTTTCTTCCTTCCTAATCAACCCATTTATTTTGCTAGTTGCGTGCATGCTAAGAGGGGATGCTTTTAGGGATGGCTGATTGTAATTATATAAGACAAGAGAAGCTGCATTCAGATTCATTTCCTCCACAGCCAGAGCCTTGACTTTCTGAGAATTAAATCCCCATAATGAAGGGGAAGCCTTTGTGTGCTGCTGTTGCTGTTTTACATCTCTCATTGCACCCTCTGAGTGCACACAAGTAATGACTGAATGATTTCAGGGTTTAGCTCTTGGAGTAAGATCAGCATCTCCAGGTCAATGTTACATAAATAGGCAGAATGTGTGCTGGTAAAACATGCACATATTGCTTTCTCTGCCTTGGGCAGCCCTGCTCTGGAGTCTGAGCAAAACCAGGGTACAGCCAAGAGACCAGAGAGGTTCACAAGAGAGAAACATCATTATAGAATCATGGAATGGCTTGGCTTGGAAGGGGCCTTAAAGACCATCTCATTCAAACCCCTGCCATGGCAGGGACACTTTCCACTACCCCAGGTTGCTCCAAGCTCCATCCAGCCTGGCCTTGGACATTTCCAAGGATGGGGATCCACAATTGCCCTAGGCAACTTGTTCCACTGTCTCACCACCCTCAAAGGAAAGAATTTCTTCCTAAAATTTAATCTAAACCTGCTCTGTCATTGTGAAGCCAACCCCCTTGTCCTGTCACTCTTGTAGAAAGTCCCTCTCCAATGGCCCAGAGGAACAGGCAGCAGCCTCTGTCTGCCTCTTTAGCAGCAGGGCTTGGGAGCTGCTAAAGGTCAGACTGCACAGGCAAAGGGCCTGTGAGCACTGCAGGGAAACAGGAATAACTGCAGTGCTCAGGAAGCCCTGACCTCATGGGCTCTGCATGGCTCAACACTGGAAAGGAGCAGGAAAGGAGAGCCCCAAAACAGCCTCACAAAGCTCTTCATCCCTTCCTGCTGCACTGAGAGCATTTTGGGCCAAGTGGATGCTGATCATCATCCCCACAGAGCACTCTGTGATAAGAGTAATTTTAATTTTCCTGGTTTTCCTCGTTTTAAAGCAGGATAACGAACATGTCCTTTCCCTTGTGTTCCCAGACTTTGTCTGCCCTGCTCATGTCAGTGGCAAGTTCCTTAAGGCAAGACTTGTCTTTTGCTGTTTGTGTGGGCTTTGTGCAGCACCATCTGACCTGAGAGGCACTGCCACACTCCAGCAGGAACAACAGACGCTGAAGCAATGCCTGGTTACAAAAATAAACACATGAAAAATACATTTATGACCCTTGTGTACAGCAAAGTGCTGCACACAGGCAGACATCCATTAAGGGAAGATTCAATATCACAGAGTGGTCTGGACTCCCTCAACCTCATTTCTTCTTCCACCACTCACAATATAAATAAATTCCAGACCAGAATTTCCTAGGATTACTTAGAAACACCCTTCTTTTATCCATCTATCTTTATCCATCTATTTTCTATCAGATAGTGAATTGTATATTGCAAGAGATAACAGGGTTAAACTTCATCTGGGATCATAAATATCATGGGTTGTTTTAACATTTACTTGAGTATATTTTCTTTCAAAAAAAAAATCTAAACAGAATAAAATTAAGCCCACAGCAGCAGAGAAAGAAATAAAAAACAACCCCCAAACCATGCACACAAAAGCGAGGCATAAGAGGGGAAAAATAAAGCAGCTGTAAGCTCAAGTGGAAACAATTTGATTACCATCAATTCCCTGAAGTACTGACCAGATAAACACTTGTTTAGTTTATAAGTTCTGACAAGATCACAACCCAAGGTAGTATAGCGGCAAGGGAGTGATTTTTCTATTTATTTATTGAAACTGCTGAGAAAATAATAAAGACAGAAATCAAAATCCATGTCTTCTGTGTAGCTACAAAATATTTCCAGTAGGCAGACAAGGCAAACTCACTGGTATTGTTATGAAGATCACAAACACCAACATGCCTAAAGCAACAGACAGTGAAAATGTTACTTAGATTTGAAAATCTGATTTTATTATATTTATAAAATAATTTCCTATCAGATGTCTAAGAACTAATCACATCATCTGGCAAATGTTATATTTGCCCCCCCCCTTTTAATTTTTTGGCTCAGTTATGAGAAATATTTTATTTTTTAAGTGCAAATTTAACATAAACCTCCATTTTGAGGAAGCAAAAAGATTATTACAGAAAAGGATGAATTAAATAGACAAGGAGTTATTGCTATTAAACTTTCTCCCAGTGCCTAAATATAGAAATTATAGCCAGATAAACTGCTTACGTAAAATCTCTTTATCACTTCTTAAAATGATGAAGACTGGAGCTGCAGCAGCTTTTGCCCACAGTTTCAGAAGTCTGTCCTCATATTGTTCAGTCACAGAAAACCTCTAGCCTTTTCCCCCTTTACTCTTAATTTAATTCCTGGTTTCAGAAAATTTGCAGGTCCCCTGGGTTATTTACATCTCAGCTGGATCTATCAGTCCTGCCTTTCGGAAACCTGCATTGAAACAATCACCCCATGTGGGGTCAGAAATTGGACTTGATCTCCACTTGGGAAAATTCAAAAACTGGCTCCAGTCGGGGACAAATGTAAAAATGTGGTTCTAATCCCAAAGGAAGGATGCACAGACACAGGGACTGGACTAAATGATGAGATGAACAAATGCATTCTGGGCCTAATGAGAAAGGGAAATTCTTCTCACAAATATTTGCAGCAGGTGAAGTCAAGAATTTGCCATAGTAGATGAAGACATAAACTCTTCCAAGACCATTCTCTTTGACAGCCAAAATTAACACAAAGTCTTAATCAAATATGTGAAGTCAGAGATCACAAAATTTAGAAGCTTCCAGCATTAGCCTTTTCCAAATTCTGATGAGTCCTATCCTTTTTTCCTTACACTGAGCCTTCAAGGACTAAGGTATTAAATCTCCCATCCATGTCATCTCATTTACTTGGTACACCCTGCTGAAAAATAATGGAGCCCCTGATAAAGATCACAAACACTATTTCAGGTCAGTCATGAGGGTTTTGCAGCTAAGAGGAAAATAAATTAACAGAAAGTAAATTTAACTTTAGCCAAGTCATGACTGCAGTTTCTGTATAATATCATCTATCATCCCCTCCTCTCTTTGCTCACTCAGCTGAACAGAAATCTAAACTAACCTAATAATTTACTCACTCATGGCTCCAAATATTGAAAGCCCAAATTGCTGGTTCAGGCACAGTTTGGATGGAGTGAGGCAGATGAGTTCCTGGTCATAACAGTCATCAGCTTTTAAAAAATAATGATCAGTATGTCAAGCTGCATCTGTCATAAAAATATGTATTTTGGACATGTTCTTTTGAAAAAGTCCTTTTGATTTCAAAATGCTTTTCTTCAGTCCAAGAAGCATTTGAAATTCTCAGTCCTCTCCAGCTTCCATCAGGCTGTCAAAATGAGAAGCATTTATCCCTGAGAATTCTTAGTTCAGTATGAAATATTGAAAAGGTGATGTGGGGCCAAGATGGTAACCTACATTTCAACATTCCTGAAATAACAATACAGAGGGGAGACAGTGGACAGATGAGCAGGAAGAGACAAAAGTCATTAGATGAAAGGAAAAAATAAGAAAAATTAGAAATAGGGAGGTGCATACTTGGCAAACCAGAGAGGTAACAAGAAAGGAGTGAAATGGAATAAACACAAATGCAAAGCCAAAAAGCAGGAAGCGTGCAGGGAATGTCCTGGAAATAAAACGTTCTGGGAGCAGGGGAAAAACTGAGGACTGCACATCACGTTGAGGGTCTCAGCAAGTGGCTGGAATTGACTCGAGAATTCAATGACCAAAATCTAAAAGTAAAATAAAAGAAAGGGATTTAGCCTCATATGGCCCTTGCAGATTATTTCTATTTCAGTTTAGGCAGAGCACTGCGTCCACACAAGTCAGCTGGCATGATTTCCTTCCCCAGATCACTGAGCTGATACTGCAGCTTCAAAGAATTACTTTAGTGTGCTTTAAGGGCATGATTTTTTCCATGATTCAAGAGGCTGTGAACCAAATCTCTGTGACACTTTCCTAAAAATGCTTAGGACCTTCATTTTGGGAATTTATTAAATCACTGATTTGAAGACTAATTTTCATGAGAGATATAAATAACTAGGCTGTTCTGCATTCCCCCTCTTCTGTTCTTTAAAATATTCCATATATTATCACAGTGTTTCTTCGACCAAAGATATAAATTTTAGGGCTGATATTCAGCTTTCTATATATTTCTGGTTTTGAAGGTTGAAATTATGAAATTCCATAGAAAACTGATTATTAATTTAAAAAACAGGGAGAGTCTCTAGCACAGCTGCATTTTCTAGCTCCTTCCATTTTAAACAGCTGCAGCATTCTGCAACAAACCAAGAACCTGGTTTTGTATTCTGGGTTGCTAATTAGTTATTATCTTTTATAGCTTTAATCAATGAACTGCTAAAGCTCAGCCAGAGCAGTGCTGCTATTTGTAAATTAACCTTTAACAGTCTCAAAGAAACAGCACTTTCAGCCCCTGCACATTCTTTGCAGTGACTGCTTGATGAGTCTTGATCACACCCTTTTTCTCTAGATGAGGAAGGTCATTTGAAGAAGGAGAACAGAAATTCACTGACATTTCAGGAAGAAATTGTCCTCTACACACAGTCACAGTGTAAAGCTGTATCATATGAAACATTACAACTTAGGTCTCATCACTCTGTGAGTTATTTTCCTAGGCTCTTTCTCTTTAAACTGGATTTTTAGAAGATTAATTCAGTGGCCAAGATCTTTGTGACTCTCCTGTGGGGCCTTTAACAGCTTCTCCTGTATTGCCTGCCTGATTTCAAGACCAGTGTCTGTTCTAACAGTGAGACTCAATCCCCCCTCAAAACACTTTTTCCATTCCTTCTGTGCTGCTGTTACATGGACTCAAAGATGCAGACAATGTCAAATGGTTATTCCATGAAAAGAACAACTGCAGTGCAGCTCTCTGCCCCACTCATCACAACCGATTACCCAAGCCCAGGGTGCCAATCTCCTTTCCAGTGACCTGTGCTCAGTAGTCACTTAAAAATCAACACTGCCATTCCCTTGGAATCTGCCTCCTGCAGACCTTCTAGCATGTCTTCCAATTGTTTCTCTCTGCCAGATTCTCTGTGCTCACCTTTCTATGCAAGATTTTTACTGCTGTGAAGTGGGAAGTGGAAAGATAGAAACTTCCACAGGCACTGAAGGGTTTGATCTGCAGTCTTAGGAGAAGCTTGGATTGATGTAAAAATATAATACACTAATATTAAGCAGAAACTCATGTTTCTATAGTTGTAAGTAAGAATATGCCTTAAGTAAGTAAAAAACTGTATTAATAAGATGGTGAAGGGTTTATAATGTAGGGGTGTGGTTGTACAGAGTAAGGTAAGAGTTTAGAGGTTATAATAGAAGCACCTGTGTGCATGCAAGAGAGAAGGCAATGGATAAAAGTATCCACAGTGAAGCAAAATTAAGTAAAGGTTATAGAAAAGCAAAAAAAAAAAAAAAAAAAAAAAACTTTGTAGCAACTATCCATTGCATTAGAAAGTTCTATATTGTCTTGTGACCATTTTGAGCTCTGGCTGACTGCTTGCTCTGTTAAATCTCACAGCCTCTGAGACTGATGTTTATTTGAGCAATAAATCATTTTTGGCCCAACTGTGGTCCCATCCCTTCATTAAATAATAGTGTCCTGTCTCATGCCCTTAGGATTATCTGCTCAGATCTCTTCTCCTTGGACTATTGTCCTGTATCTCATCTGGGCCCTTCTCACAGTTTCATTGGAATGAAGTATCTCTTTCAGATATAATAATCTTATTCAGGTTGGATTTACTTGCTTGGCATCCAAATTAGTCTGTGAAACAGAGAATTGGGAATACCACAACTAATAGTGGATAATTATAATTATAATTATTTCTTTCCTTGTCAAGGCGTTCTTGCACATTTTTTCTTATAATCCACACAAGAACTCCTGTCCTTTCTTCACAGTTTTCCCACAGTTGTTCTGTTCACAACACCCTACCCCAGAACAGCAGCACAAAACTCACCAGCAAGACTGACTTTATTTTTCAGGAAATTTTGCTTAATTTGATATATTTATAGTTGGTTCACATTTAGTTTTCTGAATTCTTAACTTATTCTGCATATCATGCCCCATCAATGGACCTCATCTGCATTCCAGGTGATTCCATCAGTAACCTTCCTCTGAGAGCAATACAAATTTATTCCAGGGAAATTGTCGTTCCCAGTGTAAACCCAGGGCAGCCCAGGACTATGTGGACAAGGAATATCCCTAAGCTAGCATGGTCCATGTGAGAAGGTCACAGGCAGGAAGTAAGGAACAGCAGGAAAAACAGAATAAAACCAGGAAAGTTGTAAGACACAAAAATTTCAGAGGACAAATGCTGAAATATTCAGATTTGGGGTGATGAGATGCGGAGAGGTTTGTATAAAGGGATCTTGTTTATTATCTTGTTCCACCCCCCTGCCATGGGACAACTTCCACCATCCCAGGCTGCTCCAAGCCCTGTCCAGCCTGGCCTTGGGCACTGCCAGGGATCCAGGGGCAGCCACAGCTGCTCTGGGCACCCTGTGCCCGGGCCTGCCCACCCTCACAGGGAACAATTTCTTCCTGCAATGCTGCCAACCAGTCCATGATGGTCTGTTTGCTGTCCTTCTGTCCTTGGGAGAGCCCAGGCAGTGCAGACAGGTTGAAATAACTCTGAGGCCCCAGCACAGGAAGGACATTGACCTGTTGAAGCTTTACAAAACAGTGTTACCACCTCTCCTCCCCAGCTAATTCCCTGAGAAAAGGAAAAGAAATAGCAGATATATTTAGAAGAATGCTACCACAGCAAAATCAGAATTAAAAAAATGAGTGTATTTTAGGATGGCATTTGCCTAGGCAATCTTAATTATGTCTCTTGTGCATATTTATAAGGGCAGACACTGAAATCCTAATTTCCTGAAAGTCTGTGGGCTATTGACATGGACTTCAGGGATGCCAGTATTTCACCCACAGCTTCACCTACACACTTACAGATTTCAGATGCAGATTTTATCATTAAATCCTTTCCTCTTTTACAGAACTGTCTGAATGGAAGTCTTTTATTTTCCTCTCTCTACATATAGTGTGTGGCCCAGTGTCTGATTTACTGCACACATATAAAGTCTACATTGACTACAGGAGTTGAAATTTCTCATGACTGTTTTTCATCACAAATCCTCATTGTTCTCCTGAGTCTTGCATGTGCTATGAAAGCATCTTTAGACTGGTTTTGTCTAGAAAAAATGCATTTTGAAGCATTTGCATTACACCAGTTCTGTTTTGTAGATTGGAACCAGCAGCACAGAGAAATACACATGGATTTGTCTAATGCCTGCTAACTCTAAGCTCTGAATTATTCATAACTCTGATTTATTCAGAAATCTTCAGTGTTTTATGTCTAGAGCAAAATTTCTGTTCATCTTAGTTTCTGTATTGAGCTCTCACCATTTTTGCCAATCAAGCTCCATTTATTCTGAGTTAGTTATCAAAAAAACAGAGTTCACTCACATTAGTGGTCATCTAAAATCTGACAGAATTGCAAAAACTGCCAAAGAACATGAAGCAGAAACCAGAAATGTGTCTTCATTCCCTGATCTCACTATATAGCATGTGAGAGATTAACAAGATGCCCCAGAGAGCTCAACTCAAAGCCAGAGGGAGTTTGAACCTTCTTGTCCCACCTCACCCAGAAGTCTCCCAGCTGCAAACCTGCAATGGGTTGGACTGGTGCCTGAGAAGATGCAAACACAATTTTAAAAATGCCACATCCAGATTCACTGTTCTTTGCATGGATGAAATATTCAGTAAAGTCAACAGGAATGCTGTCAGTCAAATAAGGACCAGGTTTTTTTTGGGAACATATATTTGTTGAAAAACATGATGGTGTTGGAGTTCAGCCATATATTAGGAATTAAGGATTTACTGATTTAACACTTGACTTATTATTACAAATCTTGAACCTAAACCAAAGAAGGAAAGGAGCACTGAAAGAGATATCTGTGGGAAACTGTAGCAGGATTCTAAAGCAGAGGTAGTAATTTGCTAAATATGTGATGTAGTGAGGTTACAAAAGCTAACACAACCTTTAATCCTGAGATTTCTCCATGAAACACCTGTTTGCTGTTAAGGACCAGGGACATCTAAAGCTTTAGGTTACAAAGAGAGGAGAAGAATATTATCTGAAACTCAGCACAAAAAAATGAAAAAAGTCTAATGAATGTAACATCAGGGTCACTAATCCCTTGGGAGGGCACAAAGACAAACCAAAATCTTCTTTGTGCTGGGATCCATTCATTGCACAAGTGCTTCACAGGTCATGGAAGGAAGCAGCAATAAGAGCCAAGGGTTACTGCTGCTCAAACAAAGAGATGTTCAGGTTCACAAAGCAAGTCCAAAATGATAAGACCTAAAACAGAATAGCAAGCAGGACTCTAGATAGAGGAACAGGGCTCTGGGCCCCAAATGCCACTGCACATCCTCAGATGACAGATCCATCCTACCTTTGCACTTAGATTCAGGTGCTTTTGGAAATTGGCAGCACCAGCATGAAAACATCTGGGAGAATGTTTGCATCCATATTGAACTGGGTATGAGGCAAAGCACTGAGTGCTCAGTCAAGGATGATCAGTGCAGCCAAAGCCTGAGGGAAGCCTTTGGAAAGGTTGGAGTGTTCTTGTGGTGACATTTTCAAATGCAAACTCAACAGTCACACACCCCTCATATTCTGCAAAGGCTGTGTGTTCCTGCAAAGCCTGCAGCAGAAAGAAGGGCACTCAAACCCCTAGCTGATCATAGCCTAGGGCTCCATGATATATTAAATTAATTCCCAAATCTGTTTCTGCAAACAGCTCTTCTGCAAGACCAGTGCAGGTTTTGCTGGGCACCATTAATTTGTGGATGTTGTAACGGTGATTGCAAATCCTCAGGTTGTTCCTCAGCCCTTTATCCAGGTGAAAATCCCATTTAAATAGAAAGAAACGTTTGCACCAAAAGATTAAATGAAGTAATTATCATTTTTGCTGCTGGAGACCCCACTGCCCAGCATTTGAGCTGCCTCTGTGACATGGGCATCACTCCTCATGTCAATTCCTGACTGAGTGCTCACAGAGCTGCCATACAGGGCTCACCACCCTCCACAGGCATCCACTGAATTTACAGTTTAGTTTTGCTGAAAATGGCTGAAAACAGGGACTGACTGCTCCTCTATGTCTCTATATTATTCCTGCTCCAAAATAAAAAGTGAGAATATTTTTTTTGTCTGCACTACAAAACATCCAGTTGATTTTTTTTTTCTAAACTCCATGAGAGCCTTCTGCCAATTCTTATTGACTTGCTGTGAAGTCATCAGTCAGTGACAGAGTAAATGAAGCTAAATTCTAAACCATGCTTTTTGTCATTTATTTTGACAAATAAATAACATTTTAGTTTCCATCCTCATGTATGAGTGAATGAAAATAGCTAGCAAAAATTTAGGTCTGATTTCACCACAGAAAAGTAAAATGAGAAGAGACATTCAAAGATACTTACTGGCTTTGTAAAAATAACAAAGGGAAAACTGATAAGCTCCTAGCCCAGTTTTACTGTTCTTTTGAAATGGAGGGCAAACCAGCTCTGGAATGCACACACCTGAATACACACATCAGAACTGAACCATTATTCCATTATTCCATTACACAAACCAGCGACCTCCAAAAGCAGGGTGAAAGCTGGGATCAGGGACTTTTATCTCCAATGCTCAATTGAGACTGAGTAAAGAAAAAGATGTGTTTTTGCTTTATTGTTCCTCTCTATTTCAATTCCACAGAATAATTTACAAGAACTTTATATCCAGATCACAGAATATTCTGAGTTGGAAGGTACCCACAAGGATATTGAGTCCTCAGGGAATGGGAATTCATACAGGGGCTGAACCCAGAGCTTTGGGGTTATTAGCACCATGCTCTGATGAGCTGAGCTTATCTGAGGGTCTTCACTCATTGATATAAAACAGAGCAAAAAGTAACTACAGCATTAGGAGGTCTAGTGCAGTTAACATCAGTTCTTGACAAATATTCTGGATTTCACATCCTTACCTGCTGTAGCACTGGACACTGTTGGCCACTGCTGGTCAGGCCCTGCTGCTCCTCCACGCAGGACTCCTGCCTCCTCCATATGCACAGCACTGGAAGCAAATATCACTCTTGGGTTATACAGTTCCCTTCTGCCCTGGACTTCACAGCACTTCCCTTTCCTGCTACTCTTTAAAGTTCATAACTATTTATCTTTGTGCAGCTACTCCTACAGTACTGCATGATGGTAGCAGCATGAGAAGCAGCTGCTTTGACTTGCAAAAAATACCTTTAATTATTTACTAAAACCCAGTTGTGGAATAAAATATAAAACAAACACACCTGCGGGACACTGCTGTCTTTGAATGGGAGGCACTAATAAGGAAGTGACACATCTTTGCTATTAGGATGTAGCAACATTTGGCAAATTATTAAAAAGTTAGCAGAATTAGTTCTGAGCTTCTGTCATTATGCCATTTTTACAAATCCCACCTTCCTGGGTTACTGCACATTTCTCGTGAGCAATGGAAGAGAAATGCATTTTCTCAAACGCAAAAACTAATACAGCAAACTTTACAGGGTACATCATGATTACTGGGCATCAAAAGCACCAATTTGCACGTTACATGGAAAGAAAAGAAAAAAAATCTGCTATTTTAAATACAAATCTGCAAATTTTAATACAAAACCAAGTCTGATGTTTATATGCTGTTCCTTAAGAGAAACAGGATTCCGGGGCTGTGTCCCGGTCTCTGCTCATGGGCTTCACACTCCCTTTCACACTTCCAGCTGAATTTAAGGGACAGTTTCATCCAAATGTGGCAGACATACAGGGCACCACATTTCTACAAATTTTATGAAAAAAATCAGCATTTTATGAAAACCATCAGCTGAGCAGGGCACACAGGCTCAGAACCTGAGATTTCAGGTAAGGACAGGGGTTGCTGATGTGAGAGAGCAGAGGAACATGTAAAATTTCCCAGAAGGGTCCCATTAGTCTTGTGGGATTAAAATAAGCTCTTGCTTTTCATTAATTGTTCAAGTAGCTTCAGATAAGATCTTGTACTTTGTATAGAAAGGAGTGTGGATCCACAAGAGCATCCCTGACTCAGGACCAGGAGATAAAATGCTCAGGTAGGTGGAATTCCTTCTTCAGGATCCTGCTCCTCAGACTGTGCATTGATTTTGCAGTAATGGATTACAAAAAAAATTGAAAGTTACAGCAGGAATATAAAAGAAAGAAAAGAGCTTGTCCTGTAGGCCACAAAGTCAAGCTTGCTCTGTCTTCCTTTGCTTGTGGTCCTTGAGATTCCCTTTTACACAGCATCTCAAAGTCAGAGGAGTCACTCCGTGTCCTCACCCACATGAAGCACAGTGTGACTCTGAATTTAGAACTTTAATCTCATAAAAACTCTTGGCTAAAGGTACAGCACCACTGCACCAACAATTCTGAGAAACTCATACAATGCTGCACTTTGTGATGCCACTGGGAATGGCTGCAGCCTCAGAATTGCCTTTACACCTGGACAGGAATCTTATCAATCACATCAGATTACACCTGAACATAGAATCAGTTTTCTAGTCTACTCAGGGAGAGCAAAAATACTGTTTGATTTAGGCTCTACAGTTGCAATTTTAGTGTAATTCTCTTTATCCAAGTGTACTGAGCAGAAAATTATAGCAGAGACTGCTTGCGGTATTAGGCAGTGGATTTTCAAAGATGTCTAAAGAGATTTGGACAAAAGCCTCACTTTTCCTGCTTTGAAAATCCATCTCATATCTTCAAAAAGTCCTTTCAACTGCATTAATCTTCTTGATTGCAGCATGTAGTTAATAAACCTGCTGCAGGAACAGCTACTTTTATGGTAATGAGAAACAAGATGGAAATGCAGAGTGACTATTGAAACATCAGCACTGATGATTGCAGGGAGCTTTAAAATAAACAAAAAGTATATAATGACAATTAAATGATTCAATAATTGGAACAATTATGCCTTGACAGTCAATGGATACAAAAGCAGAAGGTAAAAGGAAAGAACAGCACAGCTCTACAGCATAGGATGCAAGTCAGACTGAATTTGTAGCATGTGGAGATTGGAAGTGACAGCAGCAGAACTCAGGTGCTTTCCATCTCAGCACAGATATCATCAGTCTAGGGCATCAGAAGAAACTTTGTCCTTTTCACAGAGGAAAAGGACAGAATTCCCCTTCTCTGGAGAACAGCACACATACCTTTGCATTCCTGCCCTCAGGGATGCAGAGTAGCGCCAGTCCGGGTTGGGGTGTTTTGGCTGTAGAAACAAAAGCCCAGGACAATGCTGTTAGTGGCAGTAAAACATGCTAGGAAACATCTGCATCTGGCTAATTTTGTCAGAAATACCTATATGGATATAGCAAATTTTTGTGAATTGCCAAATCATCCTATAAATTTAAAGAAACTTTCAAATGGGCAAACAAGGAGTGTCTGTGCAATAAACTCGTCTGCACACCAAGGCCTGTGGCTAGAGATGATCTCTGTGGAACAACATTTAATGCTGCAAACTGGTGGAAAGCTATTTCATACATTCATCAACATTTTGAGCATAGGATAAAATAAGAAAACAACATCAGAAATCCAGAAAATATATTGTTTGTTTACCTGATAAGGTGAGGAAACTCAGACTCCTGCATTGAATATTATCTGCCTGAGGGTGTATAAATGTGAGGGGATGTGGAGCAGTGAGGTTTCTGCTGGAATTCAGAGTACTGCAGAGGACTGCAATGGATGGTATCAGATTTGCAGACTGCAGCAAGTCTTTTATTGAGGACAGACATGTCCATAATACCAAAACCTATTAGATTCTCCATATTCATGAGAGGGCATAAAAGGTAGAAGGGGAAAATAGCCAGCAATGCCCTCTGACCAACAAACCTCAGCATATGCTGATGTGCTGCAGCATGACTTGCTAAATAAGGAGTTAATTAAGAAATCATCTGTTGATCAAAAATTGCTCCCAGAAAATACCTTTCACATTGTCAGGGGACTGTCACTGTAATTTTCAACTCCAGCCTATGAGTGCAAGCTCAGGTCCCTTAAAATTAAGCCCTGAGGACATACCAAGGTTATTTCTCAGGATACTAAAAACATTATTCTGTAGGTGATACTATAGTGAGTGCTTAAGTTCAGGCACTGGAATCCAAAGACAGAACTTATATCCAAAAACATAATGGACTGCATCCATTCCTGATGTGTCTTGCACTGTGCCAATCACACAAATAATAAATGACAGTAATGGTTTAATTCTCTTCAAATTATTGGAGTCAGATCAGGAATGAATTTGACCCCATTACTTGAAAGAGAAAAAGAAAGTGTTGAATGTTCTAAATTATTTAAAGCCAACTCTATCTTTCCTCTTGAGGTTTGGCATATGCTTTTCCCTAGATCAATAGGTTTTATTCAAACAAAAATGGAGCAATTACAACTTACAGTATTGCTCTATCACCACACTTCCCAGGTCCAGCATCACTCAAGGCTGAGATGCTCTTGGATGATGCACACATGAGTATTCTTTATGGTCTGAGCTACACAAAAGGGAGGAGGGGGCTGCTGCTTGCAGCCACACATTAAACATCTCTGCTAGCAATTTCCTTCCCATTTAGCCCCCTGTTCTCTGTCATGCTTAGGTTCTGCTGAGTTTAGCAGAAAGTGGTTTGACAAGAAGCCCATTATGCATGGTTCTAGTCTTTTCTGATTAATTCCATTTTGGCCCCAGTCCCAGGGATGTCAAAGCAACTCTAAAGTCAAACACATAGTAACAGTCAATGAAAGAGGATAGAGAACACCACAGACTGATCAGAGCCTCTCCTGAGTTTGCCTTTCTTGAGTATGAAGGGTGCTGACACCAGAGGATTTGTCTTTTCTTCTGCTCGGGGATTTTTTTTTTTAGCAGGGAACTGCTGGACTTCTTGTTCTATTTTGCAATTTGAGAGGTGCAGGTTATTAACTTGTACAGGCTTGTGGGCAATATGAGGAGGAGGAATCTTACCAGTCCCAGGCAAAACACAGATAAAGTGGGATTACATGAAAGCACTGGAAAAGTCTGACACGAGTTGGGTGGGAGTGAGAAATGAGGAAAGCGACCACTCACTCACAGTACACAGATTTTAGGGTTTTGGATGAGAACTTTCCAAATCTTGACTAGAAAACAAAAATCTCTGTTCTGTTTGCAATCGGACATCAGATCTTATATGGATGATGGTGGCAGGAGAAACTCAGTTAGAAATTAAACATTTTTTCACTTCACATGCATGGACCAAGACTTCACATGTCAATATAAGAGAAATGAGGAGAGTGGTATTTCCAAGGATTTCTGTCCAGAAACTCTGGCACTTTATGGCTCCTCCCAAACAGTTCTCTCTCTGCTATGACTCTTTGGGTAGGGCTGCAGTGCTATTCCCAGAGGAGCAGAAGAAGGAAGGATGAGAAAAAATGCACTCTGGAGGTGGAACTATTGCCACAGTTGACTGTCAGGGGCTGGGGTATTTTAAACTATGAAAAAATCAATATCTGTGACTTCTTTGTGAAGTCATTAGAGGAAGAACCAGAGCACAAGCCAGCTGGGCAGCAGCCTGCCTTTGTGCAGACCTATTTTCACCCAGTTTTACCATGTGCTTGCTGCTTGACTGGGTATTTTCAGAGCTCAGCATTTGTCCCACACTTGTGTTACCACAGGTCACTGTCCTGCAACTGACAAAATCAGTGAAATTTCTATTTTGTCAGCATAACTGCCTTCTCCTTTTGTTCTGCTACAGACTGTAATTCTTCCAGTTCCCTTGGCCATAAGTGAAAAGTTGTTCCAATACTTCTCTAAATGAGACTGGACTAGAAAAGCAATAAAGTATGACCAGGAACAGAGGTTGAGCACAGCAGAAGCAGCAAACCTATTCAGCAATTCTGTTCTAAACCTATTCCCTCCCCAGCTCAGCTGCAGCAGGGCTGCTTCTTAGAAACCCAAGAGGAATTCACAGTCTACAAGGCTGGGTTGGTTTATATCTCTGGTTAAGAACAGTCCACCCTCACCAGAGCCCTCCCTGAACCTGCCAGGACAGCACCTCAGAGTGGAGCTGGGTCCTCAGGCAGTCCCAGGGGCTGCACAGCAGCTCTCAGAGGGCTCCTCTGCAAAGCCCTGTCACAGATGTGGCTGTGAGCAGTGCAGTGTGTCCCAAACCAACCCCACCAGGACAAGGCACAGCTGTGTGAGTGCACACAGAAGAACACAGGCTCTGAAGGGGTCCAGGTGCTCTCCAGATGTAAATCCCCACATTCTCACTATGTCACACAATGCTGATGGAGACAATATTGTTCCTTTTACCTCCCCACTCATTACAAGACCGTTTATCACAATCCAGCACATTCCACTAGGTTGAAGGTAATTTTAGCTTTCCACTTTCCTCAGAGATTTTGGGAAGTCACATAGCAAGTCCAGCAGTCCTGTCAGCAGGTGAAAGAAATCCCATGACCCAGCACAGCAGTAATAAACCATTCCCTTTTTTCCCATCAGTTGCTTTTCCTGATTCAGTTACAGAACATCATCATCATAGTGTGAGAGGAGGCAGAATCTATCCAGGTGCCTAGAAAAGGCACATTGTCACTGCACCTCATGACACCAGTTTGCTCCTGCTGCTTCTTCCAGGCACCAGGCTCACATTTTGCCAACCACATAACCACAGAAATTAATGGTTCTGGTCATAAACAACCAACCCCACTGGGAAATCTGATAATGGGAATGTATAATGTAAACCAGAGCCATCTTAGGAGCAGGAGAGCTCATGGAAAATGTCACACAGTTGTTTTAAGTGGGTTAACTGAAGAATTGTTTCATTGGTTTGTGGAGAATAAGTTTAGTTGAAAATGTATTGTTACAAACATTTTCCTCAGCTCTCTTTTTTATCTAATACAGTAAGAATTTCTCCCTGGGGTAGAAGAAATTTCTGATTTTTAAAATATTGCCCAGATCCCATATTCAATGGATCAAGGCAAACACTACCTTTCACTTCAGTGCTTGCTAGAACAAAACCTGCTTGAGGTACTGAAGCATGAATCAAATATTTACAAACAGTTACCAGATGCTGAGGCTCCTAAAAACATCCTGCTTCATTCTGATTTCCACACAAATGCACAACAGAATGACATAAGGTATATTTATCAAATGGATCTGCTTTGAAGCATTAATAAAAGCCTTTTAGAACCACTAACCACATAAGGGTCTGCTTATTTTCCAGTCAGACAATGCTGACAGGTATGAGGAAACAGAGGCTTCTATTCCTGCTTTCCTTCTGTAAATGTTTAGAATTAACTTGATATGGAGAACAAACTATTTTAAAATGTGTTTATCATTCAAGAAATCAAAAAGGAAACTGGAAAAGGGTGTAATTCAAAAGCCCAAAGTCTGGGAATGTTCATTTGCATTCCTAACTCTGAGAAAACTGAGGCGAAGGGAACAGACAAGTGCTTCTGTAAAGTACATTTAATGAGTTCCAAGAGGAGGAAAACACCTCTGCCTAATCTTGGATGCAGATTTCTGCTGGCACAGCAGAAGCCTCAAACCCAGTGCCTGAGTGCCCTGAAGCACAGAGCACTGTCCCTGCTCAGCTCAGACACTGCCATCAAACAAAAGAACAAACATTTATAGTTAACCTTTTCAATGTCAGCAGGGCTGGAGAATTTCTTAAAGGCTTAAGTTCTTGAACTGAGATTGTAAGACATTCCACCATTAATACCTTTAAATCCTCTGAGAGAAATCTCCTGGACAGACTGCTACAAACAATGTTCTGGGGTTACTGGGTTTAGACACTTCAAAACATGCTTCCATTTAAAGCAGTATCAAAATGTGTTCAACTCCATTGTTGCCTTTTTTTTTTTCCATGTGTTTAGCAAGCTGGTTTTGAAGCAAAAAATACAGAGAAAGAGACAGAAGCAGAGCAAACAGCTCTGCTGTAAAATTCCAGTGGATCTCCTGGGTCTTACCACCATCAGTGTGCAGTTTTTTCCACTTTCTTTAAAAGTGTCCACAGGGCAACAACCTTTTTTCTGACCAACACATGAAACATCATATTTTTTCATCCACATGTGTCACCACACAAAAAAGGGTACAAGGAAATGCATAATATAAAAGAGTGTAGACCTATCCAGTATCCCAACTTGATAATTAAAAACGTGCCAGGCTGCCTTCTGTGACAGAAAACTCCTGTTAAAACATTTTGGTTTGATTGTTATTTCCTGCATTGAAGGGAAAAGGCTGTCATGAGATGCAAGGCACAAGAAATGAGCTTAACTGCTCAGGATGTAAGAACAAAACGGGAATGATGAAAAGAAAAACCAAGGACCAGACACTACCCAGACACCATTCAGCATCTTCACAGGAATTTGAGGAAACAGACTCCAGACTAAAGCACTGAAACCCTTCCTGAAAATGACAGATCATCACTGCAGCAGTGCCCAGTAACAAAATCACAACTTCTCACACCTTTTCATGGTGTGTGCACCCCTCTTTCAAAAGTCAGGAGTCCAGGCTGCCCATAACACTCACAGCACCAGAAATGAAGCCACAGTATTTTTTTTTATCCCTTGATTTTGCCTTCACTGCCTGCCTGGTCCCTCTGCAGCAGTTATCTGATGAGAGAGCAATATCCATTAACCCTGCACTGCTACCCTTATCACCAGCCTCCTGACAGCAATAACCATGCCCAGAATTTTCAGTGCAGCTGCATTAGTACATTTCCTCTTTTACAAAACACCCTTGGTCTGAGTCATACTTATCAATCCAGAAAGGACTGTGCAGGTAAGCAGGGTGAGCACAGAAGCAGCAGCTATCTTGCAGAAGCAAGCTTCCATTCCACCATCACAACACTGGCAGTATAAAAGGAATAGCCACACAGGAGTCAGAATTTCACCAGGTACAGAAATACCCCTACCTAATCTTAATGCACTTGTTTGCACTTCTACTGTATCCTTCTAATGGCCCAATAAAGTCAGCCACAACTTAGTGTAATTGTTAGCATCTTTGTCCTTACCAGCAAATATGAAAGGAGCTAAGACTTATTGCCCCAAATGTTACTGAGATTAATCCCAAATTACTTGGAAATATTTTCCTCTCACTGTATAAACAACATTTTAAAAAATATTAACCACTGTAAAACCCTAGGTATGATTATCTGTGCATAGCAAAACTGATCCCATCCTCATCAATGAACCAGTAGAAAATCCATTTCCAAAAACTGTGTGGAAGAAAACAAAGAAACGACCTGTTCACATTATCCAAAAGTAATACACAGATCAGAGACTGACTTTGTAAATTGGTGCAAGGACAATACTGCCTTGCTATGCCTCACAAGGGAAGGCACGGGCTCTTAAAGGCTGATTCAAAGTTCACTTTAACTAAAAAGAGAAACACAGTTCTCTGAAATCTAATAATGCAAAGATCATTATCCTTAAAATGCAGAATTCAGTGTTGCTAAGCAATTGATGGCATCTTCAGTGCAAACACTGAGCTTGAAACAGGGGAAAGATGTGACTTTCCCTGGGTAATTAGCTAGGAACTAGTAATTAGTGAGTGCCATTACATTCAGCCATTTCCTCATATGCACATGGCCTTGATACATCTTTATAGATTGTCCTGCCACAAGACAGGTTAAGAAGCAGAAAGCAAAGAATTTGTGATGAGTAAAACTTGTCAGAACTTCACCTCTGTTTAAATCACACAGAATGAGTTCAATAATTGATTCCCCTTTTGCATGACAACTCCACACAGGCAGCACTCATTAGTTTGTTTCTATACATTAGTTTGTGCTATACATTTCTCTGCTTTTGTACTCCAAGTTTGGGTTGGCTTTTCTGCCACTGCCTGATCTCTGCTGGTAATCAAAACTTGCTAATTCCTTGCATTCAATGGAGTGAGTCTCAAAATGTGATAGGAATCTCTTCGTTAAACTGATTTCCTACTTGCATCCAAAGTGAAGTCGTTTTCACTGCTTTTCTTCTTGCACACCTCCCACCCCAAAAATCAGCTATGAAGTGTGTATTTCACTCCTTGATTCCTCAGCATAGATGCTTATAGAGCATGTCCCATATTCCCTCCTATATCAAACACATTCCAGGCATTTTATTACACTCAGAAAAATGTTAAGATACAGAAACTGCAGAGAAAGAGGAAAAAGTACTTCCCCTGTACCCTGCCACTGTGATTTACAGAAAAACAGTGCATTAATTTTAAATGGATTAATGCTGAATGGATGATCATTACTCACTAAAAGCATTTTTATGGAAGACTTGCTGGCCCTTAAGATATGGGCATCTTTGCTCAACAAAAGCCAGTTGCTAAAGATGCTAACATCTTCATATGTGAAAAAGTAGAAATGAATAAATAAATTAGTACTATTTCTGTGGCAAGAATACACAAGACAGGCTCCTTTCTATCTCACCAGTTATTTCCTTGACTTTCCCCTGTCTGGGGCATAGCACACATTAATGCACAAACTGATCCTACACTTGCCACAATCCCATATCCCAATTATGGGATACAAACAACACACAGTAATGGCAAGATTTTCCTTTTGTGCACCAGAATTAGTCTCTCCTGTGAGTGCTGCTGAGTTCAGTCCCAACATGTGTAAAAAGGGAACTGCACAGATCATGCAAACAACACACCAGCTGCAGGCTTCCTGCATGCCAGAATAAAGCAACCATTAATTCCTCACTGTGGGAAAACATTGCAAAGGTTAATACATGGCTGGTCAAACCATAGGTATTTAACAATTTTCAATAGGAACCCAGCAGGCTCAAAGTTGTCACTGTAACTTAATGATGGTGACTTGCTGTAATTCTCTGCAAAGATGTCTCTGGGTTGTCACAGGCTAGAAAGCAGAAAATGCAGCATTGGGTAGAACAAACATTATCAGAGGAGGGATGATAGTTTTTAGACAACTAAAATACACCCACATTAGCAAGATCCTTGCAATAATATTCTTTTCTAAATCCAACAGATTTACTTAGGTAGGAAGACAGCAGAACAGCAAACATTCATAACTGCCATAAAGTACACTTTTGATTTCAAAGCTAATCACTGATTATTTTTTCTCCTGCAATGAGTTTTCCCATCAAAACTGTAAGATTAGATATATCATTCTTTAGCACTCTGTAGCAGCAGGCAATTTTAGACAGGGAAGGATGCTACACTCAGTACAGCATTTGCTGCAAAAATGAGGTGAATCTCGAACAACAGACGCATATACTGAACTTACCAACTGCACCCTGAAAGTCTCAGTATTTACCTAGAAACAAAATGCATGGCATAGATTAGATTCATTATAACCAAGTGTCAGAGCTGAGTGACAGCAAGCCCCTAAGGGAATATGCTTCATCTGAGTTTCCCAGTTGGAACCTCTGCCTGGGTACAGATTTGCTCAGAGCAATGTGCAGACCATTTACCAAGGTAGCCTCACCTCATTAGGAGTAATGGAGTCATTTCTAAGTATGATCAGGTTTTGTGCACTCTGCCCACTTTGTCCTGTCAGATGCCTCTCAGTCACCACTGCAGAGGGACCAGTAGTTCCTGTTGGGCCACAGGTATTGTAAAACATGAAAGTGTCACTTCCTGATCCAGCAGTCAGGCAGGCCTTATAGCAGTAGGTCTTAGTGAGGGACCCATTGCCCCTCACTTCAATGAAATGGGGCTGCACTTTTAAACCTTGGGGCAATCTAGCATCAATGTTGTTGTTGGCCTGCTTGTACAATTCAGCAGGGCTCCGTTCTCTCACAGTACAGCACCCTGCACAGCAGGAGCTCCCATATGTACTGTATCTGTAGCACTTGATGATAGAAAGCCCAATGAGTGTGAAAAGGAAAACGAAGGAGATGGCGCTCAAAGCGATAATGAGATAAAGAGTGACCTCTGAGTAATTGCTTGGGCTTTTAAAGTGTCTTCTTCTATCAGGGATGATTTTGGAAACTCTGTCCACCACAGCAATAGTGATGGCTACTGATGAGGACATCGATGGCTCTCCATTGTCTCTCACTTCCACCGTCAGGTTGAAAGTGGGTGTGCTGTCCTCGCCCAGCTTGCGAGTAGTCCTAATCTCCCCAGTATGGAGCTCTATCCTGAACAAACCTGGATCTGAGGTTTGCACCAGGGAGAAGAACAACCAGGCATTTTGTCCTGAGTCCCCATCAATGGCTATAATTTTGGTTACCAAATATCCAGCATATGCCGAGCGTGGGATCATCTCCAGGGCTGCGGAAGTGTTGGTTGAGGTAGGATACAGAATCTGTGGAGCATGGTCATTCTCATCCACCACGTAGATGTAGACAGTGACAGTGCTGCTCAGTGGTGGGACCCCAGCATCCTGAGCCTGAACAATCACCTGGAACTCCCTCAGTGTCTCATAGTCAAAGGACCTGACAGCATACATGTTGCCACTGTCAGATTTAATGGAGACATAGGAAGCAACTGGTAGCCCTTCAATCTCTCCATCGAGCAGAGAATAGGACACGTAGGCATTTTTGGCGACATCTGGGTCAGTGGCTTTAATAGTGCACAGGAAGGCTCCGAGGGGGTTGTTCTCAGGGATGTAAACTGAGTACACAGGCTCCTCGAAGCGTGGAGGATTGTCATTGATGTCAGAGATCTCCACATGGATCACCTTCTGGGAGGACAGAGGGGGGTTCCCAGAATCAGTAGCAGTAACTGTGATGTTGTAGGCTGCTGCTTTCTCATGGTCCAGCTTGCCCTGGGTGACCAATGTGTAGGAGTTCTTGAAGGAGTTGAGAGTGAAGGGGAGGCCGGGGGGAATGCGCAGGCTCACCTGCTTGTTCAGCCCTGAGTCCTGGTCAGTGACACTCATCAGGGCCACCACAGTTCCTGACCTTGCATCCTCTGGCACTGGGCTGTACAGGGAGGTCAGCTGCACTTCAGGAGCATTATCATTGGCATCCACAATGTTGACCAGCACCTTGCAGTGCCCAGCCATAGAGACAGGGCCCTGATCAGTGGCTTGTACATAGATCTCATAGGAGGATGCCTCCTCATAGTCCAAAGTGCCGTTAACCCTCACCTCCCCCGAATGTGGGTCCACACTAAAGAGCTGTCTCACCTTCTGGGGGGTGTAGCTGCCGAAGGAGTAGATCACATCCCCGTTAGAGCCCTCATCCGGGTCTGAGGCATTGAGTTTGACCACTAGTGTGCCAGGCAGGGAGTTCTCCAGAAGGCTCACGGTGTAGGTGGAGCGGTCAAAGGCAGGTGGATTGTCATTGGTATCCACAACTCGCACAGAGATCTGAGCCGTGCCGGATTTGGGGGGATCCCCACCATCCACAGCAGTCAGCACCAGCTGCTGCAGGGCACTCTGCTCCCGGTCCAGTGGCTGCTGCAGCACCAGCTCCAGGAGTTTGCTGCCACTCTGGAAGCCTTTAAGGTCCAGGGCAAAGTGGCGATTGGGGCTGAGCAGATAGTTCTGCACGGAGTTGGTGCCCACATCAGGGTCCTGGGCACTCTCAATGTGGAAACGGGCCCCGGGCACGGCAGACTCACTGATCTCCAGCCGGTAATCCTGGCGAGGGAACCGCGGCGCGTTGTCATTGATGTCCAGCACCTCCACCTCCACGTTGTGCACCTCGATGGGCTGCTCGATGACCAGCTCCAGGCTGAGGAAGCAGGAGGGGCTCAGCTCGCAGAGCGCCTCTCGGTCCATGCGCTCCCGCACCAGCAGCGCCCCGCGGCCCAGCTCCAACTCCAGGTACTGCCGGCCGCTGCCCGAGGTGATCCGCGCTCCCCGGGCCGCCAGCCGCCGCGGATCCACGCCCAGGTCGCTCGCCACGCTGCCCACGAAGGCGCCGTGCGGCAGCTCCTCCCGCACCGAGTAGCGGAGCGGCCCGCCCGCCGCCCGCCCGGCGCACAGCCCCAGCAGCAGCAGCGGGCCCAGCACCGCCGCCATGGCCGGGGCGGGGGGTGCCCACGGGAGCAGCCGGAGCCCGGAGCCGCCGAGCCCGGCCCCGGCCCGGCCTCACGCCCCGCCGCCGCCCGGCCGCCTCATGCAAGCGGCGAGCAGCAGCCGCCGGCCGCCCCCGGCCCCGCCGCCGCCCGCTCCATGCTCGCCGGCTGCGCGAAGCGGCGCCTCCGACCTCTCTCCCTCCGGCGGCTCTCAGGAGGATGAAGAGGAGGAGGAGGAAGGAGGAGGGACCGGGACTTGCCGGATCCGCTTTCTCGTGCTCCAGCTGCTGCGCGGGAGGAGGCGGGGGTGGCCGCTAAGCCGCGGCTGGCGCCGGTTCAGCACCTGGGCCGGGAACAGCGGCACGGCCGGCGCCGCCCCGCGCCCCGCCCGGCCCCGCCGCCCACGTGTTGCGGCCCCCGGAGCTCTGGGACCCCCGGCACCCGTGGCCGCCGAGCCTGGAGGGGCGCGGCTCCCGTGCCGTCCCCGCCGCTCCTCGTCTCCGCCCCGGCTTCGCTGCCGAAGCTCTGGGGGCGCGGGGAGGCGGCTGGGGGAGCTGACAACGGCGTTCGCTTGTGGACCTGCTGCTGCGGCGCTGAATGAAGTACGTCCGCTTGAGAGGGTTAAATCAGCGCAGAGCTCCGAAAAAAAATGGGCTTCCAGCCAGGTCTGGTGCCGTTTAGTGTGCTGCTGCAGTGGGTTTGACGACCTCCTTCTTGGAGACCTGCCCCTCTGCTCCATCGGCGATTCATCCTTGCTGCAGCACCATCCCCCTGCCCAACCTCTATGGGCACCCCTGAGCCGCTTGCCAGCTCCGCTCGGCGGAGAGAATTCTGCAAGTCACACCCATGAGTTACGAGCATTTAAGGTGAGCCTCAGTTTCTCATCCAGTGCAATACACAGGCTCAAGGTGATCAGGTGCAGCTGCAGAGAAGGTGGAACATGATCTGTTTTCCAGTTCGAGTTTTTTCCTCCTCTCCCCTTGTGACAGAGGACTGACAAAAAACAGTCATGAAAACTAACAAACTCAGCAGTGGGGGTGGAGATGCTGCACCTGCAATGAGTTTTACCCCAATGTCAAAAGTCCCAGCAAAGACAATAAACTTAAGCCACCTAAATCACTAAGGTGAGAGGTTTAATGAGACAAACCATAGGCTATAGTCCTCCAGGTAGGTGCAGCTATGTTGTATCTCCTACCCAATTCAGGTGCTCTTTCCCTACAACTGTTTCTTTCCCTGTTGGTTTTTTTTTTTTTTCCCCTTTTTTCCCCATAAACACTTCTGGAACATCCCAAAAATCCTCTCTGGATTGGGCTGGTCTGATAAGGGGAGGGGTGACCCCAACATTCAGTTAAAACCTCTTTCATTGCCCTTTGTTGGCCTGGGCACCCCTCACCATGAGAACACTATAAATCTCTCTAATGTTTTTACTCAAACATATCTGATGCACAAACCTCAGAGCACAACTGCCCTCACTCTGACTCAGCACCACCAAGGACTGCTACCAATATATCAGCTTTTATCTTTTACCTCTACCAGAAGAGACAATATTAGTCCATTTTGGTTTTTGCTTCCTTTATTCTCAGCCCATCTTTGTGGCTCAAATATTTGCCCTCATATTTATTCTGGTGTGCCCAGTATCTGCAATTACTGCTGTCAAACCACCTGTCCTGATTTAGGGTAAATTTGGGAGAGAATCTCTGAAGGAGGTGTCCTGTCACCCCAGGAACACCACCCAACCCCGCTTTAATTTTTTAAGTAAGATAAATGTAGGTCTGTGCAGACCAACAAGAGCAGCTAGAGATGCCAAATGCCTAGAACAACTGGAAAATTGCCCATTTCAACCAGTTGCCAGGAGCCAAACACTTAGAAAAAAATTAACTTCAATTTTTTGGCTAGGTACCCACCTTCAATATCACAATATTCACAGATTCAGAACAAAATATCTTGACAGTCTCAAAAAAAAGGTGCCAAACAACAAAAGCCCCACCAAGCAAAAGAGAAGAAACCCCCACCCATCAAAGAACCCAATACTCTGCTGAATGCAGTAAAAATAAAACCTATAGCAGCAGTAGCATACATGGGCTATACAGCCATGTGTCAAACCAACTTGCTGCCATCATGTAAGACAGAAGCCTCAAGAGAGACAACCCTCAGTTTTTCAAAAATCACACAATGATTTCACCAGACAGTCCATAGATCATCTCTGCCCCACAGCTCCAGGTGTTCACGCCCAGAGTCCTCTAACAAACATACAGAAAAATAAAAGGCCAAAAGCTCCAGCAACACTGGCAACATCCAAGGCCCTGCCTTAAAGAATTGTTAGTGAAAACTCTCCAGGAAATGGGCAATGCCCTGGCTGGGAGGTGATGGACGATCAATCTCATCTCTGTAGGCCACAGCTTTCTAGCACAAGCTGATTTTACTCTGTGTGCATGAAACACATCAATCACACACCCAGGGGGGTTTAATGCCAGTAAAGAACCTTTCACACTGTGTCTGGCCCTCACTGAGTTACCTGTGACAGACATTCAAATCTGCTCTAGTGTATTTAACACGGAGGGGCTGATGAACCCCCAATCCTGGCCCACCTCACTGTTTACACATTGCCTTGGTTCATCTTTTCTCTCACCCTGTGCCTCAGTGGGCAGCTAAGACTGTGCATAGCCAGACAAAACACCACAGAACATAAAACTGAACAGAGATAATACACATATTCCATAATATATTCATTTCTATCAAAATTATCTCTCAAACTCAAGGTCTTAGAAAATTTTTCTCTTACTTTCAGAATTGTAAAATACAAGATTGCCTGACCTCTTACCTTTTTTGTAAGTTTTATAGCACAAATAAAATATCACTCTGATAATCATTGTATAAATTGATACTATAGCTTGGCTTATTTACAGTAGCTCTGCGCAAATGTCACAGTCTTTCTCAAAAACCTTGCTTTACAAAGTTAATGCTGACTACAGAGTGGATAAGTGATATACCAAAATGTGTTCTGCTCTGATTAAATGTTCCCCAGGTCCCTTTAAATCTATATAGAATTCATCAATGGTCATAATAATTTTAGTTATTTCTCTCAGCTTCAGTGTTAATGCTGAGTCAGTCCTGCAGGTTGTGATTTTAATTCAGGAAAAACTTCAATTGAGAAAACACTTCAGGATCCGGTCTGTAGTAATATTGATTTTTCTAGTAATAGACAAAAATTGAGATACAGGAAAATGTAATTTCAGTTTCAATTGAGTCAAGGTTTAGGGGGCTTCCTAGTTTTCTTTTTTTTTTTTTTTCTCCAGAGTTTTCCTTTTCAGTAATTTTTGAAATTTCATTAAAGCATTAAAATTTTGAAATACCTTAGAATCTCACTAAAGAAAAATGTATGCATTTTTCAGAATTGTTTTCAGAACAATGCACATGAGCAAGAGAATCAGAATTCATCCCTGCAGCAAAGCCAGCTGATGAAGCTGATAACCCCTGGAGGGGTTGGGTACTGCCTGTCTGCAGTATCTATATACACAGGCCTCTGCTATTTGCTGACATTCAAAAACTGCACTGCTTTAATTAGCTTGGCTAAATTAAATAGCACAAATACAAACGTACAGGTGGAGCAAAGAATACCGATTTTATCAAGTCCTGCACAAGAAAATCAAGTACATCTCAAGATAGTGATACATTGATACATATATACCCCAGCAGGCACTGTAATATAACTATTTCAGTATGGAAAATCCTCACATTTCTCTGCAAGTTTTCTTGAAACTGTTCTGCATATAGATATTCCTGAATTAGTAGCAGCCTGATGCAGTGCCACAGAAACATGTCTGAGCAGATTTTTCTCTTGGTAATGATACAATTACATACAGATACACTTCTGTAGGTATTTAGGCCCTTGAAAAATTCATCCATTTCAAATCACACTTATACAAGTAATTTTATTTTTATAAAGCTTTAACAAGGATCTCATAAACTTGCTTGAGCAGCAATAAATTTGTGTTAAATTTGCTTCACTGCAGAACACCAGGCAAAGTTCCTCCTCTGGCTATTTCTGAGTCTCATGCAGCAAAAGGAGAGAGAAACACACACTAGAGACCAGGAAAATGTGGATGTACAACATGTAAACTGAAGAACTCCAAGGTGTTTTGACATCTGAAAAGACATTTCACTTCTTTGTAAATAATTTCACTGACTCCTATTCCTTAAACATTTGATTCAATGACTCAGTGTCCTTTCTAAACTGGTGGGAAGACACCAGCTCCAAGCACTGGGCTCCAGATTTCTGCATGTACTTCACAGCACACAGATTTTTAGTAGCAATGAGATTGCTTGAGTACTGAATAAAAACAGACATGGTTTCAGCCTACTGATACAACTGTGTGCAAAAAATATGGAGACAAGTTCACAAAATCCGTAGTTTAGCCATTAACAAACAGGTAATTTGTGTCATTCTCTAGAAAAAAACTCAATTTCCTCTATGTGCCTGCTTCTATTTGGTGCCTGCAATTTGTCTGCCTTACTTAGAATTAAATCAAGTCCAGAGAAAGGAACATCCATCAGTCATAGGCCAGATTACATCAACCAAAGTGGAAAACATTACCAATAAATTGTAAGGGAATGGTGACTTTGTGCAGTTTCTTATACACAGTTTTTTTCCTGTGAGCACCATCTTCTAGTCCATGGGTACTTATGAAGTCAAGAAAAAAATATTTTGGTAATTTAAGGGGGACTCAGGCTACTTCTTTACTTCAACCCCATCTTTCACTTCATGCTCTTAGGATTCCTGGAACCTTCTGCAACCCTACTCACTTCAGTGAGGGCCCCCTCAGCTCTGAAGGAGACTGTACAGCATTTTTCTGGTGCCTTCCCATGCCTCAAGGACTGTCTGAGCAGGAAGACACTGCCTGGAGATATGGCACCATAAAGGTCTGCATTCTGTATGGAATTTCCTGGGGATGTGGGATTCCCACTTCTCCTAAAAATGCTGCAAAATGCCTCCCTGAGGGAATGTGAACTACTTATTTCTACACTCAATTTTTTCACTCCTATGCTCCAGTCATCTTCCACACTTGAATTACTTGTTGACAAGTCATCTTTTCATTTGGAACTTGCCTCTCCAATATTTGAAATAGATAGATCCTGTGCCAAATTGCTCAGCTGGATTGGCTCTGTTCTTTCATGGCTTTCCTTAAATCCACTTTTCCATTGGTAGGAATCTAACTGGTGAGAATTTCTTTTTGTATCACAGGCATCTGAAGGCAGGCTATTTAAAACATTGCTGTTATGGGAACCAAGGCTGCTAAACAGCCAGAAAAATCCTGTTTGTATTTAGGTCACAATTTCTTTGCAATAATGTAACTTGCTTGTTCTAGAAAATGTCATGTAAAGAAATTGGGATTGGGGTTTGCAGGGAGGTTGGTGTTACAAATTTCAATTGAGATAAACCACAAAGATACGTAGAAAAAAAATTCCTTTTCTTCTCCTGCTCGCCAGAGTACATTCAATCATTTCTCACTCCTAGTCTAAAGCTTAAGGATGGATGTGTCTGAGTCATTCTGTTTGTCTTCTGCTATCCTTTTCTGATGACTTTAAAATGCTTTTGTAATTTATTGCACATAATGTCACACGCTGTGCCATTCTAAATGGAAGGACATTAACAATGTGGACACCAACAAAACAACTTTCACCTTTCTGAAGTCACCACCAAGCCTGTAAGTGTTCCTTCTACTGCCAAATACTTTCTTGAAGGTTTTGGTTGTTTTTCCTTTATCACCATTATCTCTCTCTGGAGACAGTCTTTACCACTTGGCCATGCAGGCTGAGATTCTCCAGCTCAGTCAGCCACCACTAAATTTCACCTCAGTGAACTTATGAGAAACACTGGAGTCAAACAAGTGTCTTGCAGCTAATTCTCAGCTCTGGCAGCTGCTTTGCTCCATACTTATATTCACATGTGCTGCATGTCCCTCTTTAGAGTTTGAGTCCTGGGATAAGGTTATGAGGCAGTTCTGACCCTCCTGAAACTTCTCTGAATATTTAATTGAATATGTACATATGAATTCACAAATGAGTAAGCACTAGCCTGAAAACTGAGGACTCAATTTAGCTTTCTGTTTTAAAGACCACTCCTGTGCTCAATTCCCTAAGAAGTACCTTCACCATAAGCCACAGGATGTCCACTCACTTTCTCCCTTTGTGTTAATTTTCCCATATTTCTCTCTCCTCAGCATCCTAGGAGCTTTGCATTTGTCCTTGTGGCTATACAAGAAATACACTCTGTTCCAAAATGATGCTGATAAGGTATGCTGAGGTCTCCTTTCCCCTCATTTTTGTCTACACAATTCAGATAAAGTAGGAAGCTAAGCACCAAACAATGGCACAGAACCAATGGAAATGGAGAGCTGGGTATAAAAATAGAGGGCAAGAATCAAAAGTACAGGAAAGGAGTAATATGAGGAACAGTCACTTTCTTCACTGCTGAGAAAGACCAAAGGCATTTTCTTTAGAGCCTGGCAGTGCCTCTCTCTAATATGGAAAAGAGATCAGATTTGTATTATTAAAGACTGTACAAGTACCCAAGTACTGTGGATTCCCTCTCTTGGAAACACATGCTGAGTTACATCTATTAGCTTTGTTTATACTCCCTGCTCACTCCCAAAGTGTCTCTTAGAAGTTAATAACCTAAACCTGAATCTGCCTGGTTTGGATGTAGCAAGGAACTGGCAATTTGGTAGGTTTGAAACCACACAGTTTTAATGATGACCTGAGTTTGCCTTTGAGTCTGTTGGAAGTATTGACTGTCAATGCCCTAAATGTAACCTGCACACCTTGTGCTGGATCAGATTTTGCTTTTTGGGAGGTTGGAGCTTTCTCCACCTTCATTTGCACTTTTCTTTCTTGCTCTCCTGCTCACTAATGACTAAGGACTTTTCCAGGCTTATTCCATTTCCTAATAACATCTCCATGAATTCTCTTAGCTCATGAAACTACATCAAGCAACAGAATGATAAATTTAAGTCATAAAAGCATATCTTAAATTTTTATTTCAATGCCTAATTTATTGAGACCTGTATTTGGGCAATCATATTCAGTTTAGAGCCACAAAACAACAATGTGAAAATCTCCTTTCCTCAGCAGCTGCCCTGCTAAGGTACTAACAGGATTACCCCTTGTACTGAACAGTTAACTCGTGCTTTTGTAATTCAGAGATGCTTTCACTGCAACTTCCTTTTACAAGCCTGCCTAATCCATCCTTAACACCTCTAAAATGTTGCAGACCTTTCACTGAGAGAGGGAGAGCCCAGCCCAGACTCTCCAGTCTCACACCTGCTGCCACTCTGCCTCCTGGTATTTTCAAAGCACCAGCTGAAGCAGGCAGTAACCTATTAACCTCTAACTGGGCTGGAATATCAGGTGCATGCTCTCACCAAAGCACACCCACATGCAACTTCAGTCCCATGTGACAATTTAAATGTGACTTAAGTGCTTTGTGCTTATTCCCTAGACAGGAATTCCTTCCAACACACATTCACTGCAGCCACCCCAGGCAATCCAACTCACAAGTAGAAAGCTGAGGTGCACAACTGGAAGATGATTGGATCGTGCAATGGAGACATCTAAGCTCTGTTCATATTACTCAAATTTTTTTTCTAGTCCTTTCTTTCTCTGTGACACTTACAATGGTTTGAGTTGGAAGGGGCTTTAAAGCTCATCTAATTCCAGCTCCTGCCATGGGCAGGGATACCTTCCCCTATCCCAGGCTGCTCCAAACCCCATCCAACCTGACCTTGGATATTTCCAGGGATCCAGGGGCAGCCACAGCTGCTCTGGGCACCCTGTGCAGGGCCTACCATGCTCACGGGGAAGAATTTCTTCCTACTCTCTCTACATCTCTACTCCAAAGCTGTATGGGAGGTTAGCTCTGAACTACAAGGGTCTGTTTGAAACCACCAGGATATTCTCACACAGCACCATGCTTCAACTTGCTCCTGAAATATGTAAAGCAGCACAGAAGTGATGGGCAGATTTCCTCAATCTAAAATCAGACCCAAAATGCTCTTATACTGAGTTGTACAGAGCTGCCCTAAATTTCTCAAATTAATAGAATAAGTCCTACTTAATCAGACTTAAAAGTCTAGCAATGACTTTCCCTTTCAAGGTTATATTTTAGAATTAACTGCTTGATTGCTCTTTTCTTGGTGTTGGACAAAGTCAATGTCAAGTTTGCCAGGAAATTCAATCATTACAGCGATGCTTTTTGAAACACAAAAGTGAAGCAAATTATGACCTCTACCCATGGCTGGTGCAGTCAGACAGAAGTCCCAATCTTTCTGCAGCCAGGGGCTCAGCCATCACCAAGCCAGAGCTGTTGATATATCATGGACATTCCTTGCTGTAGAATGGATGAGCAGCCAGAGGAACAATGAAGGTGATGATCTGGGCTTCCAGAGTTCACCAGGACAGACACAGGTTGAGTACAGGGTGTTTTCATCACACCTGCCACAACAGACCAGCCAGGTATGGTGTGGAGTGAACCCCTGCACCTATTCCAGCCTTTCATGGGCTCAGGATTAATCATTGTTTAGATTTGCAATTCTCTGGGTGGTGGAAAGGAAGAAACTTGACCCCAAGGACAAAGAGATTCACAGAATATCCTGAGCTGACCCAGAATGATCTTTGAAGTTCAACTCCTGGCCCTGCACAAGACACCCCAACAATCCCACCCTGTGCCTGAGAGTGTTGTCCAAACACTCCTTGAATTCTGGCAGGTTTGGTGCCTCAAGCACTACCCTGGGAGCCTGTTCCAGTACCCAACCATCCCCTGAGTGAAGAAAATGTTCCTAAACCTGCCCTCCACGGGTCACCAGAGAGCAGAGATCATTGCCTGCCCCATAAGGAAATTGTGGACTGCTATAAGATCTGCCTCCTCTTCCCCTCTTTTCTCCTCTTGGGGAAAATCTCCACCACAGAATCCACCCAGCTTTTAGCACAAATGGGAAAGGCTTTGCTGAGCACCAGGGGCAAACACCCAGGAACCCTCTACTCTCACCCCCTTGCAGCTGCACATTCCTCTCCTGCAGCTCTGATACACGTGCCCCATCTCACGCAGCCAGATAGAAAACTAAACCCCTTCAACTATTTTAAAGAGCAGCTGAGAGCCATAAAGGAGGCAGGAGGGGATTAGAGTATAGACTCCATAAAACACACTGAATATGTGAGGATTTTTTAATAAGACCAGTACTCTGCTCCACAGCTTTCTGTATTTCATGTGTCTGCACGGGAATGGCTAAGCAAGGAAAGTAGGGCAGGAAAATATTTCATTTTGTTTGCTAATTCTCAGCAGGCATTTCTGAGCTTAGAAGATTTTTACTTCAAATCCTATTACAAAAAAATCCTTCTGCCCAAATTGTGCTGTTCTTGGACTATTTATAACCGATAGCCACGTATATGAGGGACAAAATGTTAATACTGCAGATTCTGCTGATATTATCTGACCTCAGGACAAATCCCATTGATTTCCTTACTCAGCAGAACCAGGAGCAGCATTTGACCCTGACTTACACTCTCTGCTAAATGATTTTGGTTTATATTTGTGTTTCTCTGCAGGGAGCTGGCACATAGTGAGACTCCACACCCTCCTTGCTCTATTCTCTCTTAAATAGACACACCAAAGCTTGGGTTTTTTTCTTTTTTTTTTTTCCCTGTTGACTTGGAATCTATATTCCAGCCATTTTATGCCATTTACTGCACTTTTCAATCTTAGTCATATTTAATAAGGATATCAGAACAGCACAGAGGATTGGATTCCAGCTGTGCACTTCCAAGTAGTACTTGATAATGTACCAAAATAATCTGATAATAATTCTATGCAAAAAAGCCCCAGCAATTATTTAGCTTCCTCCTTTTTTGTGAACACTTTATCACAGTTTGAATTCATTATGTGTAACTAATCTGAATTTTTTCCCGTCTTTAATCCATGACTTGCACCCATTTACTTTCTTTCCTTTTGCATGCAAAGATTTGCAAAAAAATATATATATTTAGGATTAGTATAAAGCAGTATGATTCTAAGTGTGTGCAAATAAGCACACAAAATACAAAACAAGGAATAACAGGAAAACAATGCATTAATTGCTACAGAGGACCCTATATGAGGTTTTAATCCAAATGAATGAAGAGGGGGAAAATTACCTAAAAAAAGGTGTAAAGAAGATAGAGAACTGAAGCTTTAAGATGCACAGTGGGGAATACAGGAGAACTGTGAAATTAAAGAATTTTACTTAAGACTATAAAAGGTGAAAGGAAACAATGATGGAAAGGATCCCAGAGAGCACCCATTGCTAATGGGCATCAATGGCAGGTCCCAGATCAGTCTCTTGTCACAACTAAACGAGGCTGTGAGCCATGACAGCCAATGTCCCTTGTCCCAGAACATTGCACACAAGTGATCCTGGCCACCAGTGACCACCAGGCACTGATGCTTGAGACTATGTGGGTGTGAGTGTGCAAAATCTTCCCAAGAGATTGGGAAACTTCAGGGATTTGCAGAATAAAATCACTCTTCCCTACCACAAGGTCTTACTTCTGTCATCCGGATTTTCTGCAAAATAATTCCAGATTCTTCTGTGCAAGACTCAGTTTGCAGAGACCCTGAGAGGGGTAAGAGTTCAGTCTGAAAGGATGAGGCTGATGCCAGAAGATGCTGTGAGCAACCAAGCACAGACAACACTGTGTGGAGGGGCCCAGAGAAGGAAAAGCAATAATCGTTTTTACAACCCAGAGGGACTTTAGGAAAGGGATGAAGCACAGCTGTATGAGGTCTCTGCTCCAAATCCACTTCCCTACCTACACACAGACACCAGGTCCTGCATCCTTCCTCAGCATCCCTCAGTGTCCAGCATCACTGCTGCTATTGCTGCTGGAGAGCAGGACCAGCTCCAGGCAGCTGGAGGGGTGCAAGGAGCAGAGCAGGGGGGAGATGGGATGGGAGCAGTCAGCAACACCTCTGCACTCATCCCCTGGATGGGCAGAGACAGGGAATGAGGCAGCAGTGAACAGATTTTAGGAAATACAAGAACTGTAATATCAAATACTGTATCTAAAAAGTGTTTGGCTGCATGGCATGAAAAATACCCTGTGTTGTGCTGGCTGACAGGCACACCTCAGGGTGGAACAGTGGCCAAGGGATTAAGATGATGGTGGAAAGCCACTGATCACAGCTGTCCAGTTCAGGACCTATATGCCCAGCCTCAACACTGCTGTGACAGCTCTGTCAGACTCACCAGTGCAACATATACACCTCTGATTTATGGCATCTGAGAGCTCTTGGAAAGAGGAGCAAAGAAAAAGGGAGATGCAACATATGAGGTGGGGCAGATTATGATCAGAAGCTCAGAGGAAGGCTTGAGGAGCAGTGGCACTCATGCAGTAACAAGAAGGAAAAAAAAATCTGCCCTGGAGCTAAACTGGGGCTTTGGAAATCAAGAGAAGACAAAAGCAAGGTGGATGCAGAGGAAATTGATCACACATCATAAGAGCAGGAAGTCAGGGGAGCTGGGTTCTGCTCACTGTTACTTCAGGCACTTCATGACTTTTGGCAAGCCTCTTAATTGGTTCCTAAGACGTCAGCAATATCTGGGCTCAAATGGCCACAACAAGGTTTAAAGCACTGCTGCAAAGGATACTTGGGTATTCTCAAGCAATAAGGTACATATGCACATGTATAATTTATTGTTTGCACTAGGTGCTGAAGGGAGATAAGTGTTTGGGGATTTTTAAGTAAACATTAAGTAAATCTGTTCTCAAACTTCCCTTTGGAATTCTTAAAACCTCATTGACACAAAATATTTATGGTATTAATTTAGTAAGACTTCAATATTTGTTTCCTTGAGCACAAGAATTCTTACTGAATAGATCAGAGTGATTGGCCTAATGAAATATTGTTTTAAAATCTGGACTACATCTGGTGTTTAGCAGGAGTTTGTGCTGTAGTATTCATACAGAATTACCTTTGCATTTTGCATGGACCATACACGTGGCAAAGCCAAACATTTTTGTGTACTGAGGGAAACCCTCACTGTTTGTAACAGTTCCTGGTACAGAGGCAGAGGCTGTGGGATGCAGAGGACAGGGTGTAGGAGCGTTGCAGGGTAGGACAGTCGGGACAAATGGAGATGAGAGAAGCCAGGTCAGGAACTTGGGGTTTATTGCAGAGGGCCTGGGTGCAGGGCCCTGCTGGGAGCTGCCAAACACAGCTCAGAGCAGCCTGAGAGAAGAGAGGGGGAGAGAGGATGAGAGGGTGAGAGAGTAAAAGGATAAGGGAGTAAAAAAGGTAAGAGAGCAAAGCTTCCGTTACAATACAATAAATCTTCCGTGTTGAATATTCTGATTCTCACTAACCAATCTAGTACAAAACACAAATCCTACAGCATTTCCATACAGCCTATAAGAATCACTACATCACCATACTGTGTTACATTTTAAACCCTAAATCCTCCTCTTTAGGCCCCTTCTGCCAAGCTGTAGGGTCTGCTCTGACCCTTGGGCCTGTCTGCAGGCAGAGGGTGTTGTTCCATCAAAAGGGGATTACCTTCAGCCAGCCACACCATTGTTTTCCAGTTGTTCAGTAACTGAGGTATCTCAAAGCTTGCTTTCATTTCAATCTCGCTTATAGTTTCCATATTCTCAAAATCTTTTGCCAGACAATCATATTTATAAAGCTTTCCTGTTTCATCTTCCCCAACAACAGGATATCCTGCCTGGTCCTCAGCTGCTCCTCCCACAAGGGCACAGATCTCCCAACCTTACAGAACACATCTGCTAGCCCTGGAACACCTCAAATGACACCAGGCTTCCAGCTTTTAACAGCTCAGCTGAGCTCAGCACATTCCTCCCATGGTGGAACAGAGAAACCACAGCAGGACATGTGAGACTTAGAGTGATAAGCAGGGATGATGATATCAAATGTACCCTCTGAAATCAATCCCCTCTCCTTGTACTAATCAAAACATTGTCCTGCACAAGCAGATAAAGCTGCAGTGTCTCAGCACGACTCCTTGCATTTGATATTCCTTGCAAACTGTGCTCTTTGGAGACAGATTTTAGGATTGTGCGTTTGGAATACCAACTAGCACTAGACACGTGGTTAGGAAAAAACTAAAATCATGTTCAGCTACACCAGTGTACCTCCTGGGTTTCTTTATCACTCTGAATAGTGGTTAAAGACAGAGTTTAGAGGCCTTCAAATCCAGTTCACTGAGAAGGACATATCCCCCCAAGCCATTACCATGGAGGTCAGGGGAGCATTTCTGTGGAAACAGAGGCTGTCAAAGTCAGGGTTTATAGGAACACAAAACACAGTGTGGTTCTGTCTGCGGGTTCAGTCAGAACAGGAGACTGGGTCTGGTCCCTCTCTCAGGGATTTATGGATTTTAAATCAGAGGGAAAGGTGAAAACATTTCTGACAGTAGGAACTTGACCTCAGGAGAAGGTAAGGAAAAAGGGACAAGCATAGGGGAGGACAAAATAAAAACAGAGAAAAAAAAGAGGTTTTGAAAGACAAGGAGGTACAAACAAATCCATATTGCTATAATCTGGGTACTTGATCTTTTAAGACACCATAAGTGTCTTTCTGCTGTACACACACTGGGAACAGTCTTGACATTGTATTTTCACAAAGACTTTCAGTCTCCTTTAATCCTTCATTCAAGAATTCTGGCACCTAAATTCACCCACAATGGGAACTCTGCCAAATTTTAACACCGATGAGTTATTTTCTGGTCTTTTTATTGAGCTGAAATACAAAAGCCTGTACAATATGCAGCCTTGCTAGAATCTCTCTGAAACACATCATCTTCACTCCAGGTAGAAGTATTAGAAGTGGGATTATAAGAAGAAAATAGTGAAACCATTAGAAGAAAATAATTATTAGATTTCTGAGGTATAAAATATTTTATCTATTATCTTCCATTGTGATACATCTGTCTAATTACTATCCTGTTGCATAGTGCAATGAGTTAAGCTGTCTATGCTCACCTCTAGTACTTATTTGTTTACTTAGCTTAGTTTATTAGAGTCCTTGAATATTTTTTTTTAGGGATACTGTGAAACAGGCTGCCACACACAAGGTGCTGCCTTCAACAGCACCATGTACAGGACTCACATTTCTAAATCTTTGTGCTGAAATTAGGGATCCTCCTTTTCCCTGCACCCTGGTCCTGGGCTGGGCACTGTGTTCCTTTTTGGATTTTTTTTCCCTCCAAATCCCCTGTCCTCAGTTCCAGTCCCAGGCTCAGTTTTGGTCTGGGCCACAATCGTACAACTGCAATTATCAGAAGGTCCTACCAGCTCTTGGCTGGATCAGGGCTCTCTGCTGGCAGGACTCAGAGGCAGCTGAGCTTTCCAGCTCTACCAAGTAGATTGAACAATAATTTCTCAAAAGTTTGTAACTCAGCCAACCTTAGCAGCTCTTAATGGCTATCAAACATGACACAAAGACCACTTCACAACAAATACCAAGTCCTTTTTCCAAAAGGTACTTCAGCAAGACATTGAAAGGAAAGATCAGACACATTGCATATCAAAAGCAGCGTGGGCAGCAGGTCAAAGGAAGAGATTGTGCCTCTTTTCTTGGCTCTGGTGAGACTCCAGCTGCAGAGGTGCCTCCAGCCCTCAGGTCCCCAGTACAGGAAGGTCAAGGATGTGTTGGAGTGTGTCCAGAGGAGGCCACCAAGCTGATCAGAGGGATTCACAGAATCACTGGGTTGGAAGAGACCTTAAAGATCATTGAGTCCAACCCAGCCCCAACACCTCAGCTAGACCATGGCACCCAGTGCCACATCCAGGCTTTGTTAAACACATCCAGGGATGGGGACTCCACCACCTCCCTGGGCAGCCATTCCAGAACTTTATCACCCTTTCTGTAAAAAACTTTTTCCTGATATCCAACCTGAACTTCCCTTGGTGCAGCTTGAGGCCGTGTGCTCTGGCTGTGTCAGTGCTGCTGGAGAAAGAGCCCAGCCCAGCTGAGCACAGGCACCTTTCAGGAGCTGTGAGAGTGATGGGGGCAGCCCTGAGTGTCCTTTTCTCCAGGCTGAGCACCCCCTGCTCCCTCAGGGCTTCCTCACAGGGTTTGTGTTCCCAGCCCCTCTGGATGTGCTCAGTGTCCCAAGGTCCTTCCCAAGCTGAGGGGCCAGAGCTGGGCACAGCACTCAGGGTGTGCCCTCACAGTGCCCAGTGCAGGGCAAGGATGCCCTCCCTGCTCCTGGATGGAGCACCTCTCCTGTGAGGAAAGGCTGAGAGAATTGGGATTGTTCAGCCTGGAGAAGAAAAGCTTCAGGGTGACCTCACTGTGCCCTTCCAGCACCTGAGGGAGTCTAAAATGAAAATGGAGAGAGACTGTGCGAGAGAATGGAGTTACAGAACAAGGGGGAATGGCTCCCACTGCCAGAGAGCAGGGATGGATGGCATATTGGGAATTAGGAATTGTTCCCTGGCAGGGTGGGCAGGCCCTGGCACAGCTGTGGCTGCCCCTGGATCCCTGGCAGTGCCCAAGGCCAGGCTGGACATTGGGACTTGGAGCAGCCCATCTGAGAAATAATCAAACTGTGCAGTCAAACCTGTCTAACAGGTAATGCCCAGGTCCCACCCATCACCACCCTGAGACACCTGAGGGTTCCTGTGATGGCAGGGTTTCTCAGACCTTTTTTGTAGGAAGTAATGGTATGAACACAGCCTAAAATGCTGAAAAGGTTTTTTTCATTCTTTAGTGGACAGAGTTGAAAATGCCCAAGTTTATGGCTCCAAGACCACCAACTGCAATTGCTTTTGTTATATAAAATAGAATAATTTTAAAGCTGCTCATACTGTTGAAATTCCTTTCACCTGTTACTGAGGTGGGAGATGGCACATTAACCCATCCTTTGGTATAAGCAAAATATCCCCCCATAAACAATATAGCTTTGGTCCTGGAAGCAAATTTAGATTGGATCTTTGGATACAAGATGCTACTCCTGACAGTAACTGCTGCTAGTCCATTTTTTCTCTGTTAAAGTATTTAGAAAAACAATCCTTTTGGAAGAATTATTACTACATAAAAATTGCATGATACTAAGTGACTCATCACTATTTATAATAGTAACTAAAAAGTGGTTTTCAGGCAGAACAGTTTTATGTATAAAATTTCACCACCTTTATTGGAAGCAAACCTGGCTTGAGCATTAGCAGTAGCCAAATATAAACTTGGAACAGTCTAAATATACAGCATTAAGGTTGATAAATAGAATAATTCTGCTACCTTTGAGGTGACTGGAAACCCTGGGTACAGAAATGTAATGAGATAATGCAATATACATCTGTTTGAGATTGTTAATGTGTTTGGAATGGCCACAAATTATGGAGATCTTCCAGACTGCCCATATAAAACACTTACTCCAAGACTCTGATTAATTTAGAGCCAATATATTTTTTTACAAAGGAGAAAAAATGTGTCAGCATTTTCAGAGGGGGAAAAAAACCTTCAACAAAATTGTAGCTCTTGTAACTCCATCCTTGTTCTACTTCTGTTCTAACACAATCTCTGTTCTACAGAAACTGTTAGGAGGGAGTAGGGACATTTCAATTCACCTTTGGCTTTTTAAATTACCTGGCCAGCCACTGTTTCATTTTTTTCCCCACCCAGTCAAGTTTAATCCAATACTGTCAGTTTAATAAGTTTTCCAGGAACCTCAATTACCTACATTACCCACATTTCCCTCCTACCCTAAATGAGAATACAAACAAAAAAGGAGATAAACACTTGGTGATGAGCTATTAATTCACAGAATGGTGACAGCTTGATGGGTTTGGATTTTATTCAAAAGCATCTGGATCCTCTTTGAGCAGGTTGAGTGAAGAAAACCTTTTTCCATAAAGCATGACATGACAGTGGTACAGGGCCCCACAGGCTAAGATCTCAAAGTGATAATATTTTTCAGTGCACATTTGTATTCTGCAGCTCTATTCTGACCATGATCAAACTGGCATCTTTCCATGTTCTGTATTAGCTCAGGTTAATTTTTCCTCTAGTCATTTTAAATAAGGTGAAAGGCATTAAAGAGGTGAAATGCCCTGTAGAGAAGCACAGTGCTGTAAAGGAGAAGACAGGAACTTGCTAATTCTAATCCCTAGACAAATATATAATACGATTAAAACAAAGATGAAAGTGCAAATTGCAGTCCTAAACCAACAACCCTAGATCCTTTGAAGCTATTCCAGCTGGCAACTTTGACTCCACAAGTCATTTGCTGGGGTGATTTTACTTCACCAGCCCCAAAAAGGTGAGATAAGGTAGCAGTTATATCTCCTCTGACTGCAGAGAAAGAATCACTTCCTTTTTCCACCAAATCTCCTTCCAACCAATATGATATTGAAAACAAATAGCCTTAGAGATTGATTATCTTTAGGTATTTGTGATTGTTCAATTGAAAAAAACCAAAGCAAAACATGGACACAGGAATAAAACAAATCCAAACAAGTGAAGGATTCACTTGGAGGAATATATAAAAATATTAGAATCAACACAGGGCATATTCCACAAGATTAGTATTCTACAAAGAAGAAAACTGAGTCAACTTCTCCATTCAGAACAACATAGAATCACAGACCGGCTGAGGTTGGAGGGGATCTCTGGAGATTGGCTGGTCCAGCCCCACTTCCTAAGCAGGATCAGCCAAGCAGGCAGTCTGGGACACATCCAGATGGTTTTTGAATATCTGCAAGGATGAAACTTCACAATCTCCCTGGGCAACCTGTGCCAGTGCTCAGCATCCTCACAATGGGAAAAACCCCAACCAACAAAACAAATTACTTCAGCTTAGACAGAGCATTCTCCTCTTTTCTTCCCACTGGGAACCCTTGAAAATAGCCTGGCTCTATTTTCACACAGCAGTGATATCCCCCCAGCCCAACAGACTTCTCTTCTCTTGGCTAAAAAGTCCCAGCTCTCTGTCCTTCCATACATGAGAAATGCTTCAGGCCCTTTGCTATCTTAGAGATCCACCACTGGCCTGTTCCAGTGGCTCCACATCTGTCTTTTTTTGAAATCACAAAGCTGAAAGACTGAATTCAAACTTTTATTTAAATGTCTTCATACTACAGCTATGATCACAATCCTGCAAATTAATATCATCTAATGAAAACTGCTTTAACCATAGGGATATTGCACCAATCTCCACATCACTTTTGGCTACAAAGCAGAATCTAAAAGCTGTCAAAAACAGGTTCCCAAGACACAGAGCAAACAGCTGTGTAGTTCAAAAGATGAAAAGCCCACTCAGCTGCAAGGCTTCCCTGCTCCCTTGCTTCTGACCCCAACAAAGGAATTGGAAAAGGGTGAGAAGTAACACCACAGAATCTTTTGGAATCAGTTCCTTCGGGTTTTGTGAGGGAACATCATAAACTTTGATTTTGCAGCCTGGTGGGGCAAAGATATTTGACTTTTGCAGAGTAAGAAAGAAGTAAAAGCCACTAAAAACAGTGTCAAGACCCGTCAGACTGGGACCACTCATGGGGGAGATGGAGGAACTTAACAGATCAAAATATTAAAATCATTCCTTTGGAGAAGAAAGAATCCAAAGAACAAAAATATGTTCATTTTCCTTAGAGAGACTGCTCAAAGACTAGAGGCCTCAAACATCTTTTTTTTTTTTCTTTTTTCTCCTCTTCTTTTTTTTTAATATATCTTCTTTCTATGATATTTAACTTCCAGTTGCCTTATTGGTCAAATTTGCTTTTATTCTCCAAATGCCTCTGATAGCACAAGGTCTTTGAGCTATTGCCCTGCCTGTTCTTTGCCTTACAAATTCTCTATTAAATACCTTATTTCCCATGTGCCTGCTTGCCCCTTTTGTTAATTTGGGTGCTGGATTTTGTCACCATTCTTTTGATTAATTGCAATTTTAAATAATCTTTAGCAAGTCACAACTCCTTTTGTTATTTTGAAACAAGCAAGCTGTAACCCCAGAAATTAACACAGTTAATCCACACTAAAACCCAGCAGCTTGTCTCCAATGGGAAGGAGAGGATGCACAAGGCATTGGTACAAAAATATGGCACACATGGACCAATGATCCCCTAGAGCCATCATCCCATTTTATGAAAATTAATCTGTATTTTCCTCTGTTTTCAGTATCTTGAGTGTGATATTGAATATGTGACAAATTACTGAAGGAAACAGAAACTGCTGTCCCCAAGGAAGAACCAAAAAGCTGAGAAATAAAAATCCTCAATTCCCCACTACCTGATTTCCATCATAGATTTCTAACAGAAGTGATAAATAAAAGCTTAGGGGTGAAGAGAATTTGTTTTGGCTTAGGTTTTTTTTTGGGGGGGAGGGGGTTAATATAAACCTGTTAAATCCAAAGTAGAATAATCTCATTGAAGAAAAACAGCTGCAGACATTAATTTAAAATAGTGAAATCCAGCCTGTGTGACCACAAACTCATTATCTGTTTGTTTGGGTACAGATTTGGAGGAAGAACTAAAAGAGAAATGAAGGCACACTGAAAAGGAAGGAAAAGAGTCATAGATTATCAAAGACAACAATTTGCTAGACTGGTTTTCAATTCTCCTCAATAGAAATCAACTGAAATTCATCTCATCTATTCTGATTTTAATAAAACATTGAATAGAGTGCAGCATTAAAAGTTTAAGAGTTGGGCTATTCTAACAACAGTTCCAGAGGACAATCATATGGAATCATTCACTTCAAAATCTGGATATCTGTCAAGATAAAAGTAATTCATTTACTCTCCGTGCTGTCTGTAGGCTTTATCTAAACATAAATAAATAAATAAATAAATAACTAAATAAATAAATAAATAAATAAATAACGAAGATGAACAGGATGATTTGTTCTGAGCTGGTGACTAAGACTTTAAGACTTTTTAACATCTAATCTTTTAACTTTTTAACATTTAACATCAAACACACAGCATTTAGATGGATAAATTTAGGCAGAAGAACCATTGTGGGAATTAACCTTTACCCATGCACTTCTACCCCTCAAAGAAGTTCTGCAATAATACCTATGTGGCTGATTAATCAACTTATTAAAACTATGGAGGAGGTAATTGGCCTCCCAAGAGGAATCAGGTGATGTATTCCCTATGACCTGGGCAAGAAAATATTCCTATGTACATAGGAAGTCCTTTCTCTGAAACATATGTAAGTCTGGTCACATATTTGCAAGAAAAGCAAGAAAAATAAATCCAAAAATTAAAAGCTGATGCTGAGAAGGGATATCAGCATAAACAGATAAGTGCAGAGGTGACCATAGGAAAAAAGACTGAAAGAGATCAACTTGTGTAGCTCAGTAAAACAAAGGATAAGAAAGGATCTGATTGCTTTCTAAGCCATGGATAAAGCAAGATGAAAAGAGGGAATGAACTACTCATACTAAAAGGGAATTGCTGGCACAAAATCAAGAGTCTACAAACTCATAGCAAAGAACAGTTGGCAGGATGTCAGAAAAGCATTTCAAAGCCTTAGAGGAATTACTTTCCAATAGGAATAATGGGCACAGTCTAGTGAATTTTGTAATTAAACTTATTATTTTTACAATTAAAATGTAAATATTTGAATTTAAATAATTAAAATTGTGACTGATACGGGAAAGGACTGGACTTGATCTAAATTATGTTTTCTTGTGGTATTCTTTCATACAGGGATTACTCTTTCTCAGCTCACATCACCATTCAACCCCATCCTTCCTTTCCCTTATCCATCTCCAAATACAATCATATTACTCTCCACATCCCCTCAAGCCCTTTGTCTCAACCAACTCCTCCTGTCACTCTCCCTTCCCCTACCTCTAAAAATAACACTCCAAGGCAGGCATCAGACAAGAAAAGTCAAAAGGAGACACCTTCTCTTGGTGAATTTTCTCTGATCACTGCTCCTTCTAGAATTTCCTAGGTCTAACCCCAAGAGTAACTTTCATAGACAAGAAATCTCCCTTAAAACAGAATTCTTGTAACGTTGACATGAGACTGCTGGTTCTGGACAGGTTGTTATTAGCACTGACAGGAGGAATTGGGAAAGTGCTTCACTCTTACACTTGCTGTGTTGTTCCCATCAGAATGAGCCACAGGGAGGGCTTGACACACATCTGCTCTTCACTTGTGTGAGGAAGCCACTGATGCTTAGCCTGCAGCAGTTCAGCCTCAATTGCCAGCCTGTCTCAATGGAAGTGGATCCATTTTTGTCACAGGAAATGCATGCCATGTTGTGCAAAATTATTCCACTCCCATTACAGTTGAGTGAGAAAAATTCTCCATTGCAAGGTTTGCGTCTATTTTTGGGTGTAACCTAAATATCCAATGCCAAGTCACAGAGAGGTCACTGTGCTCTGAATGTAGAAATATCTCACAGGCCTTTTGTGCAGCACAATGGCCAACACAAGCAAACAAAAGACCTGGAGCAATCCATGGCTACATGACAATCCCAGAAATCAGTCAGGGAACCACTGCTTACTTTAGTAATCATTCCTGCTTTTGTAAATCACACAAAGACACAACAAAATACTGGAAAAGATACAATTACAGTTTACTCTACTGCTCTTATGGCCATACACAGAGCTATTCATAGCTCTAACCCAAATAGAAAACATAAAAGCACAAATGGGTCTCATGCGTCTACATGTGTAAAAACATTCAAGCCTGTTGTTTAATTCAGTAGCAAAAGCAGAACAAGAGTAAAGAAATCAACCTGAATTTTGTAAATACACTTAATTTCTGGAAATTCAACAAATTTTCATATATGCAGCCCTTTTTCTATCCTACATGTACTGAAAATCATAATCACCTTCTCAATTAAAAAAAAACAACAAATTAAAAATCAAGTCTATTTAAGTTCTCTTAAATTTGTAATTTTTAAATACTTTTCAGTGCTTTGAATGATAACCATGAAGTTGCTCCTAGTGCCTTTTAAATATTTGTTACTTTCTTTTTGTTACATTTATGTTCTTAGGGAGCAATACAATCACCCCTCCTCAAAAGCTCAAAGGGTCATGTAGGTTTATATTTTTAATTTCAAATGAATCAGCCTGAAAGTACTTACAGACTGCATTTAGTCAACATCCAAAATTAAAATTTAAAATTTTTAACTGAAATTTCTAATATTACATATACATATATATATGTGTGCGTGTGTATAAACTATACATATATGTATATATATAAACTTTATATAATATTAACTTTTATATATATATACATATGTAAAAACTTAATTCTACAGTACAAATGCCACTGGAATAATCAGCACCAAATTAATAATAACCATATTAATAAGTATGATTTTGGTTTCAAGGGTAGCTGAATTTTTGCAGTCTATGCCTCTTCTCCCCTACTCAGCTCAATTAATACAAAGCCTTGGCTTTCCACATGAGCCATATCTATGGTTGCCCATCTCTGAGTATTAGAAGCCAAGGAAATAAAATTGGCAAAGATGACATCTGGGATTTATTTTGCCCACTATCAAAAGCTGCAAAAAGGTGTCTCATGTTACAAGTTTAAAAATTCACCTGAATGACTGAAACACAGCAAGATGCAATGAGACACATCACAGTTGTTCTGATTATGGAGATTAGGGATACTTGGGTATTTTTTTTTATTATTTGGTTCTTTAATGTGTTGGTAACCTGAGTTTCCAGATCTTGCTGAACTGGAATAAAGAAATGAGTTGTGATGGTTTTTTGAGGGTTTTTGTTTAGTTTTCTTTGTTGTTATATATATGTCATCTCTATTATTAGTTTTGATATTATGAACTACTCTCCAGCCAAAGTTACACTCCCCAGACACTGTCAGGGCTCTTGCAGACACTTTCTGAGTCAAGATATTGCCAAAACACTTTTCACCTCCCCATTATAAAGGTTCTAACCCAACTTTCTTTGGTTTTCAGATTCTCAAATAATCAGTGATATTCCCAAAGTATCCAATGCATTAGTACAGATTCTTTACATACTGCCAACTGCTATTTTCTTAGGCTCTACAGTTTCTTCAGGAAGAACATGAACTCTTCTTCTTCTGCAAGACCTAGGTATTCCACACACCCCTCTTTGAACAGTGAGAAACCCACAACATCTGCAACCCTCTGCTACTACAGAGAACAAAATTTAAAACTAATTATGACTGATTAAATACTAGGAAAACCATCATGTGTAAATCAAATCTGGTCAGCACATAAATAAGGGAAGGTATGATGAGCTAATTGCATTATGAAGAGCAAATCTGGAACTTATCTAGGAGGGAAAGGTTTACCAAAACTCATTATTTGGAAATTGAAGAGTTATAAACCAAAATGTTATATAATTGAATGTATATTTGATTGAAAAAGCAGTTATTGAAGGTACTCTTACATCAAGGTTCAAAAAGGAGCTGGGCATTTACATATATTTAAAGGTAAAATAAAGATTTCAAAGGTGAAAATAAATGTAATGGCTACAGATTTAGGACAGTCTCTAAGAGTTGCAAACTAGAATAAAAAAAAAACAACAGCAGAAAGCAGAGTGCACCATGTCTGTCTAACCTGAGTTCTTACATTTCCCTTGGAAACATCTGGAGCAGCTCCTACCAGACACAGAGCACTGGCCTGGACAGATCCAACAGTTGGTTATGTGTTTTGCAAACCAAGAATTTGACAGTCTGCAGGCAAAACATCTCAAAACTTCATAAAAATATAAAGATGACTCACAGGACCTATTAAAAATAGATATAAGACAACAGAATCTTGGACAAGTAATGCAGCAACACCCAGGAGATTAGGCCTGCAGACACAGCCCACCATGTGGCCCTACACTGTGATCACAGGAAGATATTTTCTCCTGCAAAATCACTCATCACACTACTGAGAAGAAACAAGTTTGGTCAGAGGCCCAGAAGAGAATTGTTTTAGATTCACAAAACCTATGGATTGCTTGCAAAGTGAGATGAACACTCCAAGTCACACTTCCTAAAGAGGTGCTGGCTATGGGATTACAGCTATTCCACCACAGAGTTACCTTAGGCATTGAAAACCAGCATCTTGGCTCAACAAACTACTCCCCGCAATGAAAAAAATAATTAAAAAATAAAATCACAAACTCTACACGGTGTATCTTAGAACCACCCATTGATTAGAAACTTGCATGGACTTGTATCATGCCCCTACTTAGCCCTCTGAAGACAATGGCTCAGCTTGCAATGTATTTTGTTTTCACTTACACCTTTACCTTCAGTTGTGTCTCAAGGTCCTTAATGTTTACAGCGGGGAAAAAACAATCTCTTTTGTCATCCATGACAATATTTCAGCCAAAGACATCCTTGGCTTTAGGAAATACATAAAAGAAACTGAAATTTCCTCCAGGTGCCATGAATTGATGGCTGTTTTCCTGCAAATTCCCTCAGTATGTACTGAGCAGGCATGTGCCTGGGAGAAAACAAGTGAAAGGAAGGAGCACTTACCACGAGGACAGCGCTCAACCGGTCACTTTGGACCTGCTGCACTTGGATGCAGGGTCCTGGCACTTGTAACCTTGAGCCACCGGGAACATTGCCAGCATCTCCATTGGGGATGCTGCTGTTTCCAGGCCCAAGACCTACAGATGCCCTGTACAGGTAGGTGTGAGTGAGTTTACCCACACCAGTGACCTCCAGCATGTCCGGTGGCAGGTGGGAGCTGGGCAGCATGTGCACACTGTAGCAATACTTTTTATAGTCCTCAGCTGGGCAGCAGCAGCCACTGCAGCAGCAAGTTCGGCACCAGCAGAGCCGGATGACGGCAAGGAAGAAGATGAACGCCACGAAGATGAAGGAGACGCAGGCAAGGGAAATGATCAAGTAGATGTTGGTGGCGTTGAGCAGTGGCAGTGGCTCCCCGCTGTCATCGAAGTCGGGCAGTGCCTGGGGCAGGGTGTCAGCCAGCAGGATGCCCACTGTCACCGTGGAGGAGAGTGGTGGATCCCCGTGGTCCCGCACCACCACCACCACCTTGTGCTTGAGGAAGTCGGTGGAGCGCATGGAGCGCGTGGTGCGCAGCTCGCCAGTGTGTGGTGACAGCTGGAACAGGGTGGAGTCAGAGGAATGGGCGAGGTGATAGGAAAGCCAGGCGTTCTCTGCATTGTCCTCGTCATCTGCCACCACTTTGGTCACCAGGTAGTCCTCATCAGCCAGGCGGGGCACAACTTCCACAGCTACTGAGCCGTTCTGGCTGGTGGGGTACAGGATGGCCGGGGCATTGTCATTCTGGTCTGAGATGTAAACATTCACTGTTGTGGCAGCACTCAAGGCTGGTGACCCATTGTCCTTGGCTTCCACTTGGAAATGGAAGCTCCTAAGCTGCTCAAAATCAAAGGCACGTTTTGCATAGATGCTCCCATTGGCCAAGTTCATAGACAAAAAGCTGGTCAGGGCACTGCCTGCAACTGTGGAATTCCTGAGCATGTAAGAGACCCGTCCATTCTCCCCTATATCAGGGTCAGATGCCGAGACCTGGTAGAGAAAAGCACCAAGTGGATTGTTCTCCTCCACAAACACATCGAATGCGTCAGCACCAAAGACAGGAGGGTTATCATTCACGTCAGAAATCTGCACCCAAACAGTCTTCTGAGTGGTGAGAGGAGGAGAACCCAAGTCCGTGGCAGTAATGGTGATGTTGTACTCACTGATCAGCTCTCGGTCCAGAAGCTCACTGGTGACAAGGCTGTAGTAGTTTTGAAGGGAAGGCTTTAACTGGAAGGGAAGGTTTTCAGAGATCTGGCAGGTTACTTTCCCATTCTCCCCAGGGTCCTTGTCCAAAATACTCAGCAGAGCTATCACCGTGCCAGGAACAGCATCCTCAGGAATGGGACTGGAAAGGGATGTAATTGTAATCTCTGGGCCATGATTGTTCACATCTGTGATTTCCACCAGCAGCTTAGCTGTGCTGGACATGCCAAATGCCCCATTATCCTTTGCCTCAATCAGCATCTCGAGAAGGGGTCTCTGAACAGCTAAAACGCCATTGACTGTCACCTCCCCAGTGTGTGGGTGAATTGAGAACATTCTCTGTAAGTCAGCAGAAGTTGTATTGCTAAAGGAATACCTGACCTCTCCATTTGGACCTTCATCCAAGTCCGTGGCGTGCACTTGGACTACCAAAGTGCCACTGGGGGAGTTCTCCAAGATACTCGCCCTGTAGACCGAGTGCTCAAATTCTGGTGCATTGTCATTGCTATCCAGCACAGTCACAATGACCGGGACATCACCAGACTTTGGAGGGTTCCCACCATCTTTGGCTGTAAGCACAAGTCTGTGAGTGGCTTGCTGCTCCCTGTCTAAGGCTTTCTTTAGCACCAATTCAGGATATTTACTCCCATCCCCGCGTATCTGCATTTCCAGATGGAAATGTTCATCAGGGCTCAGAGTATAATTCTGGACACTGTTAGCACCTTCATCCAGATCTTGGGCGGTGGGGAGTGTAAACCGTGCCCCAGGTGACAGGAACTCCGGCATGTTTATATGATATTCACTTAAGGGGAAGCTGGGGGAGTTGTCATTTATGTCCAAGACTTTGAATTCCATCCTGTAAAGCTCTAGAGGGTTTTCTAACACGAGCTCGTAATTCAGAAGACAGACAGACTTTAACTCACAAAGCTGCTCTCTGTCTATGGGCTCGTTAACAGACAAAGCCCCTGTGCTGGCATTTATATTAAAATATTGCTTACTTGAACCGGTGATCATGCGAAATTTCCGAGCTGAAAGTGTAGCTGCATCTATTCCTAAATCCTTTGCTATGTTCCCAACAGACGCTCCACGCTCTGTTTCCTCGGCGATGGAATACACTATTTGCCCGTCCACGGTGCAGCAAATAAGGCAGAAAACCATTAAATAGCCCCGCATGCTTCCTCCCCTGGCTCAGCTCCCCGCAGACCGGCTCAGCAGGAACATAATCCAGAATTTCAGCGAACGCCCCAAGTTCCCGGCGCGGGGCGATCGGGCACCGGGGCGCACCGGCGGCAAGTTCGGTGCAGGCGCGGGAGGCTCCGCGGCGGCTCCGCTCCCCCCGGGCCGTGCCGCGCCGCCGGCTGCCGTGCGGGGCTCGGCGGCAGCTCCGCAGCGCTGCGCCCGCCGCCGCCGCTCGCTGTGACCGGAGCGCCGGCCCCGCGCGGCTCTTAGACGGGCAGCGGCGGCGGCGGCGCCACCCAGAGGCCGCGGCGACACGCGCGGCACCGGGGGAGGGGGCTGCGCTCCCCCCGCCGCCGCTGTCCCGCCGGCCGGCGGCGGCTTCTCCTCCCCTCCTCTTCTTCCCCTCTTTTTTTAGCGCCCCGACGGAGCTGGGGCGGGGGGCTGCGCGCAGCCCGAGTGCGCGTCATGGATGTGTTGCCGTGAAAAAGAGAGGCAGAGCAGAGCCCCCTCCTCCCTCCGCTCCTTGCGGGAGAGGCAGCGAGAGGATGCGCTGTCAGAGAACCGCGGTGGAAGGGAAAGGTGGATGAGAAGTGACAGGCATCGGCTAAACATGGGTCAGCACAGCCCAGACACGCTCCGGCTGAGCACAACATTTCCCAGAGGGGGTTTAAGAGCACAATTAGAGGAGGCAGTCGACTCTACCCCTGTTAAACTTTATGAAAAAAAAAAAAAAAAAAAAAAAAAAAAGAAAAAAGAAAAAAGAAAAAATAAAAAGGAGGAGGAAAAAAGCGGGGGGGGGTGGAAGAGAATATGAAAAAAGGAAAAAGGAAAAGGCTCTTTCCTGCTTCCCTGCTTCACCTTCTGAACAAGAGAAATTAACGCAAATTATTGGAGAGAAGGGTCTCTGCTCGGACAGTCAGATCACCCCCAGCCACAGATGAGCTCCCATCCAGCCTCCCAAAGCAGGATGGGCGTGGCTCGGGTGGCAGGGGGAAACGGCAGGCTGCAGCAGTTCAATTACTCACATAGAAATAAATATCAGCACCAGAGAGGTTTTGCATTTAGGACATCCCCAAGGATTGTGGGGAGAGATGAGCTGATACCACAGAGAGACTGCAAATCATGAGAGGAAAAAAATAACATCAAAGCTCTCTGCTCCCCTAGCTTTCCACACAGAAGGAACAGTTACCAAATACACCCCAAAGCAGGTATGAGAGGGCAGAAAAGCATTTGAAAATATCCTCCTGGAAAGCCTTCCTGGAAGGATCTTCAGCAGCAGTTTATACTGATGGGCCCTGGCAGCACCTCCATCTCCTCTGTTTCTACTTCCCTTATGTGAGAGCTTGTTGTGATGAGATCATGATCGATCAAAAGCAAGAGGCTATAAATGTGTAACAAGGACAGATCTTAACCCTTCTTATATTCATTGTGCTTCTTTCTGCAGCTGAGAATTGCCAGGCAAGTGAAACAGAACATTTCATTAATATATAGTATACATAGGGCCTCTCAAAAAGGGAGAAAATCTGGAGCACAGCCAAACCTTGTACATTAAATTTAAAAAAATAAATAAATCAATACATCTCTTCGCATCTTGACAACTCAGCAAAGCCCCACAGCGAGGTTCTCGTCCTGGCACACTGGAACAGATCTTGGTCTGCTCCAGCACAACTGTCTGCAGATGTGATTTTTTTAACTCCAGGAGGTCCTGGCAGTACCTGAATGTTGCATTTTACTTCTGCTCATTGATGCTACCGAATCCCTTACAGCTCAGAGGTAGCAGCAGAAAGCTGAGAGAAATCTACAGAGCGGCTGCTGTGCACTCACCTCAATCCACAGAGGACATAAATCTGTCAATAACCCATTGCACGCCATATACAATGCAAGTACTCATCATTTGCTCATCATTTTCTGCTTACCCCTTTTTCTTGTTTGTTAAGTGCAGAAATGCCCAATTCCTATCCAATCACAACAGAATTATCATCCTGCCTCCCCCCACTCCCAATCTACCCTAGATTCCTCTTCTGCAACAATGTCATCTACAATACCAGAGAAGCTGCTGGGTTTTCTGCTCTGTAGTGATGCACAGTCGTTTCTAAACACCCTGACCAATGCAATAACATCTATTAAAGTCACAGGAAAGACTGATGCATGTCCTTAACATTAACCTGCAGTAAGGATAAATCCATCTGTCCGGGAAGAGCTGAAAAGCCACCTGTTGATCCCTCAGGTGCACACACAGGTAAAACACACAGCCTCTACTTGCCCATCTGTGACTCAGTTTGCAATGAGGAAACCCAAGAATTTTGGGCTCAACACCCTCTTGTTGAGCAGACAAACCCCCTCAAAGGCAGATTTTCCTCAAATATAATATTGGAATGACAAGCTGTAGTTATTCATTGTGGTGCCTGAAATACTAGCAGTGCAAGAAGAAACTGATTAGTGAATGGCCAAAATCAAAGTAATTGCATATTTGCCTCTCAGATGTACTCACCTTTTGAGGAGTATCAGCAGCCCACAATGATATCAGTCTTTATTCCATTCATTTACTACTCATTTACTAAGAAATAAGTTTTTTATCTTTCTGCTATATCTCTAATTTTGCAGCATTGCCCGGTGGTTGTTTACAGGACTCTAAGTGAATTTGTCTTCATTTGTTTATAACATTATTTTAAAACCTCACCACCCTGCTTTTGTGTTTTGGCATAGCTTTTCCTCTTGTCATTTTCCACTGTGAACAGTGATGGGTCAGGCAGCTTTGCTCACCAGAACATGCATGTAGCCAGCACCATGTTAGCACCCAGATCCTGCCATGCTGCCTTCCCAACCCAGCACACAAGTTTCTGATCCCCACAACACTCAGGTAAGCAGCTCTGGGTCACAGCCAAGACCCAGTGCTCAGTAATAATAAATATCGAGGGCCAGTTACAACACAGACACTGCTGCCATGAAGGGAATAACAGAGTTGTGCCACGGGGGCAGAATCCAGCCTTGCCCATTGTGTGAAGCCACTGCTCTGCTTGGCTGAGTCCCAGGCGTGTTCCTCCCTGCCTGTTTGTGCTTTCCCTTCCACATCCAGCTCAAGACAGTCTCAAGTGTCCTTTATACACAGGGTCCCCACTCAGTTTTTGGGCCACCCTTCCACCTAATCCTTCATTTAAGGGTCTCCAATCTCAAAGGTTTCTTCTCCATTTCAATTCACTGTCCCTAATTACATTACTATGCTGTACTAAAGAATTAAGTTGTATTAAACACCTTTAACACAGACACTTCCCTTGGTATCACAGCAGACAATCTAACATCTGTTTAAACCCCCTCATCTTACATTTGCCTTCAGTTTGCCATATCCAAACTATTCCCTATTCCTTTTTCTCCGCTGGACCCATTCTTAGAGCACGTTTGACCCAACTGACGGAGGAATTAATCTTTGTGATCATTCTCAGGTACCATTCACTTCCACACGACCCCTCATCATGTCCCACTCCCTGACCTGTTCAGAGAGCTCATCTCCGTGTTCCTCTGCCTGCCAGGCGCTTGCCCCTACACCGCCTCGGGGCGCAGTCATTCTCCCTCCCTGCCTTACATTTTCACCGGTTTGTGTGGTGGCTGTGGAGCACCACACGAAGGGACACTCGTGCTTGAACATCATCATTATGTCAGCGATTATTTAAGAGCGCCATTTCCGTGGGCAATGCATCAGAGGTGGTGTCTTTGACGGAGGTTTGCAGGACACGTCCTGCTCAGTGCTGGGGCTTGGGACAATCCCAGGGGCGCTCACCAGAACCGAGGGGCGCCCATTGGTGCTAAATTAGGGCACTGAACTTCAGCAGGAGACAGAAGGGGAATCTGTGAAGGAGAACGGACGGAACAACAGCTCTGCTGTTTCTCCTCCCACGGAAACCGATGAGCTCTGCGCGGCGCAGGTGCCCCCGGAGGGCAGCTCCAGCCCCCACCGCCGCCCATAGGAGCACATGAGGAGCTCCCACAATAATGGGAACCCGGCAGTGCACAGGGTCTGCCTGCGAACCAAGGACGACCGGACCTCAGACCGAGCCCAGATCGCCCCCACGGAGCCGCCGACGGAGGTGCAGGGACCCCGCTATCCCCTTTCACACGAAAGGAAGGACGGGGGTGCCCCGGAGACCCCAAACACCGGGCGCCTCCGCTCGGGAGGTGTGACAGGCAGCCCGCCCTGAGCCCTGTGGGAGCCCCCCAGCCCAGGCTCGCTCCCAGCCCCGCGCTTCTCCCGGTGGATGGGGCGGAAAGAACTTTGGCAGCATCGCCGGGCTGATCTGCTCTGAGCCCCTCTTCTTTGCCAAGGCAGGGTGTGCCAAGGCAGAGCGAGCAGTGGTGTCAGGATGCCCTTCAAAAAGCTCGCAGCCGCTCCCTGGGGAAGCACGAGCAGAGATGACTTTTAGCTATCAGCAGCCCGGAGTAACGAACGCATATGCAGAAGATTTTTAGATTCCCTGGAAAATCCTCATTACCCGCATCGATGCACAGAAACAGGAACCCTCTACATGCTATTCAGTACATCGCGGGCAAGATCTCGTCTCTTTAACACGAGGACACAGATCGCTCTGTTTACCCCCAGTCAGAGACCACTGGATTTGACGGAAGCTGCCGGGGATGACACCAGGGACAGCGGCCACGGGGGCTCAGTCCCGCTCGGGCGGCAGGAGCGGCTCCGAGCCGAGCACTCGGAGTCTCTCTCTGACAACTCCGAGGCAGCCGTGCCGAGCATTTCCCTGCCTGTAAAATCTCGTTTGGAAGCTGCAAAACATCCTCCGGCCACCACGGCGGAGCAGGCGCTGCTGCCGCTTCCCCCGCGCTCCTCCCGCTGCCAGCCCAGCCCCGCCTCGGCTGCCGGGATTGCTCTGTGCCTGATAACACCGCCTTAATCAGCGTCACTCTCCAGAAAAACGGGCGGCGGTACGAACAGCCTGGGCTTGCAGCGACTGACGGCTCTGCGAGAAATTGGCAGCGTTTATTCAAGCACTGACGGATATTCTAGAGCGTTCTGTTAACCACTCCTGCCCGGACTATTCCGCGAAGTAAAAGCATCCACGAGCTGTTTCTAAAGTTAAGATTGCTTTATGTTTCTAACAGAAATATTGGAATATTTTCTTGACAGTGTACGTCTGTAACAAGCCCCGATAAATTCTTCAACTCGTTATTACAGTCAGAGAAACCAAGGGGAACCGAACAGAAGCCAAATCCTGCCCTGCCCCAAATGGCACTGAGACCCCACATCGCCCTTAATCATAACCCAAAGAAACTAGTTGCTTTCCACATCTGTGCGCAAATGCTATTTCTCCATCTTTTACAGAGGCAGCTAAATCTATTTATAAACTTAAAATACACGGTTTTGCTTTAGAAATCAGAGGTTCCACCACAGGCATGTGAATAAAGGAAAGAAGTGACAGTTCTACAGAGCTGGGGCAAACCCTGCTCCTCACAACTGAAGTAGTTCACGCATAGTTAAGTGGTGATGACCCAGTCCCCTTCAGCACGCGACTCCCGTTCACCATCAAAGGAGACTAAATAAACAATCCCCAGCAAATACACAAAGATCTCAAAGTTAAAGCTGGTACTAAGTGATCTAAGAGAAGAAAAGAGAAAATCGTGGGACACAATTAAATGCTTTTCTATGGATCGACGAGAGATAACCCACTCCTACGATGCTTTTCAAAAAGAACACGAAGTTTTAAATATTCATTGCTGTTTTCTGCACACCTATAAACACCATTCTCGTAATCTTGGAAACAACGACCCGTCATTTAAATTCTACAGTCCGTGACCTTCCTCTAAAGACCTCTATTAGCTTACAACCCAACCAAGTGTACTTAGTCAAAATAAAAATACCGCGTTTACAGATATCACTGTGTCTTAAAAATATGGGAGTGAACCAAAAGTATTGAATGCATAACACGAAATATATATGTACTGCTTGATGTATTACTCCGGCAGCTTTGCACATTTCGCTCCTAACTGTAGAGAAAATTAAATGAGATAGAAGAGAACTTCAATTTTCCCTTTAAAAATTGCTTTAATTTTCTGACAATTAAGAAACACTAAACATGATCCTGAAGTATGATCTCAAAGAGTACTTTGAAGCTGGCCAAGATGAGAACCGAGTCAACTCAGTGCCATCAGCGCTAGGAAAAGATCAGCTGAAAAATAACGGTGTTGAAAACAACTGGTAATTAAACAACCGCTCTCTGAGTCGGGAAATCACTGAGGAAAACAGCACCGAAACTGTTCTCTTGGTATTTTCTGTTCCGCTGCTGAAAGAGCCAAAAGCTCGCAAGCTACCAACACTGAACCACTGAACACCACACACAGAAGTTTTGCGTTATAATTTTCCCTTCACGAATTTCCCGCCTCTCTCCTCTCTCACCAAATTTGGACTCTTTTTTTCTACAGCGTATTTCTGTACAGACGGGATAAAAGAGACACCCCATCACTACGAGAAGTGAGAACAGGTCGTGAGGAATGGTAAATTACCACCCTGTTCCTCAAAAAATTCTCCATCTCTCCACAAAGCATCCTGGATTTTACTACACTCCGCAATCACACATGCACATATTTTCGACGGACTTCCAGACAGAGAACAACGCCTACAACTTCCACAAACATTTCACTGGCTCCTATCGCCCCAAAATTATTGCATCATGTATTTCAGTTTCTCAAGAGTGGCGAATCGCGACAATCAGAAAGCTTCTAAATCTAAAAACTCACGAGTGCGTTCTTGACGGTTGACTGATAAGTCATCAAATAAGCTGTTCAAAGACGCATTTACATTCACCTTGAGGGAAATATCAAACTACGGAAAAATTCACAATTTGAAAGGGGCTTAAACAGGAAAATAAAATATCCCATAGACCTAGTAATGCAATTTGACGACAAGGAGGCAGTAAAAACAAAAATTACAAACCACATTAAAAAATAACATCCGATGCAAGATACAATTTTAAACGGGAGAGAAGAAAACACGAAAATTTTCACGGGCAGTCACGTATAGAGAAAATGAAATTTCAAAATGTGAACACGTACACAGCAAGAAGATCATCACGTCTAAATGCAATACACTGGAAAGCTAGAACGTCGTTCTAAAACTCTTGTAACAGAAAATGTGCTTTAATACATCGAAGGTTCATATATTAAGGAAATCGTACAACCAAAGAGAGAGAAACAAAAATGTCGAGGATTCTTACCACGCTTGAAGAAAGCGGGGAGACAGACGGCCCCTTTCCAGCAGAACCGTTTTCTGCAGCAGGATCGGGCGGCGGCGGAGGGAAGTTGGGGCTGAAAACCATGAGGTCGCTCTTGGCAGCGCCGTCCGTCACGCACAGGCTGCGGCTGTGGCGCTGCGAGTAGGACCAGCTGCCCACTTCGCTGGCGCACACGAGCGTCGTGGGCCCGGGCGCCGAGAGCACGGCCGCCCGCGGCGCCCAGCGCGACGCCCCGTACAGCACCACGGCCAGCAGGAAGAGGCTGGACACGGCGCAGATGGCCACCACCAGCCACACGTTGGTGGCCGCGCTCGCCGCCCCGGCCCCGAGCTCCACGCCCGCCGCCGAGCGCGACACCGCCGACAACGACGACGAGGATCCTGCGGCCAGCGCCGCCTCGGCGGCCTCGAGCAGCGACACGCTGAGCGTGGCCGTGGCCGAGCGCGCCGGCTCGCCGTGGTCGCGCACGACGATCAGCAGCCTCTGGCGAGGCCCGTCCGCCTCGTCCAGCGCCCGCGCCGTGCTCACCTCGCCGCTGTAGAGCCCCACGCGGAACGGGCCCTTGCCCCGCGGCTCCCACAGCTCGTAGCGCAGCCACGCGTTGTAGCCCGAGTCGGCGTCCACGGCGCGGATCTTGGCCACCACCTGCCCCGCCGGCGCCCCCCACGCCGCCCACGCCCACAGCGTGCCCGACTCCGAGCCCGCCCCCGCCAGCGCCAAAGCCGCCTCCGCCGCCGCCGCGCCGCCCGCCTCCGCTACCGAGCCCGCGGGCGGCAGCAGCGCCGGCGCGTTGTCGTTCTCGTCCAGCACGAACAGCTGCACCGTGGCGTTGCCGCTCAGCGGCGGCTCCCCCGCGTCCACCGCGCGCACCTCGAACTGCAGCACCTGCAGCTCCTCGTAGTCCAAGGGCTGCAGCGCCCACAGACGCCCGCTCTCCGCGTCCACCGACACGTAGCTCGACGCCGGACGCCACCCAACGCCCGTCGACGACCCCGCGGCCCCGCCGCCGCCGCCCACGCCCAGGCCGCCGTCCCACACCGAGTAGCTGACGCGCCCGTTGGCCGCCTCGTCCGGGTCCCGCGCCCACAGCCGCGCCAGCTCCGCGCCCGCCGCGTTGTTCTCCCGCGCCAGCACCGTGTACACGGCCTGCGCGAACAAGGGCGCGTTGTCGTTCACGTCCGACACCGGCACCCGCAGCCCGCGGCTGGCGCGCAGCGCCGGCGCCCCGCCGTCCTCCGCACGCACCTCCACCTCGTACTCCGACACCCGCTCCCGGTCCAGCGCCTCGCGCAGCACCAGCGAGTACGAGCCCGCGAACGTCGCCTCCAGACCGAACGGCGACGCCGGCCACACCCAGCACCGCACGCGACCGTTCTCGCCCGAGTCCCGGTCCGACACGCTCAGCAGGGCCACCACCGTCCCCAACGACGCGTCCTCCGGCACCGGCACCGACAGCGACGTCACCCACACCTCCGGGGCATTGTCGTTCACGTCCACCACCTCCATCTCCACGCTGCAATGGCCCGACAGCGGGGGGTAGCCTTTGTCCCTTGCTTCTACAGGGATCTCGTAACTATCCATTTCTTCATAGTCTAATTTGCCTTTAAGTCTGATTTCTCCTTTGTTTTCGTCGATAGTGAACATTTCTTTAATTTTTGTAGTAGCACGTCTACCAAATAAATATATAATATCACTATTGATGCCTTCGTCAGGATCCGTGGCACTAAGCGTGACTAACAGAGTCCCGAGCTCTGAACCTTCTAGGGCTTTAACTTTATACACAGACTGGTTGAACTGGGGCGCGTTGTCGTTTGCATCCAACACGTAGATCACCAGCTCCATGGTGCCTGTCAGAGACGGCCGGCCCCCGTCTGTCGCCGTCAGCAACAACCGATGCACAGGAATCGTCTCGCGGTCCAAAGATTTCGTTAAAATAAGGCTCAAAGACGCTCTCTGGTCGTTATTCCCCTGATGATCAAGACTGAAATACTCGCTGGGGCTGAGCGTATAGGAGAGCTGCGCGTTCGCTCCGATATCCGCATCCGACGCGCCCTCCAGCGGGAAACGAGACCCCGGCACAGATGATTCCGCGATATTAAGGGTTTCTTCGTCCACACGGAAGACGGGGGCATTGTCGTTGATGTCGGTGACCTCCAGCTGCACATGGAAGACGCGCAGCGGCCGCTCCAGCAGCACCTCCAGGCGCAGCGCGCACGGCGCGCTCTTGCCGCACAGCTCCTCCCGGTCCAGCCGCGAGCTCACCAGCAGCGCGCCGCTCGCCCCGCTCACCTCCACGCTCGCCCGCCGGCCCGGCGCCACCAGCCGCAGCCGCCGCGCCTCCGCCTCGCCCGCCTCCAGGCCCAGGTCCTGCGCCAGACGGCCCACCACCGTGCCGGCCTTGGCTTCCTCCGGCACCGAGTAGCGCACCTGCCCGCCCGACAGCGCCCAGGCCGCCTGCAGCACCAGCACTCGTAGCACGGGTCCCCACCGCATCGCCGCCGCTGTCGCCTCCGGTCCCTTCCCTGGCCCTGACCGGCTCTCCGCCACTCCCCCGCCGTCCCCCTTAGGGTCTCCCTGGGACGAGCAGCACGCCGCTCCGCTTTCCCCGCGTCCCGCCCGGGCCGGTCCGGCGCATCCTTCCTCCGGCTGACGGTACCGTGACTGAGGCTCGGGGAGGAGCTGCCGCCCTTCCGTGGCTCACGGCGCCTTCGCGGCCAACAGCGGCACCTGGTGTCCGACCGCGGCTCCTCCCGTGAGCAGCTGCCTGCTGCCCTCCTCCCGCTGCGGCTCCGTGACGGGATAGATCTGCCGTGGCCCCGCCCGCTCAGCCGACGCGCTCCGATATTTCCGTTCCGAACACTGCCTTCCTCCGCAGCCGTAATAGTTTATCCTCTTGTCTCCCCCGTTTCTCCTCCTCTTCTCTTTCTCTTCTTCATCATCTCCTTCCTTAAGGCACTTTAATCGAGAAGCACTTACTTGCCAAAATGTACATTCAGTTGAACCCCCATATTAACCCAGGAATCATTTCGAGAAATATCTTCACCGCATAAAGCTATTTCTGATCTCCAGACTTCATCTTCTCTTATGCCTGAGGAGGCATAACTCAATTTTCTCATTTATGTTTTCTTCCGGAAGATACTTCAGCTGTTTCCTCTACCGAAGAAGACTGTATCCTCGATCTTCCATCTATGGAAAGTACTCAGGTCTTCAGAAGACATAGATTCACGTGTAATGTACTTGGTCTAGTCCAGGAATGCTAGAAACGAACAGAAATTGCTTACCTTTTCATGGCTTTGTGACAGGGATGTGGCTGAGCAATTCCACACAGTCTCCTTGGTTTTTTGTAGAGTAAATAGTACAGTACACCCATCATCTTACAAAGAGTACCTGTGTCTGTCCATAGCAGAATTGTTTTGCCTTCTGAAGTGTATTTCCAACCAAGTAAAGCATCAGCAAATAACAAAGACTTTCAACTTCATCAGTGACTCCCTAACTCTACGCTTTAAACATTCCAACAGAGCAGAAGTCCTCTCAGAAGTGTGAAATAACTCAGGGAATCTGAACTCTCTCATCTGTATATATCAGTATTTTCCCTAAGTTTTATCCCCCAAGTGTAGCTGCACAATGAAGAGCAAGGTCTTGGTTATAATTTTTAGGCAGGTAGAAACTCACAGTATGGCAAAACCATGTGCCCATTACCGATTGAGATGAGCTGCTGCAGGACACAGCAAAATCATTCACCATGACACTACTGGAGATGAGATAAAAGGGTTGCACCACTGTTCTGGCAAGGCACAGTTCATCTCCTAACAGGTTCCCAGGCTCCCACCTCATCTACTGACATAAATACATCAGATCATCTTCTCTACACAGGTACGGCACTTTCTGCTGCCCTGCCCTCTAGGCCAGGCAGTAACATAATCCAGGGAATTGCACAGATTAGTAAATTGCTGGTTATACCACAGGAAGAATCAACGATGCATGCACCCAAAGGTAGAAAACAACAACAAAAACGGAATATACAAAATGCTAAAAAAGCCCAGGTTAGTCTGTCAATATATATTTTTAATTACACCTGCTGCTATTCTAACTGTTGTCTTGATTTATTTCTAGGTCTCCATTCTCAGGCCTGTGTTCAAGGATCACTGTTCAAAATTTCAGGGAACCAGGGCTGAAAAAGCGAACAGGTTTTTATTCCATCCTCTCTAATTCCCGCTGTATTGCCAAAATTTCTGTATCCGTTTCTATGAAGGCAGAAACAAATGAAACTTGAAGCCTCACAGCTTTCTCTCCAAGTAAAATTGACCTTAAGAGACTACAAAACAGTGAACCACAGTGATGGCAAGGGGCACAGAGTCTGAAATAAAAGAGCATTATTTGGCAGCATGGCTTTCACTTACAATTGCCAACACAACTCCTGATAAAGCCAAGCTAAATCACTCTCTGGAAATCGGGAGTTTCAAGAATCATCCATCTTCAAATCCACAAGATTATCATAAGGCAAGCGCACAATGAGACAAAAATGAGTTTATTTAAAAAGCTATTCTCAGGGAAGGGAAAACCAAAATTAAACAAAGTAAACAGGAATAAGATCATGTCAAAACCCCACAGCATCCTAGAAATACAATGCCCAATGCCTATGACTGATGGGTACATGGGACTATGCAAGTCAGAAACCAAACTGAGGTGCTTCTACAAACACATTAATCCAGCAAAAACAAGTCATATACCAATATGTTTCTTGTTCAGTCTAGCACTACAGCTGCAGATTTTGACATCTACTTTGGTGTTCTTCTGCAATTAAGTACCTTACCTTAGAAAGTGAATTTCAATCATCCTTAGAAGGGGGAAGTGTGAAATGCATCTGTCTTTTTCATGTCCACAGTGATTCTGCAGTACTTCACAAATTAATATATGCCACATACGGTGAAGAGGCTAGAACTTTAAATACCAATTTTTGTTTCAAAGGTGAAACAAAGAGGAGGACGGACTTCTGAGTAAGAAAAGACTGGAAACAAGCAATTCACTGCAGTCAAAATCAAGAAATTAATTTGAAGTGCCCCTCCTGTAAGACAGGGAAATGTGGGCAAGTGAAGATACTCCTTTCAAAATGAAAGAGGCACTCAGAGTTGTGATTAACTCCACAGGTGGAAGAAAATCAGACCTGACAACACCAGCAAGATAAGGTAAACAGTGCAGTCGGGCAGAAATCTTTATCAAGAATTGTTATATCTAATAACTCATGAGGGGAGATCAGAAAGGCATGAAGAGTGGTGTATCAAAGATTACCGGAGATATCACCCGATGGAGCAGAGTTCAAATATAGGTCTGCAGGAAAGATCTGCAGAAAAACTTGATGACTCTGAAGACCTAGGTAGGAAAAAGGCAAAATATTTTTGATGCAGGGGAATACACAAGCTGAGTAGACAAGGAAAAATGTGGTTTCAAGACAGATTATGACTGATTCGGAAACAGCTACTGAAGGTTCTAAAATTACAAAATAGAGAAGAAAGTGACATATAGATGAACTCTAATCTCAATGCAATCAAAAATACAAGACTCACGAGACGCTGCAAGACATAAAAAGTATTTCATTCAACCTAGAACCGACGTCAGCAGGATTTAAGTATTTTGCCGCGCTCCACTGCTTAACAAGACTAAACGAAGAGAAAAGATCACAGGGGCATAAAAAACCTGCAAGGATATAACACATTACAGGCACCGAAGAGGAGGGATAATGCAACCGGCACTCAAAGGGTAAACGACAATGGAACACGACCGCCACGTGGCACGAGGGCGGAGCAAGGCTCCAGGCAGCAACAGCCCTGGGGGCGGGTGAGAGGGGACGGAGCGAGAAAGGCAGTGCCACTGACCGTGTCGAGGAGAGCGGAGGGCTCCGGCTGCGTGTCCTTGGCTGCAGGAGCGGGCGGCGGCGGAGGGAAGTTGGGGCTGAAAACCATGAGGTCGCTCTTGGCAGCGCCGTCCGCCACGCACAGGCTGCGGCTGTGGCGCTGCGAGTAGGACCAGCTGCCCACTTCGCTGGCGCACACGAGCGTCGTGGGCCCGGGCGCCGAGAGCACGGCCGCCCGCGGCGCCCAGCGCGACGCCCCGTACAGCACCACGGCCAGCAGGAAGAGGCTGGACACGGCGCAGATGGCCACCACCAGCCACACGTTGGTGGCCGCGCTCGCCGCCCCGGCCCCGAGCTCCACGCCCGCCGCCGAGCGCGACACCGCCGCCAACGACGACGACGACGACGAGGATCCCGCGGCCAGCGCCGCCTCGGCGGCCTCGAGCAGCGACACGCTGAGCGTGGCCGTGGCCGAGCGCGCCGGCTCGCCGTGGTCGCGCACGACGATCAGCAGCCTCTGGCGAGGCCCGTCCGCCTCGTCCAGCGCCCGCGCCGTGCTCACCTCGCCGCTATAGAGCCCCACGCGGAACGGGCCCTTGCCCCGCGGCTCCCACAGCTCGTAGCGCAGCCACGCGTTGTAGCCCGAGTCGGCGTCCACGGCGCGGATCTTGGCCACCACCTGCCCCGCCGGCGCCCCCCACGCCGCCCACGCCCACAGCGTGCCCGACTCCGAGCCCGCCCCCGCCAGCGCCACCGCAGCCTCCGCCGCCGCCGCGCCGCCCGCCTCCGCTGCCGAGCCCGCGGCCGGCAGCAGCGCCGGCGCGTTGTCGTTCTCGTCCAGCACGAACAGCTGCACCGTGGCGTTGCCGCTCAGCGGCGGCTCCCCCGCGTCCACCGCGCGCACCTCGAACTGCAGCACCTGCAGCTCCTCGTAGTCCAAGGGCTGCAGCGCCCACAGACGCCCGCTCTCCGCGTCCACCGACACGTAGCTCGACGCCGGACGCCACCCGACGCCCGACGACGACGACCCCGCGGCCCCGCCGCTGCCGCCCACGCCCAGGCCGCCGTCCCACACCGAGTAGCTGACGCGCCCGTTGGCCGCCTCGTCCGGGTCCCGCGCCCACAGCCGCGCCAGCTCCGCGCCCGCCGCGTTGTTCTCCCGCGCCAGCACCGTGTACACGGCCTGCGCGAACAAGGGCGCGTTGTCGTTCACGTCCGACACCGGCACCCGCAGCCCGCGGCTGGCGCGCAGCGCCGGCGCCCCGCCGTCCTCCGCACGCACCTCCACCTCGTACTCCGACACCCGCTCCCGGTCCAGCGCCTCGCGCAGCACCAGCGAGTACGAGCCCGCGAACGTCGCCTCCAGACCGAACGGCGACGCCGGCCACACCCAGCACCGCACGCGACCGTTCTCCCCCGAGTCCCGGTCCGACACGCTCAGCAGGGCCACCACCGTCCCCAACGACGCGTCCTCGGGCACCGGCACCGACAGCGACGTCACCCAGACCTCCGGCGCGTTGTCGTTCACGTCCACCACCTCCATCTCCACGCTGCAGTGACCCGAAAGCGAGGGTGTTCCTTTATCTGTCGCTTCGATTTGCAATTCGTGTAAACGAACGTCTTCGAAGTCTAAAATACCCTTCAATCGGATCTCGCCTGTCCTTTTATCAATGGCAAAGAGTTCTTTGTTACCGATAGGAATAGAACTTAAAATGCTGTAAGAAAAGTCCTTATTGCTTCCTTCGTCCGGATCCGTGGCATTCACACGTACTATAATTGTCCCCTCTGTAGCATTCTCTGCTATCTGCACTTTATACACGGACTGGTTGAACTGTGGCGCGTTGTCATTCGCATCCACCACAGAGATCACCAGTTCCATCGTGCCCGTCAGAGACGGCCTGCCACCGTCACTCGCCGTCAGCACCACGCGGTGCACGGGAATCGTCTCGCGGTCTAAAGTCTTTGCGAGTACCAGAAACAGAGATTTCCTGTTTTCATCAGACGATTTAACATCGAGTGTAAAATATTCGCTGGGGCTGAGTGTGTAGGTGAGCTGCGCATTCGGTCCGACATCCGCATCCGACGCGCCCTCCAGCGGGAAACGAGACCCCGGCACAGACAGTTCCGCGATACTGAGGTTTTTCCGGGCGGCGGGGAAGACGGGGGCATTGTCGTTGATGTCGGTGACCTCCAGCTGCACATGGAAGACGCGCAGCGGCCGCTCCAGCAGCACCTCCAGGCGCAGCGCGCACGGCGCGCTCTTGCCGCACAGCTCCTCCCGGTCCAGCCGCGAGCTCACCAGCAGCGCGCCGCTCGCCCCGCTCACCTCCACGCTCGCCCGCCGGCCCGGCGCCACCAGCCGCAGCCGCCGCGCCTCCGCCTCGCCCGCCTCCAGGCCCAGGTCCTGCGCCAGACGGCCCACCACCGTGCCGGCCTTGGCTTCCTCCGGCACCGAGTAGCGCACCTGCCCGCCCGACAGCGCCCAGGCCGCCTGCAGCACCAGCACCCGCACCACCGCCGCACAGCAACGCTCGACCATCCTTCCTGCCGCTCTGCCCGCCGCCGCCGCTCTGCCTGCCGGCCCCGGCCCGGGCCCCGCACGGCTCCCCGCCGCCGCCCGGACGCACGGGCTCTGCTGCCCGGCCCGAGCCGCCCCCCCGCGCTCACAGCCGGGCTCTCCGCCGCACCGGGGCGGAGCCGCCCACACGGACCCGTTCCTGAGCCTGCAGCGACACCGTGCGCTGCTCCGCCGCCTCACACGCTCTGCGACAGCGCCTGTGCCTCCGCTCCGTCACGGCCGTCTCCTCTGCTGTTTATTTAAACGGTGCTCCTTTCATATTTTATCCTTTGGACTTCCTCCGCTTCTCTCTTCTTACCCACTCTGATTTCTCGCCTGTCGCCTCCGGAGCCAGACAGAAGAAAAAACAAGCCGGATCCACGAACTTGGTTTACGTGGCTTTAGCGTCTGACCGCGGAATATTCCAACGGCGGGGAGGGCTCTTGAGAACCAGCTCCACCCACCGATTAGAGGTAAGGTCGTTTCATACTGCTCCTCCACTTTGCTGACGTTTTCTTTCTTCTCCTTGTCATCTTTGATCTTTACTCACCTCCTTGTGTAATACTTTCATAGCATCTTCTGCATTTCTCTTCTCTCCCTCCATTCTTCCTCTGGTCTCTTTCTGTTTACAGTGACAGCATCTGGGACATATCAGTAAATTCATCCGTCCATCCTTCCCTTCTTCCATTTTCCCATCTTCCTCCGTTTCTTCACTGTCCTTATGCACACACAGACTCTCTTCTACCTCATCTCCATTACCAATATATTTTTCCATTACTTCACTCTCCCCATGAAGCACAAACACACCACTGGTTACAATTCTTGTTCCTCTCTGCTGAAATCGTTCATGTCTCCACTCAAGGAGCAAATTTCCTGCTTACTTCAAGTCTATGCCAGACCGAAAGCTGGCTCTTTCACCTCACCTTCTGGAAGGAAACCACACACTTCAGGCTCCATCCTCTCAAGGGAGAGAATTCACAGCCTCTGAAACACAGACCCAATCCCTAGGTGTTTTGACATTGGTGTAAACAGACTTGACTAAGCAATAACAACCCTGTGAATCTTCTTCAGGAACTCAAAGCCATCAAGGCCAGCACACCAATCCATCGTGAATGCTGAGAAAAATATGGAGCAACCACAGCTTCTGAACACTCTTCATATACTGTGATGAAGAGTTGTTCTTCAGGCTTCATTTGCCACCTCCATGCTGAATGTAAATTTCTGACTTAACATTTCAGGCAGGCCAGCACAGTCAGAAACGAACAGAAAGAATGTCCAACCCCGGGGGCATAATCCCCCTGGATTGCCTCTGTATACCCAGATCCACAGGGTAAAAAACACGCAGTCATTTTATTTGTGTCATTTTCTCTGAGAACACACCCCCGACTCCCAACACATCCACTCTGAGAAATGTGTTAGGGTCTGTTCTCCATCTCCGCTTGCTGTTATTTGCTTGAGCTGTGTCTGGAGAAAGAAGTTGGGAATGGGAGGAGGCAGTGGTGCTCTGCTGATGCAGTACAGGAATCACAGAACATTTCAAACTGGAAGTCATCCATAAGGATCATCAAATCCAACTCCATATCCAGGCACATTTGGTCAATCCAAGGTACAACGGAAATCAGACTCATCTTCTTTAGGTAGAAGGAACTTACCTGAAGCATCCCTGGTTCCTTCTTCAGAAAATATTTATTGTCAAGGGAGGGAATTGCTTCTGAAGCATATTTTCTTTTAATGCTATCAGAGATCTCTGGGGAGGATGAATAAGAGGAAATGACCCACATTCTGCAAAAGCCTCTAAATCACTGAACAGAAGCACAATGCTCCTTCATGTACTTGCATCACATGCTAAGTAGAAGACATCCTGCAAATCTAAGGACATTCTCCCAACCTCAACCTCAGTTTAGACGATTGGAAAAACATCTCCCCTACCGATGGTCAACTACTGGAAACTCTGCTACTTGACAGCTGCCAAAATTCAGCAGTCTGCATTTCATCCACTATTACAAACACATGGCCAATGCAAAAGAAGAAGAAAGTTTAAAAGATGGAATGTTTTGGCAAAAGGAGAGAAGAAAACTAGAAGGTACATTTCCATCATATCAAAATGCCAGGTCTGGCAACTTCTTGGTTATGGACGGAAGTTTTCCCACACCCTATTAAGACAATAGCAAACATGTGAACAAGGAGAGCTTCGGAGAAGGCTGACCAAGCAAGACTGATAATTGGAAAATCTGCTGTTTCACCAATGCCATATTTTCAAAAGCAAGTGATCTGAGTTATGAATGGAAGATGTCTTCACATTTGACAGGAAGAGCACAGACAATACCAAGGATACACAGGACTTCAGAAGAACGTGAGAGGGTCCCAGGAGAACAACCCTGGGTGACGGGTGGCCTCACAAGGTTGTCCAGTGGAATCCTCTATACCAAGCTCTGGAAAATGAATCTTCAGCTAAGCACCTGGAGCTTTTCTTCCCCAGTGATAGGGCTTATACTACACAGCATCTCCATTTCCTCACCAAAAAAACTTCTCCACTCAAAGTCACCTTCCCCATGAGACAGAGCCCAAGTAGTACTCCATGCCACTTGGAGGATTACAAGCCAAACGGCCCCACCAAAACAGCATGCCCCAGGAATAAAACCCACTCTGATCATAATCCAGGCCATTGCACATCCCCACCCTCCCTCACAATTGGAACAAAGAACTTATGAAGAGATGGAAAGCCACAGAATATCTGGCAGACTCTGTGAAATTTAATGTAAACATGCTGAGCTTTTTAGCAATCTCAGATGGAAACACCAAAGAGCTACACTTTGGAGATCCTTGACATTCTGTGATCAGAGTGACAGCTCTGATCCTGGCGCAGATTCATTTTATTTTGAGAGAACCACAACAAAAGCCGAAGCATAGGCAGAGTCACAATATCAATTCTGGGAGAGAATTTCTACCATAACATCAGAGATGAGCTGCTCTGCAGGGTTTGGTGTGGCCATGCAGGTATCAGGGTTAATTAAGCATGACCAGGGAACACCCCATTTCTACAGAGGCTGCCCTTGCAAGTGCTCAGGCAGGAGACATGAGGCACACACAGATTTATGCTCTCTTTCTCATCACATCCTCTTGCATATCCCACTTGACAAGCAGCAAGGAACCATCATGGCAAAATCAACAGCTGAGGAAGCTGCTTTAGATGTGGACCCCTACAAAAGGAATCCAGCAAGCTCAAGTCCGACCCTCCCACAATGCCTTCTCAAAATAAAAGGGAACATTCATCATTGCATTTCCTCTTACCAGCACATTTTACACAGTAAGGATGTATCAGCACAAACCATTTTCTGTTCCGGGAGAACTTCATCACCTCAAAGGACTTTGTGGCCATTTCAATACCACACAGCATCTCAGCGTCCACAAGGCCTCCAGCTCCCAAACCTTAGAGTCTTGAAAAGGATCCCAGGCACAAGTACTCTGTGCCCATCCTGCCTCACAGTTTTCTCTAGGTATTCTTCGTTCATCACTCTGGGACATGAGTTCTCAAGACAACCTCATCATGACTCATTCTTGTCTTAAGACATGGCCCATGCCCCTCTCAATGAATTCCACCTTCCTCAAGCAGCTCTTCTGCTCAAGGTCACATCAAAACAAATCTGGGCCTAATTCAGCCACTGCCACACTCACTTTAGTAAACATGCAAGTGTTTCCTTCCTTTACAGAAAGAAAAAAAAAAAGAAACAAGGAAAAGTTGATATTAAAGTCTATACTGCCTTTCCTACTTTCTTAATGAGCCTGATGGTGGAACATAAATGCAGAATTCTTGTTTCCACGGAGAGCCAAATAGTTGAAATACAAGTGTAATTTTGTGTCACATCTCATGCAAGGAAAATGAAAGAAGACAGTTTTCAGTAACAATACAAACCTAATACCAACATAGTCAAAAGTCAGCAAAGGCTTAAGTCAAAACAACGTGACTGGGGGACTATCACCAAGGTTTGTCTTGTATTCCTGCAACAAGCCTGCATTGAAACCCTTCACGGAAAACAGTAAGAAACTTGCCTGCAAAACTGGCAACCCGGGGCACCTCTCACTGCAACAGCCAATTATTTCATTCCTGAGTAAAACTCCTGTCCAGCAAAGTGAGATTCACCTGCGGTTGGTAACAGTTGTGGAGTGAAAAATAATTAATTCTACCTCCAAGCATCAAGAAATTGCAAAAACAGGTGAGAAGAGGCCGACAATGGAAATGTCCCTTTAACATCCTTAAACATCCACTGCCCTCAGCCTACGGGGGCGGAGCCTCGCTGCAAGCACGAACTACCCTAGGGCGGGAGAGAATGGGCGGAGAAGAAAAGGGACTGTGAAACGAAACAGCGAGAGGCGAGCAAAGCAGTGCCACTGACCGTATCGAGGAGAGCGGAGGGCTCCGGCTGCGTGTCCTTGGCTGCAGGAGCGGGCGGCGGCGGAGGGAAGTTGGGGCTGAAAACCATGAGGTCGCTCTTGGCAGCGCCGTCCGCCACGCACAGGCTGCGGCTGTGGCGCTGCGAGTAGGACCAGCTGCCCACTTCGCTGGCGCACACGAGCGTCGTGGGCCCGGGCGCCGAGAGCACGGCCGCCCGCGGCGCCCAGCGCGACGCCCCGTACAGCACCACGGCCAGCAGGAAGAGGCTGGACACGGCGCAGATGGCCACCACCAGCCACACGTTGGTGGCCGCGCTCGCCGCCCCGGCCCCGAGCTCCACGCCCGCCGCCGAGCGCGACACCGCCGACAACGACGACGACGACGACGAGGATCCCGCGGCCAGCGCCGCCTCGGCGGCCTCGAGCAGCGACACGCTGAGCGTGGCCGTGGCCGAGCGCGCCGGCTCGCCGTGGTCGCGCACGACGATCAGCAGCCTCTGGCGAGGCCCGTCCGCCTCGTCCAGCGCCCGCGCCGTGCTCACCTCGCCGCTGTAGAGCCCCACGCGGAACGGGCCCTTGCCCCGCGGCTCCCACAGCTCGTAGCGCAGCCACGCGTTGTAGCCCGAGTCGGCGTCCACGGCGCGGATCTTGGCCACCACCTGCCCCGCCGGCGCCCCCCACGCCGCCCACGCCCACAGCGTGCCCGACTCCGAGCCCGCCCCCGCAGCCTCCGCCGCCGCCGCGCCGCCCGCCTCCGCTGCCGAGCCCGCGGCCGGCAGCAGCGCCGGCGCGTTGTCGTTCTCGTCCAGCACGAACAGCTGCACCGTGGCGTTGCCGCTCAGCGGCGGCTCCCCCGCGTCCACCGCGCGCACCTCGAACTGCAGCACCTGCAGCTCCTCGTAGTCCAAGGGCTGCAGCGCCCACAGACGCCCGCTCTCCGCGTCCACCGACACGTAGCTCGACGCCGGACGCCACCCAACCCCCGAAGACGACCCCGCGGCCCCGCCGCCCACGCCCAGGCCGCCGTCCCACACCGAGTAGCTGACGCGCCCGTTGGCCGCCTCGTCCGGGTCCCGCGCCCACAGCCGCGCCAGCTCCGCGCCCGCCGCGTTGTTCTCCCGCGCCAGCACCGTGTACACGGCCTGCGCGAACAAGGGCGCGTTGTCGTTCACGTCCGACACCGGCACCCGCAGCCCGCGGCTGGCGCGCAGCGCCGGCGCCCCGCCGTCCTCCGCACGCACCTCCACCTCGTACTCCGACACCCGCTCCCGGTCCAGCGCCTCGCGCAGCACCAGCGAGTACGAGCCCGCGAACGTCGCCTCCAGACCGAACGGCGACGCCGGCCACACCCAGCACCGCACGCGACCGTTCTCCCCCGAGTCCCGGTCCGACACGCTCAGCAGGGCCACCACCGTCCCCAACGACGCGTCCTCGGGCACCGGCACCGACAGCGACGTCACCCACACCTCCGGAGCGTTGTCGTTCACATCCACCACCTCCAGCACCACCTTGCAGTGACCCGATAGCGACGGCGTCCCTTTATCTGTCGCCCTAACATTTAGGTCGTATAAATTAACCACTTCAAAGTCCAAGGCGCCCGTCAGTCTGATCTCTCCAGTGTTCGTATCAATGCTGAATAAATCTGAGCCAGAGGGAGGAACAATAGTATCGATTTCATAATTCACGTCTTTGTTAATTCCTTCGTCCAGGTCCGTCGCATTCATACGAGCCACAAGCGTACCTTGTATGGCGTCCTCAGACAAATGGACATTATACACGGACTGGTTGAATTGAGGAGCGTTGTCGTTTGCATCCGTAACCGAAATCACCAGCTCCGTGGTGCCCGTCAGAGACGGCCGGCCCCCGTCTGTCGCCGTCAGCACCAACCGATGCACGGGAATCGTCTCGCGGTCCAGAGATTTCGTGAGTACCAGAAACAGGGACTTACTGCGAGAGTTGCTGTTTTCTTCCTCTATTCTAAAATGCTCACTGGGACTGAGTGTGTAGGTGAGCTGAGCGTTCGCTCCGATATCCGCATCTGACGCGCCCTCCAGCGGGAAACGAGACCCCGGCACAGACAGTTCCGCGATACTGAGGTTTTTCCGGGCGGCGGGGAAGACGGGGGCATTGTCGTTGATGTCGGTGACCTCCAGCTGCACATGGAAGACGCGCAGCGGCCGCTCCAGCAGCACCTCCAGGCGCAGCGCGCACGGCGCGCTCTTGCCGCACAGCTCCTCCCGGTCCAGCCGCGAGCTCACCAGCAGCGCGCCGCTCGCCCCGCTCACCTCCACGCTCGCCCGCCGGCCCGGCGCCACCAGCCGCAGCCGCCGCGCCTCCGCCTCGCCCGCCTCCAGGCCCAGGTCCTGCGCCAGACGGCCCACCACCGTGCCGGCCTTGGCTTCCTCCGGCACCGAGTAGCGCACCTGCCCGCCCGACAGCGCCCAGGCCGCCTGCAGCACCAGCACCCGCACCACCGCCGCACAGCAACGCTCGACCATCCTTCCTGCCGCTCTGCCCGCCGCCGCCGCTCTGCCTGCCGGCCCCGGCCCGGGCCCCGCACGGCTCCCCGCCGCCGCCCGCCCGGACGCACCGGCTCTGCTGCCCGGCCCGAGCCGCCCCCCCGCGCTCACAGCCGGGCTCTCCGCCGCACCGGGGCGGAGCCGCCCACACGGACCCGTTCCTGAGCCTGCAGCGACACCGTGCGCTGCTCCGCCGCCTCACACGCTCTGCGACAGCGCCTGTGCCTCCGCTCCGTCATGGCCGTCTCCTCTGCTCTTTCTTGTTACATTGCTCCTTTTATATTTTATCCATTGTAATTTTACTGCTGCTCTCTTCTTACCCATTCATGTATCTCGCCTGCCGCATCCAGCCCCGCCCAGCAAACAAAAGTATTCGGATCCACCAGCTCTAATTACTTGATATCAGAGCTGAAATGCACAACTGTAACCGAGGAAGAGCCTGTTGACAACCAGCTCCGGCCTGCGCTTTGAGTCAATGTCCGTGAGTAATCCTGATTTTAAATTTCTTCTTTTCGTCATCTTCCATTCTTAATTCTCTCCTTGTGCCATTCTTTCTTAGAATGTTCTGTTTTTCTTTCTCTTCTTCTTTTCCTTCTTTTTTTCTCTCCTTTGTCACCTTCTTCCTTTTTCGTGTATAGTGGTAGTGTCCGTAAATTGCCAGTAAACTCATTTATAGATTGTCCCTTTCTCTCTCTCTTCTAATACTTTCTTTTTTCCTTCTCTTTCTCTATATCCATCTTTCCTTCCTTCAGTGCAATCTTCTTGCTTTCAATTTTCTTCCATTTCCATCCTCTGTTCACTTTTCCCTTACCAAGAAGAGAACCGCCTTATCATCTCTTCAACATTCTTGACATGGTGTAGCAAGACATTCTTTGGAAAAAGCTGTCATTCCTTTTCCCTTTTGACTTCAAGGAAGCGTTCAGACAAGGCATGGCAGCATGCCCCAAATTTCAAAAAGCTTCTCATTGACAAACAGTGTTCTACATCAAAACCAAGTAATTAAAGGCACGCAGGGCAGACGTCTTCACAAGCAGCAATACCAGAAAGAACAGTCTCCTAAGAGATGCAGAACTTCTGGATGTCCTGATAGGATTCCAGAAGAGCAGCACTGTGTCATGGCATCGTCCTCACTATATTCTACTGTGATCCTGTATCTCACACCCTGGGAACTGGGATCTCCACAGCTAGGCAGACATTCTCTATTCCCTCCCCAAACCCCAAACACATACTCAAATTCTTTCCATTACCTCATGCCTGGCACAAATATACAGCGTGCTGCAAATCCATTCTGTTCCTCTTTGACTTTTCCCTCATGCCAGGATGCTTTGTGCCTTTTCAGCGATAGCAGATAAAAAACGAGTTCTCAAACGTTCTGTAATTGGAGTAGTGAACAATACTGATCCCAATCCCCACAGACCTTCTTCATCAAGAGATCGGACCAAAAGCACAAGTGCACTCAAAACGCTAACCGGATGAGAGAATTTCAAGAATATAAAACCAGAGTTGAGCTGCTCTGTAGATGTGGAGGTTTGATGTGTACATTTAGACACCAGAATAAGCCATGTGTGAAAGCAGGACACACCATCTCTACCCAGACTGATTGTGTGAGACCACAAGAAGGGGAAGAAGAGCACCAGATTAAACACATCTCTTCAACTGCCCTTAAAAATCATATCTGAAAAGATGAAACACAGACCACCATGGCAAGAGCTGTGGAAGCTGCTATAAATACCCTACAATACATATGGCAAGCAGTTTGTAGTGCCACCTTCCCACAACAACACCCCCAAAACAGCAGCAAAAATGTACATCAGTCTGCATGTACCCAACACATTCCCTGTGTCAGGCCAGAGGCAGCACAAGAACTGTCTCTGATGGAGATACTCACAACCTCAAAGGACTCTGTGGCCATTTCAGTACCATGTATTATCTCAAGACGCAGAAGGGCTGCAGCATCAGATGCTTAGAACATAGAAATGATCCTGGGCAGAAACACTCTGGTCCCATCATGACTCCTGCTTTCGTCTAAGCATCTTCATTCCCCAGTCTAACATTCTCTAGAAAATGATACAATTCTCATTCCTGTCCTCCTATTGTATGACTCATTGTCTCACAAATGATTTCAGGTTCCCTCAAAGGAGACTTCTCAGGGCTCAAGGTCACCTTTCAAACCAGGACATGGCCAGGACCTGCTCAGTGTCACTGCCACATTCACCTCTGTGACAAGGCAAAATTTTCTTTCCTACCTCAAGGGACAATCAGACTTTGCTTAAATCTAAAGTCTAATTAAGACTTAAATTAGTCTAAATTAGTCTTTATGCTAAAGGTTTTCCAGCAATGAGAACACTGTAAAATCCACAGAGATGGCATCACATACATGGTCTGGCAGACTCTGCAGGTGCATTGCGAGCTCTGTTTGTGAGATCTGAGACCAATATTTACTGGAGCAATCATGTTGGGACAGCTCTCATGGCAAAGGACACTTGATGTAATGCTGAGAGAGATCGAGAAACACGATGATGAGCTTATCAATACAGTGGCTGTGTACTGTGTAGAAGAAATTTTTATGTTGTCATTGTTTTGAAGATGATTTACACAGAACACTTAAAGGTGTTCCAAATGTAAATATTGAAAAAACGCACCAAAAAAAGAGGCCTGTGTCCATCAAGTAACCTGTTCATCCAGGAATGCAAATTACCAAATACACCTAACAAAAACGGAAAGGGAAAAATGCTATGAAAAGGCCACAAAGCCTTCCCAGTTTCCATAATGACATGAGGACAGAAGTCCAAATTATCACTTTGGTTCCATCTCTTGTAGAGAACAAATAACAGAACATGAGGCCAGAGAAGAAACAACACGTGATACCACAACGGTCAGCAGTCAGCAACGGCAATGAGGAGAATAAACAGCGCCTTACAGACGGTCTTCGCCACAACCTAACCTGCACACCCTCAGCAAGCTCGGGTGGAAAATCTACACAACCAGCAAGAAGGAGCGTTGTCTCCAAAACTGAAACTTCGAGGCATGACAGGACAGCTCTAATCATGATCAGCAGGCATTTCATTCTACAGCAGAACAATTCATATCCACAGATGCAAATTTCAAGTGCATATCCCGAAGGGTTACAGAGATACCCTCTCTCTTAAAGGACGAGGCAGAAAATACAAAGGTGCAATTAACACATCTAAACACCCATTGACTTCAAGATGCGGGGGCAAAGTCCGGCTAATAACAGAAAGAGTTTGGGAAACGAGAGACAAGGGGCAAAGGGGGAGAGAACAGAGGCGAGCAAAGCAGTGACACTGACCGTGTCGAGGAGAGCGGAGGGCTCTGGCTGCGTGTCCTTGGCTGCAGGAGCGGGCGGCGGCGGAGGGAAGTTGGGGCTGAAAACCATGAGGTCGCTCTTGGCAGCGCCGTCCGCCACGCACAGGCTGCGGCTGTGGCGCTGCGAGTAGGACCAGCTGCCCACTTCGCTGGCGCACACGAGCGTGGTGGGCCCGGGCGCCGAGAGCACGGCCGCCCGCGGCGCCCAGCGCGACGCCCCGTACAGCACCACGGCCAGCAGGAAGAGGCTGGACACGGCGCAGATGGCCACCACCAGCCACACGTTGGTGGCCGCGCTCGCCGCCCCGGCCCCGAGCTCCACGCCCGCCGCCGAGCGCGACACCGCCGCCAACGACGACGAGGATCCCGCGGCCAGCGCCGCCTCGGCGGCCTCGAGCAGCGACACGCTGAGCGTGGCCGTGGCCGAGCGCGCCGGCTCGCCGTGGTCGCGCACGACGATCAGCAACCTCTGGCGAGGCCCGTCCGCCTCGTCCAGCGCCCGCGCCGTGCTCACCTCGCCGCTGTAGAGCCCCACGCGGAACGGGCCCTTGCCCCGCGGCTCCCACAGCTCGTAGCGCAGCCACGCGTTGTAGCCCGAGTCGGCGTCCACGGCGCGGATCTTGGCCACCACCTGCCCCGCCGGCGCCCCCCACGCCGCCCACGCCCACAGCGTGCCCGACTCCGAGCCCGCCCCCGCCAGCGCCAAAGCCGCCTCCGCCGCCGCCACGCCGCCCGCCTCCGCTGCCGAGCCCGCGGCCGGCAGCAGCGCCGGCGCGTTGTCGTTCTCGTCCAGCACGAACAGCTGCACCGTGGCGTTGCCGCTCAGCGGCGGCTCCCCCGCGTCCACCGCGCGCACCTCGAACTGCAGCACCTGCAGCTCCTCGTAGTCCAAGGGCTGCAGCGCCCACAGACGCCCGCTCTCCGCGTCCACCGACACGTAGCTCGACGCCGGACGCCACCCAACGCCCGACGACGACCCCGCGGCCCCGCCGCCGCCCACGCCCACGCCGCCGTCCCACACCGAGTAGCTGACGCGCCCGTTGGCAGCCTCGTCCGGGTCCCGCGCCCACAGCCGCGCCAGCTCCGCGCCCGCCGCGTTGTTCTCCCGCGCCAGCACCGTGTACACGACCTGCGCGAACAAGGGCGCGTTGTCGTTCACGTCCGACACGGGCACCCGCAGCCCGCGGCTGGCGCGCAGCGCCGGCGCCCCGCCGTCCTCCGCACGCACCTCCACCTCGTACTCCGACACCCGCTCCCGGTCCAGCGCCTCGCGCAGCACCAGCGAGTACGAGCCCGCGAACGTCGCCTCCAGACCGAACGGCGATGCCGGCCACACCCAGCACCGCACGCGACCGTTCTCGCCCGAGTCCCGGTCCGACACGCTCAGCAGGGCCACCACCGTCCCCAACGACGCGTCCTCGGGCACCGGCACTGACAGCGACGTCACCCACACCTCCGGCGCGTTGTCGTTCACGTCCAGCACCTCCAGCACCACCTTGCAGTGACCCGACAGCGGGGCTGTCCCTTTATCTGTTGCGTCCACTTGCAGGCGATAGAGATTAACATCCTCGTAGTCTAAGTCACCCTTAAGACGGATCTCTCCGCTATTTTGGTCAATTCGGAAAATATCTTTTCGATCCTGCGGGTACAGGATCTGGAGCGAATAGGAGATATTACTGTTCGCCCCCTCATCCAGATCCGTGGCATTTAGTCTGATCACCAAAGTGCCGCGTTCTGCATTCTCTGGCAGCTGCACTTTATACACAGACTGATTGAACTGCGGCATGTTGTCGTTCACATCCAGCACTGAGATCATCAGTTCCAATGTCCCCGTTAGAGACGGCCGGCCCCCATCTGTTGCCGTCAGCACCAAGCGGTGCACGGGAATCGTCTCGCGGTCCAGAGTTTTCCTGAGCACCAGGAATAAGGACTCACCGTCCATATCGGTTTTTTGCAAATCCAGAGAGAAATGCTCGCTGGGGCTGAGTGTGTAGGTGAGCTGCGCGTTCGCTCCGATATCCGCATCCGACGCGCCCTCCAGCGGGAAACGAGACCCCGGCAGAGTGGTGAATTCAGTGATGCTGAAGTTTTTCCGGGCGGTGGGGAAGACGGGAGCATTGTCGTTGATGTCGGTGACCTCCAGCTGCACATGGAAGACGCGCAGCGGCCGCTCCAGCAGCACCTCCAGGCGCAGCGCGCACGGCGCGCTCTTGCCGCACAGCTCCTCCCGGTCCAGCCGCGAGCTCACCAGCAGCGCGCCGCTCGCCCCGCTCACCTCCACGCTCGCCCGCCGGCCCGGCGCCACCAGCCGCAGCCGCCGCGCCTCCGCCTCGCCCGCCTCCAGGCCCAGGTCCTGCGCCAGACGGCCCACCACCGTGCCGGCCTTGGCTTCCTCCGGCACCGAGTAGCGCACCTGCCCGCCCGACAGCGCCCAGGCCGCCTGCAGCACCAGCACCCGCACCACCGCCGCACAACAACGCTCCACCATCCTTCCTGCCGCTCTGCCCGCCGCCGCCGCTCTGCCTGCCGGCCCCGGCCCGGGCCCCGCACGGCTCCCCGCCGCCGCCCGCCCGGACGCACCGGCTCTGCTGCCCGGCCCGAGCCGCCCCCCCGCGCTCACAGCCGGGCTCTCCGCCGCACCGGGGCGGAGCCGCCCACACGGACCCGTTCCTGAGCCTGCAGCGACACCGTGCGCTGCTCCGCCGCCTCACACGCTCCGCGACTGTGCCTGTGCCTCCGCTCCGTCATGGCTATCCCCGCTGCCGTCCCTTCCTTTGTGCTCCTCTTCTTTTTCTTATTTCCTTTTCTTTATCGCTTGCTTGCCTAGATTAATTTCCTTCTCTCCTCTTCTTCCTTTCTACCACCCGTTATTTCTCTGATTTTCATCGGTTTGCCTTTCACTTCACTCTCTTACGTTTCCTTTTTAGTTTTCCTGTTTTTTGCTATTGTTTCCACTCCACATCGTCCTTTTGCTTTATTGCCTTGCCCTAATCTTTATGCCATTTAGCTTTCCTTTCTATCTTTGCTCTTCTTTACCCACGCCGGCGATTGGCCCGTGACCTCCTGCACCGCCCTGGAGACCTTCGATGTTGGAGTTTATCAGCGACAATTATGCTATATCAGCGCCGGGGCGCAGTGCTCCAGCCAAAGAAAGGCTGTTCCGGACCAGTTCTGCTCAGCGTGGAAACATAAGGTTGGTGCCTGCAGATCAGGTCCTTTATATTCCGTCTTTTTGCTTTGATTCTCTTCTTTCTTTGTTACTTCCTTTCTGCCTTTCTGTCCCAATTTTTTCTTGTACCGTCGCCATCCTTCATATATCCTTGTCTCCTTCATTTTGTTCTGCTAATCTTTCTCTTCTTTTTTGTGTCTTTCCCTTCTATTTCCTGGTTCTCTTTCCCCATGTCTTCTTCATGCTCTTAATTGTAATATTTTTACTACCTCCTTCTCATTTTCTTTCTTTATCTCTTATGTGCTTCCATTTCCTTTACTAATATTCTTTCCAAATGTATATATAATAATACTAGCAATGAACACGTCCTTTGAATTATGTTCTCATTCTTCTTCCTTGCAACGATTCCTTCCATTGCTTCTTTTTTCCCACTTCTTCTCCGTCCTTTTTCTTTTCCTGTTTTATCTTTTTTTTTTTCTCTTTCCTTTGTCTTTCTCTCCTCATGATGAAATCTATCACTCCTCTTGTCTGTTGCTGCGTTCTTTGTATCTTCTATTGTGCATTTTCCCCTTAAGAAAATGTTTTAAAAATACCTACACCATCACCTCATGAAGCACAGACATGTCCTTTAGCAACAGGGCACTCCCACCTCTCATTCCTCATGACAGGGAATAGCCTTCTATTCCTCCCCTACCATGCACCTGCAGCTTCCTCTCCCTTCAGGATCCAATCCATGTTTGGAGCCCTCAGTCATCTGAAGGACCCAAGAAATAAATCAACAAAGCAATCACATAGTAGAGAACAGCTTTGTTACATCAGAGAAGAGTCCACCCATGCAGACGTCTAATACAAAAAAGGCTCCAGAGTCCAAGTTATTAAGGGAGTCTCTACTCTACAAAATCAAACCCATCAGAGTCCAGCACGATAATCCTCCAAGAACACTGCAAAATAAAGTATGATGACTCCACATTACCCATTTACCTGGACAGAGAGCAATTCTGACTGACTTAGTTTTCACCTGCAGAGCTATTACAAAATTCACTATGGCATTGTCACTGAAAGCATCCTCTGCATGCCCAGCACATCTACTCCTAGAAAAGCATTAAGGTCACTTCTCCATCTGCCTTTCCTTCCCTCTTCTCACCCTGTGCCAGGAAGCAGCAGAATCAAATGAGAGTGTTCCAGGCCTACTGGAATTTCGATTCAGGCAATATTTAGTTGATCCAAACATACCACAGCTGAACAGGTGATGCATTGAGAGGCTGCATAGAACAGAGGCTAGACAGTGTTAAAGGAATGAAGTAGGAATTTATTAAAAGGCCTTCAAAGGATGCACCTTGTGCAATGCTAGAGCCCAGCCAAGGCTACACCCAAGACGGATGTTGGGTCATGAGTTTTCTCACTTTTATAATTTTTGGTCCGTTTAAATATTGGCGTTAATTGTTCAATTATAGATACAGGTCATGTAGTCCCATCCTCCCAGATTGCTCTCCTAAATTCACTGTTGGTTACACTTCTTGGGCTAGAACCTGCAACATTGTGCTTAGCTGTGGGGCTGGAAAAGGATTGTTTTGTCTGACTGAACTGTGAGGAGAACTTGCTAACACTTCACATGAAGTTCAGAGTTATATACCAATGCAGTACAGAATCTGGAAAATATTAAAATACAGTACAGAATCTGGAAAATATGGAGAATATGTCAGTAAAGCTAAAACTTAAGGCATCACAGGAACCAAAGTACACCTGTCTCTCACACACAGCCTCTTCTGGTAGGAGTAACTCACCTGTAGCATCACTGGTTGCTTCTTCAGAAAAAAACTCCAGGACCAGGAGTACTTGTTTTAATGGACAGTGACCCTCAGTGCCAGCTAGAAAACCAAGACCAGGGAGATGACTGATGCCATGTCCTAAGAAAGGCTGGCAAAATGACACAAATTTCAAAAACTCTTCTTTTTTACCAAGAAAATTTCACATCAAAGACAAGTGATTCAACGCATGGATGGCCAGTCACTTCATAAGCTGTAATATCACAGGGAACAACAGAAAGCAAGAACACAGAAATCTTCTGGAGGTCCTGAGAGGATCCCAGAAGAGCAGCACTATGTGGTGGGCATTTTCACAAGGATTTCTATTGGCACCCTCTATCAAAATGCATGGGAAATGAGATCTCCACAGCTAACCAGACATTCTCCAGTTCCTCCTCAATGCTGCAGGCCGTGTTCTACTCAGCATCTACCTTTCCCTGAGGCAATACTCCTTCCCACCCAAATTCAGGCCCCACACAGGCCCTCACACAGGCCCAGTCTTTATTTAGTGTCATACACAGCAGGACTCCTAAAATATCAAATATTGCTCAACCCCAGCAACATGCCCTGTCTGTAAACCCCGCCCAGCATGTGATCCAGGCCCTTCCTCATCTTCCTTTATGATCACCAAAAAAGATGTACAGGATGTCTAAAAGCTCTTCTCAGCTACATGATCTTCGCCGTGAATTCTTTGCACCTTTTCAGTAACCTTGGGTAGAAAGGCCACAATGTTGCATGTTCATAGAAATTCTGTGATTAGAGCTGTGACAGCTCTGATCCCAGTCCACACAGACCTGTTCCTCCAAGAGAACACAGCAAGTGCCAAAGCACAAGGGCACTCACATTGTCAGCTGTGAGGGAAAGCTTGCACCACATGAACTGAGCTAATCATGCAGGTGTTGGGGTGTTCTTGCAGATATCAGAATGATCCACATGTGACATCAGGACACACCATCTCTACTGAGGCCACTTGTGCAGTGCACAATTAAAAGAAGTTGAGCACATAAAGATTACAACCACATGTAATAAAATAATTCTTTGTGAATCCCACCTGAGGAAGAGGAAGGAATCATCATGGGAAATCTACACCTGGAGAGACTATTACACAAGAATAGCAAGTTGAAGTGTTCCCCTCCCACAACATCTTGAAACCTTGAACCTGAAAAAGCTGTTTCATCACACAACATTCAGCACTCTCCATCTCACCAGCTCTTACTATCACTGCCCAGGGGTCTCTGTGCAAATGCCAAACGGGCCAGGAATGCTGGGGAACAAATCTCGAGCTGTTTGATTTTCCAGCATCATCTCATTAGATGGTTATGACAATGCCAGCAGCTCACATCTCCAGCAGCAGACAAAAATTTAATGTTACAACCTACTTTTAAAGTTTTTTGACCAATCACACAAAGCAAAAGTATATTGACAGTAGTTCCATCCAACCACTATAAGCTCATGTTCCTTCGGTTAAACACTGCTTGCTTATTGCAAATACAATACCTGCTTGTAACCCTTAAAACACAACGCACAGAGCTCCATTATTAATCTTAGAACTTCCTAATATCTCACTAGATATACTTTTCTGTAGCTTAGGGAGTTATTCTAGACAAGTGTTAATATACAAACCATTGTTGTGTTTGTCCTTAATTTCTACTTCTTATATCATTTTTCTGCTGACAAATCTCATGGCTACTGCTTAGCTCTAATCGCAGGTTTGTTGTCTCTGAGGCCTGCCTTTTGCAGCCTTCTCAAAACCCTCTGATGTTAAGGATTCCCACACTTACCAACACATGGCCTACACCAGGCAGGCAGCAGCAGCAGAGACAGTCCCTGGTGGAGAGACTCCTAATTGCAAGGGACACTGTGGGCGTTTCAGTATCACATTCTCATCTCATTACCAGGAGGGCCTCCCACTCCAGACCTTTAGGAAGCAGGAAAGCATCCTCAACAAGAACACTCTTCTGTTCCCATCCTGTCTCAGCCTTTCCTGTACAAATCCTTCACTCTGAGACCCGTTCTGAAGACAGATATATAACCTCATTATATTTTGTTACATGATCCATTGTCTCCCCAAGAATTTTCACTTCCCCACACCAGTCTTTCTGCTGCACATGGTCATCCTTCCCATCAAAAAAATGCCAGGCCCTGCTATATACAACAGACCACAGTTTCCTTTCCTACCACAGGTTCAACGTGACAATGGCTTATGCTTCCCAGCAATGACACACGGTAAAAATCCAGGGACGATATCATCAACACAGTGAATAAGAGATGCTCTGCTGCTGACACCTCATGTTTTGTAATGCTTTTCTACAGGAATATTATTTTCAGAGGTGATGTAGAAACCTCTAAATAGCAATGGCTTTGATTTTGTGCTCCAAGGAAGAAGAAAAACTGCAGCAAGGACATTACTATAATACATGGTATTGCCTGTGTAGGAGAATGCTATTTGAGAATTGGTGGGGAAAGGTGATTCTTGGATTTTGAGGGCTATTTGTTTGTTTGTTCATTAAAGAAGTGAAGATTTCCACATTAAAGTCCTTTTAAGTCTTGATCATTGATGTGACATTTCATGTAAATTTTGAGGACATCAAAAAAAGGACAATGTACTTTACACTACATTTTTGGTCAGAAATGCAAATCCTCAGAACATGCGGAGCAGAAAAACAACAAATATATTTCCCTTTAAACACATACCTCGGGTCACACTCTTCTCCCTGAACGCTTTATACTAAAATAACCAGAGCAACACGATACTTGCTAAAAGATCATAGGAAATCTATTGCCACAACTACCCTATTTTCTAAATGAGTCTCATAACAGAAAGATAATACAAAACTTTTGTCCTTGAATATCCATTTTTTACCTTACATCACGCCTTCACACGACCACATCTAAAGAAGAGGATGCCAGTTTTCAATTAAATAAAAAGAATACTAGCACGGGCAACAATCAGGAAAAGCAAGGGGGGGGGGGGTATGCACAGCGGATGTGAGTCTGTCACCAACCTAGCCTGGCTGTCTTGAACTCCTTCACCCAAATAGGGTGGAAATTATACACATGAGAAATAGAATCCCCTTGCTGTCTGCAAATATCTCATCGCCGGGCAACCCTTGTCGCACAGAAATGTAATTTAACTCTAGAGCAGAACAACACACATTTAGGGGACAAAACCTCACTTGCCTACAGTAACTGCTCGCGAATGCTGCATTAACTATATTCTGGACAACCTCAGAAAGAGCAGGGGTCTCCAGAAAGGTCGCGGTGACGGATGTAAACGTGCGACTGTCATTCTTAAGGACCCGCTAGCTACCCAAGATCCGTAAGCCGTGAGAACGGAGCCCGGGTTCAAACAGTACCTTCTCATTAGGGCGGATAAAAAGGATCAGAGAAGGGAATGAAAGCAGTGGCACTGACCGTGTCGAGGAGAGCGGAGGGCTCCGGCTGCGTGTCCTTGGCTGCAGGAGCGGGCGGCGGCGGAGGGAAGTTGGGGCTGAAAACCATGAGGTCGCTCTTGGCAGCGCCGTCCGCCACGCACAGGCTGCGGCTGTGGCGCTGCGAGTAGGACCAGCTGCCCACTTCGCTGGCGCACACGAGCGTGGTGGGCCCGGGCGCCGAGAGCACGGCCGCCCGCGGCGCCCAGCGCGACGCCCCGTACAGCACCACGGCCAGCAGGAAGAGGCTGGACACGGCGCAGATGGCCACCACCAGCCACACGTTGGTGGCCGCGCTCGCCGCCCCGGCCCCGAGCTCCACGCCCGCCGCCGAGCGCGACACCGCCGCCAACGACGACGAGGATCCCGCGGCCAGCGCCGCCTCGGCGGCCTCGAGCAGCGACACGCTGAGCGTGGCCGTGGCCGAGCGCGCCGGCTCGCCGTGGTCGCGCACGACGATCAGCAGCCTCTGGCGAGGCCCGTCCGCCTCGTCCAGCGCCCGCGCCGTGCTCACCTCGCCGCTGTAGAGCCCCACGCGGAACGGGCCTTTGCCCCGCGGCTCCCACAGCTCGTAGCGCAGCCACGCGTTGTAGCCCGAGTCGGCGTCCACGGCGCGGATCTTGGCCACCACCTGCCCCGCCGGCGCCCCCCACGCCGCCCACGCCCACAGCGTGCCCGACTCCGAGCCCGCCCCCGCCAGCGCCAAAGCCGCCTCCGCCGCCGCCACGCCGCCCGCCTCCGCTGCCGAGCCCGCGGGCGGCAGCAGCGCCGGCGCGTTGTCGTTCTCGTCCAGCACGAACAGCTGCACCGTGGCGTTGCCGCTCAGCGGCGGCTCCCCCGCGTCCACCGCGCGCACCTCGAACTGCAGCACCTGCAGCTCCTCGTAGTCCAAGGGCTGCAGCGCCCACAGACGCCCGCTCTCCGCGTCCACCGACACGTAGCTCGACGCCGGACGCCACACGCTGCCGCCGGATGACGACCCCGCGCCGCCGCCCAGGCCCAGGCCGCCGTCCCACACCGAGTAGCTGACGCGCCCGTTGGCCGCCTCGTCCGGGTCCCGCGCCCACAGCCGCGCCAGCTCCGCGCCCGCCGCGTTGTTCTCCCGCGCCAGCACCGTGTACACGGCCTGCGCGAACGAGGGCGCGTTGTCGTTCACGTCCGACACCGGCACCCGCAGCCCGCGGCTGGCGCGCAGCGCCGGCGCCCCGCCGTCCTCCGCACGCACCTCCACCTCGTACTCCGACACCCGCTCCCGGTCCAGCGCCTCGCGCAGCACCAGCGAGTACGAGCCCGCGAACGTCGCCTCCAGACCGAACGGCGACGCCGGCCACACCCAGCACCGCACGCGACCGTTCTCGCCCGAGTCCCGGTCCGACACGCTCAGCAGGGCCACCACCGTCCCCAACGACGCGTCCTCGGGCACCGGCACCGACAGCGACGTCACCCACACCTCCGGCGCGTTGTCGTTCACGTCCAACACCTCCAGCACCACCTTGCAGTGACCCGACAGCGGGGGTGTCCCTTTATCAGTTGCCCGAATGTTTAGGGCGTATAAATTAACTCCCTCGAAATCCAGGGCGCCCGTCAGTCTGATTTCCCCAGTGTTTGTATCAATGCTGAATAAATCTGAGCCAGAGGGAGGAACAATAGTATCAATTTCATAATTCACATCTTTGTTACTTCCTTCATCCACGTCCGTGGCGTTCATCTGCACTACTAGAGTTCCTTGTATGGAGTCCTCAGACAAATGTACATTATACACGGACTGGTTGAACTGGGGCGCGTTGTCATTTGCATCCAACACGAAGACCACCAGCTCCATTGTCCCCGTCAGAGACGGCCGACCCCCGTCTGTCGCCGTCAGCACCACGCGGTGCACGGGAATCGTCTCGCGGTCCAGAGATTTCGTGAGTACCAGAAAGAGGGATTTACTGCGAGAGTTACTGTTTTCTTCCTCTATTATAAAATGTTCGCTGGGGCTGAGTGTGTAGGTGAGCTGCGCATTCACTCCGATATCCGCATCCGACGCGCCCTCCAGCGGGAAATGAGACCCCAGCAAAGACGATTCCGCGATGCTGAGGTTTTTCCGGGCGGCGGGGAAGACGGGGGCATTGTCGTTGATGTCGGTGACCTCCAGCTGCACATGGAAGACGCGCAGCGGCCGCTCCAGCAGCACCTCCAGCCGCAGCGCGCACGGCGCGCTCTTGCCGCACAGCTCCTCCCGGTCCAGCCGCGAGCTCACCAGCAGCGCGCCGCTCGCCCCGCTCACCTCCACGCTCGCCCGCCGGCCCGGCGCCACCAGCCGCAGCCGCCGCGCCTCCGCCTCGCCCGCCTCCAGGCCCAGGTCCTGCGCCAGACGGCCCACCACCGTGCCGGCCTTGGCTTCCTCCGGCACCGAGTAGCGCACCTGCCCGCCCGACAGCGCCCAGGCCGCCTGCAGCACCAGCACCCGCAGTACCGCCGCACAACAACGCTCGCCCATCCTTCCTGCCGCTCTGCCCGCCGCCGCCGCTCTGCCTGCCGGCCCCGGCCCGGGCCCCGCACGGCTCCCCGCCGCCGCCCGCACGCACCGGCTCTGCTGCCCGGCCCGAGCCGCCCCCCCGCGCTCACAGCCGGGCTCTCCGCCGCACCGGGGCGGAGCCGCCCACACGGACCCGTTCCTGAGCCTGCAGCGACACCGTGCGCTGCTCCACTGCCTCACACGGTCTGCGACAGCGCCTGTGCCTCCGCTCCGTCATGGCCGTCTCCTCTGCTCTTTCTTGTTACAGTGCTCCTTTTATATTTTATCCTTTGGACTTTTACTGCTGCTCTCTTCTTACCCATTCATGTATCTCGCGTGCCGCATCCAGCGCCGCCCAGCAAACAAAAGTATTCGGATCCACCAGCTCTAATTACCTGATATCAGAGCTGAAATGCACAACTGTAACCGAGGAAGAGCCTGTTGACAACCAGCTCCGGCCAGCGCTTTGAGTCAATGTCCGTGAGTAATCCTGATTTAAAATTTCTTCTCTTCGTCATCTTCCATTCTTAATTCTCTCCTTGTGCCATTCTTTCTTAGAATGTTCTGTTTTCCTTTCTCTTCTTCTTTTCCTTCTTTTTTTCTCTCCTTTGTCACCTTCTTCCTTTTTCGTGTATAGTGGTAGTGTCCGTGAATTGCCAGTAAACTCATTTATAGATTGTCCCTTTCTCTCTCTCTTCTAATACTTTCTTTTTTCCTTCTCTTTCTCTATATCCATCTTTCCTTCCTTCAGTGCAATCTTCTTGCTTTCAATTTTCTTCCATTTCCATCCTCTGTTCACTTTTCCCTTACCAAGAAGAGAACCGCCTTATCATCTCTTCAACATTCTTGACATATTGTAGCAACACATTCTTTGGTAAAAGCTGTCATTCCTTTTCCCTTTTGACTTCAAGGAAGCGTTCAGACAAGGCATGGCAGCATGCCCCAAATTTCAAAAAGCTTCTCATTGACAAACAGTGTTCTACATCAAAATCAAGTAATTAAAGGGACGCAGGGCAGACGTCTTCACAAGCAGCAATACCAGAAAGAACAGTGTCCTAAGAGATGCAGAACTTCTGGATGTCCTGAAAGGATTCCAGAAGAGCAGCATTGTGGTGTCGTGGGATCGTCCTCACGATATTCTACTGTGATCCTGTATCTCACACCCTGGGAACTGGGATCTCCACAACTAGGCAGACATTCTCTATTCCCTCCCCAAACCCCAAAGACAAACTTCTCTTCTGTACCCCATGGCTGTACAAACACACCAAGTGCTGCAAATCCATTCTGTTCCTCTTTGACTTTTCACTTATGCCAGGATGCTTTGTGCCTTTTCAGCGATAGCAGATAAATACAGAGTTCGCAAACGTTCTGTAATTGGAGTAGTGAACAATATTGATCCCAATCCCCACAGACCTTCTTCTTCAAGAGATCACACTAAAAACACAAGTGCACTCAAAATGTTAACCGGATGAGAGAATTTCAAGAATATAAAACCAGAGTTGGGCTGCTCTGTAGATGTGGAGGTTTGATGTGTACATTCAGACACCAGAATAAGCCATGTGTGATCACAGGACTCACCATCTCTACCCAGACTGATTGTGTAAGACCACAAGAAGGGGAAGAATAGCACCACATTAAACACATCTCTTCAACTGCCCTTAAAAATCATCTCTGAAAAGATGAAACACAGACCACCATGGTAAGAGCTGTGGAAGCTGCTATAAATACCCTACAATACATATGGCAAGCAGTTTGTAGTGCCACCTTCCCACAACAACACCCCCAAAACAGCAGCAAAAATGTACATCAGTCTGCATGTACCCAACACATTCCCTGTGTCAGGCCAGAGGTAGCACAAGAGCTGTCTCTGATGGAGATACTCACAACCTCAAAGGACTCTGTGGCCATTTCAGTACCATGTATTATCTCAAGATGCAGAAGGTCTGCAACATCAGATGCTTAGAACAGAGAAATGATCCTGGGCAGAAACACTCTGGTCCCATCATGACTCCTGCTTTCGTCTAAGCATCTCCATTCCCCAGTCTCTAACATTCTCTAGAAAATGATACAATTCTCATTCCTGTCCTCCTATTGTATGACTCATTGTCTCACAAATGATTTCAGGTTCCCTCAGAGGAGGCTTCCCAGGGCTCAAGGTCACCTTTCAAACCAGGACATGGCCAGGACCCGCTCAGTGTCACTGCCACATTCACCTCTCTGACAAGGCAAAATTTTCTTTCCTACCTCAAGTGACAATCAGACTTTGTTTAAACCTAAAGTTTAAGACTCAAATTAGTCTAAATTAGTCTTTAGTCTAAAGGTTTCCCAGCAATGAGAACACTGTAAAATCCACAGAGATGGCATCACATACATGGTCTGGCAGACTCTGCAGGTGCATCGCAAGCTCTGGTTGTGAGACCCGAGACCAATATTTACTGGAGCAATCATGTTGGGACAGCTCTCATGGCAAAGGACACTTGATGTAATGCTGAGAGAGAACAAGAAACACGATGATGAGCTTATCAATACAGTGGCTGTGTACTGTGTAGAAGAAATTTTTATGTTGTCATTATTTTGAAGATGATTTATACAGAACTTTTAAAGGTGTTCCAAATGTAAATATTGAAAAAATGCACCAAAAAAGAAGAGGCCAGTGTCCATCAGGAAACCTGTTCATCCGGGAATGCAAATTACCAAATACACCTAACAAAAACTGAAAGGGAAAAATGCTATGAAAAGGCCACAAAGCCTTCCCAGTTTCCATAATGACATGAGGACAGAAGTCCAAGTGATCACCTTGGTTCCATCTCTTGTAGAGAACAAATGACAGAACATGAGGCCAGAGAAGAAACAACACGTGATACCACCACGGTCAGCAGTCAGCAACGGCAATGAGGAGAATAAACAGTGCCTTACAGATGGTCTTCGCCACAACCTAACCTGCACACCCTCAGCAAGCTCGGGTGGAAAATCTACACAACCAGCAAGAAGGAGCGTTGTCTCCAAAACTGAAACTTCGAGGACAGCTCTAATCACGATCAGCAGGCATTTCATTCTAGAGCAGAACAATTCTTTTCCACAGCTACAAATTTCAAGTGCATACCCCGAAGGGTTACAGAGATACTCTCCCTCTTAAAGGACGAGGCAGAAAATACAAAGGTGCAATTAACACATCTAAGCACCCATTGACTTCAAAATGCGGGGGCGGAGTCCGGCTAATAACGGAAAGAGTTTGGGAAACGAGAGACAAGGGGCAAAGGGGGACAGAATAGAGGCGAGCAAAGCAGTGGCACTGACCGTGTCGAGGAGAGTGGAGGGCTCCGGCTGCGTGTCCTTGGCTGCAGGAGCGGGCGGCGGCGGAGGGAAGTTGGGGCTGAAAACCATGAGGTCGCTCTTGGCAGCGCCGTCCGCCACGCACAGGCTGCGGCTGTGGCGCTGCGAGTAGGACCAGCTGCCCACTTCGCTGGCGCACACGAGCGTCGTGGGCCCGGGCGCCGAGAGCACGGCCGCCCGCGGCGCCCAGCGCGACGCCCCGTACAGCACCACGGCCAGCAGGAAGAGGCTGGACACGGCGCAGATGGCCACCACCAGCCACACGTTGGTGGCCGCGCTCGCCGCCCCGGCCCCGAGTTCCACGCCCGCCGCCGAGCGCGACACCGCCGACAACGACGACGACGACGACGAGGATCCCGCGGCCAGCGCCGCCTCGGCGGCCTCGAGCAGCGACACGCTGAGCGTGGCCGTGGCCGAGCGCGCCGGCTCGCCGTGGTCGCGCACGACGATCAGCAGCCTCTGGCGAGGCCCGTCCGCCTCGTCCAGCGCCCGCGCCGTGCTCACCTCGCCGCTGTAGAGCCCCACGCGGAACGGGCCCTTGCCCCGCGGCTCCCACAGCTCGTAGCGCAGCCACGCGTTGTAGCCCGAGTCGGCGTCCACGGCGCGGATCTTGGCCACCACCTGCCCCGCCGGCGCCCCCCACGCCGCCCACGCCCACAGCGTGCCCGACTCCGAGCCCGCCCCCGCCAGCGCCACCGCCGCCTCCGCCGCCGCCGCGCCGCCCGCCTCCGCTGCTGAGCCTGCGGGCGGCAGCAGCGCCGGCGCGTTGTCGTTCTCGTCCAGCACGAACAGCTGCACCGTGGCGTTGCCGCTCAGCGGCGGCTCCCCCGCGTCCACCGCGCGCACCTCGAACTGCAGCACCTGCAGCTCCTCGTAGTCCAAGGGCTGCAGCGCCCACAGACGCCCGCTCTCCGCGTCCACCGACACGTAGCTCGACGCCGGACGCCACCCAACGCCCGACGACGAGGTGCCCGCGGCCCCGCCGCCGCCGCCCAGGCCCAGGCCGCCGTCCCACACCGAGTAGCTGACGCGCCCGTTGGCCGCCTCGTCCGGGTCCCGCGCCCACAGCCGCGCCAGCTCCGCGCCCGCCGCGTTGTTCTCCCGCGCCAGCACCGTGTACACGGCCTGCGCGAACGAGGGCGCGTTGTCGTTCACGTCCGACACCGGCACCCGCAGCCCGCGGCTGGCGCGCAGCGCCGGCGCCCCGCCGTCCTCCGCACGCACCTCCACCTCGTACTCCGACACCCGCTCCCGGTCCAGCGCCTCGCGCAGCACCAGCGAGTACGAGCCCGCGAATGTCGCCTCCAGACCGAACGGCGACGCCGGCCACACCCAGCACCGCACGCGACCGTTCTCCCCCGAGTCCCGGTCCGACACGCTCAGCAGGGCCACCACCGTCCCCAACGACGCGTCCTCGGGCACCGGCACCGACAGCGACGTCACCCACACCTCCGGCGCGTTGTCGTTCATGTCCAGAACCTTCAGATCCACGCTGCAGTGACCCGAAAGCGAGGGTGTTCCTTTATCTCTTGCTTCTATCTCTAAGTCATATGACTGAGTGTCCTCGAAATCCAATTCCCCGGCAGTCCGTATTTCCCCAGATTTTTCGTCAATTTTGAAAAGGTCCTGAATTTTGGCAGAAACCGCATCGCTAAAAGAATAATATATGTCTTGATTAATTCCCTCATCATTGTCTGTCGCTTTTAGCTGGAAAAACACAGTCCCAGGGGTCGTATTTTCCGGTAACTGCACTTTATACAACGACTGGTTGAACTGGGGCGCATTGTCGTTCACATCCAGCACCGAGATTACCAGCTCCATTGTCCCCGACAAAGACGGCCGGCCCCCGTCACTCGCTGTCAGCACCAAACGGTGCACGGGAATTGTCTCGCGGTCCAGAGGTTTCGTTAATACGAGCAGTACGGAGATTTTATTTTCGTCCTTGGCTTTCACTTCCAAGCTAAAATGCTCGCTGGGGCTGAGTGTGTAGGTGAGCTGTGCGTTCACTCCGATATCCGCATCCGACGCGCCCTCCAGCGGGAATCGAGACCCGGGCAGAGTGGTCCATTCCGCGATACTGAGGTTTTTTCGGGCGGCGGGGAAGACGGGGGCATTGTCGTTGATGTCGGTGACCTCCAGCTGCACATGGAAGACGCGCAGCGGCCGCTCCAGCAGCACCTCCAGGCGCAGCGCGCACGGCGCGCTCTTGCCGCACAGCTCCTCCCGGTCCAGCCGCGAGCTCACCAGCAGCGCGCCGCTCGCCCCGCTCACCTCCACGCTCGCCCGCCGGCCCGGCGCCACCAGCCGCAGCCGCCGCGCCTCCGCCTCGCCCGCCTCTAGGCCCAGGTCCTGCGCCAGACGGCCCACCACCGTGCCGGCCTTGGCTTCCTCCGGCACCGAGTAGCGCACCTGCCCGCCCGACAGCGCCCAGGCCGCCTGCAGCACCAGCACCCGCACCACCGCCAAACAACAACGCTCCACCATCCTTCCTGCCGCTCTGCCCGCCGCCGCCGCTCTGCCTGCCGGCCCCGGCCCGGGCCCCGCACGGCTCCCCGCCGCCGCCCGCCCGGACGCACCGGCTCTGCTGCCCGGCCCGAGCCGCCCCCCCGCGCTCACAGCCGGGCTCTCCGCCGCACCGGGGCGGAGCCGCCCACACGGACCCGTTCCTGAGCCTGCAGCGACACCTTGCGCTGCTCCGCCGCCTCACACGCTCCGTGACAGCGCCTGTGCACCCGTTCCGTTCAGGCCATCACCTCTGCCGTCTCTTCCTCTGTGCTCCTCCTATTTTTCTTCTCTCCTTTTCTTTATCGCTTGCTATTTGCTTGCATAGATTCATTTCCTTCCCTCCTCTTCTGCTTCCTTTCTTCTATCCGTTTTTTCTCTGGTTTTCATCGGTTTGCCTTTCCTTCCCTTTCCTACTCTCTCCTCTTTACTCTTCCTGTTCTTTTCTATTGTTTCCTCTCCACATTGTCTTTTGCTTTATTGCCCTGCCCTAATCTTTAAGCCATTTTACTTTCCTTTCTTATCCTCGCGCTTCTTTACCCCCTCCGATAATTCGCCAGTTGCCTTCTGCGCCGCGGCGGAGACCATCAAATCTCACCTATCAGCGGTAGTTATGGTATATCAGCGACAATTATGGTCTATCAGCGCCGGGGCACGGCTGTTCCAGAGCAGCTCCTCTCAGCGAGCAAATATAAGGTCGGTGCCTGCTGATCGGATCCTTTATCTTCCTTCTTTTTGTTTCCATTCTCTTCTTTCTCTTTTACTTCCTTGCTCCCTTTCTTTCTTTTTTTTTGTACAGTCGCCTTCCTTAATATATCCTTTTCTCCTTCATTATCTTCTGCTATTCTTTCTCTTCTTTTTTCTCTCTTTCTCTTCTATTTCCGGGTTCTCTTTCACTATGTCTTCTTCATGGTCTTAACAGTCATATTTTTTACTTCCTCTTTCTCATTTTCTTTCCTTACACCAATGTGCTTCTATTTCCTTTATTAATATTCTTTCCGAATGTTTATATAACACTCGAAATGAGCAGGTCCTTTGGAAAAAGTTCTCATTCCTCTTCCTTGCAACGGTTCCTTCCATTCTTGCTTTTATTCCACTTCTTGTTTGTCCTCGTTCCTTTTTCTTTTCTTATTTTTTTCCTTTGTTTTTTCTTTCTCTCCTCGTTGTGAAGTCATTCCATCCCCTCGTCTGTTGCAGCCGTCCTTGTATCTTCTATTACATATTTTCTCCTTAAGGAAATGTTTTAAAAATAGCTACACCACCACGTCATGAAGCACAGACATATGTCCTTTAGCAACAGGGCACTCCCACCTCTCATTCCTCATGACAGGGAATAGCCTTCTATTCCTCCCCTACCAAGCACGTGCAACTTCCTCTCCCTTCAGGATCCAATCCACGTTTGGAGCCCTCAGTCATCTCAAGGACCCAAGAAATAAATCAACAAAGCAATCACATAGTAGAGAACAGCTTTGTTACATCAGAGAATAGTCCACCCATGCAGACATATAATACAGAAAAGCCTCCAGAGTCCAAGTTACCAAGGGAGTCTCTCCTCTACAAAATCAAACCCATTAGAGTCCAGCATGATAATCCTCCAAGAACACTGAAAAAAAAAAAAAAAAAAAAAAAACAAAAAAAAAAAACAAACTCACGATGACACTACATTCCTCATTTAACTCGATGGAGAACAATTCTGCCTGACTCATTCACCTGCAGTGCTACTACCAAATTCACCATGGCATTGTCACTGAAAGCATCCTCTGTATGCCCAGCACATCTACTCCTAGAAAAGCATTAACGTCACTTCTCCATCTGCCTTTCCTTCCCTCTTCTCACCCTGTGCCAGGAAGCAGCAGAATCAAATGAGAACACATAATGGTGCTCCAGACATACAGGAATTTCAATTCAGGCAATATTTAGTTGATCCAGTGTGAGGATACCACAGCTGAACAAGTGATGCATTGAGAGGCTGCATAGAACAGAGGCTAGACAGTGCTAAAGGAATAAAGTAGGGATTTATTAAAAGGCCTTCAAAGGATGCACCTTGGGAAGCACAGGAGCCCGGCCAATGCTACACCCAAGACGGATGGTGGGTCATGACTTTTCTCACTTTTATAATTTTTGGTCCGTTTAAATATTGGCGTTAATTGTCCAATTACAACTCCAGGTTAAGCAATCCCATCCTCCCAGATTGCTCTCCTAAATTCACTGTTGGTTACACTTCTTGGGCTAGAACCTGCAGCATTGTCCTTAGATCTGGGGCTGGAAAAGGATTGTTTTGTCTGACTGAACTGTGAGGAGAACTTGCTAACACTTCACATGAAGTTCAGAGTTATATACCAATGCAGTACAGAATCTGGAAAATATTAAAAATGCAGTACACAATCTGGAAAATATGGAGAATATGTCAGTAAAGCTAAAACTTAAGGCATCACAGGAACCAAAGTACACCTGTCTCTCACACACAGCCTCTTCTGGTAGGAGTAACTCACCTGTAGCATCACTGGTTGATTCTTCAGAAAAAAAAACTCCAGGACCAGGAGTACTTGTTTCAAGGGAAAGTGTCCCTTAGTGCCAGCTAGGAGACCAAGACCAGGGAGATGACTGATGCCATGTCCCAAGAAAGCCTGGCAGAATGACACAAATTTCAAAAAGTCTTCTCTTTTACCAAGAAAATTCCACATCCAAGACAAGTGATTCAAGGCATGTATGGCAACTCACTTCATAAGCTGTAATATCACAGGGAACAACAGAAAACAAAAATACGGAGATCTGCTGGAGGTCCTGAGAGGATCCCAGAAGAGCAGCACTATGTGGTGCGTATTTTCACAAGGATTTCTATTGGCATCCTGTATCAAAATGCATGGGAAATGAGATCTCCACAGCTAACCAGACATTCTCCAGTTCCTCCTCAATGCTACAGGTCGTGTTCTACTCAGCATCTGCCTTTCCCTGGGGCAACATTCCTCCCCACCCAAATTCACCCTCCCCATCACACAGGCCCAAGACTTATTTAGCACTACATGCAGGATCCCTGCCAAAATGTCAAACATTGCTCAACCCCAGAGACATGCCCTGCTTATAAACCCCACTCTGAATGTGATCCAGGCCCTTGTACTTCCTCATCTTCCTTCATGATCATCGCAAAAGATGTACAGAATGTCTAAAAGCTCTTCCCAGCTACATGATCTTCACCACAAATGCTTTGTTCCTTTTCAGTAACCTTGGGTAGAAAGGCCACAGTGGTGCATGTTCATAGAAATTCTGTGATTAGAGCTGTGACAGCTCTGATCCCAGTCCACACAGATCTGTTCCTCCAAGAGAACACAGCAAGTGCCAAAGCACAAGAGCACTCACATTGTCAGCCGTGAGGGAAAGCTTGCACCACATGAACTGGGCTAATCATGCAGGTTTTGGGGTGTTCTTGCAGATATCAGAATGATCCACATGTGACATCAGGAAATACCATCTCTACTGAGGCCACTTGTGCAGTGCACAATTAAAAGAAGTTGAGTGCATAAAGACTACAACCACATGTAATAAAATAATTCTTTGTAAATCCCACCTGAGGAGGAGGAAGGAATCATCACGGGAAATCTACACCTGGAGAGACTATTACACAAGGATAGCAAGTTGAAGTGTTCCCCTCCCACAACATCTTGAAACCTTGAACCTGGAAAAGCTGTTTCATTACACAACATTCAGCACTCTCCATCTTACCAGCTCTTACTGTCACTGGCTGGGGTCTCTGTACAAATCACGAACAGGAAGGGACTGCTGGGGAACGTGCCTTGAGCTGTTTGATTTTCCAGCATCAGTCTCATTACATGGTTATGTCAATGGGAAGATGCCAACAGTTCACATCCCAGGCAGCAGTCAAAGAACTTAATATAAAATTAATGTAGAACTTACTATAAAAGATTTTGACCAATCACACAGAGCAAAAGCATATCGACAGTAGTTCTATCCATCCACTATAAGCTATAGTTAAAACAATGCTTATTTATTTCAAATACAATAACTTCTTTCAAGGCCTAAAACACTATGCACAGAGCTCCATTATTAAGCTTAGAACTTCCTAATATCTCCCTAGATATACTTTTCTGCAGCTTAGGGAGTTATTCTAGACAAGTGTTAATATACAAACCATTGTTCTGTTTGTCCTTAATTTTCTACTTCTTATATAATTTTTCTGCTGACAAATCTCATGGCTACTGCTTAGCTCTAAACGCAGGTTTGTTGTCTCTGAGGCCTGCCTTTTGCAGCTTTGCCAAAACCCTCTGATATTAAGGATCCCCACACTTACCAACACATGGCCTACACCAGGCAGGCAGCAGCAGCAGCAGCAGAGACAGTCCCTGGTGGAAAGATTCCTAATTGCAAGGGACACTGTGGGCGTTTCAGTATCACACACTCATCTCATTATCAGGAGGGCCTCCCACTCCAGACCCTTAGGAAGCAGGAAAGCATCCTCAACAAGAACACTCTTCTGTTCCCACCTTGTCTCATCCTTTCCTGTACAAATCCTTCACTCTGAGACCCGTTCTGAAGACAGATATATAACCTCATTATATTTTGTTACATGATCCATTGTCTCCCCAAGAATTTTCACTTCCCCACACCAGTCTTTCTGCTGCTCATGGTCATCCTTCCCAACAAAAAACTGCCAGGCCCTGCTATATACAACAGACCACAGTTTCCTTTCCTACCACAGATTCAACGTGACAATGGCTTATGCTTCCCAGCAATGACACACGGTAAAAATCCAGGGACGATATCATCAACACAGTGAATAAGAGATGCTCTGCTGCTGACACCTCATGTTTTGTAATGCTTTTCTACAGGAATATTATTTTCAGAGGTGATGTAGAAACCTCTAAACAGCAATGGCTTTGATTTTGTGCTCCAACGAAGAACAAAAACTGTGGCAAGGACATGACTATAATACATGGTATTGCCTGTGTAGGAGAATGTTATTTGAGAATTGGTGGGGAAAGGTGATTCTTGGATTTTGAGGGCTATTTGTTTGTTTGTTCATTACAGAAGTGAAGATTTCCACTGTTAAAGTCCTTTTAAATCTTGATCATTGATGTGACATTTGATGCAAATTTTGAGAGGATATAAAAAAGGACAATGTACTTTACACTACATCTCTGATCAGAAATGCAAATCCTCAGAACATGGACATCCGGAAAACAATAAATAAATTTTGCTTTTAAAACACATACCTTGGGTCACACTCTTCTCCCTGAACACTTTATACAAAAATAACCAGAGCAATACGATACTTGCGAAAAGATCATAGGAAATCTATTGCCACAACTACCCTATTTTCTAAATGAGTCTCATAGTAGAAAAATAATAGAAAACTTTTGCCTACGAATGCCCATTTTTCACCTTGGATCACACCTTCACATGACCATAACTAAAGGGGAAAATGCCAGTTTTCAATTGAAAAAGAAACACAAAAAACCAACCAAGAATACCAGCATGATAAAAAGTCAGCAAAAGCGAGAAGGTGGTACACACAACCTACGAGTCTGTCACCAACAAAGCCTGGCTGTCTTGAACTCCTTCACGCAAATCGGGTGGAAATGCTACACATGAGAAAAACAACCCCCTTGCTGTCTGCAAATCTCTCATCAAGGGGCACTCCTTGTCGCACAGAAAAGTAATTTAATTCTAGAGCAGAAAAACTCACATTTAGGGGACCAAACCTCACTTGCCTACAGTAACTACTCGTGAATGCTGCCTTAATTATATTCTAGACCCCCTAAGAAAGAGCAGGAGGCTACAACAAGGTCGCGGTGACGGATGTAAACGTGCGATTGGCATTCTTAAGGACCCGCTAGCTACCCAAGATCCGCAAGCCGTGAGAACGGAGCCCGGGTTCAAACAGTACCTTCTCATTAGGGCGGATAAAAAGGATCAGAGAAGGGAATGAAAGCAGTGGCACTGACCGTGTCGAGGAGAGCGGAGGGCTCCGGCTGCGTGTCCTTGGCTGCAGGAGCGGGCGGCGGCGGAGGGAAGTTGGGGCTGAAAACCATGAGGTCGCTCTTGGCAGCGCCGTCCGCCACGCACAGGCTGCGGCTGTGGCGCTGCGAGTAGGACCAGCTGCCCACTTCGCTGGCGCACACGAGCGTCGTGGGCCCGGGCGCCGAGAGCACGGCCGCCCGCGGCGCCCAGCGCGACGCCCCGTACAGCACCACGGCCAGCAGGAAGAGGCTGGACACGGCGCAGATGGCCACCACCAGCCACACGTTGGTGGCCGCGCTCGCCGCCCCGGCCCCGAGTTCCACGCCCGCCGCCGAGCGCGACACCGCCGACAACGACGACGACGACGAGGATCCCGCGGCCAGCGCCGCCTCGGCGGCCTCGAGCAGCGACACGCTGAGCGTGGCCGTGGCCGAGCGCGCCGGCTCGCCGTGGTCGCGCACGACGATCAGCAGCCTCTGGCGAGGCCCGTCCGCCTCGTCCAGCGCCCGCGCCGTGCTCACCTCGCCGCTGTAGAGCCCCACGCGGAACGGGCCCTTGCCCCGCGGCTCCCACAGCTCGTAGCGCAGCCACGCGTTGTAGCCCGAGTCGGCGTCCACGGCGCGGATCTTGGCCACCACCTGCCCCGCCGGCGCCCCCCACGCCGCCCACGCCCACAGCGTGCCCGACTCCGAGCCCGCCCCCGCCAGCGCCAAAGCCGCCTCCGCCGCCGCCACTCCGCCCGCCTCCGCTGCCGAGCCCGCGGCCGGCAGCAGCGCCGGCGCGTTGTCGTTCTCGTCCAGCACGAACAGCTGCACCGTGGCGTTGCCGCTCAGCGGCGGCTCCCCCGCGTCCACCGCGCGCACCTCGAACTGCAGCACCTGCAGCTCCTCGTAGTCCAAGGGCTGCAGCGCCCACAGACGCCCGCTCTCCGCGTCCACCGACACGTAGCTCGACGCCGGACGCCACCCAACGCCCGACGACGACGACCCCGCGGGCCCGCCGCCGCCCAGGCCCAGGCCGCCGTCCCACACCGAGTAGCTGACGCGCCCGTTGGCCGCCTCGTCCGGGTCCCGCGCCCACAGCCGCGCCAGCTCCGCGCCCGCCGCGTTGTTCTCCCGCGCCAGCACCGTGTACACGGCCTGCGCGAACGAGGGCGCGTTGTCGTTCACGTCCGACACCGGCACCCGCAGCCCGCGGCTGGCGCGCAGCGCCGGCGCCCCGCCGTCCTCCGCACGCACCTCCACCTCGTACTCCGACACCCGCTCCCGGTCCAGCGCCTCGCGCAGCACCAGCGAGTACGAGCCCGCGAACGTCGCCTCCAGACCGAATGGCGACGCCGGCCACACCCAGCACCGCACGCGACCGTTCTCCCCCGAGTCCCGGTCCGACACGCTCAGCAGGGCCACCACCGTCCCCAACGACGCGTCCTCGGGCACCGGCACCGACAGCGACGTCACCCACACCTCCGGCGCGTTGTCGTTCACGTCCACCACCTCCAGCACTACCTTGCAGTGACCCGACAGCGGGGGGGTCCCCTTATCTGTCGCTTCGACTTGTATCTCATATGACCGTATATCTTCATAGTCCACCGTGCCTACCAGATGAATTTCACCCGTCCTCGCATTTAAAAGGAAATTGTTCATCCCCTTTTCAGGAAAAGTATTGCTCACACTAAATGTCACTTCTCCATTACTTCCCAAATCTAGATCTGTCGCATTCACCCTCGACACAAGCGTCCCCACCTCAGCGCTTTCTGGCAGCTGCACTTTATACACAGACTGGTTGAACTGGGGCGCGTTGTCGTTTGCATCCAGGACGGAGATCACCACCTCCATCGTCCCCGACAAAGACGGCCGGCCCCCGTCAGTCGCTGTCAGCACCAACCGGTGCACGGGAATCGTCTCCCGGTCCAGAGATTTCGTGAGTACCAGAAACAGGGATTCTCGATATTCCTCACTCCGGTGCAAATCCAGAGAGAAATGCTCGCTGGGACTGAGTGTGTAGGTGAGCTGTGCATTTACTCCGATATCCGCATCCGACGCGCCCTCCAGCGGGAAACGAGACCCGGGCAGAGTAGTGAATTCCGCGATGCTGAGGTTTTTTCGGGCGGTGGGGAAGACGGGGGCATTGTCGTTGATGTCGGTGACCTCCAGCTGCACATGGAAGACGCGCAGCGGCCGCTCCAGCAGCACCTCCAGGCGCAGCGCGCACGGCGCGCTCTTGCCGCACAGCTCCTCCCGGTCCAGCCGCGAGCTCACCAGCAGCGCGCCGCTCGCCCCGCTCACCTCCACGCTCGCCCGCCGGCCCGGCGCCACCAGCCGCAGCCGCCGCGCCTCCGCCTCGCCCGCCTCCAGGCCCAGGTCCTGCGCCAGACGGCCCACCACCGTGCCGGCCTTGGCTTCCTCCGGCACCGAGTAGCGCACCTGCCCGCCCGACAGCGCCCAGGCCGCCTGCAGCACCAGCACCCGCACCACCGCCAAACAACAACGCTCCACCATCCTTCCTGCCGCTGTCGCCGCCGCTCTGCCGGCCCGGGCCCCGCACGGCTCCCCGCCGCCGCCCGCCCGGACGCACCGGCTCTGCTGCCCGGCCCGAGCCGCCCCCCCGCGCTCACAGCCGAGCTCTCTGCCGCACCGGGGCGGAGCCGCCCACACGGACCCGTTCCTGAGCCTGCAGCGACACCTTGCGCTGCTCCGCCGCCTCATACGCTCCACATCTTCGCCCGTGCTGCCTACTCGATATGGGTATTTTTTTCCCCATGTCTTGCTGTCGTGCTTCTCTTTTTTCCCCTTATGTCTTCCGGTTTCTCTGCACGTAATCTTTCATTTCTTCTTATCGTTTCTTTACTGTCCTTTTCATATGTCTTTCTCCTTTGCAATTCCTTCTTTTCAGTCATGTTTTTTCACCTTACCTTTTTTCTTTGTCCACTTTTGTCTTTCTTCATTGTCTTTGATCTTCTTCGTCTTTGTTACGCCACTCTCCATTCTTTCCACTCCTTTCCCATCTCCTTCCACCGTCCTGTTTTCTTTAGCTACACTGCCAGGCGCCGCAGAGACCATCAAATGCGGGACCATCAGGGGTAATTATGGGGCATCAGTGCTGGAGAGCTGAGCTGCTCCAACCACGGCTCTTAGGAACCAACACTGCTCAATATCTACTGATAATTACGGTGCGTGTTGCTCAGGTTTGTTGTCTGTTTTATATTTCCATTCTGTCCTTCATTTCTTACTTTCATTCTGGTTTTACTTTTATTTGTATAGCTTCATTATTTTCTTTATTACTACTACTCCTACTGTTGTTGTTACCATTTTCCTTATGCTATTAGTATTTTCCCCATTCCATTTACCCTCTTTCCCTTCTCTTTCTTTGATCTTTCTCTATGTCTTTTCATTCCTGCTTGTCCCTGTCCTTGTTCTTTTCCCCCCTCCTCATCTATTTCTATCTTGTCTCTTTAATCATTCTTTTTTTTTCCATCTCTAAAATATTTTCCAAATCCTTGCAATGCTTTTGGGAATATCTCTCTTTCTTCTAATTTTACCTGACTTCTTCTTGTATCTCCTTGTCTAGCTGGTTTGGGTTTTTTAAATCTTCTTTCTACAGTTTTCCTCCTTTCTCTTCTCCCTTCCTCTCCTCCTTCCTTGTCATTGCTTCCTCTGCTGTTCTACCTCCAAAATTATATATTCTCGAAATATTTTCCTTCAACAAAATATTTTACAAACACCTACAGCACCCCTGCCAGGAGCCACAGACATGCCCTTAGAGCCCGAGTCTCATTTCTCTTCCCTACACCTCCTGTTCATGTGGAGAGGGAGTAACCTGCTTGCTGTCCATGCGCCTCCACCTTCCCTCCCTCCAGAAAAAGGACACACTCTTCAATCTCCAGTGCTCTCAAGGACCTAGCAATAACACAGCAAGGCAGTCAGATGTCAAAGAACAGCTCTACTACATCAAAAGAGGTTCCACCACTCTCTGACATAGAAGCTGAAGCCACAATTATTGGGATATCTGTGCATAGAGGCCTGAAAGAGTTCAAACAAATTAGGGAATTTTCTGATTCCACAACTGAAACCTATCAGAGCCCAACACGACAACCTTCCTTGAAGACCTAAAAAACCACCGGACAACCACAGCTCTGGAGCATTCGTCATGTACCTCAGTGCTTCCTGACTCACTTTTCTCTTGCATGTCCACAGTTCTCGTCCTCTCTGGAAGGCTCTCACTACATAGACAGCACTCCAAGAGCCTTGGTATCTACACGACCCCACGGGAAATCTCTCCCTCACCTTAGAATGATCCACTTGGCACACACTCAAAAGCCATGAAAGCAACACTCAACAGCGTCACTAAGAACACTCCCTTGACCTCCTACACATCTGTTTGGCGAAATGAATGTTGGTCCCTCCTCCATTCCCGCTTGCTGTCACCCACTCAGGCTGTGCCTGGAAGCATCAAAAAGGAATGAGAGCAGGTAACAGCTGCTCTGCTGGTCCAATAGGGTGAATATTTTCCTGATTCAACAAAAAGATGCCACAACTAACAGGAACTAAATTACACCAGTCTCAAGAACATCCACATTTGTTCTCTGACTTAACTCTTCCGAACTGGTTCCTTCTTCAGAAAATAAATATTTTGGGGCAGGAAATCTGGTTTTAAAGGATAATTATGCTTAACATTATCAGTATTTTTAGGGATGCTGGATAGAAATATATCACTTATGTTCAACAGAAGCCAGAAAACATGCAGTGTCCATTATGTACTTCTCTTCCAGGGGAAAAAGGAAGCAGACCTGTAAGCTACAAAAATTCTCTCAAATTAAGCCTTAGAAGAGAGGGATAGGCTCTCCCCACATTGATGGGCAATGGCCCAAATATCTGCCACATTGCCAATGAGAAACTAGAAATAAACATAACAACAACCAAACCCAGCAAAACAAAAGTATGTGCAGTTCGATAGAGAAGAGAATAATATTCATTAAAAAAAGTCCCATTCGCCTGTATTGAAATGAAGATTTTGGTAACATCTTGGATACCAAGACCCATCTAGCAAGAAAAGAGCAGAGAACCAATGAGGGAAGGATTCAGAGAAGGCTCTACAGCATGATCTAAATTCCAAAAGGTTCTTTTTGACCAACAATATCCCACACCAAACCCAAGTAATTAAAGGCATACAAGGTAGATGTTTTCCCTGAGAGCAATACCAGGAAGAACAAGAGTGCCCAAGGACATGCAGAACTTCTGGGTGTCCTGAGAGGATCCCAGGAAAGCGTCACTGTTTGGTGGGACCATTCCTGAAGTATTCTACTGTAATCCTGTATTTTGTACCCTGGGAACTGGGAACTACATAGTAAAACAGTAATTCTCCATTCCCTCCCCAAAAACGTATTCAAATCCTCCCCTTTCTCCAGCCTGCCACAAAGAATATAAAGACTGCTGCAAATGAATTATGTGATTCTTTGACTTTTCCCTCATACCAGGATGCTTTGGGCCTTTTCAGCAATTACAAAACAAACCGAGTTCTTAAAGGTTCTGCAATTAGAGTCATGAACAATACTGATTCCAGTCCACACAAATCTTCTTCAAGAAAATGACACCAAATCTGAACCACAAGTCCAGTCAAAATATTAACTGGGTGGAAGAATTTCTACAATAGAAAACCAGAGCTGGGCTGCTCTGCAGATTTGGAGGATGGGTGTGTACATCCACTCAGGCTCACCAGAATGAGCCATGTGTGATAACGGACTCACCATCTCTACCCAGTGACCATGCAAGAGCACAAGAAAGGGAAGAAAAGCACAAGATTACACCCACCCACTTCAACTGCCCTTAAATATCAATGTCTCAAGAGAAGCACAGATCCACCATGGCAAGAGCTGTGGAAGCTGCTATACGGACCCGACAATACACATGGAAACCAGTTTGTAGTGCCACTCTCCCACAACAGCCCCCCAAAACAGCAGCAAAAATGTTCATCAGTCTGCATGTTATCAGCTGTTACCCAACACATTCCCTGTATCAGGCAAGAGGCAGCACAAGGAACTGTCTCGGACAGAGATATTCAGAACCTCAAAGGACTCTGTGGCAACATATTAGCTCCATTCAGTACCACATATTATCTGAAAGTCCAAAAGGCCTCCAACATCAGACCCTTGGAATTCAGGAAAGAATCCTGGGAGGAAACGCTCCCTGCCAATCCTGCCTCCTGCTAGGCATGCTCCCTTCCTCATATGGTAACATTATTTCCGGAGAAAAAGGCATCACCTCACATCTCCTATTCCTCTCTTCTTATAACATGGACCGTGATTTTACAGATTATTTCCAGTTCCCTCAGACAAGCCTTCCCACTACTGCAGAACACAATGCCAGTTTTCACAAGGACTCTTTTGCACCAACCAAAATGGAGAAATTACACTCTGCCGATTGAAAATACATTAGACCACAAGTCCAAATGGCCAGCTGTCCCTACAACTCTTGTAGAGGAAAATTACAGAGGATGAGGACAGAGAAGAAACCACAGATGACACCGTCAAAGTCAGCACTCTGCAAAGGCAAAAAGGCAGTACACAGAGCCCGGGGTCTGTTACCAGCACAGCCTCTTTCTTTTGCGCTCCTACGCTAAACCCCAGAGGAAACATTACATAGCAGACAGGAAAAGCACTATCTGCAATGATGACTCCTTAGAAAAGTGACTGCATTTTAGGGAAAAAAAATTCATATCCACGCCAGGACACGTCAGCTGCGGACCGTAACAGCACAGGGGTGCAGCTACCCTTTTTTCACTAGCAAGCCTTCCACTCCCATCAGCAGGAGTTCTGGGACTCCGACAGGACCCTGCGAGAGATGCAAAGGTGCTTTCATTTCTTAAGCACCTGTCAAGCAGCCATCGCCCTCACAGCACGGAATGCTCAGGGCACAGAACAAAAGGGGCAGAAGAAGGAGAGAAGAAGTAAGGTTTAGCAAGGTATGGGCACTGACCGTGTCGAGGAGAGCGGAGGGCTCCGGCTGCGCGTCCTTGGCTGCAGGAGCGGGCGGCGGCGGAGGGAAGTTGGGGCTGAAAACCATGAGGTCGCTCTTGGCAGCGCTGTCCGCCACGCACAGGCTGCGGCTGTGGCGCTGCGAGTAGGACCAGCTGCCCACTTCGCTGGCGCACACGAGCGTCGTGGGCCCGGGCGCCGAGAGCACGGCCGCCCGCGGCGCCCAGCGCGACGCCCCGTACAGCACCACGGCCAGCAGGAAGAGGCTGGACACGGCGCAGATGGCCACCACCAGCCACACGTTGGTGGCCGCGCTCGCCGCCCCGGCCCCGAACTCCACGCCCGCCGCCGAGCGCGACACCGCCGCCAACGACGACGACGACGACGAGGATCCCGCGGCCAGCGCCGCCTCGGCGGCCTCGAGCAGCGACACGCTGAGCGTGGCCGTGGCCGAGCGCGCCGGCTCGCCGTGGTCGCGCACGACGATCAGCAGCCTCTGGCGAGGCCCGTCCGCCTCGTCCAGCGCCCGCGCCGTGCTCACCTCGCCGCTGTAGAGCCCCACGCGGAACGGGCCCTTGCCCCGCGGCTCCCACAGCTCGTAGCGCAGCCACGCGTTGTAGCCCGAGTCGGCGTCCACGGCGCGGATCTTGGCCACCACCTGCCCCGCCGGCGCCCCCCACGCCGCCCACGCCCACAGCGTGCCCGACTCCGAGCCCGCCCCCGCCAGCGCCAAAGCCGCCTCCGCCGCCGCCACGCCGCCCGCCTCCGCTGCTGAGCCTGCGGGCGGCAGCAGCGCCGGCGCGTTGTCGTTCTCGTCCAGCACGAACAGCTGCACCGTGGCGTTGCCGCTCAGCGGCGGCTCCCCCGCGTCCACCGCGCGCACCTCGAACTGCAACACCTGCAGCTCCTCGTAGTCCAAGGGCTGCAGCGCCCACAGACGCCCGCTCTCCGCGTCCACCGACACGTAGCTCGACGCCGGACGCCACCCGCTGCCACCCGACGAGGAGCCCGGGGCGCCGCCGCTGCCCACGCCCAGGCCGCCATCCCACACCGAGTAGCTGACGCGCCCGTTGGCCGCCTCGTCCGGGTCCCGCGCCCACAGCCGCGCCAGCTCCGCGCCCGCCGCGTTGTTCTCCCGCGCCAGCACCGTGTACACGGCCTGCGCGAACGAGGGCGCGTTGTCGTTCACGTCCGACACCGGCACACGCAGCCCGCGGCTGGCGCGCAGCGCCGGCGCCCCGCCGTCCTCCGCACGCACCTCCACCTCGTACTCCGACACCCGCTCCCGGTCCAGCGCCTCGCGCAGCACCAGCGAGTACGAGCCCGCGAACGTCGCCTCCAGACCGAAAGGCGACGCCGGCCACACCCAGCACCGCACGCGACCGTTCTCGCCCGAGTCCCGGTCCGACACGCTCAGCAGGGCCACCACCGTCCCCAACGACGCGTCCTCGGGCACCGGCACCGACAGCGACGTCACCCACACCTCTGGCGCGTTGTCGTTCACGTCCAGCACCTCCAGCACCACCTTGCAGTGACCCGACAGCGGGGGTGTTCCCTTATCTTTTGCTTCAATACGAAAATCAAATCTACAGACTTCCTCGAAGTCCAGGGCTGCTGTGAGGTAAATTTCCCCGGTGTTCGAATTGATGGATATCACATCTTTTCCAGTGGGGGGAATAAAGTTCGTAACGGTATATGTTACCTCACTGTTAATTCCCTCGTCTGTATCAGTAGTATTCACCCTCGTAACCATCGTTCCCACCCCAGCGCTCTCCAGAAGCTGCACTTTATACACTGACTGATTGAACTGAGGTGCGTTGTCGTTTGCGTCCAGCACCGAGATCACAAGCTCCATTGTCCCCGTCAGAGACGGCCGGCCCCCGTCACTCGCCGTCAGCACCAACCGGTGCACGGGAATCGTCTCGCGGTCCAGAGATTTCGTTAAAACGAGTTCGGGTTCAATATTCCCATCATTCGATTTTTGTAAATCCAGAGAGAAATGCTCGCTGGGGCTGAGTGTGTACGTGAGCTGCGCGTTCGCTCCGATATCCGCATCCGACGCGCCCTCCAGCGGGAATCGAGACCCGGGCATTGCAGACAACTCTGCGATGCTGAGGTTTTTTCGGGCGGCGGGGAAGACGGGGGCATTGTCGTTGATGTCGGTGACCTCCAGCTGCACATGGAAGACGCGCAGCGGCCGCTCCAGCAGCACCTCCAGGCGCAGCGCGCACGGCGCGCTCTTGCCGCACAGCTCCTCCCGGTCCAGCCGCGAGCTCACCAGCAGCGCGCCGCTCGCCCCGCTCACCTCCACGCTCGCCCGCCGGCCCGGCGCCACCAGCCGCAGCCGCCGCGCCTCCGCCTCGCCCGCCTCCAGGCCCAGGTCCTGCGCCAGACGGCCCACCACCGTGCCGGCCTTGGCTTCCTCCGGCACCGAGTAGCGCACCTGCCCGCCCGACAGCGCCCAGGCCGCCTGCAGCACCAGCACCCGCACCACCGCCACACAACAACGCTCGCCCATCCTTCCTGCCGCTCTGCCCGCCGCCGCCGCTCTGCCTGCCGGCCCCGGCCCGGGCCCCGCACGGCTCCCCGCCGCCGCCCGCACGCACCGGCTCTGCTGCCCGGCCCGAGCCGCCCCCCCGCGCTCACAGCCGGGCTCTCCGCCGCACCGGGGCGGAGCCGCCCACACGGACCCGTTCCTGAGCCTGCAGCGACACCGTGCGCTGCTCCGCCGCCTCCCACGCTCCGCGACTGCGCCTGTGTCTCCGCTCGGTCATGGCTATCCCCGCTGCCGTCTCTTCCTCTGTGCTCCTCTTCTTTTTCTTATTTCCTTTTCTTTATCGCTTGCTTGCCTAGATTAATTTCCTTCTCTCCTCTTCTTCCTTTCTACCACCTGTTATTTCTCTGATTTTCATCGGTTTGCCTTTCACTTCACTCTCTTACGTTTCCTTTTTAGTTTTCCTGTTTTTTGCTATTGTTTCCACTCCAACTTGTCCTTTTGCTTTATTGCCTTGCCCTAATCTTTATGCCATTTAGCCTTCCTTTCTATCTTTGCTCTTCTTTACCCACGCCGGCGCTTGGCCCGTGACCTCCTGCACCGCCCTGGAGACCATCGATGTTGGAGTTTATCAGCGCTAATTATGCTATATCAGCGCCGGGGCGCAGTGCTCCAGCCAAAGAAAGGCTGTTCCGGACCAGTTCTGCTCAGCGTGGAAACATAAGGTTGGTGCCTGCAGATCAGGTCCTTTATATTCCGTCTTTTTGCTTTGATTCTCTTCTTTCTTTGTTACTTCCTTTCTGCCTTTCTGTCCCAATTTTTTCTTGTACAGTCGCCATCCTTCATATATCCTTGTCTCCTTAATTTTCTTCTGCTAATCTTTCTCTTCTTTTTTGACTCTTTCCCTTCTATTTCCTGGTTCTCTTTCCCCATGTCTTCTTCTTGCTCTTAATTGTAATATTTTTACTACCTCCTTCTCATTTTCTGTCTTTATCTCTTATGTGGTTCTATTTCCTTTACTAATATTCTCTCCAAATGTTTATCAAATACTAGCAATGAACATGTCATTTGAATAATTTTCTCATTCTTCTTCCTTGCAACGATTCCTTCCATTGCTTCTTTTGTCCTTTGTCGTTTTTCGTCTCCCGTTTTATCTTTCTCTTCTTTGCTTTTTCCATGTCTCACCTTGTCTGTTGCGGCCATCCTTGAATCTTCTATTGTGTATTTTCCCCTTAAGGAAATGTTTTAAAAATAGCTACACCATCACACCATGAAGCACCAACATGCTTTAGGAACAGGGCACTCCCACCTCTCATTCCTCATGACAGGGAATAGCCTTCTATTCCTCCCCTACCATGCACCTGCAGTTTCCTCTCCCTTCAGGATCCAATCCACGTTTGGAGCCCTCAGTCATCTCAAGGACCCAAGAAATAAATCAACAAAGCAATCACATCGTAGAGTACAGCTTTGTTACATCAGAGAACATTCCACCCATGCAGACATCTAATGCAAAAAAGGCTCCAGAGTCCAAGTTACCAAGGGAGTCTCTCCTCTACAAAATCAAACCCATCAGAGTCCAACATGATAATCCTCCAAAACCACTGCAAAACAATCCATGATAACACCACATGCCACATTTACCTGGACAGAGAGTAATTCTGACTGACTTAGTTTTCACCTGCAGTGCTATTACAAAATTCACCACGGCACTGTCACTAAAAGCATCCTCTGCATGCCCAGCACATCTACTCCTAGAAAAGCATTAACGTCACTTCTCCATCTGCCCTTCCTTCCCTCTTCTCACCCTGTGCCAGGAAGCAGCAGAATCAAATGAGAGCACATAGTGGTGCTCCAGGCCTACTGGAATTTCGATTCAGGCAATATTTAGTTGATCCAAACATACCACAGCTGAACAGGTGATGCATTGAGAGGCTGCATAGAACAGAGGCTAGACAGTGCTAAAGGAATAAAGTAGGGATTTATTAAAAGGCCTTCAAAGGATGCACCTTGGGCATTACAGGAGCCTGGCCAAGGCTACACCCAAGACGGATGGTGGGTCATGACTTTTCTCACTTTTATAATTTTTGGTCTGTTTAAATATTGGCGTTAATTGTTCAATTATAGATCCAGGTCATGTAGTCAGTCCCATCCTTCCAGATTGCTCTCCTAAATTCACTGTTGGTTACACTTCTTGGGCTAGAACCTGCAACATTGTCCTTAGCTCTGGGGCTGGAAAAGGATTGTTTTGTCTGACTGAACTGTGAGGAGAACTTGCTAACACTTCACATGAAGTTCAGAGTTATATACCAATGCAGTACAGAATCTGGAAAATATTAAAAATGCAGTACAGAATCTGGAAAATATGGAGGATATCTCTGTAAAGCTAAAACTTAAGGCATCACAGGAACCTGTCTCTCACACACCTACCAGCCTCTTCTGGTAGGAGTAACTCACCTGTAGCACCACCAGTTAATTCTTCAGAAAAAACTCCAGGACCAGGAGTACTTCTTTTAATGGACAGTGTCCCTTAGTGCCAGCTAGAAGACCAAGACCAGGGAGATGACTGATGCCATGTCCCAAGTAAGCCTGGCAGAATGACACAAATTTCAAAAAGTCTTCTCTTTTACCAAGAAAATTCCACATCCAAGACAAGTGATTCAAGGCATGTATGGCAACTCACTTCATAAGCTGTAATATCACAGGGAACAACAGAAAACAAAAATACGGAGATCTGCTGGAGGTCCTGAGAGGATCCCAGAAGAGCAGCACTATGTGGGGGGCATTTTCACCAGGATTTCTACTGGTATGCTCTATCAAAATGCATGGGAAATGAGATCTCCACAGCTAACCAGACATTCTCCAGTTCCTCCTCAATGCTGCAGGCCCTGTTCTACTCAGCATCTACCTTTCCCTGGGGCAACACTCCTCCCCACCAAAATTCACCCTCCCCATCACACAGGTCCAGTCTTTATTTAGTGTCATACACAGCAGGACTCCCAAAATACCGAATATTGCTCAACCCCAGCAACATGCCCTGTCTGTAAACCCCACCCAGCATGTGATCCAGGCCCTTCCTCATCTTCCTTTATGATCACCAAAAAAGATGTACAGGATGTCTAAAATCTCTTCCCAGCTACATGATCTTCACTGTGAATTCTTTGCACCTTTTCAGTAACCTTGGGTAGAAAGGCCACAGTGGTGCATGTTCATAGAAATTCTGTGATTAGAGCTGTGACAGCTCTGATCCCAGTCCACACAGATCTGTTCCTCCAAGAGAACACAGCAAGTGCCAAAGCACAAGAGCACTCACATTGTCAGCCGTGAGGGAAAGCTTGCACCACATGAACTGGGCTAATCATGCAGGTTTTGGGGTGTTCTTGCAGATATCAGAATGATCCACATGTGACATCAGGACATACCATCTCTACTGAGGCCACTTGTGCAGTGCACAATTAAAAGAAGTTGAGCGCATAAAGATTACAACCACATGTAATAAAATAATTCTTTGTAAATCCCACCTGAGGAGGAGGAAGGAATCATCATGGGAAATCTACACCTGGAGAGACTATTACACAAGGATAGCAAGTTGAAGTGTTCCACTCCCACAACATCTTGAAACCTTGAACCTGAAAAAGCTGGTTCATCACACAACATTCAGCACTCTCCATCTCACCAGCTCTTACTATCACCGGCTGGGGTCTCGGTACATATCACAAACAGGAAGGGACTGCTGGGGAACGTGCCTTGAGCTGTTTGATTTTCCAGCATCAGTCTCATTACATGGTTATGACAGTGGGAAGATGCCAGCAGTTCACATCCCAGGCAGCAGTCAAAGAACTTAATGTTAAAACTTACTATAAAAGTTTTTTGACCTATCACACAGAGCAAAAGCATATTGACAGTAGTTCTATCCATCCACTATAAGCAATAGTTAAAACAATGCTTATTTATTTCCAATACAATACCTTCTTTCAAGGCTTAAAACACAATGCACAGAGCTCCATTATTAAGCTTAGAACTTCCTAATATCTCACTAGATATACTTTTCTGTAGCTTAGGGAGTTATTCTAGACACGTGTTAATATACAAACCATTGTTCTGTTTGTCCTTAATTTTCTACTTCTTATATCATTTTTCTGCTGACAAATCTCATGGCTACTGCTTAGCTCTAATCGCAGGTTTGCTGTCCCTGAGGCCTGCCTTTTGCAGCTTTCCCAAAGCCCTCTGATGTTAAGGATTCCCACATTTACCAACACATGGCCTACACCAGGCAGGCAGCAGCAGCAGAGATAGTCCCTGGTGGAGAGATTCCTAAATGCAAGAGACACTGTGGGCGTTTCAGTATCACACTCTCATCTCATTACCAGGAGGGCCTCCCACTCCAGACCCTTAGGAAGCAGGAAAAAAACATCAACGAAACATTCTGTTGTCATCCTGTCAACCTTTCCTGTACAAATCCTTCACTCCCCCATTCTAAGACGTGTTCTGAAGACAAATACATAACCTTTTGATATTTTCTAATATGATCCATTGTCTCCCCAAGGATTTTCACTTTCCCCATACAAGTCTTTCTGCTGCTCATGGTCATCCTTCAAATCAAAACAGGCCAGGCCGTGCACTATACAACAGACCACAGTTTCCTTTCCTAACACAGGTTAGACATGACAATGGATTATCCTTCCCAGCAATGACACATGGTAAAAACCCAGGGACATCACCCAGGTATCATCACCACAGTGTATAAGAGATGCTCTGCTACTGACACCTCATGCTTTATAATGCTTCTTGATGGGAATATTATTTTCAAAGTTGATGCTGGAACCTCTAAACAGCAATGGCTTTGAATTTGTGCTCCAAGGAAGAACCAAAACTGTGGCAAGGACACTGCTCTAATACATGATAGTGCCTGTGTAGGAGAATGTTATTTGAGAATTGGTGGGGAAAGGTGATTCTTGGATTTTGAGGGCTATTTGTTTGTTTGTTCATTACAGAAGTGAAGATTTCCACTGTTAAAGTCCTTTTAAGTCTTGATCATTGATGTGAAATTTAATGCAAATTTGGAGAGGATATAAAAAATTACAATGTACTTTACACTACATTTCTGGTCAGAAATGCAAATCCTCAGAACATGCAGAGCAGAAAAACAACAAATAAATTTTTCTTTAAACACATACCTCGGGTCACACTCTTCTCCCTGAACACTTTATACTAAAATAACCGGAGCAACACGATATTGCTAAAAGATCATAGGAAATCTATTGCCACAACTACCCTATTTTCTAAATGAGTCTCATAACAGAAAGATAATACCAAACTTTTGTCCTTGAATATCCATTTTTTACCTTGCATCATGCCTTCAACACGACCACATCTAAAGAAGATGATGCCAGTTTTCAATTAAAAAAAATAAAAAGAACACTAGCACGGGCAACAATCAGGAAAATCAAGGCGGGGGGGGGGGGTATGCACAGCGCATGTGAGTCTGTCACCAACACAGCCTGGCTGTTTTGAACTCCTTCACCCAAATGGGGTGCCAATGCTAGACATGAAAAATAGAACCCCCTTGCTGTCTGCAAATGTCTCATCGCCGGGCACCCCTTGTCGCACAGAAACGTAATTTAACTCTAGAGCAAAACAACTCACATTGAGGGGACCAAACCTCACTTGCCTACAGTAACTCCTCGCGAATGCTGCCTTATTCTGGAGCCCCTCAGAAAGAGCTGGGGGCTCCAGCAAGGTCGCGGTGACGGATGTAAACGTGCAATTGTCATTCTTAAGGACCCGCAAACCATCCAAGATCCGCAAGCCGTGAGAACGGAGCCCGGGTTCAAACCACCAGCTTCTCATTAGGGCGGATAAAAATGAGCAGACAGGGGAATGAAAGCAGTGGCACTGACCGTGTCGAGGAGAGCGGAGGGCTCCGGCTGCGTGTCCTTGGCTGCAGGAGCGGGCGGCGGCGGAGGGAAGTTGGGGCTGAAAACCATGAGGTCGCTCTTGGCAGCCCCGTCCGCCACGCACAGGCTGCGGCTGTGGCGCTGCGAGTAGGACCAGCTGCCCACTTCGCTGGCGCACACGAGCGTCGTGGGCCCGGGCGCCGAGAGCACGGCCGCCCGCGGCGCCCAGCGCGACGCCCCGTACAGCACCACGGCCAGCAGGAAGAGGCTGGACACGGCGCAGATGGCCACCACCAGCCACACGTTGGTGGCCGCGCTCGCCGCCCCGGCCCCGAGCTCCACGCCCGCCGCCGAGCGCGACACCGCCGACAACGACGACGACGACGACGAGGATCCCGCGGCCAGCGCCGCCTCGGCGGCCTCGAGCAGCGACACGCTGAGCGTGGCCGTGGCCGAGCGCGCCGGCTCGCCGTGGTCGCGCACGACGATCAGCAGCCTCTGGCGAGGCCCGTCCGCCTCGTCCAGCGCCCGCGCCGTGCTCACCTCGCCGCTGTAGAGCCCCACGCGGAACGGGCCCTTGCCCCGCGGCTCCCACAGCTCGTAGCGCAGCCACGCGTTGTAGCCCGAGTCGGCGTCCACGGCGCGGATCTTGGCCACCACCTGCCCCGCCGGCGCCCCCCACGCCGCCCACGCCCACAGCGTGCCCGACTCCGAGCCCGCCCCCGCCAGCGCCACCGCCGCCTCCGCCGCCGCCACGCCGCCCGCCTCCGCTGCCGAGCCCGCGGCCGGCAGCAGCGCCGGCGCGTTGTCGTTCTCGTCCAGCACGAACAGCTGCACCGTGGCGTTGCCGCTCAGCGGCGGCTCCCCCGCGTCCACCGCGCGCACCTCGAACTGCAGCACCTGCAGCTCCTCGTAGTCCAAGGGCTGCAGCGCCCACAGACGCCCGCTCTCCGCGTCCACCGACACGTAGCTCGACGCCGGACGCCACCCAACGCCCGACGACGACGACCCCGCGGCCCCGCCGCCGCCCACGCCCACGCCGCCGTCCCACACCGAGTAGCTGACGCGCCCGTTGGCCGCCTCGTCCGGGTCCCGCGCCCACAGCCGCGCCAGCTCCGCGCCCGCCGCGTTGTTCTCCCGCGCCAGCACCGTGTACACGGCCTGCGCGAACAAGGGCGCGTTGTCGTTCACGTCCGACACCGGCACCCGCAGCCCGCGGCTGGCGCGCAGCGCCGGCGCCCCGCCGTCCTCCGCACGCACCTCCACCTCGTACTCCGACACCCGCTCCCGGTCCAGCGCCTCGCGCAGCACCAGCGAGTACGAGCCCGCGAATGTCGCCTCCAGACCGAACGGCGACGCCGGCCACACCCAGCACCGCACGCGACCGTTCTCGCCCGAGTCCCGGTCCGACACGCTCAGCAGGGCCACCACCGTCCCCAACGACGCGTCCTCGGGCACTGGCACCGACAGCGACGTCACCCACACCTCTGGCGCGTTGTCATTCATGTCCAGAACCTTCAAATCCACGCTGCAGTGACCCGAAAGCGAGGGTGTCCCTTTATCTCTTGCTTCAATCTCCAAGTCATATGACTGAACGTCCTCGAAATCCAGCTCCCCGGCAGTCCGTATTTCCCCAGATTTTTCGTCAATTTTGAAAAGGTCCTGAATTTTGGCAGAAACTGCATCGCTAAAAGAATAATATATTTCTTGATTAATTCCTTCATCTTTGTCTGTCGCTGTTAGCTGGAAAAATACAGTTCCCGGAGACGTATTTTCCGGTAGTTGCACTTTATACAACGACTGGTTGAACTGGGGCGCATTGTCGTTCACATCCAGCACCGAGATCACCAGCTCCATGGTGCCCGTCAGAGACGGCCGGCCCCCGTCCGTCGCCGTCAGCACCAACCTGTGCACGGGAATCGTCTCGCGGTCCAGAGGTTTCGTTAATACGAGCAGAACGGAGATTTTATTTTCGTCTTTGGATTTCACTTCCAAGCTAAAATGCTCACTGGGACTGAGTGTATAGGTTAGCTGCGCGTTCGCTCCGATATCCGCATCCGACGCGCCCTCCAGCGGGAATCTGAACCCAGGAGGCGAGTTCTCCGATAAAGTGAGGTTTTTCCGGGCGGCGGGGAAGACGGGGGCATTGTCGTTGATGTCGGTGACCTCCAGCTGCACATGGAAGACGCGCAGCGGCCGCTCCAGCAGCACCTCCAGGCGCAGCGCGCACGGCGCGCTCTTGCCGCACAGCTCCTCCCGGTCCAGCCGCGAGCTCACCAGCAGCGCGCCGCTCGCCCCGCTCACCTCCACGCTCGCCCGCCGGCCCGGCGCCACCAGCCGCAGCCGCCGCGCCTCCGCCTCGCCCGCCTCCAGGCCCAGGTCCTGCGCCAGACGGCCCACCACCGTGCCGGCCTTGGCTTCCTCCGGCACCGAGTAGCGCACCTGCCCGCCCGACAGCGCCCAGGCCGCCTGCAGCACCAGCACCCGCACCACCGCCAAACAACAACGCTCCACCATCCTTCCTGCCGCTCTGCCCGCCGCCGCCGCTCTGCCTGCCGGCCCGGGCCCCGCACGGCTCCCCGCCGCCGCCCGCACGCACCGGCTCTGCTGCCCGGCCCGAGCCGCCCCCCCGCGCTCACAGCCGGGCTCTCCGCCGCACCGGGGCGGAGCCGCCCACACGGACCCGTTCCTGAGCCTGCAGCGACACCGTGCGCTGCTCCGCCGCCTCACACGCTCCGTGACAGCGCCTGTGCCCCCGCTCCGTTAAGGTAATCTCTCTTCTGCGTTCTTCTCCTCTCCCTCTCTCTATGTCTTTCTGTCTCCATTTTTTTTGTTTTTTCACCGTGCTTCATCATATTCATTTTCTTTCTTATTACACTTTTTCATATCTCCTTTTTTCTTTCAGTTCTGTATTCCTTATCTTCTCTTTTAGTTTCTTTTTTTTACATTTTTCTTTTCTTTTTTACCTCTTTCTTTTGCCCCTCTCTTTGTTCTTCCTTCTTTTTCGCTTCCTTCTTCTCTTCTTTCTCTACTTTTTTCTCGCCCTGCCTGTCCATTTTTTACTTCCCTTCATAATTTATTTCTATCCACGTCTTTTAAAACTCTGACGACAAGTTGCCGGTGACTTCCCATGGTTTGATCGAGGCAATCAATGTAGGAACCATTTGCTCTAATTACAGGACGTCATCTCCTTCGCACGGGACTGTAGCCAATGGGGAGATCACAGGTGGCCATTCAGCGTTAAAATGAAACGGAGGTGTATGCTGGTAATTTCTTGATATACCCCCTCTTGATTTCTCCTCTTTGTCACCATCCTTTCTCTTTTTTTTTCCGTTTCTCTCCCACCTCATCCCCCTTTTTTGTGTACAGAGATAACATTGCTGTATGTTAGAAAACTTAATATTTTATCTTTTTTCTTTTCTCTCCATTGCTTTCTCATTCTTTCATTGTTTTGTTTTCTTTTCTCTTTTTCTTTTCTTTTCCTTGTCCTGCTCTCGCTGTCTCTTCTTTCTTCTTTGCCTATTCTCTTTTTCTTTAATACACTATTTTTTAGGTGACTAAATCATTCTCACCATGGAGGGCAGATATACAGTTACACAAAGCCTCTTATTCCTTATCACTCCTCATGGAGGCTTGCACAGGGCTCCTCAGTGCCGAGGATAAAGAGGTCCTCGACTGCAGAGATCATGTAGAGTAAATGCTGATGCATGCTTATAATCTCCTCTGTCATCCCTTCTTGCCTTATTTCTCTCTTTCTTCCTTGCTTGACTCTTGACGTGAAGTTCCTTTTCCTTCCTCTTTCTTCCTTATTCCTTTACTTACCTTTATCTTCTTTCTCTTCCTTTTCCTTTCATGCCTTACATTGTCCTCATTGAATTCTCTTGTGTCCATGCTTTTCCCCCTTTACCAAATTTTTTCTAAACAAAATGATCTCTAAATGTCTACATCATCCTCTTCATGCATCAGAGACCTGCCCTTTGATGAGAGTGCTCATGGGAACCTTGCATGCCTCCTCATGAGGAACAACTGTCCTGACCTCCTCCAGAAAAAGTCAAGTAAATAGATAATCCCTACACCACGTCTCCCCTTCCCTCCCCATCAGGAAGAAACCCACACTCCTCAGACTCCAGTGCCCTCCTGAAAGAGCAATAACACAGCAAGGCAATGACCAAGGACAGCTGCACTTCACCAGAAAAAAGTATACACCTCCCTTGGAATCAGGAGACCAATCCCCGAGTACTTTGACATCAGTGCTAACAGACTCCAATAAGCACAAACAATCTATGAAATCCTCTCACTTCACAGCTCAAATGTATCACAGCCCAGCACACCATTCTGCCATGAACATTGAAAAAACACAGTGCAACCACAGTTCCTAAGAATTCTTCACGTATTTCAATGAAGAGCTGCTCTTCCTGCCTCATTTTCCACCTGCTTGATGAATGACAAGCTATTGCTTCTCCTCTCAGTCAGACAAGCTCTGCCCAAAAATACAGAGCAAGAACTTCCATACTCAGGGGCAGTAGCCCCCAAAGAATACCCCTCACTCAATACCATGATCCAACCAGAAATATTTATGAACCTATACCCACAGCATTTTCCCTGAGAACAAGCTCCCCACTCCCAACACATCTGTTTTGAGAAATACATTAGAGGCCCTCCTCCATCTCTGCTTGCTGCCAACTGCTCAAACCATGCTGGAAGAAGCAAGAAAGAAGTGAGAGCAGACTGTGCGGCTTTGTTGGTGCAACCTAGGAATTACAGAATATTTCAAGTTGGAAGGAAGCCACAAGAAGTGTTGAGACCAACTCCCAATCTAGGCACATTCAGTCAATCCAAGATGAAGATAACACAACAAATAGGCATAAAGGTACAGCTGTCTCTCTGACTCATCTTATTCAGCAAGAAGCAAATTACCTCTAGCATCACTGCTTGCTTCATCAGAAAAGAAATATTTTCAGAGCAGGAAACTGCTTCTAACACTAACAGAGACTATTGGGAACCATGGATAGAAAATAATTACGTGCATTCTAGAAAAGCCTTGAAATCATTGGGCAAAGCACAGTGCTCCTATGTGAGCTTCTATCATGGGGGAGAGGCACCATAAAGCTCAGGAAGGAAATTATCCCAAAATCAGCCTCAGCTCAGGAGCATGGAAAAGTCATCCTACACACCGAGAGAAAACTACCTGAATGTTTGCAACTATCCAGGTGCCAAAGCTCAGTATCTCATATTATCTGGTATTATCAAAACATTGCTGATATGAGAGACAGAAAAACAAGACTGTGAGGGTTTGGTGAGAATGGATAACAAAGCCAAATAATGCAATTCTGCTGTACTGAAACACATGGAGGGAACAAAAGACCACAAGGATAAACAAAGCTTTTGAGGAGCTGGAGAAATCCCAGGTATTAGTAATGTCTGTGGAGCCTCTTCTTGACATTTTCTACTAGAATCTTCTGTATCACACCCTGGGAAATGGCAGCTCCACCTAAGCACACATTCTCCAGTCCTTCACCAAAGACACAAACTGTGTTCTAAAGACCATCTCCCTTAGGAAAGACCCTTCCCTGCTAAAGATCACCCTCATCACAACACATGCCCAGGCCATTCCTGAGGCCACTTGCAGAATCTCTTTCACAATACCACAAAACCTGCTATAAGAATGTCCTTTGCATATCCTCACCTTCCCTTACAATTAGCACAAAGAACACATGCACGGATATGAAGCCCCCCAAAATCTGTCTGGCAGATTCTTCTCCCCTGCATATACTTCACGGTTTATGCCTTTTCAGCAATCTCTGGGGGAAGCATCACAGAACATATGAAGTGACTTCTTAAGAACTTTATAACATAAAGGCATGTCAGTTCTCACCCCAGTACACATGGATTTTGCACTTGGAAAGAATGAGAGCAAATGCCAAAGCACAAGTGCACCTCATAAGATCAGCTGGATGGGAGAATTTGTACCATGGAGAACCACAACTGGGTCACTCTGGAGAGTTTTGTATGTATGTCAGACATAGAATGAGCCGCCTGTGACCACAGGACACATAACTTCTACCAAGGGTAAATTTTCAAGTCCACAAGTATGGGAAGTTAAATGCACAAAAATGAGATCCACATTATCATGTGCCCTTAATAATTAACCTGAGGAGGACCAAGCAACCATCATGGAAAGATCTGTGGCTGTGGAAGCCACTATAGATGCCCACCAATACACAAGAACTGGAGGTTGAAGCGCTACCCTCCTAGAAAACGTTGTCCAAAACAAAAATCAAAAAAGTCCGTTGGGAATTAGTCAGCAGTCTGCATGCCACACCCTCTTTCCCAATGCCTTGTCTGCCTCAGACAGGCAGCAGCACAAGGGACTCTCTCTGATGGGAAATATTCATAACCTCAAAGGACATGATGGGCAGTAAACTCCCATAGGATTAATTCAATACCCAGAAGGCCTTCAACTCCATACTTTTAGGAGATCACGAATGCATCTTGGGAAGGAAACCTGTGCCCATCCTGCCTTGTCATTTTATCCAGGCATCCTCCATTCCCTCTTCTGGGATGTGTTCTCAAGACAAGGACATAATCTTGCATTCTTGTCTTCTTATGACATGGCCCATGGTCTTCCCAAGGATTTCCAGTTCCCACAGACTGGGAGGTCACACTTCATATTATGACATGGTCAGGTTCTACTCAGTGCCACTGACCTCAGCTCCTGTGGCTTCCCCAGTCTCAGATGGAAACATTACCCACTTTGGAGAGTACTGTTCATAGAGGTGCTGTCAGGACAGCTCTAAAGGCAATGGCCATTCACAGCCTGCTGTGAAAGACCAACCCAATGCTGAAAAATACTCCAGTGCCAACAATGATACCTACTGCACAGGAAAATGTGGTGTTGGGTTGAATTGTTGGTGTTGTGGGGATTTTTTTTTTTAATGGAGTTTCTAGGGATTTTTTAAGGGTGTGGCTGTTGATGCAAATATTAACAGAACATGAAAACAGGACAGTGTATGGTCATGCCACCTCACAGGATGATCCAGCTGCAATCCACTTCAGAAAGGCAAGACAAAAAAAAAAGAAAACATACACTTTATGATGCTTCTCTGCCTGCACACTTTCTACTGGTAACTAGAATAAAAATATACTTGGAGAAAGATCATAGGAAAAGTGTTTAGGAACTTCCCTGCTTTCACAATGACTCTGTTGAGCCAAGCAAGTGGAAGAAATTACATCATGAGGAGAGAGAACAATGAAGTCACAATTGTCATCTTGCACCACCTCTCTTATGGATGAGAGTCAAAGAAGAGTACAGAGTTCTTCATAAGAAACCACATTAAATCCCAGCATGATCAGCAGTCAGCAACAGTGACAAGCACAGTAAGTAGTACCCAGAGGACTGTCTCATGACATGGTCCATGGTCTTCCCAAGGACCTTCAATTCCATCAGACAAATCTCACTTCTCAAGGTCATCCTTGATATGAGGAAATGGCCACAGCCTGCACCATGCCACAGCCCCATTCACCTCTGCAACCTGTCACTGCCTCCTTTGCCTCCACAAGACTCACTGTAGCAATTACTGCTACTACAGGACTCAATGTAGCAAAAACCTGCTACTCACTGTAGCAATTACCAGCAATGAGAGCACCATGAAAACCATATAGATGGTATCACATAGACCATGCCCAGAACTCTACTCTTTCTAAAGGTGATGTCAGAATAACTTCAAATGGCAATGACATTGATTTCATGTTGTGATAGAGTAATTCGATCATTGTCAACCACTCCAATGTAAAGGATTATACAGTTTCTGTAGGAGAACTCATATTTCAGGTTTTGTTATTAGAGATTTTGGTGCTTGCTTGCTTGACTTTATTCTTGCTGGTAACTTTCCAGGGCTTTTGAAAGAACGTGGCTCCTAATACAAATATTCCAAGAATATCATAACAAGACAGTGTAAATTGTGCCAATTCTCTGGTCAGGAATGCAAGTCTACAACAATTCCATCAATGACAGAACAAAACCCCCATACACATAAGTTGTGCTCAGCAGACTCCCTATAGTTAACCCTTTGTGTTTTCTAATGCTTCAGCTATTCTGGATGGAAATCCTAATCACCTGCAAGTACCACTCCTGAAATGTTAGACATCTATTTGTAGACATGGTATCAGGATATCTCCAATGACAATGAGCATTGATTTCATGATCTGATGGGAAAAACAAATGCTGATGAGCACAATAGTGTAAGAGATAAGATCCATACAGATGTATTTGTGTCTTTTTTAGGAGAATGTTTTCAGATAATTTAAAACTCTGCCAGTGGTAATACAAATATTGAAAGAACATTGAGAGGCAAGTGTCAATCTCCAGCCATGAACAAAAGTACATAGAATGATTTTGAGGGCGGAGTGGGTTGTTGAAAAAAAATTCCTTTCCTTACACTGACCCTGAATCTCCAACCACTATGTAAACAGTTAATAATGCTATCTAGAAAATCAACCCGCTGGGAAAAGAACACAGGAAAAGCCCAGGAAGGCCTTGCCAGGTACTACATCAATCTGCTGGGAGACTCACTGTGGGAAAATTACACCATGGGGAGAGAACACTTTGAGGCCTCAATTGGAGCTTTTCAGCACCACTTGCACTGGGGAGAAAGAGGGCCCAGTTTCTGACAATGCTGACACCAGCACAATCAGCAATCAAAAGGCAGTTAAGTAGCACATGATGCCCGGAGGATTGTCACCACTACAGCCTGTGTGTCTTCATCTCCTTCAGTAAGAACGGGTTAAAATGCTACACACCAGCGAGCAAAAGCGTTGTCTGCAGAGCTGACACTTCGGCAGCCCTAATGCCACAATCAACAGAGATTTCTTTCTACGGGAGAGCAAACGTAAGAGAGAACAACTCGCAGTCGAAGCATAAAACCTCAACTACGGTCAGTAAACTGCAGCGTGCTGCCAGAACACATTTCCCCACCTCGGAAACAGCTGGGAGGACCCGGAAAGGAGGCAGCAGCAGATATAAAGGTGCCGTAAAGATTTTTAACATTCAGCCAGTATTACGAGGTTCTCGGGACCGGGGGGCGGAGCCAAGCTACAAAAAAGGAAGTGCCCACGGAATGGGTAGATGTGGGAGAGAGGGAAACAAAACAGTAAAGGCGAACACAGCAATGCCACTGACCGTGTCGAGGAGAGCGGAGGGCTCCGGCTGCGCGTCCTTGGCTGCAGGAGCGGGCGGCGGCGGAGGGAAGTTGGGGCTGAAAACCATGAGGTCGCTCTTGGCAGCGCCGTCCGCCACGCACAAGCTGCGGCTGTGGCGCTGCGAGTAGGACCAGCTGCCCACTTCGCTGGCGCACACGAGCGTCGTGGGCCCGGGCGCCGAGAGCACGGCCGCCCGCGGCGCCCAGCGCGACGCCCCGTACAGCACCACGGCCAGCAGGAAGAGGCTGGACACGGCGCAGATGGCCACCACCAGCCACACGTTGGTGGCCGCGCTCGCCGCCCCGGCCCCGAGCTCCACGCCCGCCGCCGAGCGCGACACCGCCGCCAACGACGACGACGACGACGAGGATCCCGCGGCCAGCGCCGCCTCGGCGGCCTCGAGCAGCGACACGCTGAGCGTGGCCGTGGCCGAGCGCGCCGGCTCGCCGTGGTCGCGCACGACGATCAGCAGCCTCTGGCGAGGCCCGTCCGCCTCGTCCAGCGCCCGCGCCGTGCTCACCTCGCCGCTGTAGAGCCCCACGCGGAACGGGCCCTTGCCCCGCGGCTCCCACAGCTCGTAGCGCAGCCACGCGTTGTAGCCCGAGTCGGCGTCCACGGCGCGGATCTTGGCCACCACCTGCCCCGCCGGCGCCCCCCACGCCGCCCACGCCCACAGCGTGCCCGACTCCGAGCCCGCCCCCGCCAGCGCCAAAGCCGCCTCCGCCGCCGCCGCGCCGCCCGCCTCCGCTGCCGAGCCCGCGGCCGGCAGCAGCGCCGGCGCGTTGTCGTTCTCGTCCAGCACGAACAGCTGCACCGTGGCGTTGCCGCTCAGCGGCGGCTCCCCCGCGTCCACCGCGCGCACCTCGAACTGCAGCACCTGCAGCTCCTCGTAGTCCAAGGGCTGCAGCGCCCACAGACGCCCGCTCTCCGCGTCCACCGACACGTAGCTCGACGCCGGACGCCACCCGCTGCCGCCCGACGAGGACCCCGCTGCCCCGCCGCCGCCGCCCAGGCCCAGGCCGCCGTCCCACACCGAGTAGCTGACGCGCCCGTTGGCCGCCTCGTCCGGGTCCCGCGCCCACAGCCGCGCCAGCTCCGCGCCCGCCGCGTTGTTCTCCCGCGCCAGCACCGTGTACACGGCCTGCGCGAACGAGGGCGCGTTGTCGTTCACGTCCGACACCGGCACCCGCAGCCCGCGGCTGGCGCGCAGCGCCGGCGCCCCGCCGTCCTCCGCACGCACCTCCACCTCGTACTCCGACACCCGCTCCCGGTCCAGCGCCTCGCGCAGCACCAGCGAGTACGAGCCCGCGAACGTCGCCTCCAGACCGAACGGCGACGCCGGCCACACCCAGCACCGCACGCGACCGTTCTCGCCCGAGTCCCGGTCCGACACGCTCAGCAGGGCCACCACCGTCCCCAACGACGCGTCCTCGGGCACCGGCACCGACAGCGACGTCACCCACACCTCCGGCGCGTTGTCGTTCACGTCCAACACCTCCAGCACCACCTTGCAGTGACCCGACAGCGGAGGTGTTCCCTTGTCACTCGCTTCAATACGAAAATTAAATACCTTGGCTTCTTCGAAGTCTAGGGCACCCGTAAGAAGAATATCTCCGGTATTCGGATTGATGGATATCACATCTTTTCCACTCGGGGGAATAAAGTTCGTCACGGTGTATGTCAGTTCACTGTTTTGTCCCTCATCTGCATCCGTGGCGTTCACCCTCGTCAACAGCGTTCCCACCGCAGCGCTCTCCGGCAGCTGCACTTTATACACTGACTGGTTGAACTGGGGCCTGTTGTCGTTAGTGTCCAGCACGTAGATCACCAGCTCCATTGTCCCCGACAAAGACGGGCGGCCCCCGTCACTCGCCGTCAGCACCAACCTGTGTACGGGAATTGTCTCGCGGTCCAGAGATTTCGTTAAAACCAGTTCGGGTTCAATATTTCCATCATTCGATTTTTGTAAATCCAGAGAGAAATGCTCGCTGGGGCTGAGTGTGTACGTGAGCTGCGCGTTCGCTCCGATATCCGCATCCGACGCGCCCTCCAGTGGGAATGGGAACCCAGGAGGGGAGTTCTCCGATAAACTGAGGTTTTTTCGGGCGGCGGGGAAGACGGGGGCATTGTCGTTGATGTCGGTGACCTCCAGCTGCACATGGAAGACGCGCAGCGGCCGCTCCAGCAGCACCTCCAGGCGCAGCGCGCACGGCGCGCTCTTGCCGCACAGCTCCTCCCGGTCCAGCCGCGAGCTCACCAGCAGCGCGCCGCTCGCCCCGCTCACCTCCACGCTCGCCCGCCGGCCCGGCGCCACCAGCCGCAGCCGCCGCGCCTCCGCCTCGCCCGCCTCCAGGCCCAGGTCCTGCGCCAGACGGCCCACCACCGTGCCGGCCTTGGCTTCCTCCGGCACCGAGTAGCGCACCTGCCCGCCCGACAGCGCCCAGGCCGCCTGCAGCACCAGCACCCGCACCACCGCCAAACAACAACGCTCCACCATCCTTCCTGCCGCTCTGCCCGCCGCCGCCGCTCTGCCTGCCGGCCCCGGCCCGGGCCCCACACGGCTCCCCGCCGCCGCCCGGACGCACCGGCTCTGCTGCCCGGCCCGAGCCGCCCCCCCGCGCTCACAGCCGGGCTCTCCGCCGCACCGGGGCGGAGACGCCCACACGGACCCGTTCCTGAGCCTGCAGCGACACCGTGCGCTGCTCCGCCGCCTCAAACCCATCGCAACAGGACCCGTGCCGCCGCCTCGGATGGTCATCTCCTCTGCCGTGATTTGATCCACTTCTCCTGCTTTCTTCTCTGGTTTCGGGGTTTTTTTTTCTTTTCATTTTTCCTGTGTTGGCGTTTGCTTGCAAATATACCTTACCTTCCTCCGTCTTTTAATTTTTTCATTTTGATTTCTTGACGCTGTTCTCTGCCTTTCACCGTCTCTCTGTCTTTCCCTTTCCTTTTTTTTCCTCCTCTCTTTATTACATCACACGTCCTTCGCTTTTGTTTTTCTTCTTTTTTGTATTTCGTTTTTTTTTTTTTTTTCACTTTTCTCCCCCTTCCTTCCCTACATTTTATTCCATTATCGTTCTCTTTCCATCATTCTCATCTCTTCACTCTGCTGCCAGGTCTCACATATCAGGCGCCGCTGTGCCAACCATCCAGCCGGATTCGGGCCATCAGCGCCGGAGGTGCTCTAACCAAGGGAGAGGCTCTTAGGGAACTGCTCCGTTCTGCGTTTATAGGTACAGTCCGTACATGCTTTTCGGGTCATTTTCCTGTTTTATTTCTTTGCCTTCTTTGTCCTTTCTTCATTCCATCCTCGTGTCATTAATTTCCATCACGTTTCTACCTTTGTCTTTTCCCGTCTATTTTCTCCTTGATGTCCTCCTTTCTTGCCCTCCTCCCTTCCAGTGTACAATGATATTGTCCGTGACACTCTAGTGATCTCTCTTTCAGTTTCTCACTCTTTCACTATTCCTTCTTTCTATTGCTTTTTTGTTGCTGTGGTTCTTTGCTTCTTTTCCTGGCCTGCATTGCTTTCTCCTTCACTTTCTTCTCCACCTCTCTTCCTTGTCCTGTCCCTTCTCTTCTTTTGTCTTTGCCTTTCCTTTGTTTCCTTACACAACATGTTTCTATGCGACTGCATCACTTTCACCATGCAGCACGGAATGAAAGCAAGCTCTCATTCCTCTTCCCCACCATATTCCATCTGTCCAGAAGAGGAACAGCTGCCCTGGTTTCCAGGCTATTCAAAACAGACAGAGGGCTGCTTCATCTCTCCTCCAGCTAAAAGACCACAATCTCAGCTCCTTTCCTCTCAACAAAGAGAATTCACCACACTCTGAAACACAAGCCCAAGACCCAGCTACTTCAATGCCTGTGCAAAAAGGTCTCAAAGATCCAAATCAGCTCAGGACACTCTTCCAAATGGGAGCTTACCATCATTGGAGCACAGTACACCAATGTGCCACAAAGGCTGAGAAAGCAGGGGAACACCACAGCTCCTGAGATCTACATTTCTGGCCTTATTTATCACATGTACAGTGAAAGCCAGGCTCTTGCTTCTCCTTTCCAGGCTGACATACTCTGCCAGAAAAACTCAGCACCTTATCCAGGGGCATTAGTCCCAATGGAATCTCTCTCACTTTGCAGCACACTCCACCCAGCCAAAGCTGCAAAGGTAATACCATGGCATTTCCCCCAAGAATATCCCCTCAGCTCCCAATACATCCACTCTGAAAAACACATGAGGGTCTCCCCTCCATCCATCACTGCTGTCGCTAATTCACACTGCGCCGGGAAGCAGATGGAACAGAATAAGCAGTGGTGCTTTGCTGGCCCAGTTATAGGATACCTCAAATAGGAAGGGACCCATAAGGATCAACAAGCCCAACTTCCAATCCAGGCAGCCTTTGGTCAACCCAATATGAAGGTTCTCAGACTCAACAGGAACAAAAGCACAACTGTCTCACACGCTCATCTTTTTTAGCTAGAAGGGACTTACCTGCAGCATCACTGGTTGCTTCTTCAGAATGGAAACTTTTTCAGGGAAGGGGAAAAGAGGAATAATGTTTTTTACCCCCAGTGTTATTAGAGATTTCTGGGGAACATGGATTGGGGAAAATAACACACATTCTTCAAAACCCTTGAAATCACTGGACAGAGCAGAGGGGAAGCAGGAGGAGCAATGGAAAGATAAAGATGTTGTCTCAGCCTCAGCTCAGAATGCTGGAAAAGCAACCCTTACACTGATTGCAAATTGCCACCCAAGGCCTGCCAAAATTCATCAATCTACATTTCAACATCTGTTACCAAGACATTGCCAATAGAAGAGAAGCAAAACAGAGAAATGGGCAGTTTGGTAAGAGGAGAGAATAAAAACAAAGGATCCCATTCCACTATATTTAAACACAAGCTTTGCCAATTTCTTGAAGGGCACTTCATCAACTGCCTAACAAAATTAAGCAGGGAGTTTACCAAGGAGAAGTTCAGAGAAGTCTGGCCAAACATGATCAAAATGTGATGAAGCTTCTATTTCACCAAGACCACTTCCCATCAAAAGCAAATGATCCAAATTGTGTATGACATGTGTCTGACATCTGGCAGGAAATGCATGGAGAGTACCAAGGAATGGGGATATGCAGGACTTCTGAGAGGATTCCAGACAAGCATCCCTGTGTATTCCAGGCCTTGTTTTAAAGGTAGTCTGCTTGCATATTCTATCACTTGCCCCTGGAAATTGCCTGTCCACAGCTAAACAGATATTCTCCAGTTCTTCCCCAATAATACAGTCCATGTTCAACACAATGTCCTCATTTCCTCAGGGAAGAAACTTCCCCACTCAAAGTCACCCTTCTCTTGATGGATGTCTCAAGGCCTTCTCCATGCCACTTACAGGACTGCCACAGTACGCAGACACAGTGCCACTGTGACAGACCAGCACTTCAAACTCAGTTGGAGCATAAACCAGGCCTTCAGCTCCCCTCCTAAATGGCAAAAAGAACTTATGAAATGGTGCAAACTCGCACAGAATTTGGCAGGCTCTTCCCAGCTGTGTGAATCTCACTATGAATATGCTTTCTGCTTTTCAGCCATCTCAAAGGGAAACAACATGGAGCTCCATACTAGAGTTCATAAAGATCCTGTGATTAGTGGTGTCACAGCTGTGATTCCAGTCCACACAGACTTTAGACGTGGAAGTGCTACATCAAATGCTAAAGTGCAAGTGCAGTCACGATATTGACTGTGTGGATATCCCCATAGAAATGTGGATAATAGTTCTATGATATAACACTAGGCCTGGGCTGCTCTGGAGGTTTGATGTATATGTACACATTTCAGAGTTAACTGTATCAAGGGGACATGACACTGCTACCCAGGGTAATAGTGCAAGTGCACAAGCAAGGGAAACAAGCACGCAGAGATTACCCCCACTTTCTCAACACACCTGTTTACTGATCCCATCCGAGGAGAAGCAAGGAACAATTATTGCAAAGTCTATGAAGGTGGAAGTGACTGTGGACGCCCAGTACAGCAGGCTGAAACTCTACCCTCCCACAACTCCTTTCTCAAAATAAGCAGGCAAAGGTTCATCAGACAACATTCAGCATTCTGCATGGCATCTCCTCTTACACATCTGCTATGGTAATCACTCAGTAGCACAAGGGACTCTCTCAGGTAGAAGATATTCATAAGGTCAAAGAGCATTTTTGGCATTTCAAAACCATGTAACTATCTGAAGATCCATAAAGCCTGCATATGAAGACACTTTGGACCCTGAAAATTATCCTGTGAAAGAACATTCTGCTCATCCTACTTCATTCCTCTAGGTATCCTGGGACATGCATTCTCAAGACAAACACATCAACTCCATTTCCTGTCTTATGTCATGGCGCATGGAATTCCAGTTCCCACAGACAGATCTTCCCACTGCTCAAGGTCACCCCTCACACCAGGAAATTGTCAGGCCCTACCCAGTACCACAGGCCACAGATTCACTCCCCACTTCAAGGCCCATTTCAAGTTTACTTATCCTTCTCAGCAACAACAGCACCACAAAACACTGACAGGCAGTATCATGTACAAGGTATCATGTACATGTACAGCACACTTTCTGCAGCTGACCCATTGTGTTTTGCAATGCTGTAACTATCTCAGAAGAAAGCATGACCGGTTAACAATAATCTTTTCAAAGGTGATGTCAAGAAATCTCTTAATGGGAATGGCACGGATGTCATGCTCTGAGAGGGAAACCAAAATGCTGGGGAGCATATGAGTGTAACATTCAAATCTGACCATTTACAGGAATGTTATTTGAGATTTGGTAGGGAAAGCTGGGGCTTGGGGGTTAATATTTCTTTCTAGTTGCAGAGAGGAACATTGCCCCAAGGCTTTTGAAATAATGTCACTGTTGATACAAATTTGGAAAGGGCAAAACTAGCCAGGGTGTTCCATGACCCTTCTCTGAATGGAAATACAAATCCACAGCGTAGGGACCAGGCAGCAGGAAGAGAAACAAATTTTACCTTTGCCACATTTACCTTTGGTCACATTGGGCTACCCGAACCCATATGTTACTAAGAAAAGCAAGAAGATACCTCAAAAAAACAAAAAAAAAAAAAAAAACCCAAACAAACAACAACAAAAAAAAACCCACCACAACAGGGATAAACTCTATACTGCCTTTATTGTTTCCTTAATGATTCTAGTGGAGGAACCGACTAGATACGATTTTTCCATGGCACTCAAATAACCACACTGCATCACATGTCTTGCAGAGAGAAATTAATGAAAAGAGATTTCAGTAACAATTCAGAATAAAACAGGAAGGGTATCAGTCAACAAAGACAATAAGACGGCGTGTAGTGCTGGGAGGACTGTCAGAACCACAGCCTGCCTATCTTGCATTCCATCAGCAAACTCGGGTGGAAACCCTAAACTGAACCAGGCAAGACAGTTTCCAAACCTGACACCCTAGGGCACTTCTCATTGCAATAGGCAGGGAATTCATTCTAGGACAGAACAATTGACACACAGAGCAGCAAACTGCAGCTGATGACCATAACTGCACCAGGCTGCGGCGATAATTCTATATTCCCCCAAAGGGCAGATGCAAATGTGCCATTGCTATCCTTAAGCACCCGTGAAGAAACCGTCAAGCACTCATCGCTCTCAGGCCGTGGGAACGGAGCCCGGATTCCGGCAAAACCTGCACACTTGGAGGGACAGAAGGGTTTGGTACGGGTGGGAGACGAGAGAAAGGCAGTGGCACTGACCGTGTCGAGGAGAGCGGAGGGCTCCGGCTGCGTCTCCTTGGCTGCAGGAGCGGGCGGCGGCGGAGGGAAGTTGGGGCTGAAAACCATGAGGTCGCTCTTGGCAGCGCCGTCCGCCACGCACAGGCTGCGGCTGTGGCGCTGCGAGTAGGACCAGCTGCCCACTTCGCTGGCGCACACGAGCGTGGTGGGCCCGGGCGCCGAGAGCACGGCCGCCCGCGGCGCCCAGCGCGACGCCCCGTACAGCACCACGGCCAGCAGGAAGAGGCTGGACACGGCGCAGATGGCCACCACCAGCCACACGTTGGTGGCCGCGCTCGCCGCCCCGGCCCCGAGCTCCACGCCCGCCGCCGAGCGCGACACCGCCGACAACGACGACGACGACGAGGATCCCGCGGCCAGCGCCGCCTCGGCGGCCTCGAGCAGCGACACGCTGAGCGTGGCCGTGGCCGAGCGCGCCGGCTCGCCGTGGTCGCGCACGACGATCAGCAGCCTCTGGCGAGGCCCGTCCGCCTCGTCCAGCGCCCGCGCCGTGCTCACCTCGCCGCTGTAGAGCCCCACGCGGAACGGGCCCTTGCCCCGCGGCTCCCACAGCTCGTAGCGCAGCCACGCGTTGTAGCCCGAGTCGGCGTCCACGGCGCGGATCTTGGCCACCACCTGCCCCGCCGGCGCCCCCCACGCCGCCCACGCCCACAGCGTGCCCGACTCCGAGCCCGCCCCCGCCAGCGCCAAAGCCGCCTCCGCCGCCGCCGCGCCGCCCGCCTCCGCTGCCGAGCCCGCGGCCGGCAGCAGCGCCGGCGCGTTGTCGTTCTCGTCCAGCACGAACAGCTGCACCGTGGCGTTGCCGCTCAGCGGCGGCTCCCCCGCGTCCACCGCGCGCACCTCGAACTGCAGCACCTGCAGCTCCTCGTAGTCCAAGGGCTGCAGCGCCCACAGACGCCCGCTCTCCGTGTCCACCGACACGTAGCTCGACGCCGGACGCCACCCAACGCCCGACGACGACGACCCCGCGGCCCCGCCGCCGCCCACGCCCACGCCGCCGTCCCACACCGAGTAGCTGACGCGCCCGTTGGCCGCCTCGTCCGGGTCCCGCGCCCACAGCCGCGCCAGCTCCGCGCCCGCCGCGTTGTTCTCCCGCGCCAGCACCGTGTACACGGCCTGCGCGAACAAGGGCGCGTTGTCGTTCACGTCCGACACCGGCACCCGCAGCCCGCGGCTGGCGCGCAGCGCCGGCGCCCCGCCGTCCTCCGCACGCACCTCCACCTCGTACTCCGACACCCGCTCCCGGTCCAGCGCCTCGCGCAGCACCAGCGAGTACGAGCCCGCGAACGTCGCCTCCAGACCGAACGGTGACGCCGGCCACACCCAGCACCGCACGCGACCGTTCTCGCCCGAGTCCCGGTCCGACACGCTCAGCAGGGCCACCACCGTCCCCAATGACGCGTCCTCCGGCACCGGCACCGACAGCGACGTTACCCACACCTCCGGAGCGTTGTCGTTCACGTCCAGAACCTCCAGCACCAGCTTGCAGTGACCCGACAGAGAGGGTGTCCCCTTATCCCTCGCTTCGATTTGGATCTCATATAAACGAACCTCTTCATAGTCCACGGTGCCCACCAGATTAATTTCACCCGTCCTCGCATTTAAAAGGAAAGTGTTCATCCCCTTTTCAGGAAAAATATTGCTCACACTAAATGTCACTTCTCCGTTACTTGCCAAATCAGGATCGGTGGCATACACTCTTGCCACCATCGTGCCCACCGCAGCACTCTCTGGAAGATGCACTTTATACACAGACTGGTTGAATTGAGGCGCATTGTCGTTTGCATCCTCCACCGAGATTACCAGCTCCATTGTCCCCGTCAGAGATGGCCGGCCCCCGTCAGTCGCTGTCAGCACCAGCCGGTGCGCTGGAATCGTCTCGCGGTCCAGAGATTTCGTGAGTACCAGAAACAGGGATTCTCGATATTCCTCGCTCCGGTGCAAATCCAGAGAGAAATGCTCGCTAGGGCTGAGTGTGTAGGTGAGCTGCGCATTTACTCCGATATCCGCATCCGACGCGCCCTCCAGCGGGAAACGAGACCCCAGCAGAGACGATTCCGCGATGCTGAGGTTTTTCCGGGCGGCGGGGAAGACGGGGGCATTGTCGTTGATGTCGGTGACCTCCAGCTGCACATGGAAGACGCGCAGCGGCCGCTCCAGCAGCACCTCCAGGCGCAGCGCGCACGGCGCGCTCTTGCCGCACAGCTCCTCCCGGTCCAGCCGCGAGCTCACCAGCAGCGCGCCGCTCGCCCCGCTCACCTCCACGCTCGCCCGCCGGCCCGGCGCCACCAGCCGCAGCCGCCGCGCCTCCGCCTCGCCCGCCTCCAGGCCCAGGTCCTGCGCCAGACGGCCCACCACCGTGCCGGCCTTGGCTTCCTCCGGCACCGAGTAGCGCACCTGCCCGCCCGACAGCGCCCAGGCCGCCTGCAGCACCAGCACCCGCACCACCGCCACACAACAACGCTCGACCATCCTTCCTGCCGCTCTGCCCGCCGCCGCCGCTCTGCCTGCCGGCCCCGGCCCGGGCCCCGCACGGCTCCCCGCCGCCGCCCGCACGCACCGGCTCGGCTGCCCGGCCCGAGCCGCCCCCCCGCCCTCACAGCCGGGCTCTCCGCCGCACCGGGGCGGAGCCGCCCACACGGACCCGTTCCTGAGCCTGCAGCGACACCGTGCGCTGCTCCGCCGCCTCACACGCTCCGTGACAGCTCCAGTGCACCCGCTCCGTTATGGCCATCCCCTCTGCCGTCTCTTCTTCTGTGCTCCTCTTATTTTTATAATTCCTTTTCTTTAACGATTGCTATTTGCCTTCATAGATTTATTTCTTTCCCTCATCCTCTCCTTCCTTTCCCCCTTCCGTCATTTCTCTGGTTTTCATTGTTCGCTTTTCCCTCCGTTTCCCTTTTCTTTCCTTTTTAATCTTCCTCTTGTTTTAGATTGCTTCCCCTCCATATTGTCCTTTTGCTTTATTGCCCTGCCCTAATCTTTAAGCCATTTAACCTTCCTTTCCATTCATCCCTCTTCTTTAACCCCTCCGGCAATTCGCCTGTTCCTCTTGCATCCCGGCGGAGACCATTGATGATGGAGTTCTCAGAGCTAATTACGGTTAATCAGTGCCAATTATGGTGTATCAGCGCCGGAGCGCGGTTCTCCAAGCGGGGAAAGGCTGTTCCGGAGGAGCTCTTCTCAGCGTGTAAACAAGGTCAGTGCCTGCTGATCAAGTCCTTTATCTTCCTCCTTTTTGCTTCCATTCTCTTCTATCTTTGTTAATTCCTTGCTCTCTTTCTGTCTTAATTTTTTCTTTTATAGTCGCCTTTCTTGACATAACCTTTTCTCCTTCATTTCCTCCTTTTGCTATTCTTTCTCTCTTTCCCTTCTATTTCCTGGTTCTCTTTCCCCATGTCTTCTTCTTGCTCTTAACTGTAATATTTTTACCTCCCCCTTCTCATTTTCTGTTTTATCTCGTACGTGCTTCTATTTCCTTTACTAATATTCTTTCCAAATGTTTATGTAATACTAGCAATGAACATGTCCTTTGAATAATGTTCTCGTTCTTCTTCCTTGCAACGATTCCTTCCATTGCTTCTTTTACCCACTACTTCTTTGTCTATTTTCTTCTTCCGTTTTATCTTTTTCTTCTTTGATCTTTCTTTGTCTCACCTTGTCTGTTGCGGCCATCCTTGAATCTTCTATTGTGTATTTTCCCCTTAAGGAAATGTTTTAAAAATAGCTACACCATCACACCATGAAGCACCAACATGCTTTAGGAACAGGGCACTCCCACCTCTCATTCCTCATGACAGGGAATAGCCTTCTATTCCTCCCCTACCAAGCACCTGCAACTTCCTCTCCCTTCAGGATCCAATCCACGTTTGGAGGCTTCAGTCATCTCAAGGACCCAAGAAATAAATCAACAAAGCAATCACATAGTAGAGAACAGCTTTGTTACATCAGAGAATATTCCACCAATGCAGACATATAATACAAAAAAGCCTCGAGAGTCCAAGTTATTAAGGGAGTCTCTCCTCTTCAAAATCAAACTCATCAGTGTCCAGCACGATAATCCTCCAAGAACACTGCAAAATAAAGCATGATGACTCCACATTCCCCATTTACCTGGACAGAGAGCAATTCTGACTGACTTAGTTTTCACCTGCAGTGCTATTACAAAATTCACCACGGCACTGTCACTGAAAGCATCCTCTGCATGCCCAGCACATCTACCCCTAGAAAAGCATTAAGGTCACTTCTCCATCTGCCTTTCCTTCCCTCTTCTCACCCTGTGCCAGGAAGCAGCAGAATCAAATGAGAGCACATAATGGTGCTCCAGGCCTATTGGAATTTCAATTCAGGCAATATTTAGTTGATCCCAAGTGAAGATACCACAGCTGAACAAGTGATGCATTGAGAGGCTGCATAGAACAGAGGCTAGACAGTGCTAAAGGAATAAAGTAGGGATTTATTAAAAGGCCTTCAAAGGATGCACCTTGGGCATTACAGGAGCCCGGTCAAGGCTGCACCCAAGACGGATGGTGGGTCATGAGTTTTCTAACTTTTATAATTTTTGGTACGTTTAAATATTGGCGTTAATTGTCCAATTACAGCTCCAGGTCATGCAGTCCCATCCTCCCAGATTGCTCTCCTAAATTCACTGTTGGTTACACTTCTTGGGCTAGAACCTGCAACATTGTCCTTAGCTCTTGGGCTGGAAAAGGATTGTTTTGTCTGACTGAACTGTGAGGAGAACTTGCTAACACTTCACATGAAGTTCAGAGTTATATACCAATGCAGTACAGAATCTGGAAAATATTAAAAATGCAGTACAGAATCTGGAAAATATGGAGGATATCTCTGTAAAGCTAAAACTTAAGGCATCACAGGAACCAAAGTACACCTGTCTCTCACACACAGCCTCTTCTGGTAGGAGTAACTCACCTGTAACATCACTGGTTGATTCTTCAGAAAAAAAAACTCCAGGACCAGGAGTACTTGTTTTAAGGGACAGTTACCCTCAGTGCCAGCTAGGAGACCAAGACCAGGGAGATGACTGATGCCATGTCCCAAGAAAGCCTGGCAGAATGAAACAAATTTCAAAAAGTCTTCTCTTTTATCAAGAAAATTCCACATTAAAGACAAGTGATTAAAGGCATGGATGGCCAGTCACTTCATAAGCTGTAATATCATAGGGAAAAACAGAAAACAAAAATACAGAGATGTGCTGGAGGTCCTGAGAAGATCCCAGAAGAGCAGCACTACGTGCTGGGTATTTTTCTGAAGGATTTCTACTGACATCCTCTATCACAAGGCAGAGGAAATGAGATCTCCACAGCTAACCAGACATTCTCCAGTTCCTCCAATGCTGCAAGCCATGTTCTATTCAGCATCTGCCTTTCCCTGGGGCAACACTCCTTCCCACTCAAATTCACCCTCCCTATCACATAGGCCCAGGCCTTATTTACCGCCACACGCAGGATCCCTGCCAAGATATCAAACATTGCTCAACCCCAGAGACATGCCCTGCTTATAAACCCCACTCTGAATGTGATCCAGGCCCTTGTAATTCCTCATCTTCCTTCATGACCACCGCAAAAGATGTACAGAATGTCTAAAAACTCTTTCCAGCTACATGATCTTCACCACAAATGCTTTGTTCCTTTTCAGTAACCTTGGGTAGAAACACCACAGAGCTGCACGCTAGAGTTCATAAAAATTCTGTGATCAGAGCTGTGGCTGCTCTTATCCCGGTCGACACAGATTTATTTCTCCAAGAGAACACAGCAAGTGCCAAAGCACAAGAGCACTCACAGGGTCAGCCATGAGGGACAGCTTGCACCACACAAACTGGGCAAATCATGCAGGTTTTGGGGTGTTCTTGCAGATATCAGAATGATCCACATGTGACATCAGGACACACCATCTCTACTGAGGCCACTTGTGCAGTGCACAAGTAAAGGAAGTTGAGCACATAAAGATTACAACCACATATAATAAAATAAATCCTTGCAAATTCCACTTGAGGAGGAGGAAGGAATCATCATGGCAAAATCTACAGCTCTAGAGACTATTACACAAGGATAGCAAGTTGAAGCGTTCCCTTTCCAAAAAACCTTAAAACCTTGAACCTGAATAAGCTGTTTCATCATACAACCTTCAGCACTCTCCATCTCACCAACTTTTACTATCACTGCCCAGGGGTCTCTGTACAAATCACGAGCAGGACAGGACTGCTGGGGAACAAATCTCAAGCTGTTTGATTTTCCAGCATCAGTCTCATTACATGGTTATGACAATGGGAAGATGCCAGCAGCTCACATCTCCAGCAGCAGACAAGGAATGTTTCAACTTACTTTACAAGTTTTGTGACCAATTACACAAAGCAAAACCATCTTGACAGTAGTTCTATCAAACCACTATAAGCATACGCACCTTCAGTTAAACACTGCTTGATTATTTCAAATACAATACCTGCTTGTAACCCTTAAAACACAATGCACAGAGCTCTATATTTAAGCTTTGAACTTCTTAATATCTCACAAGAAAAACTTTTCTGTAGCTTAGGGAGTTATTCTAGACAAGTGTTCATACACGGACTGTTGCTCTATTTGTCCTTATTTTTCTACTTCTTACATAATTTTTCTGCTGATAAATCTTATGGCTACTGCTTAGCTTTAATCACAGTTCTGTTGTCTCTGAGGCTTGCCTTTTGCAGCTTTGCCAAAACTCTCTGATCTTAAGGATCCCCACACTTACCAACACATGGCCTACACCAGGCAGGCAGCAGCAGCAGAGACAGTCCCTGATGGAGAGATTACTAATTGCAAGGGACACTGTGGGCGTTTCAGAATCACACTCTCATCTCTTTGCCAGGAGGGCCTCCCACTCCAGACCCTTAGGAAGCAGGAAAGCATCCTCAACAAGAACACTCTTCTGTTCCCATCCTGTCTCTGCCTTTCCTGTACAAATCCTTCACTCTGAGACCCGTTCTAAAGACAGATATATAACCTCATTATATTTTGTTACATGATCCATTGTCTCCCCAAGAATTTTCACTTCCCCACACCAGTCTTTCTGCTGCTCATGGTCATCCTTCCCATCAAAAAAGTGCCAGGCCCTGCTATATACAACAGACCACAGTTTCCTTTCCTACCACAGGGTAAACATGACAATGGCTTATGCTTCCCAGCAATGACACACGGTAAAAATCCAGGGACGGTATCATCAACACAGTGAATAAGAGATGCTCTGCTGCTGACACCTCATGTTTTGTAATGCTTTTCTACAGGAATATTATTTTCAGAGGTGATGTAGAAACCTCTAAACAGCAATGGCTTTGATTTTGTGCTCCAAGGAAGAACAAAAACTGTGGCAAGGACACTACTATAATAGATGGTATTGCCTGTGTAGGAGAATGTTATTTGAGAATTGGTGGGGAAAGGTGATCCTTGGATTTTTGAGGGCTATTTGTTTGTTCATTACAGAAGTGAAGATTTCCACTGTTAAAGTCCTTTTAAGTCTTGATCATTGATGTGATATTTCATGTAAATTTTGAGGACATGAAAAAAAGGACAATGTACTTGACACTACATTTCTGGTCAGAAATGCAAAGCAGAGCAAAAAAACAACAAATAAATTTCCCTTTAAACACATACCTCGGGTCACACTCTTCTCCCTGAACGCTTTATACTAAAATAACCAGAGCAACACGATACATGCTAAAAGATCATAGGAAGTCTATTGCCACAACTACCCTATTTTCTAAATGAGTCGCATAACAGAAAGATAATACAAAACTTTTGTCCTTGAATATCCATTTTTTACCTTGCATCATGCCTTCACACGACCACATCCAAAGAAGAGGATGCCAGCTTTCAATTAAAAAAAATAAAAAGAATACTAGCACGGGCAACAATCATGAAAAGCAAGGTGGGGGGGGTATGCACAGCGCATGTGAGTCTGTCACCAACACAGCCTGGCTGTCTTGAACACCTTCACCCAAATGGGGTGGAAATGATACACATGAGAAATAGAACCCCCTCGCTGTCTGCAAATCTCTCATCGCCGGGCACCCCGAGTCGCACAGAAACGTAATTTAAATCTAGAGCAGAACAAATCACATTTAGGGGACCAAACATCACTTGCCTACAGTAACTGCTCGCGAATGCTGCCTTATATATATTCTGGACCCCCTCAGAAAGAGCGGGAGGCTACAACAAGGTCGCGGTGACGGATATAAACGTGCAATTGGCATTCTTAAGGACCCGCTAGCTACCCAAGAACCTCAAGCCGTGAGAACGGAGACCGGCTTCAAACAGCAGCTTCTCATTAGGGCTGATAAAAATCATCAGACAGGGGAATGAAAGCAGTGGCACTGACCGTATCGAGGAGAGCGGAGGGCTCCGGCTGCGTGTCCTTGGCTGCAGGAGCGGGCGGTGGCGGAGGGAAGTTGGGACTGAAAACCATGAGGTCGCTCTTGGCAGCGCCGTCCGCCACGCACAGGCTGCGGCTGTGGCGCTGCGAGTAGGACCAGCTGCCCACTTCGCTGGCGCACACGAGCGTGGTGGGCCCGGGCCCCGAGAGCACGGCCGCCCGCGGCGCCCAGCGCGACGCCCCGTACAGCACCACGGCCAGCAGGAAGAGGCTGGACACGGCGCAGATGGCCACCACCAGCCACACGTTGGTGGCCGCGCTCGCCGCCCCGGCCCCGAGCTCCACGCCCGCCGCCGAGCGCGACACCGCCGACAACGACGACGACGACGACGAGGATCCCGCGGCCAGCGCCGCCTCGGCGGCCTCGAGCAGCGACACGCTGAGCGTGGCCGTGGCCGAGCGCGCCGGCTCGCCGTGGTCGCGCACGACGATCAGCAGCCTCTGGCGAGGCCCGTCCGCCTCGTCCAGCGCCCGCGCCGTGCTCACCTCGCCGCTGTAGAGCCCCACGCGGAACGGGCCCTTGCCCCGCGGCTCCCACAGCTCGTAGCGCAGCCACGCGTTGTAGCCCGAGTCGGCGTCCACGGCGCGGATCTTGGCCACCACCTGCCCCGCCGGCGCCCCCCACGCCGCCCACGCCCACAGCGTGCCCGACTCCGAGCCCGCCCCCGCCAGCGCCACCGCCGCCTCCGCCGCCGCCGCGCCGCCCGCCTCCGCTGCAGAGCCCGCGGCCGGCAGCAGCGCCGGCGCGTTGTCGTTCTCGTCCAGCACGAACAGCTGCACCGTGGCGTTGCCGCTCAGCGGCGGCTCCCCCGCGTCCACCGCGCGCACCTCGAACTGCAGCACCTGCAGCTCCTCGTAGTCCAAGGGCTGCAGCGCCCACAGACGCCCGCTCTCCGCGTCCACCGACACGTAGCTCGACGCCGGACGCCACCCAACTCCCGACGACGACGACCCCGCGGCGCCGCCGCCCACGCCCACGCCCACGCCGCCGTCCCACACCGAGTAGCTGACGCGCCCGTTGGCCGCCTCGTCCGGGTCCCGCGCCCACAGCCGCGCCAGCTCCGCGCCCGCCGCGTTGTTCTCCCGCGCCAGCACCGTGTACACGGCCTGCGCGAACGAGGGCGCGTTGTCGTTCACGTCCGACACCGGCACCCGCAGCCCGCGGCTGGCGCGCAGCGCCGGCGCCCCGCCGTCCTCCGCACGCACCTCCACCTCGTACTCCGACACCCGCTCCCGGTCCAGCGCCTCGCGCAGCACCAGCGAGTACGAGCCCGCGAACGTCGCCTCCAGACCGAACGGCGACGCCGGCCACACCCAGCACCGCACGCGACCGTTCTCGCCCGAGTCCCGGTCCGACACGCTCAGCAGGGCCACCACCGTCCCCAACGACGCGTCCTCGGGCACCGGCACCGACAGCGACGTTACCCACACCTCCGGCGCGTTGTCGTTCTTGTCTAAAACCTTCACTTCCACGCTGCAGTGACCCGATAGCGGGGGCGTCCCTTTATCTCTCGCTTCGATCTCAAGGTCATATGACTGACTTTCCTCGAAATCCAGTTCACCGGCAGTCCGTATTTCCCCAGTCTTTTCGTCGATTTTAAAAAGGTCCTGAATTTTGGCAGAAACCGCGTTACTAAAAGAATAATATATTTCTTGATTAATTCCCTCATCATTGTCTGTCGCTGTTAGCTGGAAAAAAACAGTTCCAGGGGTCGTATTTTCCGGTACCTGCACTTTATACACGGACTGGTTGAACTGGGGCGCATTGTCATTTGCATCGAGTACCGAGATCAGCAGCTCCATTGTCCCCGTCAGAGACGGCCGCCCCCCGTCACTCGCTGTCAGCACCAACCGGTGCACGGGAACCGTCTCGCGGTCCAGAGATTTCGTTAATACGAGGAATACGGAGATTTTATTTTCGTCTTTGGATTTCACTTCCAAGCTAAAATGCTCGCTTGGGCTGAGTGTGTAGGTTAGCTCCGCGTTCGCTCCGATATCCGCATCCGACGCGCCCTCCAGCGGGAAACGAGACCCGGGCAGAGTGGTGAATTCCGCGATGCTGAGGTTTCTGCGAGCGGCGGGGAAGACGGGGGCATTGTCGTTGATGTCGGTGACCTCCAGCTGCACATGGAAGACGCGCAGCGGCCGCTCCAGCAGCACCTCCAGGCGCAGCGCGCACGGCGCGCTCTTGCCGCACAGCTCCTCCCGGTCCAGCCGCGAGCTCACCAGCAGCGCGCCGCTCGCCCCGCTCACCTCCACGCTCGCCCGCCGGCCCGGCGCCACCAGCCGCAGCCGCCGCGCCTCCGCCTCGCCCGCCTCCAGGCCCAGGTCCTGCGCCAGACGGCCCACCACCGTGCCGGCCTTGGCTTCCTCCGGCACCGAGTAGCGCACCTGCCCGCCCGACAGCGCCCAGGCCGCCTGCAGCACCAGCACCCGCACCACCGCCAAACAACAACGCTCCACCATCCTTCCTGCCGCTCTGCCCGCCGCCGCCGCTCTGCCTGCCGGCCCCGGCCCGGGTCCCGCACGGCTCCCCGCCGCCGCCCGCACGCACCGGCTCTGCTGCCCGGCCCGAACCGCCCCCCCGCGCTCACAGCCGGGCTCTCCGCCGCACCGGGGCGGAGCCGCCCACACGGACCCGTTCCTGAGCCTGCAGCGACACCGTGCGCTGCTCCGCCGCCTCACACGCTCCGTGACAGCTCCTGTGCACCGGCTCCGTCATGGCCATCTCCTGTGCTGTTTCTTCCAATCATGATTCTCTTTCTCTTTATTATTCATGTTTTGTATCGCTCATTGTTTCCTTGCAAACAATCTTTCATATCTTGTTCTTACTTCGTCTTTCTTACTTCATGTTCCTTCATTCAATTCCCTCTTTTTAATCCTTTCGTTTCCCTTTCCACCCATCATTCCATTCTTCTTCCTCCTTCTTCATCTCCTTTTCCTTCTTTTTCTTCTTCGTCATTGTCTTGCCGTTCCCCATTCCTTACTCCCTTTTTTTCCTCTTTCCATCCTCCACCATTTTTTACCCGCACTGGAAAAGTCGTCAGTGTCCTCCAGCATCGCATCACTGATCATGGAACTCGGAGTCATTAGCGTGGAGCCCAATGCTGTGGCCATGATGGAGTTTTGTTCTGTACCAACTCCAACTACTGTCGACCGAGGTAGGTGCCTTCTGGTCATCTGCTGTATGGTTGCTTCTATTTTTCTACCCTGTACCTCTGTCCCTTACTTTCCTTCTGGCTTTATTTCTACTTGCATAAGCTCCTTATTTTCTTTTAAATCTTCTTGTTACTTCCATTTCCTATTCCTTTTTGCCCTTCTGTTCTCTCTCTTTCCCTTCTCTTTCCTCGTTCTGTTTTCCTGCCTTTTCTTTCTTACTTATCCCTGCCCTATTTTGCCCCCTTCTCTTCTGATTACACCTTGTCTATTCATCTCCTTTTCTTCCTTGGTCAAAATGTTTTCAATGTGCTCACAACGAAAAATGTAAATGTCCTTTGGAAAAAGAACTCATTATTTTTTTGACACTGATTCCTTCAAGTCCATATTTAAATTTTTAATCTACTTAGTTTCTACTTCTTCTTCCTGTCTATTCTTCCTCTCTATCTTCCTTTATCTTTGTTTTCTTTTCTCATTAGTTGCACCTTGACATTGTTTTCGATATTTTCTGCTTTCATCATTGTAACTTCTGTTCATTTTTTTCCTTCGAAAAAGCTATTAAAGATATCCACAGCACCCCTGCCACAAATCACAGACATGCCCTTGGGCCACAGTTCTCATTTCCCTACGACCTCCTGTCTCCGTGGATAAAGAACAAGGAACAACATTTCTGCTTACCTCCCACCCACACACCTGCACACTCCCCTCCCTTAGAACAAAGGCCACACTCTTCAGCCTCCAGCCCTCTCACGGACCTGCAAGAGCACAGCAAGGCAGTCAGGTGGCAAAGAACTGCTCTGCTACATCAGAACAGCTTCCACCACCCTCTGACATGAAAGCCAGAGGAACAGCTGCTGAGACATCTAATGAAAGAGTCTCCTAAGATTCCAAACAACACTGACGAGTCTCTCATTCGGGAACACAAACCCATCACAGCCCAGCACAATGATTCACCAATGTCACAAAAGCACAATGACATCACAGTCAAGCAGTGCTCCTACACCTCTATGAAGAGCTCTTCTTCCTGACTCATGTTCCACCTCCAAATCCAACCCAAAGCCACAAATGTAACACCACCGCATGGCCAGTGAGAATATCTGCTGCATGCCCAACCACATCTACCCCAAAAAACGCATTAATGTCACTTCTCCATCTGTCCTTGCTTCCACGTGCTCACTCTGTGCCAGGCAGACACAGAAAAGGAATGAAAGCAGGCAGCGGTGCTCCAAACCCACAGGCATTTCAATCCAGGCAACATTCTGTCGATCCAATATAAAGATACCACAGCTGAACAGGAACCAAAGTTCGTATACCTCTCACACACAGCTTCTTCAGGTACAAGCAACTCACCTGTAGCATTGCTGGTTGCTTTCTCAGGAAAAGAAACGCCAGGACCAGGTGTGTTGGTTTAAAGGGACTGTGTCCCTTGATGTTACCAGCAATTTCCTGTCCCTAGCAAGACCAAGACCAGAGAAATAACCAAGATAATGTTCCAAGAAGGCTCGCATGATACAAATTTGAAAAACCTTCTGTTTGACCAACAACATTCTGCACAAAATACAAGCATTATTAGGCATGTATGGCAGGTAATGTCACAAGCAGCAATGTCACAGGGAACAAGAGAGCACAAGAATATGCAGAACTACTGGAGGTCCTGACACGATCCCAGGGGAGCAGCGCTATGCACATGAACTTTTTCTTGAGGTTTGCTGCTTATATTCTTTATCCTATGCCATGTGAAATGAGACAATCTATGACATAGATTGTGTTCTACCCAGTATCCACATTTTCCTTAGGCAAGACTCTTCTCCACTCAAACTCACCCTCCCCACCTCATGGGTCCAGGCCCTATTTAGTACCACATGCAGGATCACTGCCGAAATATCAAACATTGCTAGAACCCAGCAATATTACCCAGCTGTAAACTCTGCTCTGCGTGTGATTCAATTCTTCGTACATCCTCACCTTCCCTCATGATTGGCATGGAGAACATACTGAGGGCTGCAAAGCCACACAGCAGCTGGCAGGCTCTCCCCAGCTGCCTGTTCACCACCAGTGCTTTGCTCCTTTTCAGCAATCTCAGGTAGAAACACTGCAAAGCTTCATTTAGAGTTCACAAAGATTCTGTGATTAGAATTGTGACAGCTCTGATCCCAGTCCACACATCTTTCTATCATCAAGAGGACCACAGCAAATACCAAACCACAAAAGCAATCCCAAGATCAGCTGGGTGGGAGAATCTGTAGCACATGAAACCAGAGCTGGGCTGCAGTGCAGGTTTGCACCTGGAAATACCAGAAGAAGCCCCATGTGACATCATCTCTCCTGAAGCCACCTGTGCAGTGCACGAGTAGGGGAAGTTGAGCACATAAAGATTTCAGCCTCATTGTGTGTCCTTATAAATCCCATCTGAGGAAGAGTAAGGAACCATCATGGCAACACCCAAGTCTGTGAAAACGATTATAAATGCCCGTCACTACACCAGGACAGCAGCCTGAAGTGTTCCCCTTCCACAACAACATTTCTGAAACAAGCAGCTCATCAGACAACCTTGAGCACTCTCCATCTTACCAGCTCTTACCAACACATGGCCTACACCAAGCAGGCAGCAGCACAGGGGCCTGCTTCTGGTGAAAGATACTGAGAACCTCAAAGGAACATTTGTGAGCATTTCAGTATGACACAATGCCTCATGATCAGGAAGGTGTCCTACTCCAGACCCTTAGGGCCTGGGAAATGTCCTTGGCAAGAGCATTCTCTTCCATCCTGCCTCACACCTTCCTTTAGGGCATCCTCCACTCACCACTCTGAGATGTGTTCTCATGACAAACATACCATCTCATGTTCTTTTCTTATGTCATGACCCGTGGCCTTCCCATGGATTTTCTGCCTCCCCAAAGCCATGCTTTCCCACTTCTCAAGGTCACCCTCCAGATAAAGAAATGGCCAGGCCCTGCTCAGTTGTCACAGACCACAGCTGCCCTTCCTATCTTAAGGTTCAACATGTTTTTTGCTTATCCTTCTCAGCAATGAGAGCACCATAATAAACTCAGGGATGGCACCATCAGTGCAGTTTACAGCAGAACCTCTGATGCTGACATTTCATGTTTTATAATGCTTCAGCTATCTTAGATGAAAACATGGCAGACCTGGGAGCAAAACTCTTTCTAAAGGTGATACTGGAATAACTCTACATGGTGATGCCATTCATGTCATGCTCTGAGAAAAATTGAAAATATTGGTGAGAACATCAGTGCAATACATGATAGTTAATGTGTAGGAGGGTGTTATTTGAGACTTGTTGGGGGGAATGGTGGTTCTTTAATTTTTTGGGGCTGTTGCATTGTTTCTTCAATACAGAAAAGATTTCCAGGGATTTTGAAATGATGTCACCGTTGACGCAAATTTTGAAAGAACATCAAAACAAGCGAGTATATGTCATGCTGTTTCTCAGCCAGAATCACAAATCCACAACCTAGGGAACAGGTGCAGAAAATAACTTTCTTCCTTGTTACAGTTTCCTTGGGCCAAACTCCTTTGGCCCTACACTTTGCACTATTAATGAAAGCAACATAATACATAGAAAAAAATCATGGAAACATGGAAATATTAAACACATCTTCCCTGCTTTCTTAATGAGCCTGGTCGTAGAAGGAAAATGGAGAATTTTTGTCTATGAAAATGCAATTGTCACCTTGAATCAGACAATCTCGTGAGCAGAATTACAAGAGGAAAACAGTTTTCCATAGGAAACCAGACTAATACCAGCATGGTCAGCAGATACCAAAGGGAATAAGGTAACAAATGGCGCCTGGGGACTGCAGATATCTCAACCTACTTATTTTTTGACTCTTCAGCAAGCTCGGATAGAAATGCTAAAGACAACCAGGCAAGACTGGTTCCAAACCTGACGCCTTGGGGCACCTGTCATCAAAAGCTGCAGCGATTTCATTCTAGGACAGAATAGTTTACATACAGAGGAGCAAACTGCAGCTGATGACCATAACGGCTCAGCGGTGCGGCAATAATTCTATATTCCCCCTAAGGGAAGATCACAAGGCGCCTATTAATATCCTTAAGCACCCGTCAAGCACTCATCGCTCCCGGCCCCGGGGGAACGGAGCCTGGATTCCCGCAGAGCCAGCACACCTGGAGGGACAGAAGGGTTGGGTACGGGAGAGAGACGAGAGCAAGGTATTGGCACTGACCGTGACGAGGAGAGCGGAGGGCTCCGGCTGCGCGTCCTTGGCTGCAGGAGCGGGCGGCGGCGGAGGGAAGTTGGGGCTGAAAACCATGAGGTCGCTCTTGGCAGCGCCGTCCGCCACGCACAGGCTGCGGCTGTGGCGCTGCGAGTAGGACCAGCTGCCCACTTCGCTGGCGCACACGAGCGTGGTGGGCCCGGGCCCCGAGAGCACGGCCGCCCGCGGCGCCCAGCGCGACGCCCCGTACAGCACCACGGCCAGCAGGAAGAGGCTGGACACGGCGCAGATGGCCACCACCAGCCACACGTTGGTGGCTGCGCTCGCCGCCCCGGCCCCGAGCTCCACGCCCGCCGCCGAGCGCGACACCGCCGCCAACGACGACGACGACGACGAGGATCCCGCGGCCAGCGCCGCCTCGGCGGCCTCGAGCAGCGACACGCTGAGCGTGGCCGTGGCCGAGCGCGCCGGCTCGCCGTGGTCGCGCACGACGATCAGCAGCCTCTGGCGAGGCCCGTCCGCCTCGTCCAGCGCCCGCGCCGTGCTCACCTCGCCGCTGTAGAGCCCCACGCGGAACGGGCCCTTGCCCCGCGGCTCCCACAGCTCGTAGCGCAGCCACGCGTTGTAGCCCGAGTCGGCGTCCACGGCGCGGATCTTGGCCACCACCTGCCCCGCCGGCGCCCCCCACGCCGCCCACGCCCACAGCGTGCCCGACTCCGAGCCCGCCCCCGCCAGCGCCAAAGCCGCCTCCGCCGCCGCCTCGCCGCCCGCCTCCGCTGCAGAGCCCGCGGGCGGCAGCAGCGCCGGCGCGTTGTCGTTCTCGTCCAGCACGAACAGCTGCACCGTGGCGTTGCCGCTCAGCGGCGGCTCCCCCGCGTCCACCGCGCGCACCTCGAACTGCAGCACCTGCAGCTCCTCGTAGTCCAAGGGCTGCAGCGCCCACAGACGCCCGCTCTCCGCGTCCACCGACACGTAGCTCGACGCCGGACGCCACCCGCCGCCAAGGGACGACGAGGACCCCGCGGCCCCGCCGCCCACGCCCACGCCGCCGTCCCACACCGAGTAGCTGACGCGCCCGTTGGCCGCCTCGTCCGGGTCCCGCGCCCACAGCCGCGCCAGCTCCGCGCCCGCCGCGTTGTTCTCCCGCGCCAGCACCGTGTACACGGCCTGCGCGAACGAGGGCGCGTTGTCGTTCACGTCCGACACCGGCACCCGCAGCCCGCGGCTGGCGCGCAGCGCCGGCGCCCCGCCGTCCTCCGCACGCACCTCCACCTCGTACTCCGACACCCGCTCCCGGTCCAGCGCCTCGCGCAGCACCAGCGAGTACGAGCCCGCGAACGTCGCCTCCAGACCGAACGGCGACGCCGGCCACACCCAGCACCGCACGCGACCGTTCTCGCCCGAGTCCCGGTCCGACACGCTCAGCAGGGCCACCACCGTCCCCAACGACGCGTCCTCGGGCACCGGCACCGACAGCGACGTCACCCACACCTCCGGCGCGTTGTCGTTCACGTCCAACACCTCCAGCTCCACTCGGCAGTGACTCGACAGCGCGGGCGTTCCCTTATCTTTTGCTTCAATACGAAAATCAAATACACTGACTTCTTCAAAGTCTAGGGCGCCCGTAAGGAGAATTTCTCCGGTATTCGGATTGATGGAAATCACATCTTTTCCACTTGGGGGAAGGAAGTTCGTTACCGTGTATGTCACGTCACTATTAAGTCCCTCATCTGCATCCGTGGCATTAACCCTCGTAACCAGCGTCCCCACCTCAGCGCTCTCCGGAAGCTGCACTTTATACACAGACTGGTTGAATTTGGGCGCATTGTCGTTTGCATCTTCCACCGAGATCATCAGCTCCATTGTCCCGGTCAGAGACGGCCGGCCCCCGTCAGTCGCCGTCAGCACCAAACGGTGCACAGGAATCGTCTCGCGGTCCAGAGATTTCGTTAAAACGAGTTCGGGTTCAATATTTCGCTCATTCGGTTTTTGTAAATCCAGAGAGAAGTGCTCACTGGTGCTGAGTGCATAGGTCAATTGCGCGTTCGCTCCGATATCCGCATCCGACGCGCCCTCCAGCGGGAAACGAGACCCCGGCACAGACAGTTCCGCGATGCTGAGGTTTTTCCAGGCAGCGGGGAAGACGGGGGCATTGTCGTTGATGTCGGTGACCTCCAGCTGCACATGGAAGACGCGCAGCGGCCGCTCCAGCAGCACCTCCAGGCGCAGCGCGCACGGCGCGCTCTTGCCGCACAGCTCCTCCCGGTCCAGCCGCGAGCTCACCAGCAGCGCGCCGCTCGCCCCGCTCACCTCCACGCTCGCCCGCCGGCCCGGCGCCACCAGCCGCAGCCGCCGCGCCTCCGCCTCGCCCGCCTCCAGGCCCAGGTCCTGCGCCAGACGGCCCACCACCGTGCCGGCCTTGGCTTCCTCCGGCACCGAGTAGCGCACCTGCCCGCCCGACAGCGCCCAGGCCGCCTGCAGCACCAGCACCCGCACCACCGCCACACAACAACGCTCGCCCATCCTTCCTGCCGCTCTGCCCGCCGCCGCCGATCTGCCTGCCGGCCCCGGCCCGGGCCCTGCACGGCTCCCCGCCGCCGCCCGCACGCACCGGCTCTGCTGCCTGGCCCGAGCCGCCCCCCCGCGCTCACAGCCGGGCTCTCCGCCGCACCGGGGCGGAGCCGCCCACACGGACCCGTTCCTGAGCCTGCAGCGACACCGTGCGCTGCTCCGCCGCCTCACACCCATCGCAATACGACCCGTGTCGCCGCCTCGGATGGTCATCTCCCCTGCCGTGTTTTGATCCACTTCTCCTGTTTTCTTCTCTCCTTTTTGTGTGTTTTTTTTCTTTTTTTGTTTTCTTTTTTCCTGTGTTGGCGTTTCCTTGCAAATATACCTTACTTTCCTCCGTCTTTTTATTTTTTCATTTTGATTTCTTGACGCTGTTCTCTGTCTTTCATCGTCTCCCTCTCTTTCCCTTTCCTTTTTTTTCTCCTCTCTTTATTACATCATACGTCCTTGCCTTTTGTTTTTCTTCTTTTCTGTATTTCGTTTTGTTTTCACTTTTCTCCCCCTTCCTTCCCTACATTTTATTCCATTTCTGTTCTATTTCCATCATTCTCTTCTCTTTACTCTGCTGCCAGGTCTCACATATCAGGCGCCGCTGTGCCAACCATCCAGCCGGATTCCAGCCATCAGCGCCGGAGATGCTCTAACCAAGGGAGAGGCTATTAGGGAACTGCTCCGTTCTGCATTTATAGGTACAGTCCGTGCATGCTCTTTAGCTACTTTTCTTGTTTTTTTTCTTTGTATTCTTCATTGTATTCTTTATCCTTTCTTCATTACATCCTTTTGCTATTAATTTCTATCACGTTTCTACCTTTTTTCTTTCCTCTCCTCTATTTCCTCCTTTCTGTCCTCATTTCCTGCCCTTCTCCCTTCCTGTATACAATGATAGTGTCAGTGACATGCTCGTGATCTCTTTTGTAGTTTCTCAATCTCTCACTCTTCCTTCTTTCTATTGCTTTTTTATTGTCTTCTGCTTCTTTTCCTTGCCTGCATTGCTTCCTCCTTCTCTTCCTTCTCCACCTCTCTTCTTTGTCCTGCCTCTTGTCTTTTTTCGTCGTTGCCTTTCCTTTGTTTCCTTACACAACATGTTTCTATGCGACTGTATCACTTTCACCATGCAGCACGGAATGAAAGCAAGCTCCCATTCCTCTTCCCCGCCACATTCCATCTGTCCAGAAGAGGAACAACTGCCCTGGTTTCCAGGCTATTCAAAACAGACAGAGGGCTGCTTCATCTCTCCTCCAGCTAAAAGACCACAATCTCAGCTCCCTTCCTCTCAACAAAGAGAATCCACCACACTCTGAAACACAAGCCCAAGACCCAGCTACTTCAATGCCTGTGCAAAAAGGTCTCAAAGATCCAAATCAGCTCAGGACACTCTTCCAAATGGGAGCTTACCATCATTGGAGCACAGTACACCAATGTGCCACAAAGGCTGAGAAAGCAGGGGAACACCACAGCTCCTGAGATCTACATTTCTGGCCTTATTTATCACATGTACGGTGAAAGCCAAGCTCTTGCTTCTCCTTTCCAGGCTGACATACTCTGCCAGAAAAACTCAGCACCTTATCCAGGGGCATTAGTCCCAATGGAATCTCTCTCACTTTGCAGCACACTCTACCCAGCCAAAGCTGCAAAGGTAATACCGTGGCATTTCCCCCAAGAATATCCCCTCAGCTCCCAATACATCCACTCTGAAAAACACATGAGGGTCTCCCCTCCATCCATCACTGCTGTCGCTAATTCACACTGCGCCGGGAAGCAGATGGAACAGAATAAGCAGTGGTGCTTTGCTGGCCCAGTCATAGGATACCTCAAATAAGAAGGGACACATAAGGATCAACAAGCCCAACTCCCAATCCAGGCAGCCTTTGGTCAACCCAATACGAAGGTTCTCAGACTCAGCAGGAACAGAAGTACAACTGTCTCACACGCTCATCTTTTTTAGCTAGAAGGGACTTACCTGCAGCATCACTGGTTGCTTCTTCAGAATGGAAACTTTTGCAGGGAAGGGGAAAAGAGGAATAATGTTTTTTACCCCCAGTGTTATTAGAGAATTCTGGGGAACATGGATTGGGGAAAATAACACACATTCTTCAAAATCCTTGAAATCACTGGACAGAGCAGAGGGGAAGCAGGAGGAGCAATGGAAAGATAAAGATGTTGTCTCAGCCTCAACCCAGAATGCTGGAAAAGCAACCCTTACACTGATTGCAAATTGCCACCCAAGGCCTGCCAAAATTCATCAATCTACATTTCAACATCTGTTACCAAGACATTGCCAATAGAAGAGAAGCAAAACAGAGAAATGGGCAGTTTGGTAAGAGGAGAGAATAAAAACAAAGGATCCCATTCCACTATATTTAAACACAAGCTTTGCCAATTTCTTGAAGGGCACTTCATCCACTGCCTAGCAAAATTAAGCAGGGAGTTTACCAAGGAGAAGTTCAGAGAAGTCTGGCCAAACATGATCAAAATGTGATGAAGCTTCTTTTTCACCAAGACCACTTCCCATCAAAAGCAAGTGATCCAAGTTGTGTATGACATGTGTCTGACATCTGGCAGGAAAAGCATGGAGAGTACCAAGGAATGGGGATATGCAGGACTTCTGAGAGGATCCCAGACCAGCATCCCTGAGTATTCCAGGCCTTGTTTTACAAGGTAGTCTGCTTGCATATTCTATCACTTGCCCCTGGAAATTGCCTGTCCACAGCTAAACAGATATTCTCCAGTTCTTCCCCAATAATACAGTCCATGTTCAACACAATGTCCTCATTTCCTCAGGGAAGAAACTTCCCCACTCAAAGTCACCCTTCTCTTGATGGGTGTCTCAAGGCCTTCTCCATGCCACTTACAGGACTGCCACAGTACGCAGACACAGTGCCACTGTGACAGACCAGCACTTCAAACTCATTTGGAGCATAAACCAGGCCTTCAGCTCCCCTCCTAAATGGCACAAAGAACTTATGAAATGGTGCAAACTCACACAGGATTTGGCAGGCTCTTCCCACCTGTGTGAATCTCACTATGAATATGCTTTCTGCTTTTCAGCCATCTCAAGGGGAAACAACATGGAGCTCCATACTAGAGTTCATAAAAATCCTGTGATTAGTGGTGTCACAGCTGTGATCCCAGTCCACACAGACTTTAGACGTGGAAGTGCTACATCAAATGCTAAAGTGCAAGTGCAGTCACGATATCGACTGTGTGGATATCCCCATAGAAATGTGGATAATAGTTCTATGATATAACACTAGGCCTGGGCTGCTCTGGAGGTTTGATGTATATGTACACATTTCAGAGTTAACTGTATCAAGGGAGCATGGCACTGCTACCCAGGGTAATAGTGCAAGTGCACAATCAGGGGAAACAAGCACACAGAGATTACCCCCATTTTCTCAACACGCCTGTTTACTGATCCCATCCGAGGAGAAGCAAGGAACCATTATTGCAAAGTCTATGAAGGTGGAAGTGACTATGGATGCCCAGTACAGCAGGCTGAAACTCTATCCTCCCACAACTCCTTTCTCAAAATAAGCAGGCAAAGGTTCATCAGACAACATTCAGCATTCTGCATGGCATCTCCTCTTACACATCTGCTATGGTAATCACTCAGTAGCACAAGGGACTCTCTCAGGTAGAAGATATTCATAAGGTCAAAGAGTATTTTGGCATTTCAAAACCATGTAACTATCTGAAGATCCATAAAGCCTGCACATGAAGACACTTTGGACCCTGAAAATCATCCTGTGAAAGAACATTCTGTTCATCCTACTTCATTCCTCTAGGTATCCTGGGACATGCATTCTCAAGACAAACACATCAACTCCATTTCCTGTCTTATGTCATGGCGCATGGAATTCCAGTTCCCACAGACAGATCTTCCCACTGCTCAAGGTCACCCCTCACACCAGGAAATTGTCAGGCCCTACCCAGTACCACAGGCCACAGATTCACTCCACACTTCAAGGCCCATTTCAAGTTTACTTATCCTTCTCAGCAACAACAGCACCACAAAACACTGACAGGCAGTATCATGTACAAGGTATCATGTACATGTACAGCACACTTTCTGCAGCTGACCCATTGTGTTCTGCAATGCTGTAACTATCTCAGAATAAAGCACGACCTGGTAACAATAATCTTTTCAAAGGTGATGTCAAGAAATCTCTTAATGGGAATGGCACGGATGTCATGCTCTGAGAGGGAAACCAAAATGCTGGGGAGCATATGAGTGTAACATTCAAATCTGACTATCTACAGGAATGTTATTTGAGATTTGGTAGGGAAAGCTGGGGCTTGGGGGTTAATATTTTTTTCTAGTTGCAGAGAGGAACATTGCCCCAAGGCTTTTGAAATAATGTCACTGTTGATACAAATTTGGAAAGGGCAAAACTAGCCAGGGTGTTCCATGACCATTCTCTGAATGGAAACATAAATCCACAACGTAGGGACCAGGCAGCAGGAAGAGAAACAAATTTTACCTTTGCCACATTTACCTTTGGTCACATTGGGCTACCCGAACCCATATGTTACTAAGAAAAGCAAGAAGATACCTCAAAAAAAACCAAAAAAATAAACCAAACAAACAAAAAGAAAAATACCCACCACAACAGGGATAAACTCTATACTGCCTTTATTATTTCCTTAATGATTCTAGTGGAGGAACCGACTAGATACGATTTTTCCATGGCACTCAAATAACCACACTGCATCACATGTCTTGCAGAGAGAAATTAATGAAAAGAGATTTCAGTAACAATTCAGAATAAAACAGGAAGGGTATCAGTCAACATAGACAATAAGACGGCGTGTAGTGCTGGGAGGACTGTCAGAACCACAGCCTGCCTATCTTGAACTCCATCAGCAAACTCGGGTGGAAACCCCAAACTGAACCAGGCAAGACAGTTTCCAAACCTGACACCCTAGGGCACTTCTCATTGCAATAGGCAGGGAATTCATTCTAGGACAGAACAATTGACACACAGAGCAGCAAATTGCAGCTGGGGACCATAACTGCACCAGGCTGCGGCGATAATTCTATATTCCTCCAAAGGGCAGATGCAAATGAGCCATTGGTATCCTTAAGCACCCGTGAAGAACCCGTCAAGCACTCATCTGTCTCAGGCCGTGGGAACGGAGCCCGGATTCCGGCAAAGCCTGCAAACCTAGATGGACAGAAGGGTTTGGTACGGGTGGGAGAAGAGAGAAAGTTATTGCCACTGACCGTGTCGAGGAGAGCGGAGGGCTCCGGCTGCGCGTCCTTTGCTGCAGGAGCGGGCGGCGGCGGAGGGAAGTTGGGGCTGAAAACCATGAGGTCGCTCTTGGCAGCGCCATCCGCCACGCACAGGCTGCGGCTGTGGCGCTGCGAGTAGGACCAGCTGCCCACTTCGCTGGCGCACACGAGCGTCGTTGGCCCAGGCGCCGAGAGCACGGCCGCCCGCGGCGCCCAGCGCGACGCCCCGTACAGCACCACGGCCAGCAGGAAGAGGCTGGACACGGCGCAGATGGCCACCACCAGCCACACGTTGGTGGCCGCGCTCGCCGCCCCGGCCCCGAGCTCCACGCCCGCCGCCGAGCGCGACACCAACGACGACGACGACGAGGATCCCGCGGCCAGCGCCGCCTCGGCGGCCTCGAGCAGCGACACGCTGAGCGTGGCCGTGGCCGAGCGCGCCGGCTCGCCGTGGTCACGCACGACGATCAGCAGCCTCTGGCGAGGCCCATCCGCCTCGTCCAGCGCCCGCGCCGTGCTCACCTCGCCGCTGTAGAGCCCCACGCGGAACGGGCCCTTGCCCCGCGGCTCCCACAGCTCGTAGCGCAGCCACGCGTTGTAGCCCGAGTCGGCGTCCACGGCGCGGATCTTGGCCACCACCTGCCCCGCCGGCGCCCCCCACGCCGCCCACGCCCACAGCGTGCCCGACTCCGAGCCCGCCCCCGCCAGCGCCAAAGCCGCCTCCGCCGCCGCCACGCCGCCCGCCTCCGCTGCAGAGCCCGCGGCCGGCAGCAGCGCCGGCGCGTTGTCGTTCTCGTCCAGCACGAACAGCTGCACCGTGGCGTTGCCGCTCAGCGGCGGCTCTCCCGCGTCCACCGCGCGCACCTCGAACTGCAGCACCTGCAGCTCCTCGTAGTCCAAGGGCTGCAGCGCCCACAGACGCCCGCTCTCCGCGTCCACCGACACGTAGCTCGACGCCGGACGCCACCCAACGCCCGACGACGACCCGGCGGCGCCGCCGCCGCCCACACCCACGCCGCCGTCCCACACCGAGTAGCTGACGCGCCCGTTGGCTGCCTCGTCCGGGTCCCGCGCCCACAGCCGCGCCAGCTCCGCGCCCGCCGCGTTGTTCTCCCGCGCCAGCACCGTGTACACGGCCTGCGCGAACGAGGGCGCGTTGTCGTTCACGTCCGACACCGGCACCCGCAGCCCGCGGCTGGCGCGCAGCGCCGGCGCCCCGCCGTCCTCCGCACGCACCTCCACCTCGTACTCCGACACCCGCTCCCGGTCCAGCGCCTCGCGCAGCACCAGCGAGTACGAGCCCGCGAACGTCGCCTCCAGACCGAACGGCGACGCCGGCCACACCCAGCACCGCACGCGACCGTTCTCGCCCGAGTCCCGGTCCGACACGCTCAGCAGGGCCACCACCGTCCCCAACGACGCGTCCTCGGGCACCGGCACCGACAGCGACGTCACCCACACCTCCGGCGCGTTGTCGTTCACGTCCAGCACTTCCAGCAACAACTTGCAGTGACCCGACAGTGGAGGATTTCCTTGATCTGTAGCATCCACTTGCAGGCGGTACAGACTAACTTCCTCAAAATCTAAATTAGCCCTGAGACGAATCTCTCCGCTTTTTCTGTCGATTCCGAAAACGCCTTTTCCATCCTGAGGAAACAGAGTCTCGAGAGAATACGAGATATTACTGTTTGAACCTTCATCTAAATCCGTGGCATTTAGTTTGATGACTAACGTGCCGTGTTCTGCATTCTCCGGCAGCTGCACTTTATACACCGACTGGTTGAACTGGGGCGCATTGTCGTTTGCATCCAGCACGGAGATCACCAGCTCCATGGTGCCCGTCAGAGATGGCCGGCCACCGTCTGTGGCCGTCAGCACCAGCCGGTGCACGGGAATCGTCTCGCGGTCCAGAGATTTCCTGAGCACCAGGAATAAGGACTCACCGTCCATATCGGTTTTTTGCAAATCCAGAGAGAAATGCTCGCTGGGGCTGAGTGTGTAGGTGAGCTGCGCGTTCGCTCCGATATCCGCATCCGACGCGCCCTCCAGCGGGAAACGAGACCCCGGCACAGACAGTTCCGCGATGCTGAGGTTTTTCCAGGCAGCGGGGAAGACGGGGGCATTGTCGTTGATGTCGGTGACCTCCAGCTGCACATGGAAGACGCGCAGCGGCCGCTCCAGCAGCACCTCCAGCCGCAGCGCGCACGGCGCGCTCTTGCCGCACAGCTCCTCCCGGTCCAGCCGCGAGCTCACCAGCAGCGCGCCGCTCGCCCCGCTCACCTCCACGCTCGCCCGCCGGCCCGGCGCCACCAGCCGCAGCCGCCGCGCCTCCGCCTCGCCCGCCTCCAGGCCCAGGTCCTGCGCCAGACGGCCCACCACCGTGCCGGCCTTGGCTTCCTCCGGCACCGAGTAGCGCACCTGCCCGCCCGACAGCGCCCAGGCCGCCTGCAGCACCAGCACCCGCACCACCGCCAAACAACAACGCTCCACCATCCTTCCTGCCGCTCTGCCCGCCGCCGCCGATCTGCCTGCCGGCCCCGGCCCGGGCCCCGCACGGCTCCCCGCCGCCGCCCGCACGCACCGGCTCTGCTGCCTGGCCCGAGCCGCCCCCCCGCGCTCACAGCCGGGCTCTCCGCCGCACCGGGGCGGAGCCGCCCACACGGACCCGTTCCTGAGCCTGCAGCGACACCGTGCGCTGCTCCGCCGCCTCACACCCATCGCAATACGACCCGTGTCGCCGCCTCGGATGGTCATCTCCCCTGCCGTGTTTTGATCCACTTCTCCTGTTTTCTTCTCTCCTTTTTGTGTGTTTTTTTTTCTTTTTTTGTTTTCTTTTTTCCTGTGTTGGCGTTTCCTTGCAAATATACCTTACTTTCCTCCGTCTTTTTATTTTTTCATTTTGATTTCTTGACGCTGTTCTCTGTCTTTCATCGTCTCCCTCTCTTTCCCTTTCCTTTTTTTTCTCCTCTCTTTATTACATCATACGTCCTTGCCTTTTGTTTTTCTTCTTTTCTGTATTTCGTTTTGTTTTCACTTTTCTCCCCCTTCCTTCCCTACATTTTATTCCATTTCTGTTCTATTTCCATCATTCTCTTCTCTTTACTCTGCTGCCAGGTCTCACATATCAGGCGCCGCTGTGCCAACCATCCAGCCGGATTCCAGCCATCAGCGCCGGAGATGCTCTAACCAAGGGAGAGGCTATTAGGGAACTGCTCCGTTCTGCATTTATAGGTACAGTCCGTGCATGCTCTTTAGCTACTTTTCTTGTTTTTTTTCTTTGTATTCTTCATTGTATTCTTCATTGTATTCTTTATCCTTTCTTCATTACATCCTTTTGCTATAAATTTCTATCACGTTTCTACCTTTTTTCTTTCCTCTCCTCTATTTCCTCCTTTCTGTCCTCATTTCCTGCCCTTCTCCCTTCCTGTATACAATGATAGTGTCAGTGACATGCTCGTGATCTCTTTTGTAGTTTCTCAATCTCTCACTCTTCCTTCTTTCTATTGCTTTTTTGTTGTCTTCTGCTTCTTTTCCTTGCCTGCATTGCTTCCTCCTTCTCTTCCTTCTCCACCTCTCTTCCTTGTTCTGCCTCTTCTCTTTTTTCGTCGTTGCCTTTCCTTTGTTTCCTTACACAACATGTTTCTATGCGACTGTATCACTTTCACCATGCAGCACGGAATGAAAGCAAGCTCCCATTCCTCTTCCCCGCCATATTCCATCTGTCCAGAAGAGGAACAACTGCCCTGGTTTCCAGGCTATTCAAAACAGACAGAGGGCTGCCTTCATCTCTCCTCCAGCTAAAAGACCACAATCTCAGCTCCTTTCCTCTCAACAAAGAGAATCCACCACACTCTGAAACACAAGCCCAAGACCCAGCTACTTCAATGCCTGTGCAAAAAGGTCTCAAAGATCCAAATCAGCTCAGGACACTCTTCCAAATATGAGCTTACCATCATTGGAGCACAGTACACCAATGTGCCACAAAGGCTGAGAAAGCAGGGGAACACCACAGCTCCTGAGATCTACATTTCTGGCCTTATTTATCACATGTACGGTGAAAGCCAAGCTCTTGCTTCTCCTTTCCAGGCTGACATACTCTGCCAGAAAAACTCAGCACCTTATCCAGGGGCATTAGTCCCAATGGAATCTCTCTCACTTTGCAGCACACTCCACCCAGCCAAAGCTGCAAAGGTAATACCGTGGCATTTCCCCCAAGAATATCCCCTCAGCTCCCAATACATCCACTCTGAAAAACACATGAGGGTCTCCCCTCCATCCATCACTGCTGTCGCTAATTCACACTGCGCCGGGAAGCAGATGGAACAGAATAAGCAGTGGTGCTTTGCTGGCCCAGTCATAGGATACCTCAAATAAGAAGGGACACATAAGGATCAACAAGCCCAACTCCCAATCCAGGCAGCCTTTGGTCAACCCAATATGAAGGTTCTCAGACTCAGCAGGAACAGAAGTACAATTGTCTCACACGCTCATCTTTTTTAGCTAGAAGGGACTTACCTGCAGCATCACTGGTTGCTTCTTCGGAATGGAAACTTTTGCAGGGAAGGGGAAAAGAGGAATAATGTTTTTTACCCCAGTGTTATTAGAGAATTCTGGGGAACATGGATTGAGGAAAATAACACACATTCTTCAAAATCCTTGAAATCACTGGACAGAGCAGAGGGGAAGCAGGAGGAGCAATGGAAAGATAAAGATGTTGTCTCAGCCTCAGCTCAGAATGCTGGAAAAGCAACCCTTACACTGATTGCAAATTGCCACCCAAGGCCTGCCAAAATTCATCAATCTACATTTCACCATCTGTTACCAAGACATTGCCAATAGAAGAGAAGCAAAACAGAGAAATGGGCAGTTTGGTAAGAGGAGAGAATAAAAACAAAGGATCCCATTCCACTATATTTAAACACAAGCTTTGCCAATTTCTTGAAGGGCACTTCATCCACTGCCTAGCAAAATTAAGCAGGGAGTTTACCAAGGAGAAGTTCAGAGAAGTCTGGCCAAACATGATCAAAATGTGATGAAGCTTCTATTTCACGAAGACCACTTCCCATCAAAAGCAAGTGATCCAAGTTGTATATGACATGTGTCTGACATCTGGCAGGAAAAGCATGGAGAGTACCAAGGAATGGGGATATGCAGGACTTCTGAGAGGATCCCAGACCAGCATCCCTGTGTATTCCAGGCCTTGTTTTTAAGGTAGTCTGCTTGCATATTCTATCACTTGCCCCTGGAAATTGCCTGTCCACAGCTAAACAGATATTCTCCAGTTCTTCCCCAATAATACAGTCCATGTTCAACACAATGTCCTCATTTCCTCAGGGAAGAAACTTCCCCACTCAAAGTCACCCTTCTCTTGATGCATGCCACTTCTCTTCTGCATGCCACTTACAGGACTGCCACAGTACGCAGACACAGTGCCACTGTGACAGACCAGCACTTCAAACTCATTTGGAGCATAAACCAGGCCTTCAGCTCCCCTCCTACATGGCACAAAGAAGTTATGAAATGGTGCAAACTCACACAGGATTTGGCAGGCTCTTCCCACCTGTGTGAATCTCACTATGAATATGCTTTCTGCTTTTCAGCCATCTCAAGGGGAAACAACATGGAGCTCCATACTAGAGTTCATAAAAATCCTGTGATTAGTGGTGTCACAGCTGTGATCCCAGTCCACACAGACTTTAGACGTGGAAGTGCTACATCAAATGCTAAAGTGCAAGTGCAGTCACGATATCGACTGTGTGGATATCCCCATAGAAATGTGGATAATAGTTCTATGATATAACACTAGGCCTGGGCTGCTCTGGAGGTTTGATGTATATGTACACATTTCAGAGTTAACTGTATCAAGGGAGCATGGCACTGCTACCCAGGGTAATAGTGCAAGTGCACAATCAGGGGAAACAAGCACACAGAGATTACCCCCATTTTCTCAACACGCCTGTTTACTGATCCCATCCGAGGAGAAGCAAGGAACCATTATTGCAAAGTCTATGAAGGTGGAAGTGACTATGGATGCCCAGTACAGCAGGCTGAAACTCTATCCTCCCACAACTCCTTTCTCAAAATAAGCAGGCAAAGGTTCATCAGACAACATTCAGCATTCTGCATGGCATCTCCTCTTACACATCTGCTATGGTAATCACTCAGTAGCACAAGGGACTCTCTCAGGTAGAAGATATTCATAAGGTCAAAGTGTATTTTTGGCATTTCAAAACCATGTAACTATCTGAAGATCCATAAAGCCTGCACATGAAGACACTTTGGACCCTGAAAATCATCCTGTGAAAGAACATTCTGTTCATCCTACTTCATTCCTCTAGGTATCCTGGGACATGCATTCTCAAGACAAACACATCAACTCCATTTCCTGTCTTATGTCATGGCGCATGGAATTCCAGTTCCCACAGACAGATCTTCCCACTGCTCAAGGTCACCCCTCACACCAGGAAATTGTCAGGCCCTACCCAGTACCACAGGCCACAGATTCACTCCACACTTCAAGGCCCATTTCAAGTTTACTTATCCTTCTCAGCAACAACAGCACCACAAAACACTGACAGGCAGTATCATGTACAAGGTATCATGTACATGTACAGCACACTTTCTGCAGCTGACCCATTGTGTTCTGCAATGCTGTAACTATCTCAGAATAAAGCACGACCTGGTAACAATAATCTTTTCAAAGGTGATGTCAAGAAATCTCTTAATGGGAATGGCACGGATGTCATGCTCTGAGAGGGAAACCAAAATGCTGGGGAGCATATGAGTGTAACATTCAAATCTGACTATCTACAGGAATGTTATTTGAGATTTGGTAGGGAAAGCTGGGGCTTGGGGGTTAATATTTTTTTCTAGTTGCAGAGAGGAACATTGCCCCAAGGCTTTTGAAATAATGTCACTGTTGATACAAATTTGGAAAGGGCAAAACTAGCCAGGGTGTTCCATGACCATTCTCTGAATGGAAACATAAATCCACAACGTAGGGACCAGGCAGCAGGAAGAGAAACAAATTTTACCTTTGCCACATTTACCTTTGGTCACATTGGGCTACCCGAACCCATATGTTACTAAGAAAAGCAAGAAGATACCTCAAAAAAAACCAAAAAAATAAACCAAACAAACAAAAAGAAAAATACCCACCACAACAGGGATAAACTCTATACTGCCTTTATTATTTCCTTAATGATTCTAGTGGAGGAACCGACTAGATACGATTTTTCCATGGCACTCAAATAACCACACTGCATCACATGTCTTGCAGAGAGAAATTAATGAAAAGAGATTTCAGTAACAATTCAGAATAAAACAGGAAGGGTATCAGTCAACATAGACAATAAGACGGCGTGTAGTGCTGGGAGGACTGTCAGAACCACAGCCTGCCTATCTTGAACTCCATCAGCAAACTCGGGTGGAAACCCCAAACTGAACCAGGCAAGACAGTTTCCAAACCTGACACCCTAGGGCACTTCTCATTGCAATAGGCAGGGAATTCATTCTAGGACAGAACAATTGACACACAGAGCAGCAAATTGCAGCTGGGGACCATAACTGCACCAGGCTGCGGCGATAATTCTATATTCCTCCAAAGGGCAGATGCAAATGAGCCATTGGTATCCTTAAGCACCCGTGAAGAACCCGTCAAGCACTCATCTGTCTCAGGCCGTGGGAACGGAGCCCGGATTCCGGCAAAGCCTGCAAACCTAGATGGACAGAAGGGTTTGGTACGGGTGGGAGAAGAGAGAAAGTTATTGCCACTGACCGTGTCGAGGAGAGCGGAGGGCTCCGGCTGCGCGTCCTTTGCTGCAGGAGCGGGCGGCGGCGGAGGGAAGTTGGGGCTGAAAACCATGAGGTCGCTCTTGGCAGCGCCATCCGCCACGCACAGGCTGCGGCTGTGGCGCTGCGAGTAGGACCAGCTGCCCACTTCGCTGGCGCACACGAGCGTCGTTGGCCCGGGCGCCGAGAGCACGGCCGCCCGCGGCGCCCAGCGCGACGCCCCGTACAGCACCACGGCCAGCAGGAAGAGGCTGGACACGGCGCAGATGGCCACCACCAGCCACACGTTGGTGGCCGCGCTCGCCGCCCCGGCCCCGAGCTCCACGCCCGCCGCCGAGCGCGACACCAACGACGACGACGACGAGGATCCCGCGGCCAGCGCCGCCTCGGCGGCCTCGAGCAGCGACACGCTGAGCGTGGCCGTGGCCGAGCGCGCCGGCTCGCCGTGGTCACGCACGACGATCAGCAGCCTCTGGCGAGGCCCATCCGCCTCGTCCAGCGCCCGCGCCGTGCTCACCTCGCCGCTGTAGAGCCCCACGCGGAACGGGCCCTTGCCCCGCGGCTCCCACAGCTCGTAGCGCAGCCACGCGTTGTAGCCCGAGTCGGCGTCCACGGCGCGGATCTTGGCCACCACCTGCCCCGCCGGCGCCCCCCACGCCGCCCACGCCCACAGCGTGCCCGACTCCGAGCCCGCCCCCGCCAGCGCCAAAGCCGCCTCCGCCGCCGCCACGCCGCCCGCCTCCGCTGCAGAGCCCGCGGCCGGCAGCAGCGCCGGCGCGTTGTCGTTCTCGTCCAGCACGAACAGCTGCACCGTGGCGTTGCCGCTCAGCGGCGGCTCCCCCGCGTCCACCGCGCGCACCTCGAACTGCAGCACCTGCAGCTCCTCGTAGTCCAAGGGCTGCAGCGCCCACAGACGCCCGCTCTCCGCGTCCACCGACACGTAGCTCGACGCCGGACGCCACCCAACGCCCGACGACGACCCGGCGGCGCCGCCGCCGCCCACACCCACGCCGCCGTCCCACACCGAGTAGCTGACGCGCCCGTTGGCTGCCTCGTCCGGGTCCCGCGCCCACAGCCGCGCCAGCTCCGCGCCCGCCGCGTTGTTCTCCCGCGCCAGCACCGTGTACACGGCCTGCGCGAACGAGGGCGCGTTGTCGTTCACGTCCGACACCGGCACCCGCAGCCCGCGGCTGGCGCGCAGCGCCGGCGCCCCGCCGTCCTCCGCACGCACCTCCACCTCGTACTCCGACACCCGCTCCCGGTCCAGCGCCTCGCGCAGCACCAGCGAGTACGAGCCCGCGAACGTCGCCTCCAGACCGAACGGCGACGCCGGCCACACCCAGCACCGCACGCGACCGTTCTCGCCCGAGTCCCGGTCCGACACGCTCAGCAGGGCCACCACCGTCCCCAACGACGCGTCCTCGGGCACCGGCACCGACAGCGACGTCACCCACACCTCCGGCGCGTTGTCGTTCACGTCCAGCACTTCCAGCAACAACTTGCAGTGACCCGACAGTGGAGGATTTCCTTGATCTGTAGCATCCACTTGCAGGCGGTACAGACTAACTTCCTCAAAATCTAAATTAGCCCTGAGACGAATCTCTCCGCTTTTTCTGTCGATTCCGAAAACGCCTTTTCCATCCTGAGGAAACAGAGTCTCGAGAGAATACGAGATATTACTGTTTGAACCTTCATCTAAATCCGTGGCATTTAGTTTGATGACTAACGTGCCGTGTTCTGCATTCTCCGGCAGCTGCACTTTATACACCGACTGGTTGAACTGGGGCGCATTGTCGTTTGCATCCAGCACGGAGATCACCAGCTCCATGGTGCCCGTCAGAGATGGCCGGCCACCGTCTGTGGCCGTCAGCACCAGCCGGTGCACGGGAATCGTCTCGCGGTCCAGAGATTTCCTGAGCACCAGGAATAACGACTCACCGTCCATATCGGTTTTTTGCAAATCCAGAGAGAAATGCTCGCTGGGGCTGAGTGTGTAGGTGAGCTGCGCGTTCGCTCCGATATCCGCATCCGACGCGCCCTCCAGCGGGAAACGAGACCCCGGCACAGACAGTTCCGCGATGCTGAGGTTTTTCCAGGCAGCGGGGAAGACGGGGGCATTGTCGTTGATGTCGGTGACCTCCAGCTGCACATGGAAGACGCGCAGCGGCCGCTCCAGCAGCACCTCCAGGCGCAGCGCGCACGGCGCGCTCTTGCCGCACAGCTCCTCCCGGTCCAGCCGCGAGCTCACCAGCAGCGCGCCGCTCGCCCCGCTCACCTCCATGCTCGCCCGCCGGCCCGGCGCCACCAGCCGCAGCCGCCGCGCCTCCGCCTCGCCCGCCTCCAGGCCCAGGTCCTGCGCCAGACGGCCCACCACCGTGCCGGCCTTGGCTTCCTCCGGCACCGAGTAGCGCACCTGCCCGCCCGACAGCGCCCAGGCCGCCTGCAGCACCAGCACCCGCACCACCGCCGCACAACAACGCTCGACCATCCTTCCTGCCGCTCTGCCCGCCGCCGCCGATCTGCCTGCCGGCCCCGGCCCGGGCCCTGCACGGCTCCCCGCCGCCGCCCGCACGCACCGGCTCTGCTGCCTGGCCCGAGCCGCCCCCCCGCGCTCACAGCCGGGCTCTCCGCCGCACCGGGGCGGAGCCGCCCACACGGACCCGTTCCTGAGCCTGCAGCGACACCGTGCGCTGCTCCGCCGCCTCACACCCATCGCAATACGACCCGTGTCGCCGCCTCGGATGGTCATCTCCCCTGCCGTGTTTTGATCCACTTCTCCTGTTTTCTTCTCTCCTTTTTGTGTGTTTTTTTTTCTTTTTTTGTTTTCTTTTTTCCTGTGTTGGCGTTTCCTTGCAAATATACCTTACTTTCCTCCGTCTTTTTATTTTTTCATTTTGATTTCTTGACGCTGTTCTCTGTCTTTCATCGTCTCCCTCTCTTTCCCTTTCCTTTTTTTTCTCCTCTCTTTATTACATCATACGTCCTTGCCTTTTGTTTTTCTTCTTTTCTGTATTTCGTTTTGTTTTCACTTTTCTCCCCCTTCCTTCCCTACATTTTATTCCATTTCTGTTCTATTTCCATCATTCTCTTCTCTTTACTCTGCTGCCAGGTCTCATATATCAGGCGCCGCTGTGCCAACCATCCAGCCGGATTCCAGCCATCAGCGCCGGAGATGCTCTAACCAAGGGAGAGGCTATTAGGGAACTGCTCCGTTCTGCATTTATAGGTACAGTCCGTGCATGCTCTTTAGCTACTTTTCTTGTTTTTTTTCTTTGTATTCTTCATTGTATTCTTCATTGTATTCTTTATCCTTTCTTCATTACATCCTTTTGCTATAAATTTCTATCACGTTTCTACCTTTTTTCTTTCCTCTCCTCTATTTCCTCCTTTCTGTCCTCATTTCCTGCCCTTCTCCCTTCCTGTATACAATGATAGTGTCAGTGACATGCTCGTGATCTCTTTTGTAGTTTCTCAATCTCTCACTCTTCCTTCTTTCTATTGCTTTTTTGTTGTCTTCTGCTTCTTTTCCTTGCCTGCATTGCTTCCTCCTTCTCTTCCTTCTCCACCTCTCTTCCTTGTTCTGCCTCTTCTCTTTTTTCGTCGTTGCCTTTCCTTTGTTTCCTTACACAACATGTTTCTATGCGACTGTATCACTTTCACCATGCAGCACGGAATGAAAGCAAGCTCCCATTCCTCTTCCCCGCCATATTCCATCTGTCCAGAAGAGGAACAACTGCCCTGGTTTCCAGGCTATTCAAAACAGACAGAGGGCTGCCTTCATCTCTCCTCCAGCTAAAAGACCACAATCTCAGCTCCTTTCCTCTCAACAAAGAGAATCCACCACACTCTGAAACACAAGCCCAAGACCCAGCTACTTCAATGCCTGTGCAAAAAGGTCTCAAAGATCCAAATCAGCTCAGGACACTCTTCCAAATATGAGCTTACCATCATTGGAGCACAGTACACCAATGTGCCACAAAGGCTGAGAAAGCAGGGGAACACCACAGCTCCTGAGATCTACATTTCTGGCCTTATTTATCACATGTACGGTGAAAGCCAAGCTCTTGCTTCTCCTTTCCAGGCTGACATACTCTGCCAGAAAAACTCAGCACCTTATCCAGGGGCATTAGTCCCAATGGAATCTCTCTCACTTTGCAGCACACTCCACCCAGCCAAAGCTGCAAAGGTAATACCGTGGCATTTCCCCCAAGAATATCCCCTCAGCTCCCAATACATCCACTCTGAAAAACACATGAGGGTCTCCCCTCCATCCATCACTGCTGTCGCTAATTCACACTGCGCCGGGAAGCAGATGGAACAGAATAAGCAGTGGTGCTTTGCTGGCCCAGTCATAGGATACCTCAAATAAGAAGGGACACATAAGGATCAACAAGCCCAACTCCCAATCCAGGCAGCCTTTGGTCAACCCAATATGAAGGTTCTCAGACTCAGCAGGAACAGAAGTACAACTGTCTCACACGCTCATCTTTTTTAGCTAGAAGGGACTTACCTGCAGCATCACTGGTTGCTTCTTCGGAATGGAAACTTTTGCAGGGAAGGGGAAAAGAGGAATAATGTTTTTTACCCCAGTGTTATTAGAGAATTCTGGGGAACATGGATTGAGGAAAATAACACACATTCTTCAAAATCCTTGAAATCACTGGACAGAGCAGAGGGGAAGCAGGAGGAGCAATGGAAAGATAAAGATGTTGTCTCAGCCTCAGCTCAGAATGCTGGAAAAGCAACCCTTACACTGATTGCAAATTGCCACCCAAGGCCTGCCAAAATTCATCAATCTACATTTCACCATCTGTTACCAAGACATTGCCAATAGAAGAGAAGCAAAACAGAGAAATGGGCAGTTTGGTAAGAGGAGAGAATAAAAACAAAGGATCCCATTCCACTATATTTAAACACAAGCTTTGCCAATTTCTTGAAGGGCACTTCATCCACTGCCTAGCAAAATTAAGCAGGGAGTTTACCAAGGAGAAGTTCAGAGAAGTCTGGCCAAACATGATCAAAATGTGATGAAGCTTCTATTTCACGAAGACCACTTCCCATCAAAAGCAAGTGATCCAAGTTGTATATGACATGTGTCTGACATCTGGCAGGAAAAGCATGGAGAGTACCAAGGAATGGGGATATGCAGGACTTCTGAGAGGATCCCAGACCAGCATCCCTGTGTATTCCAGGCCTTGTTTTTAAGGTAGTCTGCTTGCATATTCTATCACTTGCCCCTGGAAATTGCCTGTCCACAGCTAAACAGATATTCTCCAGTTCTTCCCCAATAATACAGTCCATGTTCAACACAATGTCCTCATTTCCTCAGGGAAGAAACTTCCCCACTCAAAGTCACCCTTCTCTTGATGCATGCCACTTCTCTTCTGCATGCCACTTACAGGACTGCCACAGTACGCAGACACAGTGCCACTGTGACAGACCAGCACTTCAAACTCATTTGGAGCATAAACCAGGCCTTCAGCTCCCCTCCTACATGGCACAAAGAAGTTATGAAATGGTGCAAACTCACACAGGATTTGGCAGGCTCTTCCCACCTGTGTGAATCTCACTATGAATATGCTTTCTGCTTTTCAGCCATCTCAAGGGGAAACAACATGGAGCTCCATACTAGAGTTCATAAAAATCCTGTGATTAGTGGTGTCACAGCTGTGATCCCAGTCCACACAGACTTTAGACGTGGAAGTGCTACATCAAATGCTAAAGTGCAAGTGCAGTCACGATATCGACTGTGTGGATATCCCCATAGAAATGTGGATAATAGTTCTATGATATAACACTAGGCCTGGGCTGCTCTGGAGGTTTGATGTATATGTACACATTTCAGAGTTAACTGTATCAAGGGAGCATGGCACTGCTACCCAGGGTAATAGTGCAAGTGCACAATCAGGGGAAACAAGCACACAGAGATTACCCCCATTTTCTCAACACGCCTGTTTACTGATCCCATCCGAGGAGAAGCAAGGAACCATTATTGCAAAGTCTATGAAGGTGGAAGTGACTATGGATGCCCAGTACAGCAGGCTGAAACTCTATCCTCCCACAACTCCTTTCTCAAAATAAGCAGGCAAAGGTTCATCAGACAACATTCAGCATTCTGCATGGCATCTCCTCTTACACATCTGCTATGGTAATCACTCAGTAGCACAAGGGACTCTCTCAGGTAGAAGATATTCATAAGGTCAAAGTGTATTTTTGGCATTTCAAAACCATGTAACTATCTGAAGATCCATAAAGCCTGCACATGAAGACACTTTGGACCCTGAAAATCATCCTGTGAAAGAACATTCTGTTCATCCTACTTCATTCCTCTAGGTATCCTGGGACATGCATTCTCAAGACAAACACATCAACTCCATTTCCTGTCTTATGTCATGGCGCATGGAATTCCAGTTCCCACAGACAGATCTTCCCACTGCTCAAGGTCACCCCTCACACCAGGAAATTGTCAGGCCCTACCCAGTACCACAGGCCACAGATTCACTCCACACTTCAAGGCCCATTTCAAGTTTACTTATCCTTCTCAGCAACAACAGCACCACAAAACACTGACAGGCAGTATCATGTACAAGGTATCATGTACATGTACAGCACACTTTCTGCAGCTGACCCATTGTGTTCTGCAATGCTGTAACTATCTCAGAAGAAAGCATGACCTGGTAACAATAATCTTTTCAAAGGTGATGTCAAGAAATCTCTTAATGGGAATGGCACGGATGTCATGCTCTGAGAGGGAAACCAAAATGCTGGGGAGCATATGAGTGTAACATTCAAATCTGACCATTTACAGGAATGTTATTTGAGATTTGGTAGGGAAAGCTGGGGCTTGGGGGTTAATATTTCTTTCTAGTTGCAGAGAGGAACACTGCCCCATGGTTTTTGAAATAATGTCACTGTCGATACAAATTTGGAAAGGGCAAAACTAGCCAGGGTGTTCCATGACCATTCTCTGAATGGAAACATAAATCCACAGCGTAGGGACCAGGCAGCAGGAAGAAAAACAAATTTTACCTTTGCCACATTTACCTTTGGTCACATTGGGCTACCCGAACCCATATGTTACTAAGAAAAGCAAGAAGATATCGCAAAAAAATAAAAAAAAAAAACCCAACCAACCAAACAAACAAACAAAAAAAAAAAAAAAACAAAAAACAACCCCACCACAACAGGGATAAACTCTATACTGCCTTTATTATTTCCTTAATGATTCTAGTGGAGGAACCGACTAGATACGATTTTTCCATGGCACTCAAATAGCCACACTGCATCACATGTCTTGCAGAGGGAAATGAATGAAAAGAGGTTTCAGTAACAATTCAGAATAAAACAGGCGGGGTATCAGTCAACAAAGACAATAAGACGGCGTGTAGTGCTGGGAGGACTGTCAGAACCACAGCCTGCCTATCTTGCACTCCATCAGCAAACTCGGGTGGAAACCCTAAACAGAACCAGGCAAGACAGTTTCCAAACCTGACACCAATGGCACTTCTCATTGCAATAGGCAGGGAATTCATTCTAGGACAGAACAATTGACACACAGAGCAGCAAACTGCAGCTGGGGACCATAACTGCACCAGGCTGCGGCGATAATTCTATATTCCCCCAAAGGGCAGATGCAAGTGTGCCATTGCTATCCTTAAGCACTCGTGAAGAACCCGTCAAGCACTCATCGCTCTCAGTCCGTGGGAACGGAGCCCGGATTCCGGCAAAGCCTGCACACCTGGAGGGACAGAAGTGTTGGGTACAGGAGAGAGACGAGGGCAAGGTATTGGCACTGACCGTGTCGAGGAGAGCGGAGGGCTCCGGCTGCGCGTCCTTGGCTGCAGGAGCGGGCGGCGGCGGAGGGAAGTTGGGACTGAAAACCATGAGGTCGCTCTTGGCAGCGCCGTCCGCCACGCACAGGCTGCGGCTGTGGCGCTGCGAGTAGGACCAGCTGCCCACTTCGCTGGCGCACACGAGCGTCGTGGGCCCGGGCCCCGTGAGCACGGCCGCCCGCGGCGCCCAGCGCGACGCCCCGTACAGCACCACGGCCAGCAGGAAGAGGCTGGACACGGCGCAGATGGCCACCACCAGCCACACGTTGGTGGCCGCGCTCGCCGCCCCGGTCCCGAGCTCCACGCCCGCCGCCGAGCGCGACACCGCCGACAACGACGACGACGACGAGGATCCCGCGGCCAGCGCCGCCTCGGCGGCCTCGAGCAGAGATACGCTGATCGTGGCCGTGGCCGAGCGCGCCGGCTCGCCGTGGTCGCGCACGACGATCAGCAGCCTCTGGCGAGGCCCGTCCGCCTCGTCCAGCGCCCGCGCCGTGCTCACCTCGCCGCTGTAGAGCCCCACGCGGAACGGGCCCTTGCCCCGCGGCTCCCACAGCTCGTAGCGCAGCCACGCGTTGTAGCCCGAGTCGGCGTCCACGGCGCGGATCTTGGCCACCACCTGCCCCGCCGGCGCCCCCCACGCCGCCCACGCCCACAGCGTGCCCGACTCCGAGCCCGCCCCCGCCAGCGCCAAAGCCGCCTCCGCCGCCGCCTCGCCGCCCGCCTCCGCTGCAGAGCCCGCGGGCGGCAGCAGCGCCGGCGCGTTGTCGTTCTCGTCCAGCACGAACAGCTGCACCGTGGCGTTGCCGCTCAGCGGCGGCTCCCCCGCGTCCACCGCGCGCACCTCGAACTGCAGCACCTGCAGCTCCTCGTAGTCCAAGGGCTGCAGCGCCCACAGACGCCCGCTCTCCGCGTCCACCGACACGTAGCTCGACGCCGGACGCCACCCAACGCCCGACGAGGACCCCGCGGCGCCGCCGCCGCCCACGCCCACGCCCACGCCGCCGTCCCACACCGAGTAGCTGACGCGCCCGTTGGCCGCCTCGTCCGGGTCCCGCGCCCACAGCCGCGCCAGCTCCGCGCCCGCCGCGTTGTTCTCCCGCGCCAGCACCGTGTACACGGCCTGCGCGAACGAGGGCGCGTTGTCGTTCACGTCCGACACCGGCACCCGCAGCCCGCGGCTGGCGCGCAGCGCCGGCGCCCCGCCGTCCTCCGCACGCACCTCCACCTCGTACTCCGACACCCGCTCCCGGTCCAGCGCCTCGCGCAGCACCAGCGAGTACGAGCCCGCGAACGTCGCCTCCAGACCGAACGGCGACGCCGGCCACACCCAGCACCGCACGCGACCGTTCTCGCCCGAGTCCCGGTCCGACACGCTCAGCAGGGCCACCACCGTCCCCAACGACGCGTCCTCGGGCACCGGCACCGACAGCGACGTCACCCACAACTCCGGCGCGTTGTCGTTCACGTCCAACACCTCCAGCACTACCTTGCAGTGACCCGACAGCGGGGGTGTTCCCTTATCTCTCGCTTCAATACGAAAATTGAATACCTTGACTTCCTCGAAGTCTAGACTGCCTGTGAGGTGAATTTCCCCAGTGTTCGGATTGATGGAAATCACCTCTTTTCCACTTGGGGGAATAAAGTTCGTCACGGTATATGTCACCTCACTGTTAATTCCTTCGTCTGCATCCGTGGCCTTCACCCTCGTCACCAGCGTCCCCACCTCAGCGCTCTCTAGCAGCTGCACTTTATACACAGACTGGTTGAACTGGGGTGCGTTGTCGTTCGTGTCCAGCACGTAGATCACCAGCTCCATTGTCCCCGTCAGAGACGGCCGGCCCCCGTCTGTCGCCGTCAGCACCAACCGGTGCACGGGAATCGTCTCGCGGTCCAGAGATTTCGTTAAAACGAGTTCGGGTTCAATATTTCCATCATTCGATTTTTGTAAATCCAGAGAGAAATGCTCGCTGGGGCTAAGTGTGTAGGTGAGCTGCGCGTTCGCTCCGATATCCGCATCCGACGCGCCCTCCAGCGGGAAACGAAACCCAGGAGGGGAATTCTCCGATAAACTGAGGTTTTTCCGGGTGGCGGGGAAGACGGGAGCATTGTCGTTGATGTCGGTGACCTCCAGCTGCACATGGAAGACGCGCAGCGGCCGCTCCAGCAGCACCTCCAGGCGCAGCGCGCACGGCGCGCTCTTGCCGCACAGCTCCTCCCGGTCCAGCCGCGAGCTCACCAGCAGCGCGCCGCTCGCCCCGCTCACCTCCACGCTCGCCCGCCGGCCCGGCGCCACCAGCCGCAGCCGCCGCGCCTCCGCCTCGCCCGCCTCCAGGCCCAGGTCCTGCGCCAGACGGCCCACCACCGTGCCGGCCTTGGCTTCCTCCGGCACCGAGTAGCGCACCTGCCCGCCCGACAGCGCCCAGGCCGCCTGCAGCACCAGCACCCGCACCACTGCCGCACAACAACGCTCGCCCATCCTTCCTGCCGCTCTGCCCGCCGCCGCCGCTCTGGCTGCCGGCCCCGGCCCGGGCCCTGCACGGCTCCCCGCCGCCGCCCGCACGCACCGGCTCTGCTGCCCGGCCCGAGCCGCCCCCCCGCGCTCACAGCCGGGCTCTCCGCCGCACCGGGGCGGAGCCGCCCACACGGACCCGTTCCTGAGCCTGCAGCGACACCGTGCGCTGCTCCGCCGCCTCACACGCTCCGCGACTGCTCCCTTGCCTCCGCTCGGTCATGGCTATCCCCGCTGCCGTCCCTTCCTCTGTGCTCCTCTTCTTTTTCTTATTTCCTTTTCTTTATCGCTTGCTTGCCTAGATTAACTTCCTTCTCTATTCTTCTTCCTTTCTACCACCCGTTATTACTCTGGTTTTCATAGGTTTGCCTTTCACTTCACTTTCTTACTTTTTGCTTTTTATTTTTCCTGTTATTTGCCATTGTTTCCTCTCCACATTGTCCTTTTGCTTTATTGCCCTGCCCTAATCTTTATGCCATTTAGCCTTCCTTTCTTTCTCTCCTCTTCTTCACCCCCGACGGCGAATGGCCCGTTGCCTCCTGCACCGCGCTTGAGACCATTGACGTTGGAGCTTATTAGCGCTAATTATGCTATATCAGCGCCGGGGCGCGGTGCTCCAGGCAAAGAATGGCTGTTCCGGACCAGCTCTGCTCAGCGTGGAAACATAAGGTTGGTGCCTGCAGATCAGGTCCTTTAAATTCCTTCTTTTTGTTTTGATTCTCTTCTTTCTTTGTTACTTGCTTGCTCCCTTTCTGTCCCAATTTTTTCTTGTACAGTCGCCATCCTTCATATATCTTTGTCTCCTTCATTTTCTTCTGCTAATCTTTCTCTTCTTTTTTGTCTCTTTCCCTTCTATTTTCTGGTTCTCTTTCCCCATGTCTTCTTCATGCTCTTAATTGTAATATTTTTACTACCTCCTTCTTATTTTCTTTCTTTATCTCTTATGTGCTTCCATTTCCTTTACTAATATTCTTTCCAAATGTATATATAATAATACGAGCAATGAACACGTCCTTTGAATAATGTTCTCGTTCTTCTTCCTTGCAACGATTCCTTCCATTGCTTCTTTTGTCCACTTCTTCTTTGTCATTTTTCATCTCCCGTTTTATCTTTCTCTTCTTTGCTTTTTCTTTGTCTCACCTTTTCTGTTGCAGCCATCCTTGAATCTTCTATTGTGTATTTTCCCCTTAAGGAAATGTTTTAAAAATAGCTACACCATCACACCATGAAGCACCAACAGGCTTTAGGAACAGGGCACTCCCACCTCTCATTCCTCATGACAGGGAATAGCCTTCTTGCTTTCCTCCCATACCAAGCACCTGCAGCTTCCTCTCCCTTCACGATCCAGTCCACGTTTGCAGGCTTCAGTCATCTCAAGGACCCAAGAAATAAATCAACAAAGCAATCACATAGTAGAGAACAGCTTTGTTACATCAGAGAACATTCCACCCATTCAGACATATAATACAAAAAAGGCTCCAGAGTCCAAGTTACTAAGAGAGTCTCTCATCTACGAAATCAAACCCATCAGAGTCCAGCATGATAATCCTCCAAGACCACTGCAAAAAAAAACTCACGATGACACTACATCCGTCATTTAGCTCGATGGAGAACAATTCTGCCTGACTCATTTTTCACCTGCAGAGCTACTACAAAATTCACCACGGCATTGTCACTGAAAGCATCCTCTGCATGCCCAGCACATCTACCCCTAGAAAAGCATTAAGGTCACTTCTCCATCTGCCTTTCCTTCCCTCTTCTCACCCTGTGCCAGGAAGCAGGACAATTAAGTGAGTGGACAAAACATGCTCCAGACCTACAGGAATTTCAATTCAGGCAATATTTAGTTGATCCAATGTGAAGATACCACAGCTGAACAAGTGATGCATTGAGAGGCTGCATAGAACAGAGGTTAGACAGTGCTAAAGAAATAAAGTAGGGACTTATTAAAAGGCCTTCAAAGGATGCACCTTGGGCA